>NC_138502.1:15692880-16292880 GCF_964252035.2 Podarcis erhardii | reverse complement strand
GTGGGTTAAACCACAGAACCTAGGACTTGCTGATCAGAAGGTCGCAGTTCGAATCCCTGCGACGGGGTGAGCTCCCATTGCTCGGTCCCTGTTCCTGCCAACCTAGCAGTTCAAAAGCACGTCAAAGTGCAAGTAGATAAATAGGTACCACTCCAGCGGGAAGGTAAACGGCGTTTCCGTGCGCTGCTCTGGTTTGCCAGAAGCGGCTTAGTCATGCTGGCCACATGAACCGGAAGCTGTACGCTGGCCCCCTCGGCCAATAAAGCGAGATGAGCGCGGCAACCCCAGAGTCGGCCACGACTGGACCTAATGGTCAGGGGTCCCTTTACATTACTAGGCTACATCATACTATTACATCATACTATCACCATACAACCAAGCTGAGGCTCCTGAGAATATAAAATGTCCTGCCCACAGGAGCAAACGTATTCATGCAAAGTTGACTCTTGGGAAACACTTTTTTTATATTCCGCGTCCGGCCAGTGGACCTTACAATAAAATGTTGTGGCGTAGACTGCTCCTGTTCATGGTTCCTTCCTTCCTTCCTTCCTTCCTTCCTTCCTTCCTTCCCAGCCATCAATGACCCCTTCCAAGACACTCCATTCCCTTTCCCCCATTTCCCCACCCCTCCTTAACATTCTGTGGCCACTGAGCATGCCCAGTTTTCATTGGACTGCCCCCCCATTCCCAACTCAAAGGGTGAAAGCCTGTATAATATTCAGAGTTGCCGTTTAAAAGATTTTCAAGTGGGGCCTTGATTATTTCTCGGGCACTGAGTGCACCTTTTCTAATGAATAATGTCCTCAAGTCCCAAATGCACCATTAAGAAGATTCCCTCGTCAAGGTCAAGAAGGCAAGGCAGTGCAAAGCTTGATATGGTGAAAATGGGAGCAAATCCCTTGTCCTAAACTGGTCAGTGGCCAAGTCTGCCCACACACCAAACATTTAAAGCAGCCCCCCCCCCCCCCAAGATTCCTGTGGACTAGTTTGTTAAGGGTGCTGGGAACTGTGATGGGTAGACTACAGTTCCTATGATTCTTGGGGTGCTGGTAGCACAAGATGCGGTTAAAATGTATGGTGTGCCAGCAGACACCAAGAAAAGCCTCTTCATCCCAGGCTCCAAAGCTTAGTGACCTGAGCAGCCCGCCCCTTCTTCCTTCCTCAAACTTTCGCCTCCACTTCAAGGAATTTCATAGGGGGGGAAAGGTTCTTCCTTGTTTGTGTTGCCTCAGGCAAGAGCTGGGCCCAGCCTCTCTCCGCATAAGGCCAAACCTGAAGGACAAGGTCCCACTGCCAGTTTCCCCATGTGGGGCGTGTGCCAGGGTCAAAGGGTCACTTGCACCCTTCTGATGATTTCCAAACCAAATCAAAGCACCTCCCCACAAACATTCCAGGAGAGGCTTCCTTTCCAGGGAAAGGGCAGGCCTGGCGGGGACACAGCTGCCCCTGGGGTGGCTGTTTACACAGGAATCCCTCACCTGGGCCCTGAGCTGCAGCGAACTCTGGGGTGGAGGCGGCAATCTAAACAGCAGCCCCCTTGTCTGAGCTTGACGCTGGCAGAGAAGGGTGGCTCAAAGTCCACCTTGGAACCTGTGCAGAGGGTGAGCCAATAAAGGGCAGCAGAGCGGTAATTAGTGCTAATTGAGCTGTTGAGCTAGCTGGCCATCATTGACAAAAATTCCACATTCAGGGTACCTGGTAGTGAGTCATCAGGCAGTCTTCCTTTCTAGCAAAGGATCCTTGGAAGGTTTTCGTGAACTCTCATGGAGTTTTCAGACTTAGAAATCCTCATTACTGCTTGCATAATTACACAACCACCAACAGCCAATCAGAAAACAGAGGAGAGGTCCTTCTAATTATATCAAGAGGTGAGGGACCTTTCTCAGCTGAAGAAACTCATTCCCTTCTTGGCAAACATCTGTCTCGTGGTCAGCATTCCTATAGGATAGCTGTGACTCCAACCTTAGCAATCACAGAATCATAGAGTTGGAAGGGACTATGAGGGTGATCTAGTCCAACCCTCTGCAATGCAGGAATCTTTCTGCCCAACGTGGGGCTTGCACCCACGACCGTGAGATTAAGAGTCTTATGCTCTACTGTGCTATTTTAAAAAATGCAAATTTATTACTATTAATCTGGAATACTGGTCATGATGCTACTTTACTTGGCTATTCGTTGAAAGAAGAGTTAACAACACATGTGAATTCAGCCTACTGCTTCCAGCATGCTGTGATCCACGGATCTCTTGGGGGGTGGGGGTGGGCATTTCCAAATCACCTCCCCCCCCATCATGTTAACTAATAGCTTAGAACATAAAGTTGCCACATTATTTATTTATTTATATTTCTATCCCGCCTTCACTGAAGTTGGCATATGGAGTTCCTAGGAGAGTCTCTCATCGACCACCCAAAAACATGCCTAGCTTCAGTGCAGTTGCCATATCACACACCTTCAGAACAAGGGCATGGGCAAAACAACAGGGAAAGAAGACAGAAGATAAAGAGGGAAAAGAGAAGGCAGGGGACAATTTGGATGCCTCATCTTGAATCTTAGAAGCCTCCCTTCCCTGATCTCAGCTCTCTCTGTGTGGGCTGACTATTGGTAATCAGCAGTAAGAGAAATGTACTTGGCACATGCTCAGAAGCACTCTCATCCTGATTACAGTTTCATATGTTGTTGCATTATACTGAGTCAGTCGACTGGACCATTTAGCCAAATGCTGTGCACTTTGGCTGGCAGGGGCCCAGAGCCTCAGGCATTTCCCAGTACTTACTACCTGAATCTTTTAGTCTGCAATGCTCTGGCCACTTTCCTGGGAGTAAGTTCCACTGAGTTTAACGGGGCTTATGTCTGAGTGGACATCTGTAAGATCGCGTTGGCTAGCAGGAGATTCCAGAGATCGAACACGGGACATTCTGCACACACTGTTAAGTGTGCTACAACTGAGGTATGGCCCCTTCTCATCATATGCTTCCTCCACCTACCCAAGGGGTAAAGTGGATTGAATACTGGGTTTGGAATATGGAGATCTGGTCTGATACTGCCCCCCCCCCCAGCCCTGTCAGCTATTAACTTTCAGAGGCTACATTTCAGTGCAGCTATATTTGAAGATCTGGTATGGTATGGAAACAGCAGATCTCTGCACCAGAAGAGGTCAGGGGAACAGCTTCCCCAGCAGATCTTCAGCAGATCCTGCTGATGCCTCACCTAGCAGATCAAGACCAATATGGCGCCCCAGGTAAAGGTTAGTGGGTCATAATTTAGGTTGTCTGCGTGTGTGGTTTATTTCCTCTCTGGGGTTACATAATTGAACCAGGAATTAAAGAAAGATCCACAGAGACACATCCCCAAGTCACCATTTTTTAAAGGCATCTGTTGTAAGAAACGAGATAACTTTGCTGCCCTTTGAAAATTGCTGTTTAAATGAGTGTTACAGGCAACAATTCTATGTACACTGACTTGTCCCACTGGATGAAGTGGGACTTATTCAAAGGTTGGCATCTCCAGGTAGTGATGGGATAGACTTCTGTCTAAAATCCTGGAGAGCTGTTGCCAATCAGTGCAAGCAATACTGAGCTCAATGGACCAATGCCTTGATTTAGCATAAGGTAGCTACCTATGTTCCTCTTTCCGAATAAATGTTTAGGGAGCAGAGAAGGAGTTGTGTTTTGGGAGGAGGCAACTATGAAGCAAGAGCAGGCAGGAAGATGATACCAGAAGGGTCGGATGCAGGGAGGAGAAGCCGCTGGAAAGATTTTAGGGTACATATTAGCACAGTCTCTTCTTGCAGAGTCAGCAGCAAAAAAATGCACAGGCTACGGCCCAACATATAAAGAAGGACTTTGTGACAAGAAAGCTTCCCAGACCCTCACTACTTACACACTGGTGTTCTCAGTTGGACAACCTTGCACCCTGCAGATGTTCAGGAAAATGAGAAAATGGCAAATGGTCTAATAACAAAATGTAGCTCTCTCTCTCTCTCTGCTTCCGTCCGGAGCAGAAATAGTCAGGTAGAATAGACCTTTATTTTGAACCCCCCAGAAGTCCTTTTTATTGTGCGTTCATGATGATTTGTGTTCATGATTGTATCAGGGCAGTTATACGTGGTCCTGATTTCAATTGTTTGTGCCTGTAAAAGTTTTTTGGGGCAGACATACTGATTCATTTCCAATTCATGCATGTCCCATAACTTACTGCTGAAGTTCTGCAACTTTTCACACCTGACAGCAACAATTCAACAACTGGGGAAGCATCGCAGAACAAGCAATGTAGCTCAGTGATGTGTGGACAGTCCAGAATATGCCCACCCACCAGTCTGGAGGGACCCCGTTACACAATAATCATCCCAGGTCACTGATGGGGCTGATGGGAGCTCTGGTTCAACATTTTGTGGCACAAGGTTGGCTCTCTCTCAACTCCAACATGAGACCCACTTTTAATTTCTGACAGTGATTAGAATCTAGACAGGCAGGCAGCAGGGCTGAATTGAAAGTGTTTGATTGAACCTATCACTGCAAAATTGAGGAAGGAAATTTGAGGGGCACAATAACTGGTAGGGCTGGAGAAGGGAATAGTTTGCAAGCTTTGAGTAAATTTGTTTTTCCTTCCTTTTTAAGTTTGCTTTGACACCTGGTTTCTGGAATTCTTTGGGGACAGAGGAATGGAGCCTAATCTCCACCTAATTTTTAAAAGGAAAAGCACTGCCTCTTAAATCTTCCTGGGTACCATTGTGCCATGAAATAATCCATTCCTTTCTCCTAGATGCATGGGAATGTCCTGAGGCTTTTTACACATTATATGAAAATACTGCATTCTGCACATGCTCAGAGGCATTCCTCCAGCCACACAGGACAAGTAGTTTTAGGAAGGAAGCCTCAGATGACACCAACACTGTTAGCAGGTACGTTGTAAATAATGAACCTTGACTTTGGAAACAGGTTCTGGGGGTTTCTATCTCAGGCAAAACACAGTTCAAATTAAGTCTTGAATTTGATGAGAAAGTTAGGACTTTTAGGGAGGTAGCATGCCTCATACCTTGAGGGAAAGGACTGGGATAAAAAGGGAGGAAGTCTCGGAGCCAGGATTTCTCTAGGTGCCATCCTGTCCCTGAGTCAGTCCCGGATAGCCCGAGGATTCGAGACGAGGTAGCTGGGTCAGTCACCTATCCCAATGGCTAAATTGTGGTTTTGAGGCTAGGAGATGAAAGTTTGTGATCGGAGACTCTGAATCTGCAGCTCTGACTCTCTTCGGGTCAGTTGCACAAGATCACAGAATAATGCCCCCCCCCCCATGTCCAGCTCTCTGAGTCAAGGCAGGGTGCCCTTTTAACACTCTCATTAAGTGGAGTCACTAGCCACTCGTCAAAAATCATTGACTCCTCTTAAAACACACGCAAACGCACAACGCCCGGGGACCACTGGTCTTCCGGACCTAGCAAAGTCGATGTGTCAGCTTGACAGAAGAACCCACAAATCACTGATTGTGTCACAGGTTGGGGGGGGGGCAGACCATGTCACACTGCTGACATAACATTTGGGGGCTGATGGGACGAGGAAGGACTCTGTGTTCTCTAGGAAGAGAGAAAAAGAGTGTCAGAGGAAAAAAAGAGCCAGCTTACTGGGGGTTTCTGGGAAATTTTCTGGGGCTAAGGATTAATATCCATACAGAGAGAGAGAGAGAGAGATTTGCAGGTGCCTTTTCACTTCCTCTGTGCCTGGCAGAGATGAGAAAATGTGGGGAGGGAGCCAGCCAGGCTGGCTGGGAGGGGATGGGGGGAGCGGGAGAAGAGGGTCGTAATTGGGAGAGACAGTGACACAAACTCCACACAAAAACTGTGCGGTCATCGCCCGGTGCGGTCCGTCTGGGAAAGCAGTATACGGTGGATGGGAAATCTTGCCTCTTCCCACAATCCTCTGCTCTAACCCACAAAGTCGTAGTCCCCTCACGAGAGAACCCAGGAGTCCTGGCTCCTTCAAAGCTGTTTTTACAATTGCATCCATGCGCACGCACTGACCCTGCTTAGACAATTAGTCTTCATTTTTCTTCCCAAAATGTCCTGGCTTCAGCTTCTTTCCCTTGCCTCTGGTATGGGGGGGAGGAGTTTGATGGATCTCCCTCCCTTTTCTGTTTCCTAGCAACCCAGGGGCCTTGTTGTGAACCTGCAAGGGGGTGGGTGGGTATCATTACAAATCTTCCTCTTCAGCAAGTGATTGGAAAGGGTCCTTCGAGGTGATGGGAGAGGCAAGGTAACCCAGTAGATACAGTGCTGGATTTGGACACAGGTTTAAATCACTGTTCACACACAGAGCGTACTTTGGGCCAGCTGCTGTCTCTCAGCCTAACCTACCTCTCAGGATTGTTAAAACGATGAGGAGAAACCATGCTTGCCAATTTAAGTTCCTTGAAGGAAGGAAGGGTGGGGTTGACAAAGAGTAATACATAAATAAGGTCCACAGATGAGGCCCAGGTGTGGGGAACATTTGGTCCTCTAGATGTTGCTGAACTACAAGTCTGATCAGCCCCAGCAAGCAAAGTTAATGACCAGGGATGATGGGAGTTGTAGTTCAGTCATATGGAGAACCAAAGGCTCCCCACACCTAATCTATGGGAAGGTCCCATAGATGTTGCTGCTGAGTTTATGAGCCCATAGCAGTCCGAAAGAGGACTTTCACAAGACTGCAACAGCCATGGTTGTTTTTAGGCCCTCATTAACCTGCTGTGGGGGATGTGGGTGATGCTGTGGGTTAAACCACAGAGCCTAGGACTTGCCGATCAGAAGGTCGGCAGTTCGAATCCCCATGACGGGATGAGCTCCTGTTGCTCGGTCCCTGCTCCTGCCAACCTAGCAGTTCGAAAGCACATCAAAGTGCAAGTAAATAAATAGGTACCGCTCCGGCGGGAAGGTAAACGGCATTTCCGTGCACTGCTCTGGTTCGCCAGAAGCGGCTTAGTCATGCTGGCCACATGACCTGTACTACGGCTCCTTTGGCCAATAAAGCGAGATGAGCGCCACAACCCCAGAGTTGGTCTCACCTGGACCTAATGTTCAGGGGTCCCTTTACCTTTAGCCTGCTGTGGAGCCACTTTTTGCACATAACCACTGCTGCAGCTTTCCAAGTTCTTAAAGTTCAGTGCAGAATCCAATCTGTCTCAGTGCATGGCAGAGCACCCTCCACATGGACTGCAGTCAGGTGGCTAGAATTCAGTGTGGACTCAAAATAAACCTATAAGTGAGCCCTAACCAGAGTGTGAGAATCAAAGCACTTTGGGGTTCAACACTCGGGCCCACCAAGCAGAATCCTTTTGCGAAATCCAGCCGACTGCAGCAAGCAGAAGCAGACAAGGTGCACTGAACTTACAGAGCAAGGTAGATTTTGATGGCTCAAGAAAGCAAGCCAAGCAACGTGCTATGAGGAGTTGTGGGTAGAGGAGACACTCTCAGCCCGAAGTTCAGCAAATCAGAATGATGTCAGATCCTTTCACTCCCAAAATGGGGTGCTGAACGAAATTCTACCTTTGCAACAGTAGGTGTTTGCGACATCTATGAGGAACAGATAAGGTCCCCACAACTGCCGCTCCTGCTGTTGGGGCAATTTGGCAATAGTTGCTCTGGAACTAACAGCTCACTTTCCACCACATCTTGCCTGTGAAACGCTTATCACTCAGATTTGTAGCCTCCGTTCATTTTATCCCTTTGACTCAAGGAGAGTAAGTGCTTCTTAAATTCATTTATATTCGCAACAATTCTGTGAAACAGGTTGCTATTATCCCCATTGAACAGGTTGGGCAACTGAGGCTGGGAGTCAAGTAATTCTCTAAAGAGCGTCCAGAGACTTCAGGCCTGAATGTACCCTTGAACCTAGGCATCCAAGCTTCAGATACAACCTTCGATCCTTGAGGCGGGGGGGACGGGGACGCAGGCCTCAGGCCACACCTGCCCTGGCCCTTTCCACCTCTATTAACCCCACACTGCCACCATGTGGCAACTCGCCCATGAGCCATTTACTCCAGGGAGAAAGCGGGTTATTATTATGATGCTTATTATATATTTTTATATCCCGCCTTTCCCCCCCAGACCGGGGCTCAAGGCAGTTTATACAAATTAAAACAATACAGATTAAATACAAAAAGCTGGAGATTTTCCATGGGACAAAACAAAAACTGCCATCAAACCAGATGGTAACATTACCTAGGAATATGGGTGCCCCTTTTAAAATTATATTTTGCTAAGGTCTCTGGTGCCTATGAGACGGGTTGCTATATGCAACTGACAATACATTCCCCATTTGGGCATCTCCATACTGGGAAAATCTGCATCGGTTGAATGGCCACCTGAATCTCTGACATGTTAAAGATAGGGGAGTCCTGCTAGGGGTGAGGCGGGATTCGGGGGATGTGCCAAAACATTATAGGGAGGGGTGTTTAGATGGGAGACAATTCCTGGAGGATCTTAATTCCCAGCAGGAGTGACTTCCAGGTTCTCCTTCACACCCAGCAGGAGGTGCTGCCGAAACATAGCTGTGGTGCCCCCAAAATGGAAGAAATGGCAGTTTCACGGGGGAGCCTGAAACCCCCTCCCCAATGGTCTCCAAAGGAAAGAGAGCCTAAATGCCAGGTCCTTGGAAGTAGCTTCGGCGCCGTGAATGGGGCCTGTGTGAGATGACAGCGTCGTAAACGCTCTCCATAACAACGCAGGGAAGCAACGGAAAACACAGGTCAGATACGACTCCGGCAGGGGAGGTGGTGGGGAAGGGCAGGTGTGCGGCAGGCAGAAAGGAGAGACCCACACATGCATGCCCCAAAGCTGTATGGGGTGGGAGGGAGACATTTCTGCCTGTTGCCCTATGTCAGGGGTCAGCAACCTTTTTCAGCCGTGGGCCGGTCCACCGTCCCTCAGAACTTGTGGTGGGCCAGACTATATTTTGAAGAAAAAAGAAGAACGAATTCCAATGCCCCACAAAAAACCCAGAGATGCATTTTAAATAAAAGGACACATTCTACTCATGTAAAAACACGATGATTCCCGGATCATCCATGGGCCAGACTGAGAAGGCGATTGGGCTGCATCTGGCCCACGGGCGTTAGGTTGCCTACCCCTGCCTTATGTAGTCTTCCAAATGCTCAGCCAAGCCAGGTACACCTTTGATATCCCTAGAAAAGCATCCCTGTCCATGACACTTTCGTAAAACAAATTACCCCTTCCTGCCACAGGGATGCTGAATTTTCTTTTTCTGTACCAAAATGGACAGTGTCTTACCTCACAGAGTTACACGCCATTGTGCAAAAGTATCGGGTTTCAGCTGGATTTCCCAGTGCCTGAAGGCAAGGTGGTTCTCCATCCTACTTGAAATCTTGCCTACAAGTCCAGCTCAAAGGTACCTTAGGCTCGGAAGAAAATGCATCCCCTTTCACACAAGGGCAGGAAATGAGGGGTGCCGACTGAGGGGTGGAGCCTGCACTGAAAACAAACACAACCCTTTTAGGTTCCTTCAAAATTTGAAGAGCCTGGTTGGAATTTCACGTGGGATGAGATCTGGCAGAAATCTAGAGATGTGCAGGACCCCAAATCAAATGCACAAAAATCCCCCTGTTTGATCTTCTCAAGGCTTTCCTCAGAATTCCTCAGATGTTTTCCTGAGGTGTTCACTGGAGGCAAAAAATTTGTGGCCACTCTGTGGGATGCCCTCTTTCCTGAGCCAGCAGGGATTATCCACACTAAACTTTTGCCCCAGTTCTTCAAATGTCCGTGCTATAACACTCCATGTCCAAGTGGGGGATTGTTTTTTTGATTTTTGCCCTGAGTTTTCCCTGCAAAAACCTGCTCTTTAAAGTTAAATCTGGTTCAGTTTTCTACATTCATAGAATCACAGAATCATAGAGTTGGAAGGGACCCCGAGGGTCATCTAGTCCAACCTCCTGCAATGCAGGGATCTCAGCTAAAGCATGCATGACAGATGGCCATCCAACCTCTGCTTAAAAACCTCCAAGGAAGGAGAGTCCGCCACCTTTCGTGAGAGTCTGTTCCAGCTCTTACTGTCAGAAAGTTCTTCCTGATGTGTAGTCAAAATTTCCTTTCTTGTAACTTGAATCCACTAGTTTGGGCCCTAGCCTCCAGAGCAGGAAGAAACAAGCTTGCTCCATCTTCCATGTGAGTGACAGCCCTTGGGATATCTGAAGATGGCTATCACATCTCTTCTCAAGTCTACTCTTTACTCTACTCTAAAGATGCCCAGCTTCCTCAATCATTGCTCATAAGGCCTGGTTTCCAGAACCTTTATCATCTTGGTCGCCCTCCTCTGCACACCTTCCAGCTTATCAATATCCTTCTTAAATTGTGGTGCCTAGAACTGGACACAGTACCCCAGGTATTGTCTAACTAACAGAATAGAGTGGTACTATTACTTCATTTGATTGGGACACTATACTTCTTTTAATGCAGCCTAGAATAGCATTAGGTTGTCTTTTGCTGCTACATCACACTGTTGACTCATGTTAAGCTTGTGGCCCACCAAGACCCCTAGATCCTTTTCATATCTACTACTGGCAATCCAGGTGTTCCCCATCTTATATTGGTGCAGCTGGTTCTTCCTGCCTAAGTGTAGGGCCTTACGTTTTCCCCTATTGAAATTCATTTTGTTAGTTTTGGCGCAGTTCTGCAACCTGCTATTGTCATATTGAATCCCAATTCCATCTTCAGTGGCACCCCTCCCAGTTTGGTGTCATCTGCAAATTTGATAAGCATCCCCTCAATTCCCTCATTCAATTCGTTTATAAAGACATTGAACGACAATGGACCCAGCACAGAACCCTTAGCACTTGTCACTTTTTTCTACGATGACGAGAAACCATTAGAGAGTACTCTTTGGGTTTAGTCAGTCAACCAACTACAAATCCACTGAATAGTTACCTCGTCTAACTCACATGTTATTGCTCCATCTGAACACCAGTTGTTGCTAAGAGAATTTGGACGCAAACTGCTTGGAGGTCACATACTGTAGCTAGTTAACATGCCGGAGTCTCAATCGTTATTCAAATGAGGCCACACAGACATATTTATTCTAGAACCTTCCGGAGGGACTACAAGAGCCACCACAGTGTAGGCTCTGCTCCTTACACTGATCAATGACTCTTAAGTGAGGGATTTTAATGGACAGGGGGCCACAGAACCAGAGAAAACCAGGACAGATTTTGCAAGCAAAGAAATGCCATGAAGACTTTCAGTCTTCAGTGGCAGCATGCTCACTACAGTGGCCAGAATCCAAATTCCTTGGCTAGAAAGCTCACTGGATAGCTTCACTATCACTTTCCCATGAGTAAAAATGTGAGCTAAAGTGAGATGTCTCAAGTGCTGATACAAGGACATGTAAGCACTTTGTTTGTAAAGGACAGCCACAGAAGTAATTTTTAGCAGCCTACCTTCATTCAATGCCTTGCTACAGTCTAGTGGGGATCAGAGGGCCACTTACTGAGTTTTTCTGAAAGCAGCCTCAGGAGTCTGGAAATAAGGCTGGAGGGGTTGTGGGAAATGGTGATGAGGTGCTTACAAACAAATTTTTAAGAAAAATTGCCCTCCAAAAGCTGTTTTTGTTTTTTTGCCAAGCAGGGGTGGAGATTATATGGAAGCAAAACAAACAAACAAAACAACTGAGGGTGTTTGTGTGGGGATTTTAATTGCTTCCCTTCCCACCTACCATTTCTCTGCTCCCGAAAACAGCCTCCTAAGGCTGCTTTTCAAAAACATAAAGAAAAAGTTACACACAGCTACATATAACAGCTAGCACAGTCCAGAGACTTGAGGCTTGAAACACTGGCTGACGGGAGGTATATGGAATTGTATACTGTATGCTCAAATCTCCCAAGCCTGGAGCTGGAAGACACACATTCCAAATTTGGAGGTATGCTGTCAGGTATTTGACCTTGACCTGGCTCTGACAGCAGGATCAAAACCCATAATAAGTTGCTTCCTGTGGGTACCAGTTTTGTGGAGAAGTGGGGGCTGAGCAATCAGCTGCTCCTATATGGCCCATTTCAGACCGACCAACCATTTCGCCAATACTGGGGATGGAGGAAGGTGAGTTGCCAGTGTGATATAACCTTGCTATCAACTTCTCAACCAACTTCCGAGACCAGGGAAGGAAGAAGTTTCATGAGGGAAGAACAACAAAACCTTGGGGGAAATGGAGTCTAGGTTTCTTTCCACGTGCCTTTTAGATGGCATTGAATGGAAGCTCCTGTTCTCCTTCGTCATCGCATAACAAACGCAGCCTCCTGCAAGGAAGCCGAGACCAGGAATTGGTGCAATCTGGGCTTTTCAAGGGGCTGTCCCAAACCGGGCTCTGAGAAATGTCAGTGAATCAGTGAGAATGACCAAGTGCTTTGCTGCAGTTTACAAACAAACAGTTTGGAAATCCTGAACCTCGGCCAAGGAATGAAAATCCCAGCTCACGTCAACGCTGCACAGTAAACGGAAGTATCGTCTGAGTTTGCAGTGACCACAAGGTGCAGAGCTAATGAGTGTTCATTGCTCGCTTCCCCTAAGTGCCCTCTGATGGGAACGGAGGCTGGGATTTCTGGCCCTTGTCAACATTCCTAACTTTTGCTCCTTCCAGCACCCCTGCTGGGGTGAAGTGTCAGGTTAACAGTCTTTTTGGACCAACTTTTGGAGTAAAGTTCAGCCGGGAAGCTTCTTTAGTGAAGACAGTCTCTTAGATTCATTCTTTCATATATTTATTTTTAAAATGATTATACAATGGTACCTCGGGTTAAGTACTTAATTTGTTCTGGAGGTCCGTTCTTAACATGAAACTGTTCTTAACCTGAGGTACCACTTTAGCTAATGGGGCCTCCCGCTGCCGCTGCGCCGCAATTTCTGTTCTTATCCTGAAGCAAAGTTCTTAACCTTGGTACTATTTCTGGGTTAGCGGAGTCTGTAACCTGAAGCGTATGTAACCTGAAGCGTATGTAACCCGAGGTACCACTGTATATACAACTCTACATCCTGTTCAGTGTACAACCAATGTATACAGTCAGTGCTATTTTTCTAGAAAAAGAGGTGCTGGAACTCACCATGAACACTTCCCTCTTTCTCTTACTGAGAATGGCAATGGCACCCACCTGAGAGGTGCCAGAACTGAGTTTCTGTGAGTTCCCCCTGAAAAAGCCCTGTATAGTAATGCAGAATCAACAATAAAACAAATAAAATGCTTGAACCACACTGAAACATTGTTAGGGGATCCGGGGACCCCTATTCCCTCTAGGGAGCTACAAATCCCAGAGTTCCCTAGGAAGAAGGATTTGAGTGTTAAACCACCCTGGGAACTGTAGTTCTCTGAAGGGAACAACGGGCTCCTAACAACTCTCAGCACTCTTAACAATCTACAGTTCTCTGAATTTTTTACAGGAAGCTAGGAGTGATAATTGGCACGATATTGCTTTAAATGCATAGTGCTGATTGAGCCTATGTTACACTGTCAGCTCCCCTTGCCAGTTCTCTCTTCCCATCTTCTTGCCTCATGCTTATGTCTTATTCCCTTTTCCTGTGTCCATCCGGCAACAGCGTCATGCATTGGCTCAGGGAAGCAGCAGAGATAGCAACATAGAGTGGTACCTTGGGTTAAGAACTTAATTTGTTCTGAGGTCCGTTCTTAACATGAAACTGTTCTTAACCTGATGTATCACTTTAGCTAATGGGGCCTCCTGCTGCTGCTGCTGCGCCGAATTTCTGTTCTCATCTTGAAGCAAAGTTCTTAACCTGAGGTACTATTTCTGGGTTAGCGGAATCTGTAACCTGAAGAGTCTGTAACCTGAAGTGTCTGTAACCCAAGGTACCACGGTACTTTATTTGAAAACTTACCTTTGGAGCTGTGCAGAAGCACAGGTGTGCATTGGGAAGTAACATCCACATATATATTAAATATGACGATCATTAACATAACTGTTCAGTCGATGGGAATAAAATTTTATTTATTTTTTTCTTTATTAATAAAAATTATTGGTCTTTTTTTTTTTTACGAAGGAAACTCAAAGTGATTTATAATACAGTATATAAACAAGCGCAAACATTAAAACCAGCATAAAATAAAGGAAAAAGAGAATATAACGCACAATCCTATTTTTAAAAGACATGATTTTAATATCTCACCCACTCAAAGATGCAGCAGGTAATTAAAAGCCAAAGGCCTAGTGAAAATGAAATATTTTTGCCCCGCGCCTAAAGCTATGGAATGATGGTGCCAGGTGAGTCTTCCTTCGGAGAGCGTTCCACAAGTGGGGAGTCATCATTGAAAACTGAGGATAAAACATCCTTCTAACACAGCCATTGTATGGTCAAAGATGGGGAGGAGGAGGAAGATGTGGAAAAGGGGGGACCAAATCAATTTTGCAGGATCAAAGCCACTCTGGCAATCCAGTAAGAATAGTGGAAGTAAAATGCAGTTACTAAAAAAAAAAAAAAAGTCAGCATAAAACTAGTCTGGGAAATCCTGGCATGAAGGATCAGAGGTAGCACCATCAACACAAGTGTTGGGGTGTCATGTGTATTGTGAGGAGGTGAGGTGTAATAACACAAATAATTTTTAAAAAGCCTGAAGTGGAACCCCTCTTCGTCGGGCACAGAAAAGATTGCAACGTCAGCAACAGGTGAGCCACTTTAGGGAAGGCATTCCATTACTGGGGCACGACTGCTGAGGAAGTCTTCTCCCTTGTGAGTGAAGAGCCTACCTCTGACACAAGGAGGCCGTCAGAGAAGATCCTGAGAAGAAAAACCTAACAAACAGGGAGGGTTATCTGAGGAGCCTCATACAATTCTTACGGATTTTCCTTTGAGGAGCTCAGTGGGGGTGAACTCCTTGCTACCTATCAATGCAAAGTCTTGCCTGCTGGTCTCAAAGTTTGTGGAAGCTTTTGGTTTACACAGAACAATTACAACTAGCTCTGGGTAGATTTTGGAGGCAAGAAGGTTATAGAGCTGAATACTCTCCTTCTTCACACTTTTAGGGGCCAGGAAATCAGTATTGGCACTGGGCTCAAATGCACCAAAGTCTCTTTTTGGGGACGGGGGGCAAAAAGGAAGCCAAAGTGGAGGACTGGAGAATACAGTCTTACAAAAGTAGGCACACAGGTCCTTGCTCTCTCTCATGTCTTGCCAAACACACACACACACACACAGAGGGAGGGAGGGAGGGACAGCCTTCTCAGGTAGACAGTTTCTGTCTGTCCATTGGAAGGCTTGTCTGTCCAGCCCTCCAGCCGGGCGGGCCCCAGACGTACAGTTTCCCCCAGTGTGACTCAGGCATAAACACAGCCCCAGGCCAAGGTGTGTGTGCTGTGAGGTGGCGTGAGGGGGTGTGTAAGTGTGTGTGCAATCGGAACTTTACCATCAGCTCAACGGAGCGAGTGGCGCGTTTCATGTGTGTGTGTGAGAGAGAGACAAACGTTTAAACTGATGTCTCACATGCTCCCCTGTTTTTCTTGGTTGGGGGGTAGAGGAGGCACTATGAACCATCTTCTGGCCTGTAGTAATTTTAGCCTGCATGTTCTAATGGGCATTGGGGGGGGGGAGTTGGTCTCACTCCCCTCAAGTGGTCTGTCTGTCTGTCTGTCTCTTATGATGTTTCCGAAGAAGGCACCTTGGAATTTTATTGCAACAATATCTCTTCCTCTCCCTCCCCCCCCATACAAGTAAAAGAAATTCTATTTAAGAATTGGCCATATATGGAGTCAGACTTCATGGCTAGGTCCTTTCATCCCCAATGTGGAAATGCAGGCCTTACAAGGTCTCCAAAAATCCCCAAAGGGGAACAGAATCCAGAGAAGTACCCCCAGATACTTCAATGGCTACTCTGAAAGGTCTTGTGAGAATTAACCTTCTGAAGCATCTTCTGCATGTTCTGGTTGCTCCCAGTTCAGCCATATAAGTGGCAAGCTTGGTGCATTATAAAACCTATTACAGATCAGCTTTTTCTCCATCTTGGATAAGCTGTCTGACTTCCAAATCATGTTCAAAATAAAGGATACCACCAGTGCAAGAGGTTAGCAGAAACCCGACTTGCTAAATTGCACCACTTCAGCATGTAATATCTAAGCAGTCCTTTATTGCTAGTATTTGGGAAATGTGATTTGTGTATATATAACTCAGGGTCCCTCTGGACATCCTTTTTATTTGTGCATCAGGGTGGTCATAAGCCTGCAAAATACTGTTTCTGCCTGCTAAAGTTTTGGGGTTGATGTGCTGCTTCATTTTCAACGACGCATAACTTCCTGCTGAACTCCTGTGACTTTTTACACTGCAAATATTCTGGATTGTTGCTTTCTGCCCCACTTCCATTGCGCTATTGAGCAAGAGTGCCCCTCCAGGTAGCAAAAGTGCAATTAACATTGGAGAAGCATTGCAGAACGAGTAAAGCAGATTGATGTGTGGACAATCCAGTATCAATTCACCATTAATGCACTATTATAGTGTCAGTGACAATAAAAATATTTAGCAAAAAAGTGGGTGGGAATTACCGTATTTTTTGCTCTATAAGACTCACTTTTTCCCTCCTAAAAAGTAAGGGGAAGTGTGTGTGCGTCTTATGGAGCGAATGCAGGCTGCACAGCTGTCCCAGAAGCCAGAACAGCAAGAGGGATTGCTGCTTTCACTGCACAGCGATCCCTCTTGCTGTTCTGGCTTCTGAGATTCAGAATATTTTTTTTCTTGTTTTCCTCCTCCAAAAACTAGGTGCATCTTGTAGTCTGGTGCGTCTTATAGAGCGAAAAATACAGTACATGTTGCAAAAAAACAAAAAACAAAAAACAAAAAAACCCACCAGCTCTAATATGAGAAGTAGTGGTGCAATTAGGCGATTTTAGACTCTGGGTGGAATGGTCTTATTTGGGGAGTGCTCTTTACATTGTAATAATCACGGTTTTACTTACTTTAAAATGTAGTAACCAAGCTTTGCTGCATTTAAGGGCTCTCCCGTTCATTCTGCTGTGGGGCCTGTCCAGGGCACTGCTGATGAGAAGATGATAGGCTGATAGGAGGAGAGGAGAAAAGGAATCTGGTGAGAAATCAGAATGTAGTCTTGTTATTCAAACACAGTTCAAGACTTGATCTTGAATCTGCTGCAAGCAAGCATGGGGGGCTGTTGTAAACCCCTCCCCCCCACCAGTTCCCTTGTACCTTGGGCACGTGTCCTTGATTTGGTGTGTCACAGCGGAGAGTAAAAGCTGCATGAAAGCCATTTGATCTAGAAGTTGTGGGCACAATGCCTGGCATTCGGGGAAGGGATGTATCTCATATCATAATACGTCCCTGCCGGGTGAGACCAAAGGCCTATCTAGTCCAACAGTCTGCTCTCACAGTGGTCAACTACATGCCTGTGGGAAGCTCACAAGCAGCACATGAGCACAAGAGTACACTTTCATTCATGATTCCCAGCATCTGGTATTCAGAGGCACATGGCCTCTGATTCTGGAAGCAATACACAGCCATTGTGACTAATCTCATTTTAAAGCCAGCTAAATCGGCAGCCATCGCAACATCTTGTGGGGACAATTCTATAGTTTAATTATGTGTACACATAAGCACTTATTTTCGTCTGTCCTACTCGGGTTAAATCTCTCAACTATTCGCTTTCTCCAGGCATAGTTTTATAAACTTTGTTCCCCTTTATTTGCTCTTCCCCACGTAAAAGCCCCAAATACCATTACCCATTTGCGTTCATTGGGGCAGGGATACTCAAGATGCTCAGAGGCAAACATCTGTATCACTTCACATTCCATAAGTGTGCTGTCATTTAAATAATTTCTAAAATAACTTGAGGTGAGAAAAGTGAGTCTCAGTTCCACCCTCGTAACAACCTTATAACCAAAGTTATGCTCAGTGCATTTTTCTGGGGGTACTCAAGGGTACATAGTACCAGCACCTCCCCACCTCCCCCCAATGTTAAAAGTGTGGCACTGACTGTAACAACATGGTGAATACCAGGACCTTTTTTTCTTTAAAAAAAGAGCACTGGTTATGCTTATTCTCTAATTATGCACAAATGCAAGCAAGGCCCAGAATGGAAACAGAATCCAGCTCCCCAAGAACCCTAGCTTCCCTTTTTAAAATGTTTCTATCCCTCTTGAGGGCAAAGCTAGACTTGAAACTGTGTTGGCAATGCCTTGTGTCATCACGGGTCACCTTGCAATTTTCTTAGGCGCTCGTTGGGTTGAGAACACTCTGTGCATGGAAGACATATAACAGCAAAACCCGGGATGGAATGTCAAGGAGCAGGGTTGGTGCCAAGGAAAACACAAGCCGGATGGGCAAATATTTGGCCATGAGGTGATGGGGGAAACCTTCTCTCCGCCTTTGGCTTGGCGCCCATGGGGGCTTTTCCAATGGCACACCAACTCGGTGGAGTGACTGTCAGAACAGGATGCCCAGATTAAGCAACTCGGAATGGATCCAGCCCCCCTGCGCAAGGGAAGGGGACCCGGCAGAGGTCATATACATGTCCTTGCCCGCACACAGGTTAACCAAATTTTTCAGGCCTTTGAGGCTTTGCAAAGAGTCACATGTACCATGCCTGAATCATTAGCAAAAACAGTGCACTGCTTGTGGCAAAAAGGTTCCTGTTGACTATTTGGTATGCAGTGTGGGCCATACATAAGGGGAGATATGTGGACATATAGGCAACCAGGCCAATGTAGGATTTATCACTAATAACCCCTAACATTATAACCACAAAGCCCCCCAATTCTGTAACCAGAATGAATTATGAAAATGATTTCATTCATTTAGATTAAAAACCCACTTTGTCCTACAGATGGACGTCTTTAAAACATTTCCTCCTATTACCTTGCTCCCTACATTTAGAAATGGAAATATTTATATTTATTTTTATTTAGACAATCCTAGAAATATCTCTCAAAAGGGTTTAAAATAAGGAATCAAAGAATCTGGGGCCCCCAGACAACCTTTTAATTATGCACCCATGATTATTTGTGCTGATTATTGTATTGGGGTAGTAATACACAATCCCACTTCCAATAGCGTTCGCACATACAAACATTTCTGCGGCAGACACACATGTAGTACTGTTTAAATCCGCAACTAATATAATATTATGGGTTCTGTAACATGGTGCAAAATACCCCTGCAAACACTTCCGCCCCGCCTGCACTCCCCCCCCCCTTGGTTTGGAGGGACTCTCTGAAATAACAAAGAGTCAAATACATACAGCAAAACAACACACCTATACAGGTAATGTGAACAACATGCAAATAAATTCTTCAAACCATCAGACTGCAGAATATTAAAAATAATAAGCAGTACAATTCAGCAACCAACAGCTGGGGAATGCCCAGGCAACGAAGGATACTTTCAGCAAACATCTAAAATGTACTCAGACCTGCAGAATGGTTATACCGCTCAGAATGCAGGTACTTGGGGGCTGGTTTGCAGCACGTAAATGAGACAAGAATTGGGGTGTGCAAACCCGGATGCGCCCTTACTTTGCGCAAGGAGAAGTGGAAGGCCACACAAAATCAGGACAGGGATCAGGTAGCTGGCTATCAGTGTGCCAGGTACATGGAAACCCCAGAGAATATTCACACATTGAACCTTCAGGCCTATGCTTAAGCTGTCCTAAGGATACCCCTAATGTGTTGATGTGATACTAGGGACTCAGCTACACTGGCAAAGAAAAAGCGCTTTATAAGCGTTGTTGATGCATCCTAACACTGTGTCACCAGATGGCGCTGTGAAGTTCCATTTTTGCCAACCCGATTTCTCATACAAAGTTTAAAACGCGTTTAAATGAAATGCTTCTTTGATGTGTCTATATCCAGCCCAGCTTGCAAACACTGACGTCCTACAGGTATATTTGTCAGAATCTGCTAGAATCCGTTGCAGGTCCCTGTTGGATATGTCTGCACTTCTGGATAACCTACGTCTGCCCCCAGAAATCCTTGTAAGAAATATTTAAACATCAGTTGCCTTAACTGCCAGTCATTAATTCAGTTTCATTTATTAGAAATTCTGCAACTCTCTATGCCTTTTCATATAACAGGAAAATAAAAGAGAACTGTAAAACGAAATACAATTAAGTGAGACATAAAGCAACTCTAAGTGGATATAATACTAGCTACCAGGGCTTCCTCAGTTACATATAGCCACTTGCTAAAATGCAAAATGGATTTAGCATGCTTAACAGGTTCTTAAAACCGATGGGATTAAAAAACGGAACCGTTTCTTCAGAAATACACAATTAAAAAATGCTAGGAAGCCATAAACCATCTGATATGCAGATACAAAATTAAAATAAAAGCATACCTCAGACACGTGAGGTAAAATGTGTTACTCCGCAAATCACCATGGCACACTATGAAATAAATAATAATGATTAAAACTGCAAATAATTGATACTATTTTGATTTGTCAGCCAATTTGCTATCTGTTCCAGAAACTGGCTCCCAACCCACATTCTTTGCCCTTTCCTGTCTATGATACAGAGCTTGTAGGATAAATGTTACTACTGGTTTCAACACTTTATAAGAATGGGTGGCTAGAAGGAATTTTATACTCTGAGGTAAAAGATAATGAGTCTTTTCCTATCAGCGGGGGTTCCAACCGCTGCAGTCTTAAAAGCTACCAAAAGGAATAATAAAACAAGCAATGTAGAAAGAAAACCTTTCATGTTTCCAAAGTTACACGGTCAGAATTGACTAAGGTCTTGTCCACATTATGGTGGTAAAACCTGGGTCTGAAGAAGACAACTTCAAACTGCAGGTGGGGGTGGCTTTATAGGACGGACAACTCCTCTATTAAAAAGAAATAAACAAATCCTAACCTCACATATTGGAGATGGCTAGCCCAGAACCCTTTTTCCATGACATGTTTAATTTCCATGGAGATTGAATGCTTTTCCGTACAAAATAAATTCAGTCACGTCAGCTTTCATCTAAAGGGTTGAAACGCATTTGTTCTTAACATTCGTCATACTAGTTAGTGGATAAAGAATTTGATTGGCTATAATACTACATTTATTATTGTATTAAAACAATTACCACCATTATTTTATTGTATGTCAATTTGATATATCTCATGTATTGTGGCAATAGTAAAGTTTGTATAGCCATCTCTTTACAATATTTTAGAAGCAGTAAGTTCTAATTTTTATTCCCACCCAGCTTTTTTATTTTTAATCATCTGCTTTTGGAGACTGGGGCCCTACACCTCTTGCTGTGGAGCTGGTATGAAATACTACAGCCAAACACAGGTTTACCTCCTCTGTGAGAGCCAAAACTAAAAAGCAGCAATGTTCTCCATCTTCTTTTTTCATGGCCATTATAATTATTTAAACTTATATCCCACCCTTACTCCCCAAGGAGCCCAGAGCAGCAAACTATAACACTGACACAATTAAAGCATCTCAAAACAATTCCTATGCAGATGCAAACTTTGAACAACAACATAAACTTAGCACAGGGTGCTTCATCTCAGCAATCCTCTAAGCATGTTAGACCTTATGGATAAGGTGGGTTATAAATCTAGCATGTACAGTACTAAGCTGGGTCTAGACGCAGGTTAGTAATACTTGGTTCCCCCTGAAATCAATGTGACATAAATCATGCCTAACTTGTCCCACTGATTTTAATAGAAGTGCAGTTAGATTTGTGCCAACTACTGTAAGTTATACTTAAAGCAAACCCACTGAAACTAATGGACCTAGATTAGTCGCATCTATTAACTTCAATGGATCGACTCTGGATATGATTAACAACAGCTACAAGCCTCAGTCTGCACCCAACCTTTTCTTGTTGCCCGTGGGAAGCTATGAGCTTCAACATTGAGCCTGGCTATGTGTGAGTTCTTGTATACGTAACTGTGCATTCAGTTGTCTGCTGAAATGCAAAGAGCAGTACAGGATTATGTTTCATGCAACTTGGGTTGGTTTGTGGATTAAAGTAATTTTGTGTATGCTTTCCTTCATGAGGTTTGGTTGGCTGCGCATTCTTGTTTTCATTGGTAGAAATATGGGAGTGGGTAACCGTGGAACTGGAATTTATGAATCTGTATATTCTTCTGTGTGGGGATGCGTGTGGTTCTTTGCTTTGCTGCCTGTGTGTGTGTGTGTGTGGTTGCGGTTTTTTCCTCCTCAGGCAGAACTTTCACATGCCATGAATGTATGTATAAAGGCGTAACGGGATCGGTTAGTGGATCTGTGCATATGTGTGTGGTACTTTGCTTCTGTCTTCGCGTATGCATAATTATGAATGTTTGCAGGTACGTGCTTTTGGCTAGCCTGCATGCACCCATCTGCATGGTATCAGAAGCACCCAACTGCCACAGCATGTAGATAAGTGTGCAATTGCATCATTCTGTGTGTCTTTCATGGGTGTGTGGGTCCCTCGGTCCCTTTGCCATGCCTGAAAATCTCTGAATTCCTTGGTGCGTAGCTGTGCATTTTCTACGACGAGGTATATGTGTGGTTCTTCCCTTCACTCTCTGTGTGTGCATATTTGTGGATGTGTACATGGAAATGGAAAGTCTGTGTATTTTCCCATATGAGGGACGTGGATACCATAACTCTGCGTAAGCACATTTCTATTATTCATCACAACATGTATATCTTGCCTTTCTCTAAGGAGCTCAAGTTGGTGTACATAGTTCTCTCCCCCTCTATTTTGTCCGCACAACAACCCTGTGAGGTAGGTCAGGTTAAGAGACAGTGGTTGTGTACACACCATACATTCAAAGCACCCACACACAAATCACAGGGAAGTGCTGTTTACCGCTCACAGAGCTACAATTCCCAGCACCCGTAATAAACTACAGTTCTCAGGGTTTTTTGGGTGAAGGGGAACTCTGTGTCCAAAGTAAGGTGTGTCCACAGCCAATGACTGGTCCAAGCTTCATGGGTGACTGGAGATTTGCACCCTGGTCTCCCAGGTCCTAGTCCAACTCTGTAGACACCATCCCATACTAGAAATCTATAAAAGCGGGTCCATGACTGTGTGTCGCTTCTGCTGCCTCCCCCAGCCCCATCAACCACCGTCTTGAGGAAGAACTGAGTCCATGCCTGTTTCATATTATATGCCTTTCACTTATGCATACCCAACCGGCTAGCAGACGAGGAGTTCCTCTTGCGTAGGTGTGGGGGCTTGCAATGTCGAGTGTGCGATATTGGATCCATCTCCCCATGTACGCCATTAGGTATATACTTTGCTTGTGTACTTTTTGATTGTTATCTTCTTTCGTTTGGAGGTGGCTGCCAAAAAGCCGAGGCGGGGAATCCGATGAATCTGGAATGGCCAAGGGAGCCGGGGGTGGGGGAGGGAGGGGGCGGTAGGGTAAAAGTGAAGAGGGAACCCCGGAGCTGGGATATATCAGGGGAGGGGTGAAGCCCCCCGTGGGTCTTCTGGGCTGCCTGACGTCCTCTGCGTCAGTTGCCCAAAAGGTCACTGTGGTCAGCGTCTGCTGGCTTTTATTGTTTGCATTTTCCTCAGACACTGCCACAGCAAAAGGCTATGATGAGTCTCCGTCCCGGCGTCGTTTGCCCCCACCCTGGCTCTGACCCCCACCTTGGGGGGAAATGGACTCACTATGAAAATATCAAACCCGAGGAAAAGAAACAGCCCCTGAGCAAGAGCAAGAGACAGAGAAGGGAAAAAAAGACCACAAGGCTTTAAACAGGAGGTGGGGGTGGATGGGAATATTCATCATGCAGCCCCCCTTTCCTCCCAGACTCTCTCCCCCCTCCCCGCTTTAAAAATTTGCCGAAGGCTCTGCCAGATCAAGGGAACGCTTTCCGAAATCCATGGTTTCATTTATGGCTCTTACCTCCAATACTACATTATGCTACTGCAGAAATTTAGGTGAGGGTTCTTTCCGAGGGAGAAGGCCTATCATCGAAACGCATGCTCTAAAATGTTCCCGGGAGCTAGTCCGCCACCATCTAAATCTTTGGGTGTTTAAAATGTTTTATTTCCCACCTTTTTCAGCAATACCACTTCCCAAAGGGGACTCTCAATAACTAATTACAAAGCAAGGCATAATAAAAACGTAACAACAAAAACAGCCTAATAATAAAAAAATTGTCCAGTAGCACCTTAGAGACTGGACAATTTTTTATTTATTTTGACTGCCTCAGACCAAGACGGCTACCTACCTACCTACCTACCTACCTGAGCCTAATAAATCATCATCATCATCATCATCATCATCGCAAATTAAATGCCACCAAATGTTTAGGCCAGAGGTGGCAAACTGGTTTTGGTCAAAGAACCAAAACAAATCCAAGCTACAGGTCAGTTTACCAGTTTAAAAAATTATTTTTCTTCTAAAATTATTGGCATTTTGAGGGACTGGATCAAGCCCCCAAATAGGAGGTCTGGCTTAGCTGAGCAGAAAAGCTTAAAATTGACGCAATGTGGGTGTCAAAACAGAAGTGTCTGCAGAAAGTATATCAGAGTCTGAGGTCTACTGTAGAAAAGGGCTTGTATCCCCGTTGCCTGCACCTCAATTTGCAAGGTGTGAGCCCCTGGAGCAAGTGGTTCTTCAAGATACCATCGGTCTCAAAGCATTTATGGCTTAAACCATAAGGTCAAAACCAATTCAAAGTTGCACCTAGAAACAAATCTAGTTAGTAACCCGGCCAGTGTAGTTTTGAACCCGTTGGTGATTGCAAACCGCTCGTCAGAAGCAGCCCCACGTACAACACACTGCAGTCGTCTGAACTCAACGGTTCTTGTTTTTGTTGTTGTTTAGTTGTTTAGTCGTGTCCGACTCTTCGTGACCCCATGGACCAGAGCACGCCAGGCACTCCTGTTTTCCACTGCCTCCCGCAGTTTGGTCAAACTCATGCTAGTAGCTTCGAGAACACTTTCCAACCATCTCGTCCTCTGTCGTCCCCTTCTCCTTGTGCCCTCCATCTTTCCCAACATCAGGGTCTTTTCCAGGGAGTCTTCTCTTCTCATGAGGTGGCCAAAGTATTGGAGCCTCAGCTTCAGGATCTGTCCTTCCAGTGAGCACTTAGGGCTGATTTCCTTAAAAATGGATAGGTTTGATCTTCTTGCAGTCCATGGGACTCTCAAGAGTCTCCTCCAGCACCATAATTCAAAAGCATCAATTCTTCGGCGATCAGCCTTCTTTATGGTCCAGCTCTCACTTCCATACATCACTACTGGGAAAACCATAGCTTTAACTGTGTACATGTAAATACTCTTTCACACGTTACAAAACCCCTATGTTGAAATCACTCCTCTGTAGGAAATATCCAGTACGTAGTAGACAGGCATAGGGGCAAGAATTCAGAGCAGTGTGTGAAACAGAATTTTGGAAGAGGAATTGAGGCCCGCACCAGCCGCCTCAAGCAGGCCCAGAGCTCAAGCAGCCCAGCTGCAGCCCATCAAAGCATGGGATGGGATGAGAAACACAGTCCGCTTCTAGGCTGTCGCAATCTAGAAGGCATGATTTAATAATATACTGTGAAATTTAGGTTGAGCAACTAAAGCAAACTTATTGCTTTTGCGCAGCTAACCTGCTTCCAAAGAAATCCCGGAAATTTTTGTGTCAAGAAAATGCCCTGGGAAGGGTGGGATAATGTTGATGCCGGATGATGCCCTGTAATCTCCGTGCAAGCAAATAATAATTCTTCAGAGGTTCTGTTTAAATTTGTGGTTATTAAAAAGGCAGGGGGTTGGGAACACAAATGCTTGGGAAGCAGTGATGCTGTATTATCTCCACGCAAATTTTGTGCACGCTAATCAGAATGAGTGTTCAATAAACAGGCCTCTCTGGAAGAACTCAGTGTCTCTGTCACTTTGCACAGGGGCTGCTCCGAAGGAGTATTTGTGAAGCAATTGCTGTCAGGGGTGGCAGGGATCCAATCCCATGCAGGAGACCCATTTGCTCAGGTTATTTCTTATAGGGAAATGGGCTTTTTCCCCTCCCCAGCGCTCCAGTGGCTACCAGCCACTGTGGCTATGTTCTACCTCCACTGTCAGAGGCTGTGTGCCTCAGAAGACCGGTTTGGAAGAATCGCTGTTGCAGTCATGTCTAGCTTGCAGGCTTGCCACAGGTATCTGGTCGGCCTGCAACTTTTCATACCACTTAGGGTCCCTCCAGACTGGTGTTTTAGTGCAGGCGTATTTTAAAACATGCTCTTGACAGAATAACAGTGCACTAGTTGTGGATTTATTATGCTTCCCCAATGCTATCACATTATTCCTGTCCGGCGCAACAAAAAATAAGAACATTTGTGGTTCAAAATTATTTTAGAGTACTTGAAAAAGCCACTGAGGTTTTGAAGGCACTAGAAGGGAATGTGTGTGTGGGGGGAGAGAACTGATTGTTTCTAAGATGAACATCCATAGAATAAGTTGGCTTAGCATGGGGAGGCAAACTAAGGCCTGAGGGCCGGATCCGGTCCAATCGCCTTCTAAATCTGGCCCACGGACGGTCCGGGAATCAGCGTGTTTTTACATGAGTAGAATGTGTCCTTTTATTTAAAATGCATCTCTGGGTAATTTGTGGGGCATAGGAATTCGTTCATTTTTTTTCTTTTCAAAATAAAGTCCGCCCCCCCCCCCTAGGTCTGAGGGACGGTGGACTGGCCCCCTGCTGAAAAAGTTTGCTGACCCCTGGCTTAGGGCAACTTTCTGTCCTTCCTTCCTCTCTGTATACCGTATTTGTACTAGTCCATTGTCACACTGGCAATGGACTGTGCATGTTCCAGGGTGAAGGAAGCACCAGAGACAGGCAGGTGGTGGGTAACCAAGGTGGGCTTGCAGTGATGGGAGCATTGGGCTGCACAGTCAAGCAGGGTGGAGAGAGTGAATAAGCTAGGCTTGCAGCACAGAGCAGGTTGAGTGAGGGGTGTGGTGCAGTAGTGCGGAGGTTTGGCGAGAAAATGGGGAGGGCCTTTGGCAAGAAGTAATGGAGAGTGGTCTTTGGTGAGGAATAAGGGGGAGGCAGCATTGCGGGGAGGGTTGGACCCTCCGAATTGAGCAGTGGCATCAGCCCGTATGTTGTTTGTGGTACCTCGAGTTACAGACGCTTCAGGTTACAGACACTTCAGGTTACAGACGCTTCAGGTTACAGACTCCGCTAACCCAGAAATAGTACCTCGGGTTAATAACTTTGCTTCAGAACAGAAATTGTGTGGCGGCGGCACGGCAGCAGTGGGAGGCCCCATTAGCTAAAGTGGTACCTCAGGTTAAGAACAGTTTCAGGTTAACAACGGACCTCCAGAACAAATTAAGTTCTTAACCCGAGGTACCACTGTACTGTATAGCAACATTTTTATGCTACTTTAGTGTTCAAGGTGCTTCACATACATGATCTCAGTACCTTGTACGGAAGTCCTATAAGGTGGGTCAGTATTATTATTCCCCTCACATGGCAGATGGAGGAGCTGAGCTTTCATAAGATCATCTGGTAAGTTTATGGTAGAGGTGAGACTTGAATATCCTGTTTCACAGCTGAGTAGTTGATCCCAAGTATAGTCCCTTTTATTGAAGCGTGTTCTTAGCCACTAGTCATCATTGTTGCCATAAAATGTATTTGTACACCAAAAAGTTCACAATTGAAAATGTGGAAACAGTGAAAATGTGGTCAATATGTTGTTATTATGCACACACATACACACCTAAATTGTGAAAGGGGCTGTTACAATGTAATGTAAATGCCAGAGAGAAACTACTAAGCTTCTCTAGAAATAATCACAATTGTCTTACCACATATTAGACATATAACAAACAGCACATCTATGCACTAAACCCCTGCATCCATGTTATGAACAGAAATGCACATGGAGACGGCTTGGGTGTGGGTGGGTTCATGTATGTGTAGATGAGGCAAACATTTACCTGTAAGGGCAACACTTAGCGCAAGAATGATTCTATACTTGGTACAGCAGATACCCAACGCTTAAGAACTTGCCATACACACATTCATTGCGGCAGGAATGGAATTTTCTGTGCTACAAGATACAGTACCACACAACGAACACAAGAAAACAGCAATGGGTGCTATCCAACTGAATAGATCCATTGCACAAGGATTTCAGCTTGTACAACAAAACTTCCCCTCCCTCTCCTTTCCCTGCACCCCTCCGCCCCCACCAACACCCTCCCCAAATCTGTTCTGGAGGGTTGTGGGGAAACCCTGAACAGATTGGGGGGGGGCATGAGGGCTGCGAGGAAAGGACGGGGGTGAGTGGGTGGGGAACGTTCCTTTGTGCAGCCAAACGTACTTGTGCTGGCAGATGTATTCAGATGGGTGAATATACCTGCAACAGAAATGCTACTTTGAGGAAAGACATCTGGGTCCTGTGCAACAAACGCTACAGTTATTCCATGACACAAATAACTGTGTGGGACGGCACAGAAATATGCATGTTAGCACGCAACAATGCATACTCCCACCTACTTATCTCCAAGCTCGCATTGCATGGGTGTGCTTGTGTACATTTGTGTGTATTCATAGTGCATTTCCTGCGTGACATTTGTGTCCATGTGTAGGTATGAGCATTTGTGAGTGGGCAGTTATATACAAACACTGCGATGAGCATGTATTGTGAGTGGAGCATGTGTGTGTTTGTGTCTGTCTATGCATATTTTCCTAGATCTCCTTTCCCCTTTCCAGCCCCTGACTGTGCACACTCTGGTGTGAATCCCATCTCTCTCACCGTCCCGATGACACAAGAGCCTGGATTACAGTGTGCACTGCTGACGGCAGAGTTTGGTCCTATCTAAACATCCCCCTTGACGCTTCCTGCCACGTCAGAGCTACTGGGGTGGGGGGAAGAGAGAGCTGGCATGTCCAACCGCAGAGTTATGACTCTCCTGGGGGCTGGACAGGGGAGCTATAACCACAAGGAGCAGCAGTTCACAGACAACAGGCAGCCTAACCTTAGGCGATCTGATCGCTAGGTAGGTCAGTGACGGGTAGACAAATATGAGCAGATGGATGTGCAGAAAGGCGACTCTTTTCAACATCTATTATACCACGCATGGAGTATATTCTAAAAAATGCATTTGAGAAGCGTTTTTAAGACCACACACAGCACATTAAATGAAGTTCTGAGAGTCGTACATATCGGCACACTCAACTACAGACAGAAAACAGGTTTAAAAACAGACAATCTGCTTGGAGAGTTTGATTGTTATTTCAAAACAAAAGTTAATGACTGTTAATTGATTAAAGTTAATTATTACATCGTTCACCTTGCCCTTCCTACAAGGAGCTCACACGCATACCTTCATCCTCACGACAATCCTGCGAGGGAGGATCGGCTGATGGGTGAGGAAACTGGTCCCACATCACAAATACATGGGGAATTTAACTCGGACCTCTATGGTCACATCCCACGATACATTTCAAACACAGAAGCATTAACGAACACATTTATAATACAGTTTTTTTTTGTGTGCGCGCGCAAGCGCGCAATTGTAATGGAGAAGGCACAGGAAAACTTTCCACTGGATTGTGATCAATGTAAAAAGAAATGCCGAAACTCTCACCATGTTTGTGGTTATTTGATAAACCACACTGTAAAGCCCTTTTTACCTGAACTAGGTTTTGGTGGCTCATTAAAATGTAGGATAGAGGTGGATGCTGAGATACTGGTTTAGTGGTTTTTGATGTACTGACACCCACGTGGGATTGCGGGGGGGGGGGGGGTTAAATAAATAAAATGGGTATAGTTATGAAACTGAGTAAACTGAGGTAAACTGAGTATTAGTACTACCCCCTCCCAATACCTATATTCAGTTTAAAAATACAGTACATATAAAATGGACAAATGGAAAGGAGAGCCATAGGAGGAGGGACGTGTGTATTCCACAATCAGAAGGAAACAAGAACAGCCCTGCTGCTGGATCAGGCCAGCGGCCCACCTAGTCCACCACTCTGTTCTCTCCGTGTCCAACCAGGGGGGGAGGCTTGAAAGAAGCACCTGAAGGCAACAGCAACACTCTTCCCTTGAGATTCCTGGCAAGTGATATTCAGAGGCACATAACCATCAGAGCCACTGAAAGCCTTATCCTCTGAGAATTTCTCCAATCCGGTCCCACTTAACAATGCAACCACATTGCTGTTGTTTTTCTCTCCCAGGATGTTAACTACAGGCCCCGTCCACACTTGTTGTTTGCTCCAGTTCAGCAGCAAAGATCGAGTTTTCCTGGGGGGAAGTGACGGGGGAAGCGGAAGTCTGGCTGAGCCCTAACTCACAAGAGAGAAAGGCTTAGCCTAGCCATCTCCCTGAGCTAACATTTTATGTGGGTGAGTAGGTGGGAGGGGGTGAATTACAAACAAAAAAACACATGACCCTAGCCTGTACCTGGAACCCAAAGTGTTCCGCTACCTCATCCTGCCTCATGCTCAGAATCTGTAGCCTTTGGTTGAGTGCATGGGCAGCCGAGTGCCAGGTTCCAGGACGGGGATAAGAGAGGCAGTCGGGCGAAAAAGCCGCTGATGCAAAAGCAGGAATGTGCAGTATGTCAACAGCTCCGGGAATCCGGGCTGAGCGCACCCTCCAGGAAGGGCACACGCTGGGAAAGCAATGGCAGGTGCTGTCCCATAAGCGCCGTCTGGGAAGCAGGATGAGTCAGTAGAATTGTTCGCAAATACACCTCAAGCATGACCTCCACCTGGGCTCTCTTGGTAAAAAAAGGTAAAGGACCCCTGGATGGTTAGGTCCAGTCAAAGGCTTTTCAGGCCGAGGGAGCTGGCGTTTGTCCATAGACAGCTCTTTCCCGGGTCATGTGGCCAACATGACTAAACCACTTCTGGTGCAATGGAACACCGTTAAGGAAACCAGAGCGCACGGAAATGCCGTTTACAGTACTTTCCTGCCGCAGCGGTACCTATTTATCTACTTGCGCTGGTGTGCTTTTGAACTGCTAGGTTGGCAGGAGCTGGGACAGAGCAATAGGAGCTCACCCCGTCGCAGGGGTTCAAACTGCTGACCTTCTGATCAGCGAGCCCAAGAGGCTCAGTGGTTTAGACCACAGTGCCATCGGGGTCTTCTCTTGGTAGCCAAGTATTGCTACCCCCTAGCAACCCAGGAAGTTGCCTTGTGTTGGGTCAGGTTACCTGTCCGTCTACCCCAGTATTGTCCGCTCTGGCTGCCAGGGTGTGAGACAGGGAAGGGTCTCCCCCCAGCTTCTGCTACCTGATCCTTTCAAAACCTTCCAGCTGGGGGATGAACCTGGGACCTTCTGCAAGCAAAGTGGCTTCCCTATCTGGACCCTCCCCACCTGCATCCTGCCAAGATATGTCCGTTCTAGCCTACAGATGCCTTCTGTATCCCAACTTGAATTCCTTCCTCCTCTCATCTCCACCAAGGCATCCAATCTCCAATTTGCACCTCTCCATCCACACATCCTGCCATGAATTCTGGGCTTTCCCCAGCCCTACCAACATCCTTCGATCTTGACTCCCACAGATTTCAACATATCAGGTTAAAGTCTGTGGATCCTGTTCATCTCTCTCTCTCCCACCCCCCCCCAGCCCCTCACCCCCCAGCCCTTGCCTTGAACATGGTCCAAGTACAAACAACAGAGAAACAGTGTTCCTGGCTAGAGAGAATTCCTGGGTTGTGTGGAAAATCTGCTGAATCAGCAGCTGGGATTAAAGAAAATGTGCAGCAGACACACAACTCTCTCTCTCTCTCTCTCTCTTTCTCTCTCTCTCTCTCTCTCCCCCCCCCCCAATTCCCCATTTGGTCTACCTATTTGTGCCAGGAGGCCTGCAGGATCCTCACAAATACCCTTACGCAAAAATGCCAAGTGTCCCCTCCCTTCAAAGACAGAGACCCAGCTCTTGTCCAAACCTTTTCGTGATGCAGGCAAAGGAGGGGGTGCAGGGAGGGGGACTGCTGTGTGGTTTGGCTACGGAGTTGGGGATTTGCATTGGTTTAGAGGGGAGGCTGGGGGGGACAGAGAAGAAGGACAGAGGAGGGAGAGCATTTTGTACTCCATGCAAGTAATAGGACACACGTATACATTTGCCGCCACACACGTTAACGCATTCAAGCCCAAGCGCACAACGCTTCCAGCAGATCTATGCACAAAGGAACACCGGCCAGGGCATCTATATGGGCTGAATGTTGAAGTTCTGCGAGGGTTTCAGAACAAGCAAATTCTGAATTGCGCCCTGTGTTTGGAAACACACGGGAACTGAGCTGTGTATTCCGCTGTGTCCAGGGGCCAGTGGAACACCGGCCATCATTAAGGCAGTGTGACTGGTGCAGCTGCCCAGAGCACAGCTCTCTTGTGTGTCTACCCACGTTTGCCTGTGCAAAGCAGGGGAATGGAAGAAAATCTGTTCATACACTGGACTGTCTGGCCCAGTTAAGACATCATACTAAAGTATTAAACCGTGGTTTAGCATAACAAGAACAAGCCACAGCAAACCCTGGGCTTGTGCACTCCCATATACCAGTCTAGCATAGCTGTGAGAAGCAGCAAGGAGGAGTGTAAAAGTGTTTGGCTCTGATTTAGATGAACCACAGCTTCTGTGCTAACCAAACCAAAAAAACCCAACCCATGATTAGTCTTCTTTCACACAAGTGAACTTCAAACCATGGGTTATGAACTGACTTATTTAGGCAAGTCGCAGTTACCATTAACCACAGTTTAGAGTTCAAACACAGCAGCAAAACTTCCTGAACTCTTCAGAGGAGAGGGAAATAGGAGAGGGAATTGTGCAAGGCTCACCATAGCTTATTCTCATCACACCAAGCTATTGTTTAGGCCCATGACATCGGCCGTGCCTTGTTTTCACCACTTGGAATGGAGTGGATCAATTACTGCTTGCTCTTGCAGCTTCCTGCATGTTGCCTGAAATAACAGTATTTTCAAAGTGTCTTAAAGTTCATGTAAGGGACAAAACCAAAAGGCAACAATCTTGAGCTGTGATTGTCATTTTTGCTGGAAGATTGAAAAGGTGTGGGGGTGTGGAGTTACAGATATGTAAGTCTGTGCAGGGTGCAAAAATGTCTAATTATCTAAACCGGGGGGGGGGGGGGGGAGAGCCTTTTTCAGACAGAGAGACACATGCCCTCATGGTGATCTTCCAGGGGACCACATGGCAATGTAGGTGGTGGAGGCAAGGACAAAAGCTACATTCCAGCCACATAAGACTGATGGTTACATACCTTTTTTCACCTTCCATATGGGCAAAAAAGAGGCGTTATCCCAGTCAGATAAATGTACGCAAGGATGGTGCAGAGCAGAACTGGCCAGGGGACAATGGATGTGGCCTGGGGAGAAGGTCTGGGACAGTCCTTAGTTTGTAATGCTCAAAAGTTACCTGAACTGTATGGGGAGCAGTTTCAAACAAACATGTACAGCCATGTACAGCTGCCTCCTCACTTTGCTTCAAGGGCTCCCCCTGTGGTTGCTCAGATCCATCTATCCATCCATAATTATGCAGCATTTGCATGCCTCCTTTCCATAGTTAAACCATGCTCAAGGTGGCTTATAGCATGAAACAAAAATACAATTACAAACTTAGCAAAACTAGTCATAAACAATAAATGAAACATCAAAAAGTACACAGCCAAATTAAACCGTTTCCACATAAATCATAAAATCTAAAAATATATAGATGGATAGATAGATATATCCATAACAGCAACAACCACCCCCCACCCAACACAACCCCCTCTAAACAACATCCCAACCCCAAAGTCTGTTCAGCAGTCTCTGCTTTTGTAGTTGGAGTCAGTCAGGGATCCACCCTCCCAGGCCAGGTGGGAAAAGGCCTGCAAGGCAGAGTCTTCCAGGACTCACAGCCAAGAATGGTCAGCCTGGAGGCCTTCAGATGTGCCTGTGGGAGCTACTATTGACCTAGCGGTGAAGGAAAGCACGCTCTGCATATGTTCTGATGCTATTTCTTATCAACTCCCAGCATATTTCCGGAATTAAGCCCAGCACTGGAAACAGAAGCTGGCCCAGTGTCCTGAACCTGGCACAACTCTAGTATCTCCTTTGGCGCAATTCCTATTTTTCACATCTTACTGTAACCAACTATAACCTGCCACCAAACCTCAGGTGCATACAACTTTCCCTGTTTACCCTTGCCACAGTTTCCTTCCCCACCTCTGCGCTGAATTTTAGATTGTAAGCTCCTCCGTGCCCTCTGCAAAGAGTACTTCATGGTTCCATATTAACAGTAATTATTACGGTTGTCGTTGTTATTGATGACGCTATTGCATCCTCTCGTGTTGTGTACTAGAGCCCAAGGGAAGAAGCCACAGCACGGAAGCCTGACAGTGTGCATGACCTTTGAGCCAGCCTCAAAGGACGTGACTTCATTCCTTTTGCTTTATAGCAGCCTTCAGGGAATCCCCCGGCCAAAAAGGAAAAAAAACAAAACAGAATAGCAACCCCTTCTGCCATGTTCCAAGTCCCCATTGCCAGCCTGGTTTTGGCTCCTGTGCGACAGGGAATCCCGTGCAAAAGGAAGGCTGGCTTCTTGTCCGGACTGGCGTCTAGACATTCCAGGGGAATCCGGGACGCGTTGCCAGGGGTGGGGTCACTTTTTGGGCACGGCGGTTAGACTCTTGAGGTTGCTGCGCTCATGGGGCGGATGAGTCGTTCCAGAGAGTCCGTGTCATTTTTTGCGCTGAGACGGAAAAGTTCTTAGCTAGCAGGTGACGGAGCTGAAACAGCCATGGTGGGAGGCTCCCGTGTGTGTGTGTGTGTGTGTGGCAACTCTCCCTATTCTTCAGCAAGACGAGGTATTCAGCAGCAGATGCTGCCAGATGGCTGGTGAAAGACCCTTCCGCATTTTGACAGATGAAAATAAGCACTGCGCTGCACGAAGCCAAAAAGAAAAGTCTTAAAACAGACTGGGGAGTGAGTGGGTGGGTGGGTGGGTGGGGAGCAGCTCCTTGGGGGAGGCAGGGGTACAGAGACGTGCCAACACACCCCAGGAACAACCCGGACTGTGAACATCAAAAGCCAGCCAGAGTCCTGCAGTGCTGAAGGCAAGCTCTAAACTTTTGGATGCCACAAACATTCCGTCAGTTTAGGATTTCAAACAGACGGCTCCGAAGGAATTAATTTCTGTCTCAAAGGAGGGAAGGGGAGGGGGATATCTGTACCCACAAGGCCAGCCCCTAGTCATTGCATTCATCCCCTCCCGCAAGGTCACGTATGCACGCACCCTGCCCTTCTTTGATGCACTGAGCTTGTTCCCTTTATGCTCTAAGCTTGTCCTGTTCCCTCTTCCATCCTCCCCTTCTCCTACCTCCAAAGAAGGGGGATTGTCAATCACTCAGGGCTGGTTCTAGGCTTTTGTGGGTCTTCCTCCTCACTGCAGCTTGTCTCCACCACCCCATATTGGCGGCTTGGGCCCAGAAACAGAAGGGAGGGAGCTTGAACGGCTGGCAGCTGCAGCTCCTCCTGCTTGCTATCGCCCCATGGTGGAGATGGGCCCAGAGGGTGAGCAAATTGTTGCTTCCCTTCCTTGCTGCCAAGGCAATTGCAGAGGCTCCAGTTGGTGCTGGGCCCTAGCAGACGCTTGCCTAATGCCAAGCACTGAGGCTGGGCCTGCCGTCAGTCACTGTTACTACGACTACACACACCCGCAAAGCAGCATGGTCCCAGCCGAAAAGTGGCTGGGGAGTAGGCCCATTGGTTGCTAGGCAACCCACAAAGAGCTGCCTTTTGGCTTCTGGCTCTAGGGGAATAGAGGTCCTTTGCTGTTGCTTAGCAACTGAAGGGCCCCAACCTCCACTTCATGTCAAAGAGGTGGCTTCTTCCAGCTGTTCCTGGAACCCCAGAGAGATATCCATGCAGTGAAGGCACTGTCCCACTAATCTTCGGCCGGCCAGCCCCCAACTTACAACTAGCCTGGAGGGTGCCACTGGCCCCTAGCTGCCCTCTCCTCAGCCTCAGTGCTGCCCTTGCAGAATTCAGCCAAGAGGAGGACAGGGAGAAAACATGAATGAGTTGGCTCTGCTTGCCATTGACTTTGGCTTCACCAAATGTTGTCCTCCTTGTCTCTCGCCCAATGGGTATCATCACATCAGCCCCCAGTGTAGCCATGGGAGCCAACAGTAAGCCCAGTCCTGAATGCATATCACAAAAGAGATAAGCCCTCCCCCTAAGGCCATCGGTGCTAAAAGCTACTGGGTGACAAGAGAGCCAGGGTGGGCATGGTGATCCTGGGTTCAAATCCCACGGAGGGTCTCTCCACAATTCTCTGCAGAAATAAACATGCATCAACCTGGCATGTAGGTTTTTGCTCCACATACATTTGCTGGAAAACTACCACTGGTTCCCTGCTGCATACTCACAGAGCAAGAAACATGCTCCGATGGAAGCAGCTGCAAAAAAAAAAGTGCCAATTGTGCCCCATCTGTAAAATAGGCATAATAGTGGCATAGCTCAAGGGGCTGCAGTGAAAACAAGGTAGCGTATTTTTGAAAAGGAGGAGGTGGTGCATGCAATATGACACATAAGTGTGCAGCAGCAAGGATTGTATTCTGAAACAGAGAAGTTTGAAATTTAGCTCATCAGCTGTTGCAGAACCCTGGGATTATTTCCCCTACTTCCTCATTGACTTCTGCCAGGAGCTGCAAATTATTAGGTGTAAGATTCTGACAGGTGCCAGTAGGCTTTGCCTAATTCCGTCACTTCCGCTGCTCCGAAGTTTCACGCTACGTTTCTCAGCAGCACCAGCCCAGCTCAACCTACAAACCTCACTACTCCTGGAAAAGCCAGGAACCCCAGCTCCCAGAATCCCTTGCTCCCACTTTTTGGTCGCAGAATCCCAAGAACCCTCTTTGCAAGCCTTGAAGGAAGGTCTGAGGGGCGGCTGGAGGAAGTGAAGTGGGGAAGAGAGTAAAAGAGTCAGACGGCTCCTAACAAAAGGGTGTATCTTTCTGCACTCTGTAGGTCCCTTTTAAGAGAATTTGGCCCAAGCCAGCACATTCCGACTTTGAACCAGCTGCCTCCGTGAGCTCTCCGAGGCATCCCCCCTACAAAGGGCTCCAGGCTTTTCCCTCCCTTGGAGCTGGCCATCCAGACCTCCAGCACCATCAGACAAGCTAAGCCTCCGCTGTTCCATTCCTCGCTCACTCTGAACTCTTGCCCAGTCTGAGGTTTGGGAGGCAGCCTACTTGAGGGGGAAGCAGAGCCAATTCCTGTCCTACTCCCTACCATCCTCTCCTCCCTCCCTCAGACGGAGCCGTGATCCTACTCCCCTTCGGTAGCTTCTCAACCACCACCACCACCACCACTCCTGGCTCTCCAGAGGACCCAGGAGTCCTGGCTCCCGGCCACCTTCATTCTGGCCATTAGGCCGGGATTGAACCAGCCCTTTTCCCCCTCCCGCTTTTGGCCACCAAGCCAAGGGTGTATGTGTGTGTGTGTTTTAAATGTTAGCCTGCTTCTAGACAATGGCAAACTTTACATTTGCATGAATGCCGGTTAACGTAACTCTGACGGTTCAGCCGCAGGACTATCTCACTCCCCACAACAACAACAACACAGTTGCTTCACAACAAGTAGCGCTCCCGTTCTGCTCCGCTTCCCTTGGGTTGGAACGGCATCTGTAAACCACCCAATCCACAATGGTTTTGTTTGCATTTTCCCCATCCTCCTGGGCCGGTGCCTGGTGCACAGGGTGTTCCCTCTTTGCTGTGACTCTACTTAGAGGGCCCCGGTGGGTTTGTGGTTGATTCAGACAGGACGATCGTGGCCACGACCTCCTGTTTTCATCACAGCGGCTTGTCGTCTGTCCCAACCGGAGGGTGTGAGGCCATCACGGCGGGAGCAAAAAGCCAAGTCCCGGCCGCAAGGAACGATAGGGAGTTCAGTCCTCGAGGCCTGGAGGACCCAGGGACAGGGAAGATGCCCCCTTTTAAGCCTTAAGCATGGGTGGCATCAGCAGTAGGTAAGTGTGGGCTGAAAAACATAGCTCCCCACCTGCTAGGGAGGGCTAGGACTTCCCATGCACACTAGCTACAGAAAGTGTTGGTGTGGTTATAGGATGCTGCCTTCGTAGCCATTATTGTCTACTCTGACGGAGAGCAGCTCTCCAGCTTCTTAAGCAAAGAGGTCTTCCCCAACACCTGCTCACTGAATTTTGTTTTTCATCTGGAGATGTCGGGGATTTTCTGCGTGCAAAGGATGTGCTCTACCCCCGAGCTTCAGTTCCAGGCATACAGATCTATAGCCACAGATTTCATAAGGTGCTGGTTTCGACCTATAAAACCTTATGGGGCTCAGGACTCCAATACTTCAAGGACCGCCTCTCTCCACATGAACCAACTCAGACGCTGCATTCATTATCCAAGGCCTTTCTCTGTGCGCCCCCTCCAAGGAAGCTGTAGAGGGTGCTGACACAAGAACGGGCCTTCTCAGTGGTGGCTCCCCACGTGCAGAACACTCTCTCCAGGGAAGCATACCTGGCACCATCACTGTTTATTTTTAAGTGCCAAACAAAAGCATGTGTCTTCCACCAGACCTTTCTTTGGCCTTTAATTGTCTGTGGTCTCTTTTAGTGGGTAGGTGGGATGTGTTAGTCGTGCCTTTTTATAAATATGAATATGTTTTTAGCTTTTTTAGCTTTTTGTTGGTTTAAATTTTAAAAGTTGCTCTGGGTTTCTTTTTGTAAAGCAACCCAACTAATAAGTGCAACAAACAAACAAACAAACAAACAAACAAACAAACAACTACTATATGAAGTATTTGGAAAAAGAACCACCTTTGCTTTGGAAACCCTATTCCTAGGACTGACTATTCCTAGGATGCAAGTGAATGAGTTGGCACAGTGCTGATGTAGCAGAATGAACTGCACCACTCCAGACCTCACAAAGGCAGTCACATTTCTGAATGTTCCCCTATGTTAAAAACTATCTGCCAATTAGAAAATGAGCACAGGCTGACAAAGGACTGGGATAGATACTTTCTCCCTGATGTGCTAGATTTCGATTTGCAGTGAGATTGTGTTGATTTTGATCCCCCCCCCCATGATTTGTAATTAGATCTGTAATTCTGCACTGCAATGCAGTGTGTAAGGGTGCACTGCAGACCGGTGTCAGATGTTGCTGGCATCTCAATGGTGAAAGTCCTGTGGCTTCAATGCAGACTAATAACACACTCCTATAAATGTCTACTCATGAGTAAGTGCCACTTAATTCGGCCGGACTTAAAGGTAAAGGTAAAGGGACCCCTGACTGTCAAGTCCAGTTTGGGATGACTCTGGGGTTGCAGTGCTCATCTCGCTTTACTGGCCAAGGGAGCTGGCGTTTGTCCGCAGACAGCTTTCTGGGTCATGTGGCCAGCATGACTAAGCCGCTTCTGGCGAATCAGAGCAGCACACGGAAACGCCGTTCACCTTCCCGCTGGAGCAGTACCTATTTATCTACTTGTGCTTTGATGTGCTTTTGAACTGCTAGGTTGGCAGGAGCTTGCAGGTAAATGCATACAGGACTCTAAGTCAGTCACACTTTTGTCTCATTGAAACAAATGGGGCTAAAGCATGGGCAACTCACAGAGCAAGTCGTCATGTCTACTCAGAAGTAAATCCTACTTTACTCCAAGGTTAAGGTTAAGGAACACAGCCTGAGGTTACGATCCAATGCCCTTTGGATTTGTCTAGGAGGCAGCCCCATTAAACTCTGTGAGTCTTACTTCTGAGTAGAAGTGTGTACTGGAAGTCTGATTCCAATTGTCTATATTTTGCACTGACAGACAGAAAGTGGGAAAAGTTGAGTTTATTACCAGTATAACCCCACTGAGGCAGAACTGGACCTTCCTGTTGCTGAGAGCCCTTTCTCTCTCTCTTTTAAGCCTTACCCAAAGAAATGATCATGAGTAGTCTTTTAAAACACATTGCTTTTTCAGAGTTTTGTAGGAAATGGAGCTACTACTTACCCTGAAAAACAGAGGAGGGTGCTTGAGGTTTTCAGGGCAACGTGGAGCAACCCTTACATAACTCAATGGAAAAGGCTGGAGCTCTTTATATTGCTTCTTCTTTGCTGAGTGTTCTGCAGAGATCCTTCCCTCTTGGCAACAACCAGCCAAACACTTTGGTTCCCACAGTGAGTAGGCCATTATCCTTCCACTTTAAGGATTGTAGCTCTGCAAAGGGAATGAATGGGGGCCTCCTAACAACTCCCAGAGCCCTTTGAAGAACTGCAGCTCCCAAAATCCTTTGGGGGACGCCATGACTGTTTAAAGAAGCAGCATCAAAATGTATTGTGTCAATGCGGCCTTAATTATATGTTGAAGGCTATGCCCACAAACAACAACACCCAGCCAGGCTGGAGGGTCCCTTCTGTCTTTCATAAGAGTAGCCTAAAGTCGCTGTTTATCTCCTACCAATGAGAGAGACGCTGCAACTGCCAAATTTCTATGCATCTAAGAAAGATGTGGGACTGGGAGAGGTGCCCATGTTTAATCTGGTAACATCAGGTAAACTGAGGGATCTCAATTTTAGAAATAACGGCTCATCTTTTTCCTCCAAAAAGGGGTTGGCGACCTCTAGTGCCCAAAACCTGTGACTGCACCAGTTTAAAAGAGGGCAAAAGCTAATAAATACATAAACTGAGTGCAAAAGCAAACAAATAAGTAAATATAAAGTTGCCGTTTGCCAAAGCAATGGTCAGCACAAGTTGGTCTCCAGCTGTCAGTAACCCCAGGCAGCATTGCCAGTGGTCGGGGATGATGGAAGCTGGAATCCAAAAACATCTGGAGGGCCACAGGTTCCCCAGCCCTGACTAAACCCACAGTTCTGTTTCCCACAGTAGCCAATCAGATGCTTCCAGGATGCCAACAAGCAAGGCATGAGGGCAATATTGCTTCCCGGCTGTTGCCTCCCTCCAGCAACTTGCATTTTCAGGTATACTACTGTTGAACATCTAAGGGACGCGGGTGGCGCTGCGGGTTAAACCACAGAGCCTAGAACTTGCCGATCAGAAGGTTGGCGGTTCAAATCCCTGCGATGGGGTGAGCTCCCGTTGCTCAGTCCCTTCTGCCAACCTAGCAGTTCGAAAGCACGTCAAAAGTGCAAGTAGATAAATAGGTACCGCTCCGGCGGGAAGGTAAACGGCGTTTCTGTGCGCTGCTTTGGTTTGCCAGAAGCGGCTTAGTCATGCTGGCCACATGACCCGGAAGCTGTACGCCGGCTCCCTCTGCCAATAAAGCGAGATGAGCGCCGCAGCCCCAGAGTCGGCCACAACTGGACCTAATGGTCAGGGGTCCCTTTACCTTATTGTTGAACATGGAAGTTTCATTTATTTATTGTGGTGAATTACCACTGACATACCCATCTATTCTCAAGGTATTTGTCTATCCCCCTTCTGAGTCTTCAAAAGTAGGGGGCACCACTGCAGATTCCTTAATTTAATTATGTACCGTGTGAAGAAGCACTGGTTTTTGCCCTTCCTGAGTCTACTGTTCCTCAATTTCATTGAATGACCTCAATTCTTAGTATTTTGGGAGAGGGCAAAGGCTCAATCCATTTTTTCCACACCATGCTTAATTATATAACCCCCCTCCTTAACTATTTCCCCCCCCCAAACAAAACATTTTTGCTAAACTGTTAGCATTATAATGATGCAGCATTTTTAGTTTCCTAAATCTCAATCAGTTGCTCAACAAGTATCTGTAATTCCATGTTGCAGAAGAAAGTACTGAGGTTGAAGTAACCTCTAATCCCACCGTGAGTGGGGCTCATCTGTACCTCCATTTGCCCTGCAGCTTTCCCCTAGGTAGGAAAACCAGCAGTTTTCCAAGGGAAAGCTGTGGGGCAAATGCAAAACCGCTTGGATGCTCCTTGATTTCTGGGCGCAGGACAAGCAGAAAAGTGTGGCTGAGCCACAAGTCTTGATGCCACCCTCCATCTACTCTAATTCCAGGACCATGGGCAGATCCACACCATACATTTAAAGCACATGACCCCTGCCCAAAGAATCCTGGGAACTGTAGTTTCCCACTCGCAGAGCTACAACCCACAGCACCCTTAACAAACTACATTTCCTAGGATTCTCTGGGGGAAATCACGTGCTTTTAAATGTGGGGCACGGGGAGTTGCAAGGGATACTGGAGCATTTCAGGATAGGATGTGGGAGAGCATCTGCAAAGAACAGCAGGGTAGGAAATCGCTGTTTCCCATCATTTCCCCTGGGGCAGCGCAGCCATGACCTCAGCTCCCAATAAACGTGAAGGCTCCAGATTTTATAGCCTGAGCCCGGGTGGGGGGGTTGTATCTGCATTTAATAACCCTTGATTAGATTGTCCTTCCACGCTGCTGGGCGCCAGGAACGGCGGAGCCACGAGTGGCCGGGAATTTGTAAGGTGGCTTCCCGCTAGGGTGGGGAGCAAGGACGGTTCCCCCTCAGTCCCAGCCCATGAATGCAACAATTGGCTTGTCTGTTGATGAAAAGCCACGAGCAAGAGGGTGTGTGTGTGTGTGTGTGTGTGTGTGTGTGTGTGTGTGTAAGTGAAAATAGCAGGACAAAGTAATGAAAGCATCAAAGGACACATTTCAAGAAAGACCGGGTTGCAGGGGGACGACACACAAGCCAAACTGCTAATCAAGTTTTAAAATGCTGGTTTTCAAACCACTTATGAGTGCAGTTTAACTGGTCTTTTTGCCAGCAAAAGTCAAGGTGTATGTAGCCAGCACAAGCATTTTTTATTTGCAATCAGATTTAATCATTTTTATTTACAGCGGCAATCAAGGTGATTCAAAATGGAGGCTCTCCCACCCGTCCCTTCCAGAGCACCACTTTTTGGCGAATCCGCATCCAGGCAGCTAACAGAGGCTGGCATAGTTTGAGTCGATCTGGAGTTAACTGAGTGACCTTGCCCCTGAATCAATAAAACCTGGTCATTTTGCATGCAAAAGATCCCAACCTCCATCTCCCATCTTCTCCAGAGCACAGCTCCCGCCTGACACCCTGGAGAGCAGCTGCCAGTCAGAGTCAACAATACTGAGCTACGTGGACCAGTGGGCAAGGACACACTGCATGCCCAGGTAAAAGAAGAACAGACTTGAATAACGTCCAGGAAAGGAGACAAAATCTAGGTTTTGCAGCTGACTAGATGGTGGGTCTAATTTACTATTTGGAAGGCAGGCGGCAGGATATTGCCACATTCCAGAACCGGTGCTGTCTCGCTAGGTGCTTGCCTGCGTCCCACTGCTCAACACAAACAGATGTCCCCTAAAACGCTTCCCACTTTCCAGAGTGGTGGCATGTTTTGGTGAAATACTATTAGGTTGTTTCCTTTGGGTGAGCTTGCAATGGGGATGGCTGCAGCTCAGTGGCAGAGCTGTGCTCCTTGAATTCTGCTGCCCTCTGCTGGGCAAACGTCTCCTGCTTCCTTAAACAGCTCACCCATTCTCCACTATTGTTTCCTTGTGTATTGAACTCACTCCCTGAGCATATACAGTGGTACCTCGGGTTACAGACGCTTCAGGTTAGAGACGCTTCAGGTTATAGACACCGCTAACCTCAGGTTACGAACTTTGCTTCAGGATGAGAACAAAAATCGTGCAGCGGCAGCACGGTGGCAGCGGGAGGCCCCATTAGCTAAAGTGGTACCTCAGGTTAAGAACAGTTTCAGGTTAAGAATGGACCTCTGGAACAAATTAAGTTTTTAACCCACTGTATGCGGTTCTGCTTCTCTGATTTCCCTTTCGATCCCTCCTCAAAACCCACCTCGCCCACATGTTCTTCGCTTTATGCTCTTGCTCCTTTTATGAACATAGGGCGCCCTAAAGGGAATCAAAACTTTGGCTCATCTGCCCCAGCATTACTTACTACACTAAGGCTGTGCACACACCGTACATTTAAAGCACCTGACTTCTCCCAGGCGATACTGGGAACCCTAGCTTGTTTAGGGTGCTGGGAATTGTAGCTCTGTGAGCAGGGGTGGCGCGTTCCATTTTGCTGCTGGAGGCAAAATGGGAAGTGCCCGCCTGTCTTGCCACTGCTGCCTGCCTCACCCACCCTATTGCCTCTGCCACTGGCAGAGAAGTGGCACTAGCGTTGGTGCCCATTGTGGGTGAGATCTCCCCAATTTCAGGGGAGCTCTCGTGTGCTCTTCCTCAGGATTCTATTATTGGGAGGGCTGGATAGGAACACAAAAAGAGCCTGCAGGATCAGGCCACTGGACCATCTAGCCTGGCATCTTGTTCTCCCAGTGGACAACCAGATGTTTTTAGAAAAATGAACGGACAGGATCTTGAGCCTCCTCCTACCCCAGACCCCCAGCTTCCTGGTTGCTAGGTGTACGAATACTCTAGAACTCCCAGGTTCTATGACACTTCTCTGCAATTCTGACACCATTCATGCCGCAGGCAGCCTCATGGCTCAGGCCCAGCCCCTGCCACATGGAACTGGCGTCCCCAAAAGGAGAGAGATATGAGATATGAGCCAGCCTGGTCTGGCTTTTCTTCTTTCTCTAGTGCTGGTCCTAGAAGGTATGTGGAGGAACCCACCTCCCTCAGTCCCCCAGGCTGGGATCAATGCTAGTTTCTTTTGACATTCATTTGTTAATTTCTGTACCGCTTCATGCCAAAGTTTTAGGCTTCTAAGTGGGATGTTGCACGAGTATCTGGCAGGTGGTGGTGGTGGCATCATTGGCAGTAGTTATGTTTGCCGTTGCCTTCCATTCAAACTCTGATTTTGCCCTTTTCCTTCCAGCAGGTACTAGTGGGAATTTCCTCAAGCCTCTCAGTGAGTAAAAGTGCTTCTTCTTTTGCTTCCTACCCTATCTCGCCTCCTTTCTTCTGACCCTGAAGTGCTGCTCTCAAAAAAAAGAGAGAGATCAAGGGGCTCCCTCCTGAGGCAACAACAAGAACCACAGCCTCAGGAAGTCCAACACTTAAAAGCAAGTGGTGGAAGAATTTGTGTCCCTCCAAATGTGTCCCATCGTCCCCTGGACAATTGGCCATGCTGGCAGGGGTTGATGGGAGTTGGAGTCCAACAGCATCAGAAAAGCCACAGGTCCCCGTCCCCCCGGCTTACAATGTCTCCCCCTCCCTTCGTCTTGCCCGCACTTTCCCAAGCTTCCCTTCATAGCCTTAAGAACTAAAGCAGGGATTGGCAACCTAAGGCCCGGGGACCGGATGGGACTCAATCACCTTCTCAATCCAGCCCACGGACGGCCCAGGAATCAGCGTGTTTTTACATGAGTAGAATGTGTCCTTTTATTTAAAATGCATCTCTGGGTTATTTGTGGGGCATAGGAATTCGTTCATTTTTTCCCTTCAAAATATAGTCCGGCCCACCACATGGTCTGGACCGGCCCACGGCTGAAAAAGGTTGCTGACCCCTGATCGGCTTGGCACCGATCAATTTGTTCCAGTTGTAGCCAAGCCTGATGCTTTCAGGATACTCAAATTTCACATTCAGTACCAATTTTGTGTGGTGTGATAGCCCTGCTTGGCAGCTAAGTGTTTCTGTGATAAAATATGAGGACTAAAACTCTCATCATCCCTACCCATTGGCTGTACTTACTGGGGCCGATGGGAGGGTCAAAGATTCCCTACTCATGACTGAGGAGGCTGAATGCCTTCTTTCTGCATATCCAGCAGGGTAGACCCTCTCAATAGACAATCACCTCAGGCAGCTGACTCTGGGTGTCAGGAAAGGAACTGGAAAATTATTTAACATATTATTATTGTGGGATACTCCTCCGGGTGATTCATTTATTGAGGGTTCATCCTGATTTGCCCACACTGTGTGAACATGTGTATTGAATGCTGAACTTGGGTACATTTTTGGTGTGCTGCACATATGACATTCGTAGAATCATAGAATTGTAGAGTTGAAAAGGACCAACTCACTGCAATGCAGGAATCATCCATGACAGATGGCCACCCAACCTCTGCTTAAAAACCTCCAGCGAAGGAGATTTATTGTTTATTTATTGTCATGGGAATTATGGGGGGGTCCCAATTTACCGGTGTGGTGGAGCTGTAGGTCATTTATTTGTGAGAGCTGGCAGGACAGAAGCAACCTTAAAACTGGTTGCTTGAACGAATCTCCGTCTCTTTTCTAGCATGCCAACAGGACTCTTCCTTTCAGAAAAAATGTGGTGGCGAAGCAGAAAGTTTCTACCCTCACCAGTGCCAGCAGAAGAAATGCTGTTATAATAACCACACCTGCTACTACCATGCTGTTGATGGTAAGGACGAGCACAGTTTCGTGGCAATTAGCTTATATAGCATAAGTAAAGGCAACTCCCGCACATTGGTTGCACGTTTTTCTTCAAAGTGAACATGTCTCTTTTCAGGGAAGGCCTGTATCACAAGGGCAGCATCTGTAGTACAAACCATTCCTGTATAATTGTCATGGTTCCCCTCTGCCCCCACCCCAAAAGGACCTTGGGAATTGGAATTTGATGGAGGTGCTGGCAATGCTCTTGCATTAGCCCCTCTTGCAGAACCAGGGTGTCCTGGGGAGAGAGAATGACTGTCGAGCCATTGTGAGTCTGTGGCATAAATAATATTCTCCTTCCCTTGACAAGCAGAGACCAATGGCGTAGCGTGGGGGGTGCAGGGGGGGCCGGCGGCACCGGGCGCAACATCGGGGGGGGGGCGCTCACACTCGAATGCTAAAATCCACGGGTTAGGGGGTGCAAATTACTTGCCTTGCCCCGGGTGCTGACAACCCATGCTACGCCACTGGCAGAGACTTCTTGTCGCAGGCACCTGTTGGACAGCGCCTGAGACATCACGGATGACAGGAACAAATGTCTTTCCTCACACATGTCTGTGCCACGTTGTGCCTGATATGAGTGCTCAGTCTGCTGAATCCGTGCTTGGTTGCAATAATGGACTGGATGAGGGCCAATACACTGAAGCTTAATCCAGACAAGACTGAGATGCTGTTGGTGGTGACCAGTTGAGTGGTGTGCAGATTGCTCTAGATGGGGTCACACTCCTTCTGAAAGGGCCAATTTGTGGTTTGGGGGTTCTCCTGGGCTCACTGCTTTCACTTGAGGTAACAGGTGGACTCAGTGGGACAGAATGCCTTCTGTCAGCTTGGGCCAGTGGCCCATTTACAACTTTTATCTGGAGAGGAATAACTGTTTTTGAGCTTTAAAGCCCTTTCTGGCTCAGGATCCCAATGCCTTCTGCAACACTCCTTGCCCCAATATGAACATGTTTGGACCCTTAAAACTACATCTCAAGTGCCTCTCCAGGTCCCCCCTCTGAGGGAGGCTCAGGGGGTGGTGACAAGGGAGAGGGCCTTTTCAGCTGTGGCTCCCTATCTGAGGAATGAGCTCCCCAGCGAGGTCCACCTGATGCCTTCACGGACATCTTTACAATGTCATGTGAGGTAAAGACTTATCTTGCCCCCTCCCATGGCTCTTGATAGACTAAGACTATATTGTTTGTTATTAGTATGCTGCCAAAGCCACAGTGGCTGTTACAGGGGTTGTTGTTTTTTGTTCTGTTTTATGGTGCAATATATCTATTTGTTTCTAACAGAGTCATAAGTCCTTTGAAAAATAGAGTGAAGATTATGCTGACAACTGTCAGGGCAAATTGCATTTTAATGGCTGTTTCTGTGTAAATGTGTTTATTGTTTTTTACTAGTTTGTCATTATTACTTTCTTTACATCATGATGTTTTTAAATGTCTGAAGCCACCTTGAATCCCATCTTGGAAGAAAGGTGTGATATAAATACATATTATAATAATAATGTCATTTGGGGAGCTTTGGGTAACAAGCGACTAACAAATATTTTATTATAATTGTCATTATTATTATTTTTTTCGGGGAGACACACAGGCGAGCTAAAACTAACAGCACAATCCTATCCATGTTTACTCAAAATAAGACTCATGGTGTCCAGTTTGCTTAGGATTGCTGCCAGCAAAACTCTTTTCATTCAGGCTGAGTACATTTTACTGGCTTACAACGCTGTATGTACACGGCTTCACATACCAATGGCGGGAGTGGACTGACTGCAGAGCACACAACCTCGTTCTAAGTGGATACAATGAATGTCTGAGGGAATATCTGGCTGTGCCCCCAAGCTGTGCCCATTTGTTTTAACATCTGCCGATAACAGCAGCTGTAATCGTTTTGGGATGGGAGCATCTCCCTAGAACAGGGATTCCCAAACTGTGGAGCCTGGACCACCTGTGTTTCCATGGCCTTTGTTCAAGAGGTCTGCAGCCTGTCTGTAAAAATACTAGTGAAAACCATACAGCATTTAACACAGCACATCACAATGGCTGCAACAGGTGGGGGTGGGAGGGATTAAGTGTTCCACCAAGATGCTGGAAAAATTTCAACTGTCCAGTCCGTGAGGCGAGGAAGCTTGGGAACCAGCTCTCTAGAAGATGTTCTAACATCATGTGTAGGTAAACCACTTAGAGGTCTTTTTGCTTGAGTAAGCATTATATAGATTTTGATAAGCAGCCTGTGGGGTATGCTGCAAAAAACTAACCGCAAAACTGGGAAAGCCCCACCCACCTGAAGAAAAGAAGGGGGAACTCCAGATGCTTGGAATAGGATTTATTATGATGATTATTTTACTATTAGACTGTCTGCCATTATGTTTTGTATTATGTTTTGATCATTGATGTTCTGTAATATGTTTTTAATGTTGTACACCACCCTGGGATCTTCTGATAAAGGGCAGTATATAAACAGAAATTAATAATAATAGTAGTAATAATAATAATAATAATAATAATAATAATATTCAGGCCCTAAATGCTAGTTTCAACACTCTGTGTCCTCCATCCAGGCAAGCAAGAAGCTTTATTAGAGTTCAAGGGCACATCCCAGACAAGCAAAACCACCTGAGGGGGTGCAAAGGAGGGTGAATGAGTGAGGGGGGAGAATCCTGAGGGCCACATTTGATCTCCCCACAGCCTCACTCTGCATGTTTCAGAACGTATCCTTCCTCAGAGGCGCATTTTTAGCTGCAATCCTGGAGGATATCAGTCACCGCTAGCCATGATGGTGATTTGCTACAAGTATTGCAGGCGGTATGTCCGTGATACTGTTTGCTGGGAAATGCAAATGAAAAGCGTGGCTGTTGTGCTCATGTCCTTCTCGTGGGCTTCCTGCGGGCATTTGGTTGGCCACTGCAAGACCAGGAAGCTGGACTAGGTTGGTCTGTGCCCTAGGGTGCCCTCTAACTTGGCCTGGATCAAGCCATGCCATCACCCATTACATCTCAGCCTCTGGGTGAGGGAATCACTAACATCTACCTTTCCCCAACAGCTGCCAGACAACGCCGGAACGCAGGGATCCTTGGCGGGATCTCTGTCATCGTGGCCATCCTCAGCATGTGTCTTTATTTCAGCTGGTAGGTGGCTCCATTCTGGCTTCTTTGTGTACCTTCCAGCAGGTGAGGATCAAAGAAGGATCGGAACGTGCAGAAAAGGAAACGCACATAAAAACCTGTGATTAAAAAAAATGCCACTGCTTTACCCAGCCCACCTCTAGCATACTCGGGAATCAAATGCTCTGTGTCCCTTTTGTAGAAAATGTTATACTTTGTGCCTGCAGAACCTGGCTATTGCATTTGCTCATGGTGCGTTATGACAGCTATTTGTGAATTCTCTGGGTGGATTTTTTTAAATGGACCCCAAGGGTACCATTTAGTCCAGCCCCATGAAGTTCAGGAAGCTCAGCTTAAGCATCCATGACAGATGGCCTTCCAACCTCTGCTTAAAAACCTCCAAGGAAAGAGAGTCCACTGTCGAACAGCTCTTACCGTCAGAAAGTACTTCCTGATGTTTAGCAGGAATTGCCTTTCTTGTGATTTGAATCCATTGGTTCTGGCCCTACCCTCTGGAGCAGGAGAAAACAAGCTTGCTCTGTCCTCCATGTGACAACCCTTTAGACGTTTTGCTAAAAGCCCAGCCAGCTTTAGATGCTTTATTTTGTTATGGTTGATTTGATCAGCGAGAGAACTTTGGTGCTTGTATGTGGGATCAAGATGGCAAAGAACTGGTGTACAAAGTGTGAGTCTTTAGCTTTATTACCATTGTATTTGGGGAATGGAGCATTGGGGAGTTGGAGTACCTACGGCTCCTTTTGAAATATCATGCTTCTGCCTTTTTTACAAGAGTGAAAGTTCTCAAGGGTTAATGCCTGATTGAGAACAGTTTTTTAAAAAATGCTTTTCTCATGGTAGTGATATTACGGGGTGGCTGGGGGGGGGGTCTGCTCCAACCGCTCCTGAGATCTTGTTGAGATTCAAATGTATGGCATTTACTATTTTTGTTTGGGTAAGATCTCAGGCTCCCCCCCACCCAAGCCTGTGCTTTTGTTAAAATTGAAAATATCGTTCTTGGTGTTTTGCAAGAATTGTACTGTGGCCTGCTTTGCAAGGCGAGGGTGAAAAATTAGAAAGCACTTCCGCAAATTTAAAATGCTATTACAAAAAGTTGGAAGCTGCAGAGATGGTTCAGATGAGAACGCAGTGGGCGCAGCCTGTGTATCGTAAAAGAGCATGGATTACACTCTCCCTGTACGACCCTAGCAGACACCCGCACACTGGATTTGCTGAGCACATGCATGTAAAGTCTAATGTTTATATTTCATTTTTAGGTTTGCTTGGTTTTGCATTATTTCAAACGCTGCCTTCCCCACCCCTTTCAGAAGGCCCCACCTAGTTGCCCTAAAAGGTCCAGAGTCCGCCAGCCGCCACTAGTCAGATGTTTCCCCACCCCTGTACTAAAAACTGCCCTCTTCCTGATATTGGTTATGAGTTTGAAATGTAATAGGGAAGATAAGAAATGCATACTGAGAGATTAGATTGGAAAATTTTCAGGCAGGATTGATGGAAGTCAAAAATTTGAATAAGATGTAAAAGTATGTTTAATTACAGTTGAAAATGATATGTTAAAAAAAACTAATTAAAATTATATGAAAAAAACAAAAAGAACTGCCCTTTTCCACAATAATATGGGAGTTCCATAGTACTTCTGGTCTAAGCCCATAGGAGGTCCAGCTCCCTTTAAGAGAAAGAAACCCAGAAACCTGGATCTGCCAAACCTCATCTCACCTTCCCAATCACCACTGACTTCACCTTTTTATTCTTGGGGCCCGCCTCCAATATCCACCTGTAACAAAGTACCTATTTTTTTTTTTTTAACATGACAGGGGATGCCCCTTCCTGCTTGCTCTATTTGCCACCACCCCTTGCCTTGCCTCAGTTTCCATCCCATAGTGTTTCCCTTTCCACATCTCCCCTCGCCGTGCCTGTTTCCTCCTCAAGACCACCATTTGTTGTCTCTTCCTCAGTTTCTGAACCCACAAAAAGGCGGCAAGATCTCCTGCGATATTGCATCTTCCCACCACATGAACGACACACCTCCCCACGCCCCACCGTCTTGCTCATCAAAAGGGCAACATCTCTTCTCTTCCTCCCTCCCTCCCTCTTTCCTTTTCTCCTTCTATTCTATTCTTATCTCTCCCTCTCCTGCCAGAAAAAGCCTCTATCAGTGTAAGGGAGAAAAAATATGTGTCACCTGCCCCCCCCCCCAAGTCATGGTACTGAAGCCCCCTCCCCCATGTGACCCATTCAGGCTCTGGGGTGATCCCTTCAGGGGCCAGCTTCCAAGTTGTGACTCAGTCCAGTGTGCCTGTTGTACAAAGGTGAGCATCTCACCTGTTTCTCTGTGAAATTTTGCCACTGCCCCCCCCCCGCCTGCAGCCACTAGAAAGCTGCCCCATAATGGAATGTGGCCCCCAGGCTTTTCAAGGCCTGTTTCCCCCTCCCCATTTGGGCTTAGCTGTATACAGCTGATAATAATTTGTTCTAAACTAGTAAAGAACCAGCAAACCAGAAATGAGTGAAGATTTGTAGTGAGGATGTACCCTTTTTCCTTCTTCTCTTCACCATCTTTTGTGATTTCTCTCTAGAAAAGCAGATCCCTTAACTCTACCGGTGCAACCTTCCTCGGGTTAGGCCGAGACCCTCTTGACTCACCAGTAACGCTACTTCACACGGCTTCCTGGAATGCTTAGGAACACAACTGTTGTTAAAGTAGCCACTTTTTTTCCTGGGAAAGGTCCTGGGCCTTGTCCAGTGTGGCAGTGGGGTTAGCGGAGCTGTCAAAAGTATGAGGAGCCCTACCACCAGTGGCCTCATATCTTAGCCAAAGTTATTAGAAAGGTTACAGATAGGTAGCCGTGTTGGTCTGCCATGGTCAAAACAAAATAAAAAAATTCCTTCCAGTAGCACCTTAAAGACCAACTGAGTTAGTTCTAGGTATGAGCTTTCGTGTGCATGCACACTTCTTCAGATACACTGAAACAGAAGTCACCGGACCTTTCTATATAGTGAGAAGGTGGGGAGGGGTATTACTCAGAAGGGTGGTGGGAATGGGTGATTGGTTTGGTGATAAGTTGCAATTCAGCAGCTTCTCTTTCCAGTCTATTTCTGAAATTCCTGTTCTAAAACTATGGAGAGACCTGGTTTGAACAAAGACATTGGATTCTTATCTCATTATACATGACAAAGCCATTTTTCACCTTCTCACCCCTTGCTTTTTCCTGTTAGACCTATTGCAGTCGTTAAGAGTCGTCAACAGGCTCATCGCAGCTATCTGCCAATCACCCATTCCCACCACCCTTCTGAGTAATACCCCTCCCCACCTTCTCACTATATAGAAAGGTCCGGTGACTTCTGTTTCAGTGTATCTGAAGAAGTGTGCATGCACACGAAAGCTCATACCTAGAACTAACTCAGTTGGTCTTTAAGGTGCTACTGGAAGGAATTTTTTTATTTTATTAGAAAGGCTCACTGTCAGAATGAACTAGGGTACATGCGGAAGAACGTGATTTCAGGGAGCAGCCTGCTGTGGAAGTGCCGGTCCGTATCTCAGTTGTGAAGCATCATCATCTCTCATTCACCCCTTTGTGGAGCAGGCCTGTGCTGATTGCCAAGTCAAAAGCCACCTCCCTCATCCCATTAGAGCTGTTTTCAACACAGTGAGAAGAACCGATAGATAATGAAGGAGTCCCCAAACACTCCTCTCCCTGAGATCAAGAATCCCATGCTCCAGATGAGGGGGGAAGCAGCCAACTTGAATAATAGAAGCCAGGTGTATTTATGAGCAGAGGAGGGAATGTTGTGGCAGGGGGGTAGGGGAAGCAGAGCTCACCCCATAGAAAACCCTACATGCATGCACCCACTCCTGCATGCCGTAGGAAATCCGCCTCTCCCTTCCTCCCTCCCCATGTTCTGATGTGCTTCTCTCCCACCCAGGAAGTTTAAGGAGTTCCAAGTAAAGGAAAGAGAGATGGAGAGGCCACGGAGCGAGGGAGAAATGGCCGATTATCTGGTCAAGCTCCTGGACGAAGAAAGCGAAGTGGACGACGCCCTAGATCACAGGAACCCCTGGATGCAAGGAAATTACGTGGAACAGCCGCGCTGGAGCACAGAAGCGAGGATGGGGAGTATGGAGGAGCCACCGTGGAGTGCAGAAATCACCCCAGAACCGAGCCCAGGGCCAATGCAGCCAGCGGAAACCTTGGCACTGCCCCCGGCGGCTCCCCCAGAACCCCCACCAGCACCACCTCCAGCACCTCCGCCAGCGCCAGCCGGGGAACCTCCACCCCCGCCACCTCCAGCACCTGGGGCACCAGCCCCAGCAGCATCTGGGGAACCACCCCCGGCCCCTCCACCACCACCACCACCACCACCTCCACCACCTGCGGAACCAGCCCCAGCGCCATCTGGGGAACCACCCCCAGCACCTCCACCTCCACCTCCGCCTCCACCTCCGCCACCTGGGGAACCAGCCCCGGCTCCTCCACCAGCATAACCACCCCATATAGCACATATATATTTATTATCATCAATAAAAGAGTTTAGTTTCCCCAGCCTCTGGTTATTGCTGTGGTATCTGGATCCAATCCCCCTAGAATCCTTGGTCGCCTGGGACAGAAATCAGGAGTTCCAGTTCCCAGCCACCTTTGACGATCCTCCCATCCACCCCAGCTATACTTTTCGATCCCATTTTTCTGCCTTTGCGACTTCAAAAGCTCTGAGACAAGAAGAAAGGAGGCCACTTTCTTGCCCATGGCCCTGCCACTGAGTAGAAAGCCAGAATTTCTGTCTGTTGTGCCTTTGTAATGGGCCCTGGTTCAGAAGGGGTGCCCACCCAGATTGCAGCAAAAAGAAAAGAACGGAGACCTTGGGGATGGGGTGGGGGGAGGAATGCATTATTGAAATGTATGTAAAGCAAAATCCACACAGAAACTACTGGATGAAGGTGGGCGCAGCTGGCGAAGAGATGAGTCTAATATCCCTTTTCCGCGATATGGTCAAAGGTCAGGTCCAGTCCCAGGAGAGTCCTGGCGAGTCCATTCATTCATACCGCAAGTGGGCCAGAAGATCCTCCAGTTAATGGTGAGCAGGACACCTGCAAGAAAAGAAGAACTGGGGGTTGGAGCAGGAATGGAAATTGTGGCAACAGCTCCCAAGTCAAATAGAGGGAAGGGGAGAGGCACTTAAGAGGGTGGAAATGAAATTCAGGTGGTGGCATGTCGGAGTCCCCTGCCCCGGGCAAGGATGAGAAGCACCTGGCACTCGCACAAGGTTTTGCAGCTGTTAAATTTGTATCCTGCCTTTCCACCAAATGGTGCTCAAGGCAGCCAATGACAAAAATGCAAACATAGTAAGATGCAACAGAACACAATAGAACATGCAAGTTAAAAGGAAACACCACAAGGCCAGTAAAACAGAACTAAAAACAACCAGGTACAACGTTTTTTCAACGTATTTGCAAGTCAGCTGGTGGCCAAAGGCCTGTCTAAATAAAAATGCTGTTTCCTGCCAAAAAGAAGGGCATCAGAGGGTTCCAGAGCCAAGGCTCCTCCCTTAAATTGCTGCCCAATGTGCTCCAGATGTTGGTGGGACAGGCAGGAAGGCATCTGAGGCCTTTAGCACCTGTGCAGGCTCACAATTTAGTACGATTTTTAAAAGTCTTGCTAAAAAATGGAAAACAGGTGGCAGGCCTATACACCCGGACATTGCGGGGCTGCCACAGGAAGCAAGGCCCACAGCTTAGTGGTAGGAAATGTGCAGACAAAGCCCAACCCCAACACCTCTAGGGTAAGGCTGCCTCCGGTCTGAATCCCTAGAGAGGATGTGTGGCTTGCTGGTGGACAATATGGTGGCAAGGCTTCATGCCTCCCACGCTCAGTGAGGATGCTTATGTGGCAGTAGTGCTGCTTATGTGGCAGTAATGATCCCCAAGCCAATCTTCCCCCAAAGAATCCTAGGAAGTGTAGTTTGTTAAAGAGGGGCTGGCAGCCGTTAAAGTTCCCCTTGCAGAGATACAATTCCCAGAGTGGTTTAACAATCAACCCCTCTTCTTCCAAGGGCACTCTGGGAATTGTAGCTGTGTGAGAGGGACAGGGGTCTCTTAATAGCTCTCGGCCACCTTAACAAACTACAGTTCCCATGATCCTCTGGGGGAAGCTGTGACTGTCAAAGTGGTATAACAGTGCTGGTGTGGATGCCGCCCAGTGGTCTATTCTCAGCCGTACTTGCAGATACGCCAGAGATTGAACCTGGAACCTTCTGTGTGCAAGACAGATGCTCTACCACTGCGCTATGAGCTCTTCCTTTTCAAGCAGATGTTTCTGCAAAGCAGGACATATGGCCATCTTAATGGCAGCAGGGGTTCAGGCACTTGGTAGGCAAAGAAAAAAGCGAGAAATGGCCTGCTGGGCAGAGGGGGCAGGGAGGAGGCTGTGTATGCCGCTGGGAGCCCCTTGAAGGAAGGGTGCAATAGCAATAAACTAAATAGAAGTAGAATCATAGAATAGTAGTCGAACCCCCTGCAATGCAGGAATCTCTTGCCTAACGTGGGGCTTGAAGCCGCAAGCCTGAGATTAAGAGTCTTCTGCTCTACTGAGCCATATTAGCAGGTTTTGGAAAGTGGAGGGTGGGGAGATGCAGGTTTAGAAAGCTCAAGAAACAGGGCTGTGAAGAACTTGAAGAACAGCTGAATGCAAGATGGTGAGCAGACTTTTATGTACCCCCACCCCATCCACCTCTCAAACAGACAGAAAACAAAACTGAGCTTGTCACATATATAGCAAGAATGATGCTGTGTTCAGCATAGAAGGTCACCCTCACAGTCCGCCAGAGATGCCAGGATAGGTTTGTGTGTGTGCATGTACGTGTGTGTGAATGTGAGGATTGTCTCTTGTTTCATCCAGATTAAAAAAACCAACACCCAACAACACCTGCTGTCTCTGGATTCAGGCCATGTTGTGTTAAAAGTTTAATGATGGTACTGAAAGAGGAACAAAAGTGGAAAGGGAAGTTAAAAGGCAGAAGAGAGAGCAGGGCTGTGGTCTGCAAAGGATGTGGAAGGACAGAAGCTGGCCTCTGCCGGATTAGACCAAGGCTCCACCTGGACCATCCTTGATTTAGGTCTCCTGGGCCATTTTGGCCAGGTCACCCCCAACTGCCTTGCACCTGGTATCATGTCTATGGTGTCAGGTGTGGGATAAATTGGCATAGCAGCAGGGTAAAGGGGTTTTTTCAGGCACAGACAATGAACAGCACCTGCAAAGCCCTTTGCAAGGAGGCTGAAGCACCAACTATCAGCTGAATCAAGTTCTTAAGATTAGAATCTAGAGTCTAGACCAGGCACCCCCAAACTCGGCCCTCCAGATGTTTTGGTACTACAATTCCCACCATCCCTGACCGCTGGTTCTGTTAGCTAGGGATGATGGGAGTTGTAGTCCCAAAACGTCTGAAGGACAGAGTTTGGGGATGCCTGGTCTAGACTAAGTGCCCTGTTTCCAAGACTGTCTTGGGGAAGATCCCAGCAAGGCATATGGCCTTCCCCCCTCCCCCCACTGTGTCTTCCAGCTTGATATATATTGCCTCTGAACATGGATTTAGCAAACGTGGCCAATAGACCTACTCTCCATGAATGTGTCCAATCCTTCTTAAAAATCATCTTAGCTGTTGTCACATCCAAAAAATCTGCATAGCAGGCAGAAATCTGTCAGATGCAACTTCTTCTGGCAGAGAGATAGTGTTGATAAGAAAAGTTTTTCTGGCTGAATTTATGCTTGCTGCTCAAAGTGAAAGAACACACACACACACACACACACACACACACACACACACACACACACTTCATTGATAAGGGTTCTTACTGGGGCTCTTTTTCAGCTCTCCAGGGAAATGTAAGTGAACAGGTAATAATGCTAAGCATCTGCTCTGCCATTGAGCTACAGCCCAGTCACAAGATGCTGTGGGTCAACAAGGCTCCCCTTCTATTAAGGCTGTGGTTCCCAAACTTTTCCCTGCCACGGATCACTTGAAATTTGCTGAGAGTCTCGGCGGACCACTACATGAGTTTCTGCCTATTTTAGCATTTGCAACTTGCTGTTGCTAGAGGCCAGATGATTTTTTAATCGTAGTTTTATTGCATCTTTTATTTCTTACATAATTTATTCTATTGTACTGCAATTTGAATTCTATAGACTCCAAGTGGTAATGAAATAAAAAGTAAAAGGAGCAATGAAGATATGATTAAAAATCAATATCTTTAACTCAATGGATGTGCCATCTTCTGTCTTCAAATTCAGAGACACACCACGGCCCACCTGAATGAAGCTTGTGGACCACCAGTGATCTGTGCTGGTTTGGGAACCCTTGCTTTAAATGATCTGCAGCAGAGGGGTGCTGGGGTTGGCAGAAGCAGCCCATCGAGGGAAAGTGTGGCTGCTCACCCTACAAATCCAATCTGTCCCAGAATAGCTGCTGGTTCGATTCTCACACAGTCACAAATGCCTTGGGGGAAAGTCGGGTTAAACTCCACCTCTTTCGTGCTAATTGTAGATCAAAAGGATGCCAAGGGAGCAACTGTTCCAGGTTAAAGCATGCACATCCCAGAATATTAAAGGATTATGACAGATTGGGACAGACATTGCCTCAACCAAATCATTCAGATGGCCAGGAAAATAAAACTTCAAAAACACATAACTCCTAACGCCTTTTATCAGCAAGCTGGTGTGCAGAAATCGGCAGGGGGAGGTTTTCACGGCATGAAAGCGAAACATAATCGCCCACCTGATGTCAAGCAAGCTATTAAGGGCTGCAGGTTAGAAAGTCTGCAGCTCTTGTGGCTGTAGAGACTTGCCCAGGGAAATCAGAGCTGGACACAGGAAGGTAATTTATACCAAGGCTGGGTTCACACTCCCATTTACAGTGGTACCTCAGGTTAAGTACTTAATTCATTCCAGAGGTCTGTTCTTAACCTGAAACTGTTCTTAACCTGAAGCACCACTTTAGCTAACGGGGCCTCCTGCTGCCGCTGCGCCACCAGAGCACGATTTCTGTTCTCATCCTGATGCAAAGTTCTTAAGCTGAAGCACTATTTCTGGGTTAGCGGAGTCTGTAACCTGAAGCATCCGTAACCTGAAGCATCCGTAACCTGAAGCGTATGTAACCTGAGGTACCACTGTACTGTGCACTCGCTAGGTTTCCAGTGCTGGTTTTTTAAACAGAATAATAGAATCTGAGAATAATAGAATTGCAGAGTTGGATGGGACCCCGAGGGTCATCTAGTCCAACCCCTTGCAATGCAGAGATTTCAACTAAAGCATCCATGACAAATGGCCATTCAAACTCTGCCTTAAGACCGCCAAGAAAAGAGAGTCCACTACCTCCAAAGGGACTCTGTTCCGCTGTCAAACTGTTTACACACGTATTCTTTGATGGATCGCTTCTCAAGCCACCTTCACACCAACTGGTTCTCTAGCCAATTTGTGAACCCCTTTGCATCGTGCAAAGGCACCCCGCCCCGCCAACGCCTCCTGGCGTGAACACAAAGAGAAGCGAATCTGACACTAATGAAGCGGCGCTGATGTGAACAGTTGGACGGCGGAGAAGAGCTAGGCAAGGCGTTGAAAACGACGGCGACAACTCCACGGCGCCCTGAGCCTAGTAACGTCAACACACCCCGAGCAGGAAGGCCCACGGGACCGGTCCATCTAGTCCAATACTGCCGACCCTGACTGGCAGCAGCCGTCCATCGGGTGGACGGGCAGGGCTGGGCATTACCTCCTCTAGGCGGCTTCCCGGCTGCTCTGCACCGTCCTCATGGCCAGCCGAGTGTCCTGGCGCCGGGACCACGTCCTCGAGATCTTCCTGGCCAGGCGGGCCAGCGTGCCGCCCTTGGCCCCGTAGTCCCTGGCCAGCTCTTCGGGGGCGATCTCGATGTTGCCCGTGTACCACATGATCCAGCCCAGCAGGCTCAGGAAGACCAGCACGGCGCCCGAGTAGATCAGCAGGTCGCCGAAGTCGCGGCCCCGAAGGCGCAGCCGCGCGAAGATGCCCGTCAGCAGCGCCCCGGTGCCCGCGGCGTCCATGAGCACCGCGAAGGCCAAGGCCAGCCGGCAGCGGCCCAGCCCCGAGGGGGAGCCCATGATGGCCGGGGATCGGCGGCGCCCGTCGTCCGTCCAGGGGGGTCGCGCGGCACCTCGGGGCTGCTTCCCAAGAGGGAGGAGCGGGGCGAGCTTCAGGATCGGGAAGGGCGCTGCAAAAAGGGAAAGTGTGGGGTGGTGGGTGGGAGATTTTGGACGGCGCAAAAGCGCCCGAGTCACAGCGAGGCAACCCGAGAGGGCAGGAAGAGGAGGGGAGCCGGGACGGTGCCCTTCCAGGCAAAGCCCCGTCCGGGGAAAGGGAGGGAGGAAGAGGGCGAGGAAGGACAGCGGGGCAGGAAGGAGGAGTGGCTCAGGTGAGAGAGACCCGGGAAAGCGGCCCGACCAGTTTCATAAGGGGAGGGACCGGCAAACAGGTAGCAGACGGCTTGGCTTTGCTCTCACGATCCAGGCTCTCCAAGCCCCCTGCCGACCTTGAGCTAACCTGTCTCCCAGCCTAATTTGGGAGTCCACGATGCTTGCTCGTTTTCTCTCACTGCCCCACCTCCCCCCCAAGAATCTGTCTCTCACTTGGCTTGCAGGGGACCCAGGAGTCCCCGTCTTGTCCTCTCAACCCCGTTCCCTTTTCACCATTTACAGAATTAGTCATCAACTCCTGCACGCACTACAATGAGCCCAATCATAAAGGCGCAAGAGAAGCTTCCTGCTCCGTTTTGTGCGGACAGCCAACCAGACCCAAGGAAGAAGTTGGAAGGGGTGTGGCGGGTGGCGGGGCTATTGACAGCCCTGGATGTGCAGGAATGCATTGTGTTTCTGAAGCCGCCTTTTGTCAATGATGCAGCCCTGCAGGAATAACTGCAGTCAAGGCTGCATTCCTAAGCGCACCGGCAAGGGCCTAACGCCCACTGAACTCAATGGGACTTGCTTAGGTAACATCTAGGAAACAGCACTACCATCTTTCGCCTGCCTAAACTAGGCATTTCACACTTGCCGTCTTGGGTGCAGGTGTCCTCTCTTGACTACACAACACCTGTCGTGAAAAGTTATGTGGTTTCAGCAGGAAGTTATGGGACGTGCGAGGACTGGAAATGAATCAGTATGTCCCTTCCGTAACTTTGCCAGCACAAACAAGACAGGGTGACATGTAACTGCCCCAATAGCGCCATGAGCACAAATCATCATGAGTGCACAATAAAAAGAATTCTGGAAGGATTAAGGTAACCATTTTTTCCTCTTTATTTTTTTATTTATTAATTTAACATAATTATTACAAAATATAAGCAAAATATTGCAAATACGTACATACGTAAATATGTACATACGTACATATTTCAGATAAGCACACATATATAAAAAAAGAAAAAAAGTAGAAAAGAAAAAAGAAGAAATAGAGAAAAGAAGAAAAATTCGAAGAATTTCTTCCAAATTTATTCTACAAATATCTCAATATGAAAATATTAATAAAATTTCATTGATTGACTTCCATCGCTTACACTGCACTTCCTATATACATTTTAAGCAATATTGTATCTGTTATTCCATATTTTCCCCATACAATCTCACACAAATAAGTTTTCTAAATCTTCCATCAATCTGTTCTAAACACAACCAATACTTTAGACTAAGGTAACCATTATATTGTATTTGAAATCAGGGAAGTAAAGAGCATTGAAATGAGAGCAACAATAATCTCCAATTATCAAAAGACCGGACAAATTCAAGAAGCATATACGGCTATCAATGTCTACAAGCCACAGGGGCAATGCTCTGCCTCCATGCTCAGAGGCAGAAAAGCATTACTTCTGAAGCTTCTGAATATCAGTTGCTGGAAACTACAGAACAGGAGAGGGCTCTTGTGATTGCATCCTGCGGCAACCAGATGCTGGACAGGATTGGCCCTTGGCCTGATCCGTGCGTGATGATGACTACAGGTGACATTAACAGATAAGGCATTATGGGTATGCATACCACCGTAAGCTTTGGGTCACCCCAAATGATACACCAGCAGCTCCAGGAGACTTTTCTTTTATTAAAAGGCATTGAGTGGTGTTTTAAACTCTCATGGAATAAGGAGCTGGGAACATGTAGCCGGCTTCAACATTACCCATTTCTGCCATCTGGTTAACATCTGAGAGCCAGTGCGGTGTAGTGGTTAAGAGTGGTAGACTCGTAATCTGGTGAACCAGGTTCGCTTCCCCGCTCCTCCACATGCAGCTGCTGGGTGACCTTGGGCCAGTCACACTTCTCTGAAGTCTCTCAGCCCCACTCACCTCACAGAGTGTTTGTTGTGGGGGAGGAAGGGAAAGGAGAATGTTAACCGCTTTGAGACTCCTTCGGGTAGTGATAAAGCAGGATATCAAATCCAAACTCTTCTTCTTCTTCTTCTAACACGAGAGATCTCAGACTGATCTCAGGTGGTGCAATGGGTCAGTGTGCAGAAGGTTGATGGTTTAAACCCACCCAGGTTTAAACCTACCCACGGCGGTAGACAGGAATCCTGCATTGCAGGGGGTTGGACTAGATGACCCTTGGGGTCCCTCTCAACTCTACAGTTTTATTATTCCCTGAGATGTAAGGCCATTGTGCCAGAAGCTACACAGAGCCCCTTAAATGCTTTCCATACGTTGCCTCTAAATGGTGGCCACATACAGCCTCTGACCATGTGGTGAAACCCAGGTTTGCCGCCTCTCTGCAGCTTCTTGGGAATTCAAGGAAGTGGAACTATGTGTTTGGCTATGCTACAAAAGCTTGGTTCATGTTTCCTGTTTAGCAGGACAGTTGCTTCCTGGTGGGAGGATCAAACACACTTTGTTTGAAGAGCAGAATCATGCGAGACCAACAGGTCACATGCAAAGTGCTGGCCTGGCGCGGGAATTCTTCACATGATCTTCCTGTCTCATGGGATTCTTTCATTTATTCCTGCATCGCCAGAGCTGCATGGGGAAAGCAACCTCGATGCCATGCTGGTGACATGTGAATCAGATCTTTGGCACATCGGATAAGACAGCTAAGGACCCTGTGGCTATCTCTAAATGGCCAAGACCCCCCCCCCTTTTCCACGGAACATAATAAATTTGCACTGTTCCAAGATACTGCACTGCCATTTCTGAACATGCTTTGATCTTTGCAACTGTTTGATGTAGGAAAAGCTTTATGGCAAGGCCCGCCCCCCAGGCAATAAAATGATTTGCATTTTTAACAAGCTTTGTTCTCCACTCCACTTCTCCCTCTGGCTGGAATTAGCTGTTTTTCCATTCTGCCTGATTAAAGTATCTGTGTAACTCAAAAGCTTGCAAGCTTCTCTCCCAGGCAAACCTTAAAACAATCAAAAACCTAGTTCTTTTTTTTGGGGGGGGGAGTGTATTGGAGTGTCACTTGGGTGGTGGGATTCAAGCCCCGCCTCAGCCAGAGACACACCAGGAGGTGGTTTTGGCCTCAGTTATCACCAGGTGGTTTATGAGAGCACTATTTATCCCGAGCAAGTAGGAACAACAACAAAATGTTACCTTCTATCAGGAGTGCTCCTGTTCAGGGTTCTAGCAAGCTGGCCACATCCTCTTCCAGAATACAGTACTGTTATCTAAAACATTTCCTCTTGCTTCAACTCCATTTTCATTTTTCTTTTTCAAGTGACACTCAACATTCCATGGCTACTGAGATTGATAAGTCCCCTCATTGGGCTGTCCTTTGGGGGGGAGTATTGTCTCTAATTCATATATATATATATATATATTCATTCTTTTTGTACATCTGCAAAACTTGGGGTTTTCCCAACCATGCTAATACCACCCCTCTTGTTTCTCAGTGACTCTGCTTTTACTGCAAGTCTGCCTGAGCTTCCCACCTACATAAGGATTTAGAGAGAATGATTTATAGCCCAGTTTTCCTTTGCAACGAAGCCCAAGGCAGCTCTCCCCACAGCATTCATAAAAATAAGAACATCACAATCACTTAGCAAAACAAGACACAACCCAGGCAATATTATTCAGCTAACTGCCTGAGCCTGTGCACATTTATTCAATTACGTCCCAGTGGCCTAGATTGTATGCAGAGCACTGTAAACTGTCGTTAATGGTTTACTTTGAAGGTCCAGGTGGCTCCTTATATTACTGCACTCCTGGTGTGAGCAGAAATAACAAATCATAATTTCTATGGTTACATTTGAACCAGGGATTTTGGTTTGCTTCAGTCAAACAAGCCAGAGCTGGGAGTAACATTGCATTCACATTATGGTTTTGTTTGGAATGAAGCAAACCAGTGTCCCTGGTTTGGACGTAACACTAAACTAGGGATTATAGTTTGTGGTTCCTGCGTGTGCTGTGGGAGGGACAAAGTTAGATCCATCTGCATATTCATGGCAAACCATTAACAATAGTTTTCCATGGTATGCAAACATAGCTAATGAGTTTAATGGAGTTTATCTCCAAGTACGCATGTACAGGAATGCAGTTTCAGATGGCAATCCCCAGTGAAAGATGTGGGAATCAGTAAAAGTCTGTGGCCATTATGGACTGCAAGAAGATCAAACCTCTCCATTCTTAATGAAATCAGCCCTGAGTGCTCACTGGAAGGACAGATCCTGAAGCTGAGGCTCCAATACTTTGGCCACCTCATGAGAAGAGAAGACTCCCTGGAAAAGACCCTGATGTTGAGAAAGACTGAGGGCACAAGGAGAAGGGGACGACAGAGGATGAGATGGTTGGACAGTGTTCTTGAAGCTACCAGCATGAGTTTGACCAAGCTGCGAGAGGCAGTGGAAGACAGGAGTGCCTGGCGTGCTCTGGTCCATGGGGTCACAAAGAGTTGGACACAACTAAACAACAACAACAAAGCCAAGGCTTATGGTCACTTGCTCCCTGCTTGATAAAAGGGAGGAGCACAGCAGGAGCAATTCAGCATCAGGCACTACCATCCCTAAACTATACTGTGGTACCTCGGGTTAAGAACTTAATTCGTTCTGGAGGTCCGTTCTTACCCTGAAACTGTTCTTAACCTGAAGCACCACTTTTGCTAATGGGGCCTCCCATTGCCGCCGCCGTGCGATTTCTGTTCTCATCCTGAAGCAAAGTTCTTAACCCGAGGTTATATTTCTGGGTTAGCGGAGTCTGTAACCTGAAGCATCTGTAACCTGAGGTACCAATGTACATTATGAAGCCAGTGTGTAGTGTCATCAAGTCATCATGAATTCACAGGAAGAGGTTAAGTTTTCTTCCCACATTTTCTGATAATGCTAACTGTGGAGAGAGTAAGGACCCAGAGCAGTTCTTTTATTCCTTTTCAAGTCTATCCTCTAAGCTCAAATACTAAGAACACCCTCTTGTTTATTGCAATGCTGATTGAGTCTGTTTTAAACTATCTTTCTTCCCCCTTTTCCCCCAACTGGCAAAAACCGAGATGTGTTTGGTACATTAGCGATGGAGCCGTAAGGTGCTGCATCTGTCCCAATTTTGCAATGTTCGGTTGAATTAAGGCACTTAATTTTTAAACAGAGCTGAATAGTTCAATTTGATGTGCTAAGTTAGACAATGCATAGGTTTAGAACCAACAATAAAAATAATGACTACACATATTTCTGTTTCCTAAAAAGTTCAATTTGAAGGTTTTTTTTTGGGGGGGGGGTGTTTTTCACATATTGTGTCAGAATTTCCAAAAACGTTCACCTCTAGTCTTGTTCTAGAAGGAGAGAGAGAGAGAGAGAGAGAGAGAGAGAGAAGTGCACTGCCAAGCAGAGGCAATTGAGCTGTCCTGTACAGTACTTTCACAGTTAAGTCATTAGTAATATTAGCTCAGTGGCAGAGGACATGATTTGCCTACAGACGAGTCCCAGCATCAATCCTTGGCATCTACAGTTGGTTTTTTTTTTTTGTTTTTTTTTTTTAAGGGCTGGGAAAAACCTTTAAAGAACAGCTGCCTGTTTGATTACCAGCCAGTAGCTTAGTTACTTCCAATTCATTATTTATATCCTGCTTTTCTGTGAAAACACAAACTGTACAAACACGGATTTACACTAAAACGAAAAATTAATTAAATTTTATTAATCTAGATTTTCAAGACAGCCTGCAAGAGAGAACCATGAAACAAATATAAAACAAATTTTAAAAATCAGAAACAAAAGCAATTATCGTAGCAACATTAAAAGTATAAAGAGCTGCAGATGCAGCTGATGGACTATATGCAACTGGCGGAGATGACTGGCAGAATCCGAGACCTGGGAGAAGAAAGGATTGAAGAGGATTGGAAGAAATTTAAGATTTATCTACAAAAATATTGTAATTTGGTTGAATGTTAAGAAGGATGCTTGATCATAAAATAATTGGCCACCACTAAATTAGATCGGAATTTGACGATAATTGAGATTAAGGAAAATATAAACCTTCTGGAGAATTGTTAGACTATTTTTAAATGAGTGGAAATAAGATGGTAAATAAGATGATAATCTGCTTGAAAAAATTATTCAACGATGTAAGTGGGAGCAGGAGACGTGAGGAAGTCCAAAGAAGTTATGAGATTTTGTTATGACATAACTAATGTTGTCTATTATCTGTGCATTTCTTTTATAAAAAAAACCTTAATAAATATTTATAAAAAAAAATTAAAATAAATAAAAGTATAAAGAGCAGTAGATATAAAATCAGTTAAAATCCCAATTAAAAATATAAATAATACAAGATAAAAAGCAAAATTAAAATGATTATTATTTGTTTATTAAAAAAATATTTGCTGCTTGTTTTTAAAACCGCAAGGTTACAAAAACAGAGAAACAATGAAATTATCAGTAAAAAACAACTGAAAATATTTAAAACATTCAAAAATATTTAAAATCAGCAATAAGCTAAAAACCAGATTAAAACATATGTTTACATTCTGTATTGCTGGATAGGCTTGCCTAAACAAAAATGTTATCAGCAGGTGCTGAAATGAGTAAGATGAATCATTATATTAGCGCTTTGAAAACATCAAAGACAAGAGTTCTAAAACACCCAGCAACTAACAGCATATGCAGTGGGTGAAGCTGTAACCCTGGGAGGAAGCCCCTTCGGATCCCAGCACCTCCACAAAGGCGGTCCTGACTCTTGTATCTGCCCACCAGATGTTACACACAGATAGGAAAGAGAGGAGGGTTTCCATAGCCCGTTTTTAAGGTCAGGCAGGTTCATATAGGAGCAAGACAGGAACAGCCAGAATATTCATTTAGCCCAGCATTCTGCTTTCCATAAAGGCAAACCAGGTATCTCTGTGAAACCAAGTTCCAAAGGTCTGAGTCAGTACCAGAAAGATAAATCTGTTGATGGACAAACAAAACCACTTCCTTTCAGGAAACAACACAGCAACAAGTACATTAAAAACTGTCTTAAGGCAGGCTGGTACGGGGTGAAGTGTGTGTGGGGACCACCCTCCAGAGTAGCAGGAGGCAGGGGTTCCAACTTGAATAAAATATTGGGGAGGCCCAGCTAAGCCCCCTCCCTCAATAACTGATCACATGATACAGTGCGCACACACTATTTGAAATGGCAACTTTTTTTGGGGGGGGAGCAGCCCCTCAAATATTTTATGGGGTGGAGGCGAAGATCCCTCGGCCCCTAGGAGTTGGCTCCTATGGCAGGAGGGTGAAACCTTTCAGGGTAGGGTTGATTAGGCATTTTGGCCCCCGAGGCAAACCACAAAACGGCACCCCCCCTCCCCGCCAGGGAAGAGGGGATGAGAAGATCTGCAACAAGAGCAAGGGGGGGGGGGGATAAAGGATCTACACCAGGATCTTGTGGATCCTGCCATCCTTGGGGTTAATCTGCTGCTTCAGCAACAAGTGACTCTGAAGGGAAGCTGAACTGAAAACTGATCAAATAATCCAAAGTGCGGCGAGAAAGCCCATCAACCTCAATCTCAGACGCGAAACGTGCATCTATCTATCTATCTATCTGTCTACAGGCAGGAACGCCCAACCAGCTTTAACATGTCATATGACCCGGTGTCACGTGAGTGCAGAAAGTTAATACTTCTTCTCCCTCGGGTGCTGTTGCTTCTTCATTGCCCCCCCCCTCGCGTCTCCTGCCGGCCCTTTTGCGGGAAGACTCCCACCCCCCGCGCGCCATTGGCCATCGGAGCCTGTCTCGTCGCGCTATTGGCCGCCCGCGGGGCTTTCCCCACGAAAGCCGCGTTCCCATTGGTCTCCTTACGGGCTTCTGGCTCCGCCTCTCTTCCCTCTTGGAAAGTGACATGAAGTTAGGATCGCAGCTGTCGACGGCGCCGGGCGGAGGATTCGAGGTTCCCTGTGCGCGGGGTGGGGAGGCGTAAGGAAGGGGAGCCCAAAACTCGCGGCAGGAATCGAGAGATTCCCCCCCCCTCTCGATCCCTCGGTACGGGGGGTGGGAGGGAAAAGCAGGACTCCTGGGTTTCTAGGCAGTGTGGATCCTAGTGGTTAGAGCACAGAGGCTGGAAGTCAAAGTCCTGGCAGAGGGAAATGGGCATATTGAGACAGCGTGTAAGGGGAGTACTGCCTAGTGGCTATAGCAAGGGGGTTGTATATGCGTGCATGTGCCTGGCGCTGGAAGGGACTGGGAAGGGAGTTAGGGTGTAACTGGGTGGATAGATTTTGGGGGGGGGGTAGATAATCCTGTGTACTCTAGAGAAAATTCAGGGACAGGAAGAATCGGATCCTGGTTGCTCAGAGAGAGCGCTGAGTAGTATCAGTAGTAGCTTAGAACAGTGGCTGGACTCCTGGATTCTGGGATCAGGGAGCCGAAGTGGGGCAAGAGATTTTGTGCTTAATAAGGTGGGATCTGGTGGGTTAGAGGAGGAGGAGGATCAAGGAGCCAGGAAACCCCTGGGGTGTCTGGAGGCTGCAGAGGGCAGTGGTTAGAGCAGGTTACGATGGATGACCCTGAGGAGATATTTGGAGGAGATGGAGACCCCAACCCTGCTCCTTATGAGGAGCTGGTGTCTGCGATGGCTGGCGGATTGTATGGGGAACTGGAGCGGCTTGTAGGGGCCCATGGGCCTGGCGCGGTTTCAGGACTCCTGCCGCAACTGGTTTCTGTCCTGGAGTCGCTGCAAGGGGCTTGTGGGCAAGTGCGAGAGCGGGACCAGGCGCTGGAACGCTTGCGGGATGACCGGCTGCGGCTGCTGGAGCAGTATGAGCGGGAGCGATCTGGGCGCAAGCGGGCAGAGGAGGTTGGTATCGCTTTCTTTCTACTTGTTTTGCTACCCCTACTATTTTTAAATGTTTGTTTCGGCTGTGTACACCCTATACAGTGGTACCTCAGGTTAAGTACTTAATTCATTCCAGAGGTCCGTTCTTAACCTGAAACTGTTCTTAACCTGAAGAACCACTTTAGCTAATGGGGCCTCCTGCTGCCGCCGCGCCGCCGGAGCACGATTTCTGTTCTCATCCTGAAGCAAAGTTCCTAAACTGAAGCACTATTTCTGGGTTAGCGGGGTCTGTAACCTGAAGCGTATGTAACCCGAGGTACCACTGTACATTTAATGTGCATTCCAGGCCCCCCCAAACACTGGGAACTGTAGTTTGTTAAGAATACTGTAGTGGGAACTGTAGCTCTGTGGTGGGTAAACTACAGTTCCCAGGAGTCTTTGTGGGGGGGAGAGATGCTTTAAATATATGGTGTGTATGCAGCCTTAGTCTCAGCTGTGTGTTGCGCAGGTCAAAGATGGGTGACAGTCTCGGGCCAAAGGTTTTACAACACTGCTTGGCAACTACCAGATTTGGCTGGCACACCAATCTGAGCCAAAACACGGTGAGTGAAGGTGGGGGTCATATTCCCTCCCTTCTCACGCTTGGCAAATCTGGTATTAGTTTCTCCAATATCGTACTTGACCAGGCTGGTGCTTTTTAGCAGACAGCACTTTTGCTACAGAACTAGCAGCAACGGAGAGGGATTTTCTCTCTGTATGGTGCCACTCTTGTGAATGTACCTTTCTCTAGAGGTCTTGGTGTTATATGGAACCAAGAAACATCCAGTTAACAGAAATAGAAAGTAATAATCTAGGCTCAAGTTGCAAGCAGGGGAGGATGGCAGTTTCTGTCCCCGGTTGCTAATCCCCGGCATCCGCTAATGGAAGGGCAATTGTATTATGAAACTGAAAGTGTTCTTCTGTGTATCACAGGCAGTAGGTACCAATGGGCCCCATCCTATATATATTTTTACCATTGTTTATGTGAGCTGCCATTGCAGTATCTTGTGGCAAGGCATTCCATGGGCTGGTTATAGTTGCTATCAGGAAGTATTTATTTTGCTTCTTCTTAAGCCTGTGGCCTGTCAGTTTCAGGGGATGCCCCTGAGCTTTCATGCTCTAATAGAGAAGGAACAGGAGGAAATTATTCATCCTTTGTGCATCAGTTCAGATTGTACATTACCACCACCTTTCCATTTAGCCTCTGCAAAGTGTCAAAGTATTACCAGTTTGCAAGCTTTCTTGATAAGGAAAATGATCCTTGTGGCCTTCCATCTATTTCATTCTGAGTGTAAGGAATGGGTGCATTGCAGGGGTCTGGTGATTCTTAGGGTCCCTCCCCACGCTACAATTCTACGACTCTATGAGCTCAACTGCCCATTTTAGCATGTTGAGACTTGGAGTGGATAGCACAGGGCTGATGAAGCTGCCGATGAAAGAGACCTAAGGCTGTATATACACACACCACACATTCAAAGCAAACCCCCCCCCAATAAAGAATAATGGAAACTGCTTTCTTAAGGGTGCTGGGAATTGTAGGGACGTGGGTGGTGCTGTGGGTCAAACCACAGAGCCTAGGACTTGCCAATCAGAAGGTCGGTGGTTCGAATCCCTGCGACGGGGTGAGCTCCTGTTGCTCGGTCCCTGCTCCTGCCAACCTAGCAGTTCGAAAGAGCGTCAAAGTGCAAGTAGATAAATAGGTACCGCTCCGGCGGGAAGGTAAACGGCGTTTCTGTGCGCTGCTCTGGTTCGCTAGAAGCTGCTTAGTCATGCTGGCCACATGACCTGGAAGCTGTACGCCGGCTCCCTCGGCCAATAAAGCGAGATGAGCGCCACAACCCCAGAGTCGTCCGCAACTGAACTTAACGGTCAGGGGTCCCTTTACCTTTAAGGGGTAAACTACAATTCCTGGGATTCTTTTACACAGCCCTCTATGGGTTTGGGAGAAAGTGCTGGGACTGGGGGTGGGTGGGAGAGGTTGTTGGGATCTCCTGGACTCTCGGGGTTCTCTTCCTGCAGAGGTTTATGGAGCTGGAGGACGCGATGGAGCAGGAGCGCAAGGCGCATGCAGTGGCTGTGAGCCGGCTGGAGGGCCAGAGCCGTGCCCTGGAAGGGAAAGCACGCAGCTACGCAGACCAGGGTGAGAGGGGCGGGTTCCTTCGCATCCTAGGCCTTTAAAATCAGAAGTGCTGAATCTTCTCCCCTGCAGATTGTTTGAAGAACCTGCGTTTGATACGGACACTCTAAGAAATTATCTCTCTGCCTGGGAGGAAGCCAGTTCGCCAGGCCAGACAAAGTGTGGCCTTGGATGAATTCTGTTTCCCCATTTTCCCGCAGACAGGATGGCTTCCGCACCTACCCATGCCCCTCCCACAGACAGGCATGCCCTATCCTGCACCCTCCCATCTTTTCCCCACTCTCCTTTTTGGAAGTTCTGGCTAGGCTGGTCTATCGAGTTTGCTGAGATTGGGGTGTAAGGCAGCGGGGAGCAGAACAACCTCATCGTATATCTTTTGGGCTCTTTGCAAAATGGGGCAACTGTTGGTCACAATTGCGATTGTTTCCAGTATATGTTTGTGTGTGCGCACAGACATATATGTCTGGCTCTCTTTAGTTTCAGGTGGTGGTGGTGGGGATACAATGTGGGACATGATGGAGGATTATAAAATTATGCAAGAAGCAGAGAAAAGAGAGGGATGGTTTTTTCCCCCCACTCGCATAACATTAGGATTGGCAATGCTCCACATAAACCGCTGGGCAGCAGATGTAGGGTAGACAGAAGGAAATATTCTTTCAAACAATGCATAATTAAATCATGGAACTCCCTGCCACCAAATGAGGCTGTAGCCACCAGTCTAGGTGGTTTATTTTTTTAAAAAAGGAATTAGACAAATTCACAGGTAGGGATAGTACCTGTCAATAGCTGAGTGTCTTAGGCTGCAGTCCTGCACACAGTTACTTGGGAATAAATCCCATTGAGCTCAGTGGGGTTTGATTCCAAGTAAACACATACGGGATCAGGGCTTGTAGGTGCTTTAGCAAAAGCTGAGACAAAACTATATGTGACTTTAGGTGCATCTTTGACTCTAATGTGCAGGTTTTATAAACTGGCAAATTATGTCAGTTTCAATAATCTCATAATTCATAGAGTCTGATAAGATTTGGAGAGTGAATGTATCCCTTTCTTTAGAACCACTGAAGGGAAGGGAATTTCCTGTTCTGAAGCTGAGATTTGCTGGTGGTGGGAGGCAGGGGAATTTCTCATTGACACAAACAGAGGACTTCCTCCCCTTGCAAATACCAGCTTCAAAAGAGAGATTTTTCTCAGCACTGCAGCAGGGGAGGAAAAGGTTAAATTCCTTCTCCACATCTTCTCTACTCAGCATCACAGGGCATATTCCCATGCTAACACCCATAAGGTTACACATCACCTGTTCTATTTCTTTCAAAGGGTCTTAGTTATAATTACTTCATGTTAGATTTTGCCCTCCAACCAGCAGCTCTCAGTTGCTTTGCAGAGTCCGCAACCTAATTCTGTGACCTGCTATTATCTAGACTGGGTTATATTTAATGATGCTCTTAGACCATGACCACATACCACCCATGGCTGACTGTTACCACTAGCTCTGAAGAGCTAATTTAATATCCCTTGCCAGTGATCCAATCGACAACCACCAGCATCACTTTATCAGGGCTGCTTCTCTTTTAGCTTAATTATGCCCACCTATTCACAAGTCGTGATAAAAAAGTTATGCTCAGTGCTGTTAAAAAGGTCCCAAAACACACACACACACACAATGACATTTTTTTGCAACCAGACAGGATTATTTCCCCCTCATCCTTTTAAAAAAGAAAAAAAGAATTGTATACCCCATCAAAGTGTATCTCTAACAAAATTCTCCATACCCTCACAAAATGAAAATGTGGGTAACATTGCATTTATTGGGACTTATTTTCTGGTAAGTATCAGATTGCAGCATCAGTGTTCTTTGTGTGAATCTAAGACATTAGGATATTCTTACCCATGAGGCTTGAATCTTTTCTTATTATTATTCATTTGGCCTATTTTGCCACTGCAAAGCTTGCATTGAGTAGAATCTGCTCAATGCAAATTTGTCTTTTTTTAAAGATGGATTTTTCTGGTCCTTTCATTAGGCAGAGTGAAGAAACTGCCTTGGGTTATAGATGCTCAGGAGCAGCCTGTGGTTATTCCTCTTGAGCCTCCAGCCATTCCCTTCTGTTGCCACATGGGGTTTCCTGGGCCCCCTAGTCTGTTATTGATTCTACTGCCAGTCCAGTTGGCTGCAGTACATGGATCTGGGAGGGGGACGCCATCTTGTCCTTCGCCTCAGGCAGCAAAATGTCTTGAGCTGGCCCTGCTTGCTCTCTTTCCTGCTTTTACTGTACACAACACAAATAGCGCACAAGATGCATTTTTAGCACCATTTTGAAAATGCCCTTAAGACTAATGTAAAACTGGTTTAGGTTTCTTGTATGTACATCAAAATCACACCACCATGCCTCCCTGCCCCCCTGCTCTCTCTTCACAGTGGCGGGTCTGGAAGAACAAAAATCTTCACTCCTAAAGGAGCTTTCGACTCTCAGCCAGAGCCACACAAAGGTACCGTCAGCCTGCAGCTGCCATCCCTCATTTGCTCTTTTCTTTTCTCCACTCTTAAGCCAAACTAGGCCACAATCTCATTTTGTCTTCTGCCTTTTACAGATTGTGCAAAACTACAAGGAATTGAAATTGCAGAGGGTGGCGTTGGCTGCTACAAGTCAAGCTGGATCTCTGACTACAGAAACGAAAAGGTTTGGAAGAGGAAGCCGGCCTGTGGGGTGGCAGCGGGGTTTGTGTGTGTCAGGGGTTCACTTAGGTGCCACCAATAATGATATTTTTGCCCAAGCTGCTGAGGTTGTGGAGTGTGCTCTATGGCCAGTTGCTGTGCTCTCCAGCTTTTCTGTTCCTTACCACAGCAGCTGTCAAACCACAAACTGTTTTCACTCATTTCATGGGGAAAGGTAGAAGTCATTTTTGGTTACCTAGTAACAGCCGGGCCTACTGCAAGTACCACATCTGGATTAAGGCAGGAATGGATGGGACTCCGGCCGGCAATCCACCAAGGGCTGCGTGTGACAGAATAGTTAGTTGGGGTGGCGCTGGGGTTCAAATTTAATCTCCCCCTGCCCCAAGGCAAAGAAAGGTTGATAAGGACAAGCTGCTCCAAGGCAAACCTGGTGGAAATGGGGTGGGGTGTGGGGCCATGGGCGAGGAAACATGAACCCTTTCTCCAATTGTCTTCAGGGGTTTCTTGGAAGAAGAGGGCCTTTTTAGTGGTGGTGCCCCCATTACAGAATTCCATCACTCCTCAGAAATGCCTGGCTCAAATATAGTACCACATGATACTTTTTGAATGTTGGCCATAGGCCTTGGTGAAACGCACAATTTTGATTCAGGAGGTACTGGGTTCTGTTCCCGGCATTTTTAGGTATGCCAGGAAAGAAGAGTCCTGTCTGAGAGCTGCTGCCAGTCAGTGCAGGCACTTCTGAGCAAGGACCAATGGACTGCTCTGGCTCTGCAAGGCAGCTTCCGAGATCCCCACGTTTCAAGCTTTTGACAACAATGGAACTCTACTCGCTATCTTCCGACAATTTTTTGTAGCGATTTCTTTTTAATTTCTGTGTAATGTTGGTGATTGGCTTTGGCAGCCACATTGAAGGCTTTATTATGTGTTGAGGCAGGGAAGAAAGGTGAGTAAGAATCCTTTTGAGAGAAGGAGACGTTGAAGGGGTCGAAGGCAAGATGCAGGAGGTTACAGGCATGCCTTTTCCGAGGCAGCCGATCAGCCAGCCATGTACAGTAACAAGGAAATAAAAATAGATATTTTTCTCTCCCTCCTCCCCCTGCTCAGGTTGAAGCCCCCACCAATCCAGGCACCCCCAAAGTTCCTCCCAAGCACCTCGGACCCTGGGTCTCCTGAAGTGCCTCTTTCCCCTGGGGTAAGTGGCTTGGTGTTGTGGGGCTCGAGCCCCTGAACTGTTCTTTGGCCCTTGGCAAACAGCAGCAGTGGTGGACAGTGAGGCTGGAGGGGGAAGCAGAGGCATTAAGAGGAGCCAGGAATGAATGGTCTTTTATGTTCTCCCCACCACCACCCATCTCTTCAGAAGCCTGCAGAGTTTCGAGACCTGCCCAGCACAGAGAAGGCTCCGCAGAGGGACACAGAAAGAAACAATTTTCCCTTGGCAGAAGAAATGGTGCAGCCAGAACAGGATGGTATGAAGGGGGAGCCTCTGTTTCGTCTTGGTGTGGCTAAGCCAGGGAAAATAACTTGAGGAGGGTATGGGGGTGGGGGCAGTGAGGGGGTGGGGCCAGGAGTGTGGGTGTGGCCAAGGGAAAGCCCCGAGGGCCAAGTGGAGAGGACTGGAGGGCCATATTTAGCTTCTGGGCCTCAGGTTCTCTGCTGCAGCCTAATGAGTTAGTAGTGTGCCGGTTCTTGAGTTGTGCTATATATTTTGCATTTTTACTGGGCTTTTGTTCCTTGTAAGCTGGGCCTCTTCCACACCCCTGCCAGAGTCGTTTCCACCACTGCCAGCATTTAGATTTTAAGCTCTTGTGGGGCAGGGACCTGCCTGACCCTCTTTATTCTTATAACAACAGGAATTTTCTCTGCATGCAGGCAACAAAACGCCAGATAGGCCCTTGCCCAAAGGAGCAATGCTTTTCTTGTTTTTCTAGATTATTTTCAGTAGGGAAAGGGACTGTGTAGAGGTTAACAAACAAGGGATAATAATCTAGAAAAAATAATGTGCTTTGCGTTTGCGCCCCCCAAACCCCCTTCTCTTGTCAGCCTCTCCCACTCTGCAGCGGCGCTTGGACTTGGACGATCTCCTGAGCTCCACTCCAGAACTGGGACTGGAGCAAAAGCAGCCAAGCAGGTAAGAGGGATGTGTCTACTTATTAAGCCTCTGAGCAGAAAGCGCAGGTGGGCAGAGCCTGAGTGGTCTGCGCTTGAACATGGATGCTCCTTCACTGGAGTGAAGAAACAGCTAGGCTCTTCCTTCCTGTGTCCTCCGACCACAGCATGCCCACACTGTCCTCTAATCCTCCATTGTCCCATCTATTCCCTCCCCACTTCCCCACAGGTGTTTTAATTTCGGGAGCGTTAGCTCTTCTGGTTATCCTGCTCACTGCTTTGAAGGGCCACACATCCCTGAGTTTGGCAAACGAGGCTGAGGAGGACTTCTCTGTGTTCATTGTCTCCTTAGAAAAAAAAAAAAGTCCCGCCCCTGGTTTCTGTCTACTGTGACGTCAGATGTGGGTGTGTGTTGTTGCCAGGTTAGGAGCGGGTGGGTACTCCTGTCTGTCTATTTGTCTGTCTGTCTGTCTCTCAGCCCCCTGAGTAACACCCTCGAGCGCAACACGGTATCCCTTTTCGCCGAGGTCTCGGGCCTCAGTCCTGAACTCCTCAGTGATATGGACGGCGGTGCTGATTTGCAGGGTAGGTGAAACTCTCACCTCTCCCCCACCCCTCTCTGCCTCCTTGTCCTGCCTGGGACCTTGTTCCTTTCCTAGAGAACCCAGGAGTCCTAGCTCCCCCCACACCCCAACTTTAATCCAGAAAACCTGCCTCCCATAGTTCCCCAGCCTGTGGGGAGTTAAGGTTTCTACCTGTGTCCTAGTAGCTCAGCAGTGTCCATGCTTGACCATCTTTTCAGGGGATGCCTTGGAAACCCTGGTGGCAGAAAACACTCAGCTACAGGAGGCACGGTAAGAGCGACCAGCCTAAAGCGATAACGTTTGTTTGTTTGTTTGTTTGTTTTGATTTATGAATCTCCTTTTACGTGTGTGCCAAGGCGCCTTACAAACCAGCTGAAAATAATTATAAAAACAGTACAGAAATGCCCCCAACAATTCAAGGTAGGTGTTCATTTTGTATTGTTTCTGAAACCTAAGGCAGAGACATTTTGCATCCAGCTGGAAAAGCTTGCCAAAAGAAAACGGAAAAACGCATTCATTTGGTTCCAGAAAGTGCAGATAGGAGCAGCTTCTGATCTCTTTGGAAGTTGAGGTAGAAACTCTCCTACAAAATGCAGTGACCCTGCTAAGGGATAAAGCCACCTCTCAATTTACCTGGTCCTGAACTGTCTATGGGTCTTTATATATCTTGATGGGAGCTGGAGCTTCTTAGAAAGGAAGGTCCTTGTCAAGGGTGCTTGGCAGGCAGAGAAATGGGCCAAGGCCTGGCCTGCTTCTCTCCGCTGGCCCGCCTGCTTTCCCTCTTGGATCAGGCCCTCCACCTCTTCCTGGGCCATTGCAGCCAGTCCCAGGCTGAAGTCTTGCTGTTCCTCATGGTCCCACCTCCAGGACTGCTCTGGATACAGCCCGCCGCCATCTTATCGCCCGCGTAGAGGAGCTCACCGAAGAGCGCGAGTCGTTACGGGCAGAGCGTGAAGGAACACTGGGGGCCCTGAGCCGCTGCCAAGCCCAGCTGAAGGAGGCTGAGCTGGAACTGATTAGGTAAGGCCTTGTAAACTGCCCTCCCTGGCGTTTGGCAGCCATCTTGATTCCACCACCTGCTGTCTGCACTGGCAAAAAAAGGAGAGGGGCACCTCAAAATTAGTAGTACACAGGAACAACTCCTCCCCGGCAAAGTCACCAAGGCAATGCAGACAAATCCCAATGTGTTTTGAGTTAGCCATTCTTTCAGAGGTCACATGCCTGTCCCCCCCCCCTTATCCTCACAACAACCTTGTGAGGTAGGTTAGACCGTGTGTGTGTGTGTGTGTGTGAGAGAGAGAGAGAGAGAGAGAGAGAGAGAGAGAGAGAGAATTTATGGTCCAATTTCAACCAGTAAGCTTTGTGGCTGAGTGGGGATTTGATCCTGATCCTACCCAGCACTCTGGACATTGCCACTCACTCGTGGTCTCTAACAAAAAGCATCATTTATGAAATCATTATATGCTGCCTTATGAGAGCCAAATCCTAAGAGTTGTAAATGCTCTAACCCAATACACATCTAATGTAGGAAAATACAGTCCAGTTTTCTTCATGCAGGTTGTGTTATATGCTTTAACAGCCTGTGTTGTTTGTATTCTTAGGATTATATTGTAGTGTCTTTATCCTGATGCTGTGAAGCAGTGTGTTCCCAAACTTGGGTCTTCAGCTCTTGTTGGACTACAACTCCCATCATCTCTAGCTAGCAGGACCAGGGATGATGGGAATTGTAGTTCAAAAACAGCTGAAGAAACACTGCTGTTAAGTAGTTACAGTAAGCTACAATAAGAGTATCTGACAGCAACAATAACTATAGCAATACTGCTAATAATGATTAATAATAATATAATTAAGGTAGTCTATGTGTTTGTGTGTTTCTCCCTAAGCACTTGAGACAAACCTGAATCTTTCTACACTAGCCTATTCCTCTGAACAAGTGCAGCTGAGCTCAAGAAGTGCTAGGGCTTTATTGGAATTACTTAACAAATCATTGTGTACCTATCAGGCGTTGGTTACTGCAGCCTAACCATTGTTTGGCACGCATTAAAAGAACTGTGTGTGTGTGTTCTGCTGTGCATGTATTGAGCTGGTCAGAGGATAAGGCTATCAACAATCACTAGCCACAATGGCTATGCTCTGCCTCTACTTCTGAATGCCAGTTTCTGGAAACTGCCAGGTGTGTGCGTGTGGAGATTGCTGTTGTGCTCAGCTTCCCACCCTTTTGGCCACTGCGAGAACAGGATATGGAACCATATGGGCCATTAGCCTGAGCCAGCAAGCTTTTCCTATGTTCTTATGTGTGACCGACAACATGAGCATTTATTAGAAGGGAAGATGGAATCCCCTCTCCCTGAGACACTGGCCTACAATTAATTATTTTAAAAAATAAACGAGTGAGCCCAAATTTCAGTCGTTCGTCTTTCTCTTTCCAGGATACGGCAGGAGTTTCAGGAATCGAGACGTTCTAGTGAGGACGGGGAGGTAACCAGAGCACCTTCTGCAAGGAAGTTGTGACAGGCTGGAGGGGGCCAGCTTTCCCTTGAAGGCTGAGGGATGGGGGTGCAGAAAGGGTCTTCTACAGGGCTGTAACTAGACAGGGGTGGGGGTGGGGGTCAGATTTATGGGAGTGGCATTTGTGTGCCTTTGAGGCAGGACCTGCCCTCTTCCTCAGCAGGCTGAAGGAGGCCTGTCCCGGCCTCAGCGGTTCACCCGGGCCGAGATGGCTCGTGTGGTGATGGAGCGCAACCTCTATAAGGAGAGGCTGATGGAGCTGCAAGAAGCTGTTCGGCGCACGGAGCTGCTAAGGTCAGTGGCGCCGAGGTTTACGGCTTGGGGCTGGGGGGGGGCGAGGCAGATGGGTCTGTGACCCCATAACCTAACTTATGACTCCGTGTGACAGGCCGCCCTCTCCCTCAGCTTGATGTGAGGTTGGATTTGCCCCGCTGAGCCGTTTTCTTTTTGAATTGTCTGAAAGCAGCTCAATGACTGTGAGCCTTGTTGGAGCTTGTCATGTGGCACCAGGGGCATGGTGGGAAGTCGAAATCCCTCCCCCAACCCTCCTTGCTTCGCTCTAACAGCAGAGCAGCGAGAGGCTTCTCTTCCTTTCTGGCGATCCTTCCTCAAATACCAGGGAGTTAGGACTGGAGAAGAAGAGAGAGGACTCTCTCCCTGCTGCCAGTGCAGCAGCAAGGAAGGGAATTATTACTTCTGAGGGGTCTTAATGCCCACCCCTTAATGTTGGAGGTGAGCAGTGGCTATTTTTCTAGACTCACCATGAACGCCTACCTTGTTCTCTTAGAATGGCAATGGCACCCACCTGAGAGGTGCTGGAACTCAGATCCTGTGAGTTCCAGCTTTAAAAAAAAGCCCCGGAGGTGAGAAGGACGAGTCACGGAGGCTTGTGTTGTGAGGCAGGGAATTAGGAGACTCAGCAGCATCACGAATGACACCATATTATCCATTAAGTCCCACCCCACTACTGCTAGCAGAGTCTTTTCCCTCTTGGGAGAAACCAGGGGGTTCGACTCGATGGCCCTTGTGGTCTCTTCCAACTCTATGATTCTATGATTCTAACTGCAGGCAACCTGCTCATTCCATTCCCTAGGAACCAGAAATGGGGAATCTGTGTCCCTCCATATGTTCAGTTACAGATAAGTAGCCGTGTTGGTCTGCCATAGTCAAAACAAAAAAAATTCCTTCCAGTAGCACCTTAAAGACCAACTAAGTCAGTTCTTGGTATGAGCTTTCGTGTGCATGCACACTTCTTCAGATACACTGAAACAGAAGTTTCCAGACCCTTCTATATAGTACAGAGACAGAGAAACCAGTAGGAGAACACTTCAATCTCCCAGGACATTCTATACAAGATCTCAAAGTAGCTGTTTTACTACAAAGGAATTTCAGAAATAGACTGGAAAGAGAAGCTGCTGAATTACAACTTATCACCAAACTTAAAACCATGGAGAAACCTGGCCTGAACAAAGACCTTGGATTCTTATCTCATTATACATGACAAAGCCATTTTTCACCTTTTCACCCTGTTTCCTCCTGTAAGACCTATTGCAGTCGTTAAGAGTCGTCAACAGGCTCATCACAGCTATCTGCCAATCACCCATTCCTACCACCCTTCTGAGTAATACCCCTCCCCTCCATATGTTGTTGAACTCCAGCTCCCATCAGCCCCAAGCTCAGAGATGATGGGAGCTGTGATCCATTGGTGTTCAGAGGGCCAGAGGTTCCCTATCCTAATCCTTGAAGCTGCTCAGGACAATCAATCACTCTGTGGCTGCCCAGCCAATAATTATTTTCCCATAGTACAAACTGGGCGGGAGGAAAGCGGGTCAGAATGGAGACCGGGAGAGAATTGGCTTATAGAAATACGCTTTAGAGAGGTGAGATTTAAATGGAGGATTATAGACTCAAAACACAGGTTTGTCACTCCGACAAGAGGAGGCAAATGGCTCTTAGGTGCAGGAAGTGAAGGGCTGCCCTGAGTATTAAAAGAGGATCAGGGAGCCAGTTGTTCTTTGGGTTGCCTGTTTCACCTTTTTTCCAGCCTTGAACTAATGGCTAATGGAGGGAGTCACTGCATGGTGGCAGCCTTAAAGCAATTGTTTCTCTCTTCTCAGGGCTTCGCGGGAGGAACAAGCTGTTCAGATGAAAAAATCCTCTTTCTGGAAAATGTAGGTGCCGTCTAAGATCTGCCCCGAAGCTGCAGCTGTGCATACTCTGCCTTGACATTTGATATTGGGCATATAACTTAGCATCCTGAGAAATTTCTTTCTTTCTTAGCAAGACGATGTTATGGCTGCATGGATTAGTTTGAAAGCGTGCAAGGGAGCAGTGCCTAGTGAAGGCAACTAGTATGCAGGGCATAATGGCTGTGTTCTGTCTCCATTGTCAGAGGCAGTTGCTGTGTATCACTAGTGGGGAGAGTGGAAGTTGCACTTAACTCCTGCTTGCAGGCTTCCCATAGACACCCAATTGGCCATTGTGAGAATAGGATGCTGGACTAGATGCGCCACTGACCTGATCCATCAGAGCTCTCCTTATGTCCTTGTGAGAGAACCTTCCTTGCCATTCATAGCAATAGCCCTGCCTTGGACCAAAGTCAAACAGAACTCTGCAAGCAAACAATCTGTGGGCTCCTTTTAGTCTGGTTCCGACAGATCACAGTTCCATCATTCTTGGTGCAAAACCCCCTTTTCTTTCTGTTGAATTTTGATTTACTTTTCAAAACCGAGTACTGACGGTGCCCCCTGCCACTCCCTCCTCATTTCCCCTGAACCCATTGTATTTTCCTCCTGCAGTTTCGATCGCTTATTTAGCCCCTCAGACTCCCCAGAGAGGGCTCCTGCGTCCCCGCTGCCACCCGGGAGGGCCCGGTCCAGCCCCAGCGGCCGCAATGAATTGGGAAGGAATGGGGGGCAGCTGTCTCCAGCCTTGAGATACATCCCACGAGCTACCTCGCCGAACGAGTAAGTTGTGTGGCAGTTGCTTGGCAGGGGGAGAGGTAGGAGCCAGAGAGTGCATAAGCTGATTTTGCAATCCCATCATCGGCACATCTTGGGGAACCTGCTGGTCCCTTTATATGGAGTTGGGCTGCTAGTGGATCAATCTAGTCCAGCACAGGCTGACAGCAGCTCCCTGATGCCAGGTTAGACCATTGGTTTGTCCAGCTCAGTATTATCTCCTCCAGGCATGGGGAACCCTTTGGCCCTCCAGATGTTGCCAAACTACAGTAATCATCACCCCTGGCCATTGGCCATCCATACAGGGCCTGATGGGAGTTGTAGTTCAGCAGCATCTGGAGGACCAACAGGTTCCCATGCCCGGTCTACTCTGACTGGCAACAACAACCCTCCTGAGTCTTGGGCAGAGATGTTGCCCAACCCTAATAACTTAGATCCCTTTTATTAAGTGGAGACGCCCTGGCTTGAACCCTGGAGCCTTCTGCTTTTAGAGTGTGCCTTGTGGGCTCACTCTACATAAAATGAAGAGGCTTTATACGGAATCGGGCTGCTAATTGGATCCATCCAGCCCAGCAGATGCCGACAGCAGCTCTTCAGGGTCTGCGGCAAAAGTCTGCTTTGGGCAGCAATTGCATGCAGACCCATCTGGGTAAATCCAGCTGAAACCTGAGCATTTCCCCTGGTTGCAGCTGGACGCAGGGTTGTCACTGGAAGCGCTCTGCTGCCCCCTACTATATCTGGCTTTTATATCCGCAGAGCCGATGCCTCCCCTCAGCAGAAACGGAGAGAGCTGTACCGTGAGATCCGCTCCCACATCTGGCAGGAGCATGGTCGGGCGCAGATCCATGGGTGGAGCCAGCCGCCTGCACTCCAGGTGAGCATTCTAGCAGGGCAGCAAGGTCTCATGCATCCAGGTACCTGACCCTATGGAAATCCCATGCCAAGGGCTAGGTCCTCAAGTACTGTCTTTTTAAACCAGGGCAGGAAAAATGTAGGTGCAGCATTTTGTGTGTGTGTGTTTGTTTTATCATACCAGACAGTGTGCAACCATTTCCCCGCATTTGACAATGGAGTGATGGTCTAAAATTTAAAAATAACAATCGCCATCAGCATTGGCATCCTGCCGGCTCCTGAAGACACACCTGTATGGGCAAGCATTTCCCAGAACTAAACTCCTGATGTTGTTGCTTGAACTGTTTTTTCATTGTTAGGCTTTCGATTGTTCATTTGTTTTTATTGTATATTTTGATTAAGGATGTTTTACTGCCCCCAATGGATCTGTTGTTGGGTATTTTAATTCACTCACTGATTTTCATAGTTGTGAACTGCTTAGAAACCGTTTTTGGCATATAACAAATAAACAAATTCCATCTAGGAAGTGGGGCCCACTGAATTTGGCCCTATTGAGACACCCAACAGGGTGGTGCTTTAGACTATACATTTGCCTTGTTCCATCCCAGTCATGGGATCGGATCTTAGTTTTGAACTGGCCACTCTTGCATCGAGTCTCCACACATTAAAATCCAGCCACCTTTTCTCCGCAGGGCTCTGACCCCCTTTCAGGGGCCTCCGACGTACCTGTGCTTGCACAATTACGGATGCTAGACCAGAAGGACCCCAATACAAAGGTAACAAAGCAGTGCGTTTCTAAATGCTGAATAGCTAGGGGTTTTTTTTCCCTCCCCCTCCCCGTGAGTTGTTATTATTACTATTATTGCATTTGTATCCCATCTTTCTTCCAAGAAGCTCAAGGTGAGGTGACATACATGCTTCTCCACCTGCCCCTATTTTATCCTTACAACAACTCTGCGAGGTAGCTTATAGCTGAGGGACAGTGACTGGCCCAAGGTCACCCAGTGGATTTCATGTGGTTGAGTGGGGATTTGAACCCTGGTCTCCCAGTGGCACTCTAACCACTGCACCACTGAATTGAAATCTGAGGCCACTCTAGGAAAATGGTGTGGTTTTCCTGCTGTAAAGTGCTAAAAGGGGGTTAATTTGTGTAGGTGTAGGTGTAGGAGTAAGAGTGGCTGAGTTCAGAGCAGGGACTCATCCAGAGAGGTAGCAGGCAGCCTCCTCTGAGGACAGGCTACTCAGCTGCATGTCTGCTTTGGGAGTGATTCACGTGATCCAGTGGCATTGGCATCAGCTGAGTTATCAGTCCCTCTGAAGGGTGAGTGGAAGGAGACCAAACCCTGCAGAGACTCTGGGCAGTTCCTGTGTGGGCAAGTACAGTGGCAGTCTCAGAAAAAGCTTAAGGCTTATTAAAGTGGCACATTTGCAGTTCCTGTGGCAAAGGTTTCTGGCTGCAATTGGGAAGGGTGGGGTGTCATTCTTGTATGGAAAGCGACTTCTTTTACCAGGGGTCAGCAGATCTCAATGTCGTGCCTGCCTCTCTCTCATTGTAGCTCTGGTGTGCTGCAGCATCAGTTGGCGCTGAGACTCAAGACGAAGCAGAAACCGTAAGTATCGTCATCATCACCAACATCATCACCATTATTGGTTTTACTCTTGCTTAAGAATTCTCACTTAAGCTCCTTCCCTTTTCAGGTTTTTGTGTGCGTGTGCGTGTGTGTGTGTGTTGTTTTGGTGTGTGTGAAGTGAAAACTGCTCATTTAGGCTCACCTTCAGTTCAGAGAGCAGGACACGGGTGGCGCTGTGATCTAAACCACTGAGCCTCTTGGGCTTACCTATCAGAAGGTCGATGGTTCAAAACCCTGTGACAGGGTGAGCGCCTGTTGCTCAGTCCCATCTCCTGCCAACCTAGCAGTTCGAAAGCATACCAGTGCAAGTAGATAAATAGCTACCGCTCCGGTGGGAAGTTACACGCCATTACTGTGCACTGCTCTGGTTTCGGTGCTCCATTGTGCCAGAAGTGGCTTAGTTATGCTAGCCACATGACCCAGAAAAACTGTCTGCGGACAGACATCGGCTCCCTCGGCCTGAAAACGCGATGAGCGCCGCAACCCCAGAGTCGTCTGCAACTGGACTTAACTGTCGGAGGTCCTTTACCTTTTTACCTTTTTACAGTTTAGAGAGATGTTTGTCTCCTGCAGCAAGAGTCTTTTAGCACTTTAAAGACTAACAAATTTATTATGACATGAGCTTTTGTGGACTCGAGGCCACTTCATCAGATGTGTTAAGTGGCAAGTATATAGATTGCCATTCAAGAATTACAGTCGGTGATCATTGGAGCTTAAATATATACTAAATAGGCACATTTTTATGGCAGCAAGTTGATAATAATGGGCTGGGATTTATTGCATTAATGCATTTAGAGGGGCAGGGAACCATTAGCAAGAAAGAAGTAGTGACTGGAACAGATATCCAGCACTGGTAGCACATGAGAAATGATGTGTATCCCCTTCAATAAGTTAGTGGTTTTTCCTCTGACTTTTCTCAGCATTTTGTTTTTGTTCTGATGCTGTTTTCAATTTATTTCATGTTTTCATTGTTGTTATAATCACGCACACATAAAATTGTAAGACACTTCAGCGGCTTGTTTTGTTCTGTATTTGTACTTTATATATTGGCAAAAAAGCCGTGGTTGCAGTTTGGGGTTCTTAACTCAGCCATTCTATGATGCCCCTTCAGATTTAAGTCCAGAAACATTCCTTGCCCACCCACATGCTTAACCTGCTGCCGTGCATGGAGAACATGAACACAGGATAGAAAGGGAGTGGGGAGGAAGGAGACACACTTCCCCAGGTTGTGTAAATGTCCTTGCCTGGCTGCCTGGAAAGCCTAGGCATGTGGGTGTTTGTCAGCTGAAGGGACAAAATGGGTACAAAGGCTGAAGTTTAGGGATTGTCAAGGGTATGTTTGTTTGTGTGTGTGCGTGCGTGCGTGCATGGCAGCATAAAAGGGAGGGAGGCTGGTCGAGGCCCACAATGTCTTGCTGATCCCTCCGGTTCTTTCTCTTCCAGGGCACCTCTCATCACTGTTCTCGGCTGTGGGTGGCCTCAGGGACCCACTCTGCAAGCGAAGTGACTCTATTTGATGCCCAGAACCCAAACCAGCTCCTGGAACATTTCGTGCTGCCTGGAGTTCACGTCCTCTCCATCGCATGCGTACCTGGTCAGTGCAAGGAAGGAGAATCTATCATTTTATACTGTCTCTTAATACACACACATGCACACTTAGGCTCTTAGGCCGATTGGCTTGCTCTTTAGTCCTGTGCTTGTTTCTGCCTCTTGGTCCTCATTGCTGTCTTGTTTCATGGCTCCTGATACCCTTGCAACCCAGCCCTGGCAATGATTCTTGTCTCTCCTGCTGCTCCTACATGTGGAGCTCCCTCCTTGAGATTTGCACCTGGTGCCACCTCTTTCTTCCTTCTACCGCATCTCAAAACGCATCTTTTCCACTTGGCCCTTGACTTTATCCTATTATTCCTAGCTGTAGCCAAGCTTCAAGTACACAAAACTTCCTCAACTTTACATATTTTAGACTGCAAGCACCATAGATTTTGGACTGAGGTTTTGTGTCCATTGAGATTTTATAGCATGGGTGGGTAAACTTTGGCCTGGTGGAGGGCAAAACCTGCCCTTCCAGGGGATCCCATTTGGCTTTTTTCCAAAACCACATCCCTCTCTCAATCAACTGATATCACTACGATGGGTGGGCGACATCAGCTGACGGGTGTGGGCAGGGCTCAATCCTGTATTGTCTGCACCCACCAGTTCCCTATAGGACCAGGGATACACAAGATAAAGCAGCAGAATTTAAGCAACCTCTCACTCAACAGCTGATGAGTGGAGACTTCAGTCCTGCTTGGTACAGCGTTATTGGTTAGTATCTCCCCGCAATCCTACAGGCCAACCTTGAAAGCTGGGCAGGACTCCTCATTATCACTCCAGATGATTGGCAGGTTGATAGGCTATGTGCAGCTAAATAAAGATTTCACCTGCTGTGCCAAAAAGGTTCTCCCCAGCCCTGCCTTGTAGGATTCCTAAGCAGGGACTCCAGCTGTTTCTGTGCTCCCTGAGGAAGGCCGCTTTGCCTTCTCCATTCTTCCTCCATAGGCCTCGCTGTGCCTGGTGGCGAGAGTCCCGAGCGAGAGCCAGAGATCCTCGAAGACCCCCTGGCGCCCGGATCCGACAGCGAGGATGAAGTGCTGGAGATGGAGGCGGTTGGCACAGAGCCCACCGTGTGGTTTGGCACCCAGGAGGGCTGGTAATTGACACCCAGCAAGGTTGAAGGGGGAAGAAATGGGAGGTGGGGGTAAACCCCCGTTCCTGAATGGATTGCCATTGTTGAGCTTCTCTGGCCAACCTCTGCCTCTTCCTGCTCCCACCAACTCCAACCACCAGGAACAACATCCTGCCCTTTTGCTGCTGCTGCTGCCACCATCGCTTCGGCTGCCATATTTGACAATCCCATGGGCTTCCACCAGGTTTATTTACATGAGGGTGCCTAGCATCCTCAGGAGATGCAACAGTTGGAACTGAAATGCTGGTGGCTGATGAGAGCAGTTAATAATAATAATAATAATAATAATAATAATAATAATAATAATAATAAAAATTATAATATAATATAATATAATATAATATAATATAATATAATATAATATAATATAATATAATATAATATAATATAATATAATATAATATAATATAATATAATATAATATAATATATAATTTATTTGTACCCTGCCCACTCTGGGCAGCTTACAACAAAGATTAAAAATAGAGCAAAATGTCACACTTTAAAAACTCCCTGAACAGGGCTGCCTTCAGATGTTTTCTAAATGTCAGGTAGTTGTTGTTCTCTTTGACATCTGATGGGAGGGCGTTCCACAGGGCAGGCACCACTACCGAGAAGGCCCTCTGCCTGGTTCCCTGTAGCTTTGCTTCTCACAGTGAGGGAACCGCCAGAAGGCCCTCGACTCTGGACCTCAATGTCCGGGCAGAAGGATGGGGGTGGAGACGCTCCTTAGGTATACTGGACCAAGGCCGTTTAGGGCCTTAAAGGTCAACACCAACACTTTGAATTGTGCTTGGAAACGTACTGGGAGCCACTGTAGGTCTTTCAAGGGAGGGATGGGGGAGCAGGCCTGGAGCTGTGCTGGGGGTTGGGCTGGTCATCAGGAGGGCTCAGGGGGTGTCACCTTTGGAGGCTGACCGCATCTCCCCCCCCCCCCCGTAGCATCTATATTCACTCCGCCAAGACTGATTGGCGCCGCTGCCAGGGCAAAGTGCAGCTGAAGGATGCCGTCCACTGTATTGTGTGAGTATGCGGACTTCCATCACTCTCTCTGAATGCTGTGGAGCCCCACTGCCTACCCCTCGTGGATGTCGCCTGCCTTCCCATGCTGGTGCTGTTGCGACTTTCCTTAGTTTTAGGCCCCCATCTACACTAAAGCAATGTCACATCGTTGTAAGCAGCCATAGTTTCCCCCCTAAGCTTAAGGGTGCTGAGAGGAAGCTAAAGTTCCCAGAGTTCCCTGGGAAGAGGGACTGACAGTTCAACCACTCTGGGAACTGTGAAGGATCTGTGAGGTGAATAGGCCATCTCCTAACAACTCTCAACATCCTCAACAAGCTACACTTCCCAAGATTCTCTGGGGGAAGCCATGGCTGTTTAAAGTGGTATGATACAGTGCAGTGCAGATGAGGCCTTACTCTGCTGTTTTTGTCTCAGCCACACCCAGGGCCGTGTAGCAGCTGCTCTAGGGGACGGATCTCTGGCCATTTTCCACCGAGACACAGGTACGTCCTGCTCCTTTCATTCCTCCCTGCCCTGCCTTCCCCACAGCTCAGGTCCTCGGATTCACCTAATCCCTGTCTTCCTCAGTCCGGAACTGGGACCTGCGCTCCCCACGCCTGCTTGACTTGGGGCGGCCACGGCGCTCCATTCGTTGTGCCATCCCCGTGCTTGACCGGCTCTGGTGTGGATATGGGAACAGAGTCTATGTGCTGGATCCTCGCACTGCTCGCATCCAGGTGAGTGTGCCCCTCAGGCAGCTTGAGGCAGTGGCTGAAACCCACAGAGACTTACATGGCTGGTTTTATGGTGTAAAAACGGTAGTTTGAAATGGCCAGGATCATTCTGTGTATCAGTGTTAGAACAGTATCGCTACAAGAACTAGCCGGTGAATTCATTTTGGCTGTTCTCTTTTTTTAAAAAAATGTTTTTATTGGGATTTTAGGACAAATGCAAGAAGCAAAAACATATAAACTCTACAGAGTGGGAAAAAAGAAACTGAACAAAGAATTGAAACATAGGACAGATAAAACTGTGAAATTAATTGGAGCAAGCCTGTCAGGCAAAAGTCCCAACACATTACAAAAGTCTGGAATTTTGGCCATTCCTATTGAAATAGGTAGATCCCGAGGAACAACTGCTGGCTGGCACAACTTGGAGAAGTGTTAAGATCCAAGATCTAGATTTAATGTTGTGGATGTGGGTCTGGGGACAGGGTCTTGAATCCAGGCTGCCTGTTGCAACCCACTTTCTCTTCCTCCCCCCAGAGGTACTTTGAGGTGACTTCACACCCTGAAAGCCAAGTGCGGCACATGGCAGCCGCCGGCAACGGCATCTGGGTCTCGGTTCGACTGGAGTCCACCCTGCGCCTCCTCCATGCCGAGACTGGCCAGCCGCTGCAGGAAGTGGAGCTGGGGCCCTACGTCAGCCGCATGCTTGGTGAGTGTCAACGGCTGCCATGACTTGGGGGCTTTGGGTGGGACTCTGAGCAGAATGGGGAGACATTGCAGGATCCAGGAAGGAGTTGGCAAGGCAAAGCTGTTGGATTAGCCACAAACAAGCCTTGGCAGAGAAGAGCAAAGAAGCAGACTGCAGGGAGAACGTCCAGGACAGGAGGGTTTTCTGAGGGCAGGAAGCTTTTAATAGAAAGTTCCCAACCAGTTGTGGCTTGAGAGGGGCATCCTGCTGCTTCCTCCTGTGCATCAGTATCTGGGCTGGGTCATGGGCAGTAGTCTGAGGTAAGTCAGGAGCTGGGAACCAGCCATTAGTCCCAAGGGGGACCAAAGAGGAAGGCTGTGTCTATTTTACCATTTACTCCGGTTCTAGTGCACTCCCACCACAGTAGTCGTGTGCAAGTGACAAAAGCAAGCCAGAAGTCAGCGCAAAGAATCACCAAGGATACAGAAACAGGCCAGAGTGCAGGCAGACCTTGGAACAGGAAGGCCTCACATGCTTCTTCCTGCCTGGGAGGAGCCAATGGCCAGCCCTGGGCTTTGGAGGAGCCTCACTGTGAAGCTGCCACTTGCAGTGCAGTGGCTCACCAAATGGGGCAGCTGGGCTCTCCTTCATGGGAGATCAGATGGCCATCTGCTTTCATTGGGATGCCTGCATTGCAGGGGGTTGGACTAGGTGACTAGGATCCAGGTACCCTAGTTTTGAATCTCTTGTCTGTTTAATGGAAAATTCCTCGTCTTTTTCCTCCTCACTCTCCAGGGCCGAACAGTCTTAGTTTAGCCATGAACATCTCAGCACTTGGCGCTTTTGGGAAACGGCTGTGGGTTGGCACCTCTGGCGGCACCATCATTTCCCTGCCCGTCATCTCAGGTGAGCACCTGTGTGTGTGTGGGAGAGAGAGAGAGAGAGAGGGAGAGAGAGAGAGAGAGAGAGAGAGAGACGGAGGGAGGGGGACAGCAAGTGCAGCTGCAAGTGTATACGTAGCAGAGCTCCCTGGTGGCTATTTCTGTGAATTTTCTCTCTTGGTTTCTCATAGAATTTGCTGGGAGCTCGGAAACGTCTTTTCCCACTGGCATCCCTTACTGTGCCCTGGAGCAAGCCCAGATCAGCTACCATGCGCACCGCGATGCTGTTCGCTTCTTTGTCTCAGTCCCAGGTAACCAGCACGGAGGAATCGATGCCCATTCCTTGGTTCTTTGGGGGAAATAGAATTCAGTGGCTTAAAAGAACTTAAGAGCATGGAATCCAAAGCTGCTGCCACCGCCATTCTTTATATAATGCCAATGATGTGCAGTTTATAGAGTATTAGAGGACAGGTCCTCGCCCCAAGGAACTTACAATAGTCCAAATGGGATGTTACTGGAGCAAGGATCACTGTAGCCAGACTTTCGCTGTCCACAAGAGGAGAATGGTGGATGTATAAATGCAAATCTTCAGCTCTGTCTGTTCTTTGCTTACTTTAGGGTGTATGAACCCATCCTCTTCTGAGAGCACCAAGGAATCTCACGGCCAAGAGGCACCAAGCAAACCTTGCAGCTTGGTGCTAAGTGGAGGGGAGGGGTATATCAACTTCCGGATAGGTAAGCATCTTACTTTACAGGTGTGAGGGAATGATGTGGGAACAGGATACGGGCATCCAGCCCCATTATCCCAGCACCAGGTACAATGTCTTCTCTGACTCCTTTTGGCCCTCTGTTTTTTTCCTCCTTACCCAGGCGATGACACTGACGACCGCTACGGCGACCTGCTCCTCCCGAACCCACGCTTACGCCGAGCCGAGCGAAGCCACCTCATTGTCTGGCAGGTGCAGGCCTGAGGCTCTGGTGATGGGCACAGTCATTACTTCAGGGTGGTGTGGCACAGCTCCAGCCTAGGAGGGAATTGCACCATGGACAGATAAGACGCTGGTGGTTGTGGGCTTCCCATCTCACTCTCCTGCCCTCTTTCCCCACGTGTTTAACCCTCTGGTGTCTGAGGGTTGGGGCAATGACTTTTTGCAATGTTCTCAGGCTGAGGATTGTAGCAGAAGCCATCTGGATGCCAGGATCTGTTTTTTGTGAATCTGCACGGTGAGGGGATCTGCAACGGGTGGTTCCTTACCCCCAACCCCTTTCTAAATAAGCACTTCCACTGCTAAGGAACTGGAGCACTGTGCTGCTTTGCAGTAAGTCAACCTGATCTGATACGGACTACACCCCTGTCGAATCCTGCTATGTTCATGCCTCCCTGGGTTATACAGCACCAGCAACTTCCCTCTTAGTGGCCAGATGGCTGGGAGCCAGAAGGCAGCTATCTGGGTCATGTAGAAGGGAAGAGGCCTCTGTTCTAGTTGGGAATGAAGGAAGCAGATCTGGTGAGTTAGAGCACACAAGGCCAAGAACCAGGACTCCTAGGTTTATCTGGAAAAGGAGCAGCATCCAAGCGCATTGGAGCTACAACCACCACCACCACCCCATCCTCCTTTCACGTGTGATTCTTTGATGCACTTTTGATTCTACGGGTTGAGACATGAGGAGAAGACATGGAAAATCTTGAACTACAGGCATGGATTTGTTGAAGGCTGTGAGGCAGCACTACTCAGAGAGGTCTGAAGGGGGAGCCCTCTCCCTGCTGTGCTGCCTTTGATCTGGAAGCGGAATATTGATTGAATTGGTTCCCAGTGCTATTGAGCTGACCAGATCCTGGCTGCAGTTTTGGAGTGATGCTAGGGCCGGCCGGGACACACAACTCACTGTTAAGTTTCTCAGGGTTGCTGTTCCTTGTTTGTCTGTCTCACCCAAGGGTGAGGGTCTCCGACGGCCTCTCAGGGTCTATTTCTGTGGGTTGGTTTCTAATAAAGCTTTAATTATTATTATTATTACTATCATCATCGTCATTGTCATCAGGTCATCCTCTTGTTTGCACACAAACTGGATTTATTGTTGGCTTCTCCCACCACAAGTTCCCCATCTGTTGTAAAAGACGTCCTACTCTCTCACACACCTTTTTTGTGTGTATCTGCTCCTTTCTCAATAGATGTTCAGACATTACTAAAACGAGGGCTTTCCTTCCTATGGGATGACCAGAAACACAACTCACATAGTAGAACTGGCAAGGGGCATGGACATCAACACTGATAAAACCAGCACGCCTTTTAGCAGGCGAGTCCTACAGAGAAATGGGAGGGTTGCGATAATCACAACTACTGCCATTAAGCACTGACAAGGCCTCAAAGTGCATCACTGACTGGAGGAGTTTTCAAAAACTGGATGTGCTCACTGCTTCTCTTTTCCACTGGGGAAAACCATTCTTTCATGCTTAGTCGGAGCAAACGAGTTTTCAGCTACAGTTCCCATGATTCTTTGGGGGAGACGTCGCGGGCTTTAAATGTGCACTGGGTGTGCTTTAAATGTGTGCTGTGGATCTCATACTAGAGAGGGAGCGGAACTTTTCCCTGTCCACTTTCTGCACATAATTTTATACACTTCTACGGTGCTGCCTTCTGTCAAGCTGCTAAAGGGAGAGAGCAGGATGCACAACTGTCACACTTTCGCTCCACTACATTTTGATCCCTTAGGCGTAGCCAAGGGGGGAGGCAGGGAGCATCTACCCCCCTAAATCAAGTAAATAAATAAAAAAACTAACTGACCAACCAACCAACCAACCAACCAACCGTGTTGCAATAAGCTCGCTTCTGTCTCCCCCCCCCCCATAATTCCTGCCCTCCATCATAAAGCCTAGCTATGCCCATGTTTGACCCTGTCCCCTTTTACTATTCATTCAGCTGCCTGACAACAATTGAGCAGCCTGGCCCCGGTTGGACAGCTGATGTCACAATGTGGAGGCTTGCAAGCCAACATTATATTACATTGGGAGAGGGGTGCATATCAGTTTCTGGTGAACCAGTTGCGGAGACGAGGTGTTTGTGAACACTGACCCTTTAAGTCACAAAAGACAGCATTTTGTGATCCTAGGAACTCAGCTATGAACAAACACCCTCAAGGTAGGAGGAGCTAAGATGCTGAGTTGTTGAGCTGGGTGGGGTGTGTCCACCTACAGACTCCATTTTTGATTTTCACATATAGTTAACAGGTTCTATAGCATTCTAAAGAAAATTTCCCAGTTTTCCAAAAAGGCGTTTTACACACATGCAAAACAACCAGAATCATGGCATGCAAGGCGACTCAGAATTTCTCTAATTTTGCTCAGAAGTTCATTTCATGGTCCTTTGTTATATTGATAGTTTTGCTTGCTTTCTTGGTGAACTGACAAGAAATGTTACGTTAGGAATGAAATCTGATGAGCTTAGAACAATGAAACTTATGTATGTTGACTGATTTTGCTACATTGGTCACAAAAACACATACTCCCCCTGCCCCCCCCCAAATAACAGAAAGATCTATGTTTTAACTTTATTCTTTTCTTTGAGCTAGGGAGCATTAAGAAAATGTGATATTAACTGAAAAGTGTTTTACATGCAGCTCTTCTTGTGACCAAAGTCACGCCACAATGGTGCAACTTAAATAGCATACAAGTGTTGTCATGTGTGTCATTTAAACCTCTTTTGAGGACTTTCAGATTTCCCCCCTGATAATTTAATAATTATTAGGGGAACAATCCTATGTACAGTACAAAAAACTGGTGTAAAGAAAGCTAATGTGTCTTAACCTGGAGTAAAAGTACCAGCTCCATTCAGCAACAGAGCGGGCAAAGGGAAAACAAGCCTTTAAAAACTGTTGTAATGAACATTACCATCATTTTGACACCCATGAAAGGTTTGCTCTTTACATATATTGCCACAGATGGTTTTTCCCCACCCCCAAATTCATACTTTTAGAGAGAACATCATGGTTCCAGATGAATTATCAAGGTTGCAGAACTGTTACACCGGCCACATCTTTTAAATTGCAATAAGAATTAAGCATTCAAACTTCCTGAGGCATACTTCTTGATTATTTTTGTAGGGAAGATCCAGCCAGTTAACAAACAATTGGAGTTCAAATAATGTTACATAAAACACAAAAGATGATGTCACCACAGAATTACCCCCACAGTTAAAGCAACACACCCTCCTGAAAAATCCTGGAAGCTGTATTTACAGAGCTATACAGTGGTACCTCGGGTTAAGTACTTAATTTGTTCTGGAGGTCTGTTCTTAACCTGAAACTGTTCTTAACCTGAGGTACCACTCTAGCTAATAGGGCCTCCCGCTGCCGCTGTGCCGCCGAAGCACGATTTCTGTTCTCATCCTGAAGCAAAATTCTTAACCTGAAGCACTATTTCTGGGTCAGCGGAGTCTGTAACCTGAAGTGTATGTAACCTGAGGTACCACTGTAGTTTCCAGACCCTTAACAAACTGCAGTACCCGGGATTCTTTGGAGGAATTCAATTTGAACATGCATGCAGTCTGTGATTTTAAGGGAGAGGCCTCTAGCCTGGGGGAGGGGTTAGGGTGGGATTTATTTTTTTATTTGTGTTTGTTTTTATTTCCCCGTCTGTCTCCTAGAACGTCAGTGGAGGAGGGCTCCACGTAAAACCCGCAGAGGCGGACGGGTTGCGCAGCGCCGGTTCTCAGCAACAGGGAGACTCAAGCAGCTGCTGCGGAGGCCGGAGTATTCTCCATTAGGAGAAGGGGAGATCTTTGAGGGGACCTTTCTACAGGTGATGGACCGTTGGTCAAGGCCGGGCAGTGGGGGTTTTTTCATACAGAAGGGAGAGATTTCTCTTGCATGGCTCCCTGTCGGAGGAGGGGTGCCAACTCCTAAGGTGACTTCAGCCCCCCCCCATGCAGTTGGTGGGGCTGAGCCCACCCAAGGAATGTCACAACTACGATTTAGAAATGGAGTATGAGAGGTGGGGTGCACCAAATTTTGGACACTGCTGAAGTGTGAGACCCCAAGATCTGCCAATGCTGGTGCCCATTGGAACTGATAGGGCAGAGAGTCCAAACAGGAGGAGGAGCCAGAGGCAATGACCATTTTCTGCCTCCTTCCACCCGGTTTTGATAGCGAGTTGAAGAGACTCCAGGCCTGCAGAAGGCCATCCTTTGAGGAACAGCTGGGGAAATGTCCTGTTAGTTACTCCCTGTAGTTCCAGGTGCTCTAGCTTGTTTGAGGTGCCCAACACCCGTGCATTTGTTCTGTTCTTAGCAGACTCCTTACCCTCCTCTCTCCATGCAGTTAACCAAGACGGGTGAATATGCCGTGATCCACAACCAACCCAATTTAGTTATGGTTGGCATTTTGTCCAGCAGTCCAGGTTTGCTACTTCCAGACATGATGGTCATTGCCCGGGTGAGAAAAGGCATCAGAGATATAGAGGCAAAGGCTAAAGACCTGGAAGTCACTAGGTGAGACTAGCACAGCCACCCAGCTCCTGCTCTCCATCGCCCCAAAACCTTCCCAGAGAAACCACCACCACCACCTCAGAAGTTCCTAGGCTGAGTCTTTCCTCTGCCCGCAGGTTGATCTCTTTAAACCTGGTGGCGTTTCAAGTACATAGCATGAATGAGCGGCAGCTGAGAGTGAAGATGGCAAATGGCCGGAAATATTATCTGCAACTCTGTGCCCCTGCAGGGCAAGAGGACATCATCTTTCAGCGCTGGCTGCGTCTCATTTACGTCTTGAATGTGGCCAGTGGCAGGATCAGTGATCCAATCAGCTTTACGTCAAAGCAATCCGGGCTCCACACGATATGGAAGAGCGCTAGCTTTCGTGCTACGCCCGAGAAGGTCAGTCTCATGAAACACAGCCCTCTCAAAGTCTACCACCTTTGCCTGTCACATTGGCCAACCCATCGGTCTCTCTGTTTTGGATGCGTACATGCACCATACATTTAAAACCTGCCTTTCCCTCAAAGAATCCTGGGAAGTGTAGTTTGTTATGGGTGCCTAACCCTCCCCCTCCCCCCACATCCCTGTCCCTGGCTGCCATCCTTGTTGTTGTTGTTGTTTAGTTGTTTAGTCGTGTCCGACTCTTCGTGACCCCATGGACCAGAGCACGCCAGGCACTCCTGTCTTCCACTGCCTCCCGCAGTTTGGTCAAATGCATGCTGGTAGCTTCGAGAACACTGTCCAACCATCTCATCCTCTGTCGTCCCCTTCTCCTTGTGCCCTCCATCTTTCCCAACATCAGGGTTTTTTTCCAGGGAGTCTTCTCTTCTCATGAGGTGGCCAAAGTATTGGAGCCTCAGCTTCAGGATCTGTCCTTCCAGTGAGCACTCAGGGCTGATTTCCTTAAGAATGGAGAGGTTTGATCTTCTTGCAGTCCATGGGACTCTCAAGAATCTCCTCCAGCACCATAATTCAAAAGCATCAATTCTTTGGTGATCAGCCTTCTTTATGGTCCAGCCTTACTGTATCCTTATACATGTGTATGACTCGCTGTCTTTCTCCATCAGCATTGGCTTGCAATTGTCATGGCTGAAGAAGACTCCAATGAAATAGTGAAGGAGCAGCTGCGTGAAGCCAACCTGGTCAAGAGCACGTCAAGATCCCTGTATGTGTTTCATCTGTATTGGGATTAACAACCCTTAACATGTTATCATTGCATGCAGTCCTAGTCTCCAAGTGGCAAGAGACTCCAGGGTTGCCTGCGCTTACCCAGAGTTCATTGCCTCGAAATGATGACCAGCGGAGACACTGTTGTCTTTAGGCTATACAACCTGAGTATAAGATGGAGGGACTTACATTATTAGCATCCTAACAGGTCTTGTTTCCCTACTTGGTTTTCAGGGGAGCCCCAAGTCCAACACAGAGCAGACATGTTTCTGTGCCTCCGGCTTCCAGCATCAGCCCAAGTCACAAACACACCTCTTATACACAGAGCCCTCCCCCTGCCCAGGACAAGGTGGCCTCCAGCGAGTGGAAAGCACTGTCACTTACCGCAGCCTAGCTCATTGTCTTTGCGATGCTGATGAGAACATTTAAGCTGGACAGGCCCTGATACGTTAGTCCAGAGCTTTCCAAACTTGTGTGTTGTGACATGTTAGTGTGTTGGCTGCAGTGTGTAGGTGTGTCGTGTGAACCCTCCCCGCACTCCTCCCCGGGCTGGAAAGGGGTTAGTTTAACCTCCAGTTTGCTGGTAAAACTGAATTACTGTGTCGCAAAATGATGCATGTCTAAAAAGTGTGTCACCAACATGAAATGTTTGGAAAGCTCTGCATTAGTCCATTGAGGCAGTACTTTTTCTGATTCAGCCTGCATGCCCAATGCAGCTGCCCTGGAGTGTAGAAGGAGTTGCATTTCATTTATTCATTATGCTTTGCACCATGGTATTGTACCTGGCCAGCTACACTAGCTGTTCACATCAGCACAGCTTCATTATTGTCAGATTAGCTTCTGCTTGTGAACACAGCAGGGGGCATTGATGGGCTGGCGATGTCTTTACCCTATGCAAAGGTATTCTTATCTCGGCTAGAAATTAGGAATGGTTTAAGCACTCCAATCAGTGTGAAGTTGGCTTGAGAAACATTTCACCCAACAATATTATCTTATAACAAAACCTAGGAGACGCAGGCATTTTGGATAACGTCATGTGAACATGGATTAATGACCCAACTCTGGAAATGCAATGAGTTGACAATCAAGGGGTATCTGGAAGTATATTTTGTAGAGAGAACACATTGTCAGGCACCTGTGTTTTGCTCTTTAACCAAAAGGACAAAGACAATTGTTGCTTTTAAGTTGGTGGTCAGGCCACTCCAGTCCTATGGGGTGGGGGGAAGACTGAGTCTTCAGTAATATGCAATGGGGTGGTGAAGGGTAGTAGCAGAAGAGAGGCCTTACTAGCAAACTTTACAATGACAATACAGGTAGCACAAGTGTGTCCCTGTTCTCATCTCTGTGAAGTGAGTAAATCTGCTTTCCCCAATGTGCTGCCTTCCAGATGTTTTGGATTACAACTCTCACCATCCCTGACAATTGACCATGCTGGCTAGGGGTGATGGGAGATGAGGCACAGTGGGGACGAGGCACAGTGAAGCAGTTGCCTCAGCTAGCATATCAGGACCAAGGAGCACACTGCTCTCGCCACTGTCTCTGTGGCTACGCTGCCTCATCTGCCACCTCGTCTACAACCATGACCTTCCCACACCACAGCTGCGTCTGTGTGACATACTCCACTGCCACACAGGCAAAGTAGCAGTCGAGGTGGGATGCCTCAAGTGGCAAGGTGTTCTTGGCCCAGCCTGGTTAGAGTCGAAAACATCTGGAAGGCACCAAGTTGAGGAAGGCTGGAGTCAATGATTCAGCTCTTGTTAAACTCTGGTAGATTTTTTTGGGGGGGGGGGGGTTTGGTGCAGTTTTCATTCCAGCCTTTCCATTGCAGGGAAAGTGCCCCTGTTGCAAAACGTATCATCCGAAAATCAGGTAAGGATGGAAGGATTGAAATCAATGGCCCTGCTCAGGTTAAATGTCAGCTTTTATGCAGCTGAGTGCCTGAAGCAGCTGGGGGAGCAGGGGTGTATTTCCCTAGAACCTGTGCCCCTTCCCTATTTTCTACAGACCCCTCTTCAACCACAGGTCTCTTCGGAGCCTCCACAGCATTCACTATCTTGCTTCCTGCCTCCTCTCCTTTCCCCCCTCTAAAGGTGTTGCTGGCCGCTCTGCTCAAGAAACACGTGGAATCCCAGCCAGGGAGGTAAGGACAGTTAAAAGAGTCTGAACGTTTCCTTCTCCAACTCTGTAGATGCCATTACAGATGACCCACTGACTGTCAGACTCGTGGTGCTTTATGACAAAAAATGGCACCAGTGTGGGAAGCCAGAACCTGGGAGGAGAGCAGAGTTTCAGTTCTTCACAAGAAATCAAATGCTGTCCATGTTCTACAATCCATATTCAGACGATTCCCTTATTGGACCTGCTTGCAGGTTTCCTGTAGGCATCTGGTAGGCAGTTGTGAGAACAGGATGCTGGGCTAGATGGGCCATTGGCCTGATCCAGCAGGCTTTTCTTATATTCTTATGAGCAACCAAGATATAACAAAATAGTGTGCAAGCTTTTGAGTTCTCCAGAACTCCTTTTCAGGCAAGATGTTTAAAAGCAAAAGATCGGGATGGGGGGTGCTCCATGTTTTGTACTGTAGTAGGCAAAATGTTTTTACATGGTCCCCTGCCCATGTAGTCTAGTGGAGTCTCCCGCCCAACAGCTGGAAAGCGCTCAGCTGGCAGTGCTCAGGGGACCACCTTCCTGAATGGATTGAGAAAGCAGGAGCTCTAGCTCATCAAGAAGTGGGTGGGCCAAGCTTTCCTTGGAAGCAAAGGTATGATAATTGCCTTTATCTTTCCCTGCCTTTTGGGGCTCCATTACCCACCTAGGCCAGGAGGATAGCATCTCCTTCTTCCTTTCCAGGGGCACAAGTCCAGATCACCACCAGCCACTTCTGCCCCAAGATCTCCCACCTCAGTGGCTGCTGGACCTCGTGGAGTGGGTGCTAAGGCAGCCGCGTCTAACCCATCCAGGCTACTCAGCTGGCATGATCAAATGACTTCTGGGGAACTGGCCACTTTGGCTGCTCCTTCTAAGTCTGGGAGTCGGAATCGGAGCAGCCCCTCACGGTCACAGACAGCAGACGGGAAATCCCCAAAGCCAAGCAGGCCACAGACTCCTTTAAGCCCCTCCCCAGAGCAGAGGCGCCCCCCTTCTAAGAGTTCATCCCCGAAGGGAAAGGAGCCTTCTCTACAACTCCGCACAGACGTGAAATCCCCAACGCCAAGCAGGCCACAGACTCCTTTAAGCCCCTCCTCAGAGCAGAGGCGCCCCCCTTCTAAGAGTTCATCCCCGAAGGGAAAGGAGCCTTCTCTACAACTCCGCACAGACGTGAAATCCCCAACGCCAAGCAGGCCACAGACTCCTTTAAACCCCTATCCAGAGCAGGGGCGCCCCCCTTCTCCGAGTCCATCCCCAAAGGAAAAGGAGCCTTCTCTACAACTCCACACAGACGTGAAATCCCCAACGCCAAGCAGGCCACAGTCTCCTTTAAGCCCCTCCCCAGAGCAGGAGCACCCCCCTTCTCAGAGTCCATCCCCAAAGGAAAAGGAGCCTTCTCTACAACTCCGCAGGACAAAGGCATCACTGGCAGTGGGACCTTCTGATCAAGGCTGGGATAATGCGGGTGTGAGGCCCTCCAAAGTGGGTGGCCAAACGTCAAGACCTCAGAGCAAAGGACTGGAAACAGAAAAACAAAGTAAAGATCTAGCTAAACAGATCCAGTCCAGAAGTGCCACAGGGAAACCACCCAGGTAAGCTGGGAGAACCAACTGGCATTAACAGCCCTTTCTTCCTATGATCAGAAATCTTGCACATACAGGGCTCTCTGTATGTTCCAAGGAATGCACATGGGAGCAGCCTACCACCCTAACACCCCCCATGTTCATTCATTACTATTCTGTATAATAATCAATGGAACACTCCTGGGATTCCAAGCAAGGCCAGTAAATGGTCTCAGGCCATTATAAACCTTAGAATAATAATACTAAGGAATCAATAACTGTATCTTTATGTTTAACTCCTTGTACAAAGTGAACTAATTAAACTTCTTTTTTACTAGGAGCAATAAGTCCATAAACAAATTGGGAAAGGCTCTGAGTTCAGGTAAGACGAAATGCCAATTAAATGATCTACAGCAATGCTTAGCTCCCATATCCCCCACCATCATGCTACTGCCTGGTGCTAGTATCACTGAGAGCCAGGCACCTACTAACGGCTCCATTTGCTTTGCAGCGAGACAAAGAAGCAGCCCTACTTTCATAACCATCTATAGTGTCTTGTCCTCATCGCTGGAGAGACTGAAAGGCAAGGGTGATTACAAGGTACCGGACCCTAATGTAAGATGCTAAACCTAACCCACACCATACATTTGAAGTACTCTAATGCAACTTTAAAGATTTTGGCTTCCACCAAAGATTCCTGGGAACTGTAGTATGCTTAGAATGCGGAACTTACAGACCTACAATTCCCAGCACCCTGAACAAACTACAGTTGCCAGAGTTATCCATGAGACCATGATATAAGAGCAGTATTAAATGGTTGTACTGGTGAGACAGCAAAATGTGCATTTGAGGTGATGATCTGTGATAGCCCATTTCCATGTGCCACCCTTCACTTGAGGTTGCAGTCATATATGAGCCAGCCCATAGTGTAAAAGTTCTCCCATGCTTTCTTCTTTCTTCCAGGGGCTTCTTTCTGCATTTCTAAACCACTGAAGCGCCAATGGAAATTTGTCCATAAGTGTTAATTTTACGGCCCCTCCCCAAAACACATTCCATTTTAACAATAAATACAATAATGATTTTAAATATAATGGGGGTCATAAAATGACACAAATCTCAAGGGTTTTGAGAAAGGTGTGCTGCCCCATCCGTTGCAAATACATCATGGCCACCGAGCCATGATGATGATGATGATGATGATGATGATGAAGAAGAAGAAGATAACCAGGGTGGACAGAATATTAGCCCCGAGCAAAAATGCTGGACTACTGATAGTGTGGAAAGTCAACTGCAGTTCCACTTATAGCTTACAACAGAAGAGCAAAGGCTGTATTTTCCTAGGAGAACCTGCTTAGGAACAGTCCTAGTAGACAGCTAACAGGGAGAGGGTTTCTCTGCCTGGTCATGCTTGCCTGGCACCACCATTACTATCCTTTAGGTCCCTTCTAGTTACCCAAGCTTTTAATGGTATCTGAGATCCTGGATGTAGGGGAAGCAATGGCAAAGAGAACAACTGCTCTTTGACAGTTATGTTTTATATAGTTTGCATTTGTTAGGTAAGCTGCCTTGAGGGCTTTAAAATGCAAAACAAGATAGGACCACCTTGAACAGATGGTGTGTTGTAACACATTGTGCTCCCCTGCTCTTGCTTTCAGAAGTTGTAACTTGAACCACTTTGAAAGGATCTTGTCTTGATGGAGTCCACGGCACTTTTGGTTCCTGTCACTGCCCGTGTTGAAGTGATGAGTGAACCAGGATACTACTCAATAAAGGTTACTTATATATATAAAAGGAAATTGGAACAACTCGTTGCTGTAGTTATGCCAAGTATCAGACTATTTTTTAATAAACATAGAAGAAGAAAGAGGAGGAGGTCTTGTTTTCTTTCCTTTTCTGGTTAGAGCCAAACCCAACCAGAACTTACAGATTGTTGACACGAGGACGGCAAACTTTTTCAGCAGGGGGCTGGTCCACTGTCCCTCAGACCTTATGGGGGGCTGGACTATATTTTGGGGGGAAAATATAAACGAATTCCCACAAATAACCTAGAGGTGCATTTTAAATAAAAGGACACAGCATTCTATGCAAGAGCACCAGGCAGGCTCCACAAATAACCCAGAGATTCATTTTAAATAAAAGGACACATTCTACTCAGTAAAGCCACCCCCCCCGACTCTCGCCACCCTTCTCCACAGTACCGGACAAGCCCCGGCGGCTGCTTACCTGTGTCTTGCGAGTGGCAGGGGCTGGCGGTGGCGAGATGGTGCGAAAGGGCTCCGGAGAGGGGCTGGCAGCAACGAAGCCCAAACTGAGCCTGCCTACCATGGTGGCCACTCGAGCGCTAATGCTGCTGCTGCTGCTGCTGCTGGCACCAACAAAACCCAGTCCCCTTCCTCTTGGCTCTAGGCAGGGCAGGGAGAAGCCAGGAGGAGGGAGGGAGGAGGCGCTGCTGAACGTGCACACTGGCGCAGCCCGAACGATCAGATCCATGCTGATCCACACGGCGATTCCCAGACCATCTGTGGGCCGGATCCAGAAGGCAACTGGGCCGGATCCAGCCCCCGGGCCTTAGTTTGCCTACCCTTGCTCAAGTGTGACCTGCCAAATGAAGAAATGTTATAACTCCACTTGTGGATAATTTGTTGGCTAGGTGGGTGGGTGATGTGGAGGGTTGGAGCACCATTTAAATTTTTTCCCTCAGAGGAAAAAGCTAGCTTGGAAAATCCAAATTGCTGTTTGTTCCAACTTAGTGTTAAGCAGCAAGTTTTTGCAGGGAAAGTGCTGGTGCCCCCCAAAAAGTGCTGAGACACAGTGCTTTAAAATGCAGTCCTGTGCCTAGAAAGCTTGGGGCAAAAGGTAAATGTGGATGAGTTCACAGCTTTTGACAAAGTGTCTCACCCAATAAGCTTTGCAGTCAAGGAAGAAGAGGAGAGGTCCTCTTGTAGATCAGGAATTGGTTAAGCTTCACAAAGCAAGGAGTAGGTATGAATGGCCAGTTCTCTGAATGATGAGATGTAGAAAGTGGAGTGCCCTAAGGATCAGTATTGGAACCTGTGCTTTTTAACTTGTTCATTGTTGTTGTTTAGTCATTTAGTCTTGTCCGACTCCAGGCACTCCTGTCTTCCACTGCCTCCTGCAGTTTGGTCAAACTTGTTCATAAATGATCTAAAATTAGGAGTGGTCAGTGAGGTGACTAATTTTGCTGATGATACTAAACTGTTCGATGGTAAGTAAAACAAAAAGAGATTGTGGGGGACTCCAGAAGGAACTACCTAAACAGAGTGTATGGGTGGTAAAAGCAGGGCTTTTTTTTCAACTGGAAAGTGCTGGAACAGTGTTCTGGCACCTCTCAGCTAGGCCCCAAAGTGAGGGGAGAGACCTGCCAGCCTTTGCAAAGCCCCTCTGGCTCGCAAGGAGATAGTCTCTGGAGACCGTAGATGATTTTCTCTTCAGGCTCCAGGGAGGGTCTGCTTGTGAGCCCGAGGCGCAAAGGGGCTTTGCTGAGGCTCTTCAGCCTCCCAGAAAGGCAGGGAGACCCTCATTAAGCTGCTCAGCTGAGGCACAGAAGGCTCCCCTTGTCTCAACTGAGCAGCCTCCCAGCCTGAAGAGATCCTCTCTGAGCTCTGGAGTGGGTCTTCTGAGGAAGGTGCATTCCAGAAATAGCCACCAAGGGTGGTGCTATGCATACTCTTGCAGCTGCAGTGACACCCACCCACCCACACCCACCCACACCCCTGAGATGAAGGACAGGGAAATGATGGTGCTGCCAGAGGTGCCAACTCTCAGCTGCCTCCCCAAAGCACCAAGTGCTTAGATGTTCATGGCTAAACTAAGACTATTTGGCCTTGGAGAGTGAGGCGGTAGAACATTATGGAGGAGTTTTTACATTAAAGAGGCAGCAACATCCAAAATCAGGGTACCTGGATCCTAGAATCATATCAAAGAATTGCAGAGTTGGAAGGGACCCCCTGCAATGCAGGCAATCTCAACTAAAGCAGATGGCCATCCAATCTCTTATTAAAAACCTCCCGTGAAGGAGAGCCCACCACTTCCTGACAAAGTCCGTTCCACTGTTATTTAGTTACTCAGGCCCAGGAGAGTCAAGGGCTGGGCTGACTGACCACAGGAGCTGGTGGACCTTTTGGAGTGGAGTGTGCTAAGGCAACAGCACCTAGTCCATCCAGGCTAGTCAGCCAGCCAGCCAGCTGAAATAACTTATGAGAAACTGGCCACTTTGGCTGCTCCTATGCTAGGGAGTCGGGATCGGAGCAGCCCCTTACACAGACTGCTCTACAACTCCGCAGGACAATGGTGCCATGGTTGGAGGGTGGATGGCAGCTAACAGACTGAGGTTGAATCCTGACAAGACAAGACAGAAGTACTGTTCTGGGGGGACGGGGCAGGTGGGTATGAAGGACTCCCTGGTCCTGAATGGGGTAACTGTGTCCCTGAAGGACCAGGTGCACAGCCTGGGAGTCATTTTGGACTCACAGCTGTCCATGGAGGCGCGGGTCAATTCTGTGTCCAGGGCAGCTGTCTACCAGCTCCATCTGGTACGCCGGCTGAGACCCTACCTGTCTCGCCAGAGTGGTGCATGCTCTGGTTATCTCCCGCTTGGACTGCTGCAATGTACTCTATGTGGGGCTACCTTTGAAGGTGACCCGGAAACTGCAACTAATCCAGAATGCGGTAGCTAGACTGGTGACTGGGAGTGGCCACCGAACTACATTGGCTCCCAGAACGTTTCTGAGCACAATTCATAGTGTAGGTCCTGACCTTTAAAGCCCTAAACAGCCTCAACCCAGTATACCTGAAGGAGACTCTCCACCCCCATTGTTCAGCCCAGACACTGAAGTCCAGCTTTGAGGGCCTTCTGGCAGTTCTCTCCCTGTGAGAAGTGAGGTTACAAGGAACCAGGCAGAGGGCCTTCTCGGTAGTGGCGCCTGCCCTGTGGAATGCCCTCCCATCAGATGTCAAGGAAATAAACAACTATCTGACTTTTAGAAGACATCTGAAGGCAGCCCTGTTTAGGAAAGTTTTTAATGAATGATGGTTTATTGTGTTTTTAATATTCTTTTGGAAGTTGCTCAGAGTGGCTGGGGAAGCCCAGCCAGATGGGCGGGGTATAAATAATTGCTGCTGCTGCTGCTGCTGCTGTTGTTGTTGTTGGCGGCAGTGGAGCCTTCTGGCCAAGGCAAAAATGCTGGACTATGGAGTATGCTGGAGTATGGAAAGCCAATTGCAGACAACAGAAGAGCAAAGGTTGTAGGAGTATTTGTTTAGGGAACAGTCCTGGTGGATGCAAGTTGTCTACCCTGCCTTTCTGGTGTGAGCCGCACGTTAGATCTGTTCAGCTGAACAATAAACATATTTGCTTTGTGCCTAACTCTTGTGTGTGCTTTGCTTTCTTTTGGGGACATTTGCACCCTCCAGGACATGGCATAGATTTATGCAAACACCAAACTCACTACAGTTACACCCCCCTCCCCCTTAAAAAAAACCCTCTCCAAATTTGGCAACATCCATCATTGGGAGTCATAAAAAGGGGGCGTGGGGAGGCGGGATGGACAGACTTCTATTCTCTAATTTGAATCAGGAAGATTCCACATCATTTTTTTCCTCAGTGGCCTCTTTTCTCTAGCAGAGGTGGGAACATTTTGCCCTATCTGGCCGCTAAGACACACCACTGTCCATTCTTCCCTTTGCACCCCTTCCAGAAGATTCCGTGGCAGTTATTCCCAACCCACCGTCAGTTGTGCCAGGAGGAGGGTATCTGCCATTTGATTGGCTGAAAGGCTTTCCCTTCAGCGCCTTCTGGAAGTTTCTTGGGCTGCTACTCCATGTGGGGGGGCTGGGGGAGAGAAAAGTCGGAACGAAACCACTACCTCAGTCCTCCAGAAAACCTTGCCAGTTTGCAGCTGCCATACAACCCATAATCCCAGGGTTGGTTTTCCTTCAGCGCTTTGGTTGGCAGAGAGGCTTTAGGGCCCTGTCCATGCTGTTGGGGGGCAGGATGGCTATGAATACCAGGCTCTAGGAATCACCAGTGAGGATGGAGCAGGATTGTGAGGGGATCATGAATGAAAGAGTACTATTGTACTCAGGTCCTGCATGTGGACACATCCGGTTCGCCACTGTAACAACAGGATGCTGGACTAAAAGGGCCTTTGGCCTGATCCCAGAGTGTGTCTTTCATCCCACGCCGGGTGAAAGATTCCTGCATTGCAGGGGGGTGGACTAGATGAGCCTCGTGGTCCCTTCCAACACTACAAGTCTGTGAATCTGCTCTGGGTGGCGGGGTGAGGTGCACAGGCTACTCTAGGCACCTTGGCAGAGCAGTACAAGGGTCGGGGGGGGGGGCACCGATACAGCTCCTTGCCAAGGGAGCCTAGGTATACCTCTGGTGGCAACAGCTAGGAGTTAAGAGGCCCATGACGAGTTATTGTAATATGACATCTGTGGAAAGGAAGGACTAAAGCAGAGAAGAGGAGTAGATGTGGCAAGGAGGGGAATAAGAGGAATAAGGGAATAAGTTTGGAAGGAATATGAGAACTGCTAGGCTAAAGCTTGGGCCGGATTGGGTTGAACACTAGGCCAAGAAAAAACCAGAGGTGTATTAATCTTGCAGCGCCTTGGGATTGTTAGATAGGACTGCCATATGTCAGAATTTTCCCAGGCATTACTGGGATTTCAAAGCCGGAATTGATGTCCAGGATCAATCGAAAAACCGCGATTTTGTAAAAAAAAAGTATGCTCAAGAACTTTGGGGTGTCCTGGTTTTTACTTTTTGAAATATGGCAACCCTGCTGTTAGAGCAAAGGAACTGGGCATTAAAAGCTATTTCTGACCAGAACTCTTAAGTTCTCTAGGATGTAGTTGAGAGCTGGGGTGGCTGTCTGCTCTGAGAATGGGCAGTGTTGCAGGTTACTTGAGTCTCTCATCTTCCCCCCTCTCAGAAATGCAGACCTTTTCAGCTGCTGCACCATCAGCAGAAGAGATCAACCAACTGAAGAAAAAACAGGGTGACTATCTCACGGCCCCATTTGACCCACGCTTTCCAAACACCAACCAGACCAAGAACTGCTACCAGAACTACCTGGGTGGGTAAAAAAGAGGGATATGGCTGCACTGGACAAGATTTTTCATGCATGGTATTGAACCACTTTTGAGATATTCGGGAGGGGCAGGCTGATAAGATATATTTTATTTGTCAGGCTTTTCATCGTATATATGTTTAGATGCCCTTCCTAACCTCTACAGCATGGGTAGGCAACCTAAGGCCCAGGGTCCGGATCTGGCCCAATCGTCTTCTTAATCCAACCCGCGGACGGTCCAGGAATCAGCGTGTTTTTACATGAGTAGAATGTGCCCTTTTATTTAAAATGCATCTCTGGTTTATTTGTGGGGCCTGCCTGGTGTTTTTACATAAGCAGAATGTGTGCTTTTATTTAAAATGCATCTCTGGGTTATTTGTGGGGCATATAAATTCGTTCATCCCCCCCCCAATATAGTCTGATCCCCCCCCCAAGGTCTGAGGGACAGTGGACTGGCCCCTTGCTGAAAAGGTTTGCTGACCCCTGCTCTACAGCTTTATGTATTGTTGTTATTATTCATATAGTATAGCTTTAGTAGTGTGGTGTACCGTACACAGAAGTAATAAAGACTCATTGCTAAGAAAGTTTTGACTCTGTTGCTCAGATAACAAGGCAGCTGGGGGAAATAACAAACTGTCTTGGGTATCAGGAGGATCCCTTTTTTCCAACCAAATGCTGCTTTAAATACATTCTGATACATAAACCAAAAAGTCAAAATTCTCCCCATCTGGAAGTAACACTCTGTCTTTTAAATGAAACTCTATATTCCGCTGTAGCTCACCAGCACCTCCTGGACAGTTTGGGATTTCACCCTAGTGAAAGGATGGGTGGGTTTGCCAGTGAGCAGAAGCCCCCTCCACTAGATCTTTCACACTCCCATTGAGCTCAGTAGGGCTTACTTTTTCTGACTAGACATGCATAGGGTTGTACTGTTAATGTCCCTGGAGCCAAAGCCAAGAGGAGCCATGTGCTCTTCTGCTTCAGTCCTGTTGGTAGGTTCAGACTGAGATATCTTATTGGCTAGAGGAACTTTTTATCATTACAGAGAGGGTGACTCCTGCTTGCTGGTACAAAGCTACAGATGATATGGAAGTTAAGCAGACATTAAATGTCCACCAGTGCAGAAACAGGAGTGGTGACACTTTAGAAGTTGACATGTTGCTTCTTTTTCCTTCCTTGCAGATTATTACCGCTGTGTGAAGACCGTAAGAGCCAACGGCAAGGACGTCAAGGTGTGTGAATGGTACCACAGGGTCTTTAAATCCCTGTGTCCTGTTTCCTGGGTAAGTAAAAAAGCATCAAGTCAGCTGCACTCTTTCTTTTCGACAATGTCAATGAAGTTGTAACCAACACGGAGTTGAAACAACAGATATGGTTTCCTTTTGTTTTTGCTTAAAAATGCTCTTTAACGTTTTGGGAATGAAATGGGGCTTATTTTGTACCTTGAACCAAATTTTGGCCTTGGGAAGAGGGATGACAACTTGCCTGATTAAAAATTCCAAATGATAATTTGATAAAATTAAAATGATAATTTTTTTGTCAAGACTCAAGTCATGGCCTGCATTTGGGGCAATTTTTAGTATCTTTATGCAAAATCCTTTATCAAAGAGGATCCTTGGAGCAAAATCAGATACATAGCAAGATATACTGGCTGAACAGCAGAAATATATGTATGTACACTATATTTAAAGTCACTTCAGACTGCTAGTCTGCATTAAAAAACAACAACTTCCAGTAAGAAGAAAAATAACACAGCAGATAGCTGATCTGGTAGCTTTTTATATGCCTTGAATGTTTTATTTTATTTTCTTATGAGGACTTTCACACAAGAATGGTATCCTACACCTAGTGTCTGAAGTGTTGTTGTTCTGCCTCAGGATCATTTTGCTATCTTAGTCTGCTGCATAGACCAGGCCCAAGATTCTAGGCTACTAGGCTCTTCAGGACTAGCAAAACCAGAATTTTGAAAAATACAGTATCAAGTGCAGAATAAGCTATACAAAACATTTTTCTAAATTTGCATAATTTATACGGATCACAAAATCCAGTTTTCTCAGCATAGAATTTGGATTGCTTAGCCACAGATGGGGAACCTGTGGCTCTCCAGCTTTTGCTGGACCACAACTCCTGCTAGCTCCAACATGGCCAATGGTCGGGATGGTGTAATGGGAGTTGTCACCCTAACAACACCTGGAGTTTCCCATCCCTGGCCTAATCAGATTATTCTAGAATTAAAACTTTAAAAATACAGCAAAGTATACAGGCTCTTGATCACAATATTTCTCCCTCAGGTGGGAGATTTTGGAATACTGTTTGAGAACTGAAAATTGTGAATTACGTAGATGATAACATTAATGATATTATTCATTACTGTGGGAAGATATAACTTGATTTATTTTGCCCTAAGTACCACAATGTCTGGGGCTGTTGACTAAGCTTCCGCAACCTCCTTTCTATTTCCCTCCCTTCAGATACAACGCTGGGATGCTGAGCGTGCACAGGGAACCTTTGCTGGTAGGATATAAACTTCAACCTCCCCTTGCCTTATGGACCCACAGCAGATGTTCTTCCAGACCATCTGAAATAACTTGGTCAATTTGTTAGTTACCTCAGCAGATGTGACACCGAGTTAAGGTTATTTTGGTAGGTTTAAAGAAGGGGAAAACAACATAAAATGTTCATTCAAAACAAGCTGAGGGAATAATCATTCTCAATAAATTTGTTCCTATAAATGACAGTGTTCAGGTCATTTTCTTTCCTTTATTTCACCCCCTCCCTCATTCTTATGCATGAATGTTTGATTTATCTCAATCCAATATTGTTTAGACCTTTTCCATTATCCTGAGGTGGCTTTTGAAACTGTTGAGCGTTTCTGCAATCATCTCCCTCTGTGAACTCTGAACATAAAAGCCACAGAAAATTGGTACATTTAATTTTCATTCAAATCTGTACAGGTAAGTTTTCCCTAACAGGTCAAACAACAGCTTCAGAGAGATGGAGGTGCTTTTAATTTGGTGGGCGGGGAGCAGATCTAGTAAGAAAGTATTAGGATTAATGGTCTGAATTCCACCCACCCACCCCCTGTTGTGTCTTTTAAAGAAGAAGAATATAAGAAAACTGGTCAGTACTTCTTGTCATCTGACCATGTGGGACACAAGAGGCTTGAAGAATCACAATATCATGGAGCTCAGAGTGACTCTAAGATTACCTAGATCAGCAATTTGCCCGAAGCCAAGGTCCTGCGAGCACAGACGAAAGGCACACCCAACATACACTGGAAACAAATGAAAGGTGTGAAGTCAGGTCAAAAACACCCACTCTCTTGCCCACACCCAAGCCTACAGGACCAGGGAAAAGGGTGTAGGGGAAATGTAGGCTCATGTACTGTGCAAGCACACACCCCAGGTCCCAGCTGAAAAAAATGATTGGGGTCGGGGGAAAGCTACACACACCCTGTAAAACAGCCGAAGCGGGTGGGCGAAAGTGCATATGAAGGGGAGTGTGGCAAAGGGGAAGCAAATCTCCGCCCAGAATAATGACTAAGGAAACAGGTGTGGGAAATATATTTATGCACGTGCAGCGTCCAAAGAGTTGGCAGCACTCATGCCCTGGCCCCTGCCAAATACTGTGCCAAATTCTCCCACCCATATGCCATATCTGAGCCAAGAATACTGCCCACAACATTCACACACCTATGATAGCATGCATACAGACTGAGTGCAGACAACACACTGTTTTTCCTTAGCTTGCAATTGCAATTACTTTTGCTTTTCCTGAATAATAATAATAATAATAATAATAATAATAATAATAATAATATTATCTTTATTGTCATTGCCCCCTCTCGGGAACAACGAAAATTACTTGGCTGCTCCATCCACCCAGGTAGGGCACTCCACACAAAATCAGAACAACTATAAAAACACTAATTAGAACGGTGGGGATCTAAGTGGAGCATATGGCTCCTGATTTCTATGACTCCTATAATACCTGTTCTTTGGCCATCTTGGCTGGGCCTGATGGAAATCTGAGTCCAACAACGTATGGAGGGCCTTCCCAACTCCTCCTATACACACTAGCCATCATGGGAGTGGTAGTTCAAAACATCTGGAAGGCAGAAGGTTAGGGAAGGCTTCACTAGGCTGTCCCTAAGGCTGTTCCCCAAGGTATCTACCCTATTTTGATCTTTACTATTGCATTTATTGCATTCAGTTTTACAGTTTTTGTAAATCGCTTTGAGAATCTTGCCAATCTGCACATATCTTCATAGCATAGGCACAACTACAGTGGCTGGTTAAAATGTTGGCAACCGTAGCAGCATGCCACAAAGCTGAATCCTGCACATGGTAGTGGAGGAATACAACCAGCTCTGAGGAGCCAGACTATGCAGGCTTTTCACATAGCTTCCCTCAAGGCCAAATGATTCTGCCTGTAGGCCTCATTGTTTGATGTCAGCAAAGCCATCAAATGTCAAAAACTACACACCCCAACTTCTGATTTTCTAAATCTATCCCCTCCCCACCTCTGTTTAACTGCCTGGGGCTTCCTGCTCCTGCTAGTTCAGATGTCTTATTAGCCTGTCTACCCCACTCCCTGCTCCTGCGCCCTCCCTGGTTCTTGGGAGAGGCCCTGCTTCCCAGTCAGTTTCCTGCCCCCCACCTCTCTTTCCTGCCCCACCTCCTGTGTGTGAATGACCAGAGGCACGGGAAATCCGTGCGCAGTCATCGCTGGACTTAAGTCACACACAGCACACTCAGGAACGCCAGAGCTGAGAGTGGCCACCATACCCCAGTGGAAGATGCAGCCTGGCCTGCTGGATGCGTGAGAGTGGGTGACAGTGGGGGACTGCAGCATCTGGGGACACCTTGTGGAACAGGTAAACATGCAGCAAAGCTACAGAATTCAAAACTGGGGAGGGACAGTAAACAGGTGGGAAAATGTGTGCTGAACTCATTTCCTCCTCTGCCCACTGAATCTCATGCAAAGAGAACCCAAAGAGATCAGTCTTTGGCCTTCTTATGCCCAAAACCTCCTCTCAGGGAACCCAGGACTCCTGGCTCCTTGCTTCTTGATAGATTCCTTGATAGATTCTATTTCAGATTATAAAGTGTTCAGGCCTTCCTGCCTTCTCTTTCTTTCTGCCTCTAGAAAGCTCCTGATAGTGTGGAGAAAGGACACAGAACTTAAGATGCTTCCCTTCTCTGCGAGATGTGCAAGTTTACAGTCCTCTCCGGCCCTAACGTTAGGCAGGGTGAAGCATTCTGATTGGAGGGGAGATTTAGATGTACCTTTATAAAGCAGCAGATGTTGGACTATTTGTTGGATAGATGGGGTGGGAGTGGAGGAGGAGGAGCACCATTTAGGTTTTCTCCCTCAGGCACCAAAGAAGGGGTTGTGTTGTCCTTGGTTACAATTAGAGGTGATGAGAGCCAGAACTCACGGGTTTTCTTATGGGGAGATGAAAAGAAGTCAGAATTAATTAGTACTCAGTATTTTGGAGAGGAACCTACTGATTATGATGGAGAAGCAGGAGGTAGGGTGGGAATGGGCTATGGGTTGATGTGTTTATTGCTTTCCTTCATTGTGTCTCATCTCCTAACAACCCAGTAGCTCAGGGGGTACCTTTGTGAGGTGTGGCTTCAAGCTATCCTAACCCCTCAACTCATTTTTTCTGCTTTTCCTGTTGACGTAACTCTTTGATTCAGGGCCTCTGACTCACCCCTCGTGGTCAGGGTGGAAGTACAGGCCTGGTGCCTCTGCTGCCACTTTGATCTGGGTTTGAACTCCACCAGGCAGCTCTCCCCATGAAGCAAAGTGAGCAGTGTGTGTTCTCTGGGAAATTAATCTAGATCTCTCTATAGGGTTTAGGCAAGGAGAGTGCCTGGCATGAAAGAGGAGTGCAAGGACAAAAAAAATAATAAAGCCACAGGGAGGGGAAAGGTTTCTCAGGCATCAGGGCTGAGCTGTGTCTGTGCAAATCTACACATACTTATATACAGTATATGGATTTTATTCATTAGTTTGCTTCTTCTGTATGTTATATTAACAGCATCTTATAGTGCGCTGAGAAAACAGCCAATCAAAAGCATAACATTAAAAGAGAAGAAAATTATACAGTATGATTGCATCTTAAGTGCATTTAACTTGCACGATTTCAAGCATATACAGTTGAAGGCCACTAGCTGAAATCCCACAAATTAAATTCAAGCAAGGTGGAAATCTTAAAACCTCTTCTTACACTGGGAAAACTCAATGCAAAAATAGCTTTTAAAGCTCTCCGCCTTCCTTGGGAAGCAAGGTCCTCCCCACCTTCTGCCTCAGCTGACATGAACTACAGGGTTGTTAATGTGGCAGTGGCCCCAAGCAGCGGTGGAGCATATGCCTGCGCTGCCCAGGGTGGGCACGCTCCCGAGGGGGGCGTGGCATGGAGGGTGCCCTCCCAGGCATGGGATAGCCGCTTGGCTGCCCAGAGCAGTGCATGTGCCTTGCAGCCGGGGGGGGGGGAGCGAGCCGCCCATGGCAGAAATTCGACGCGCCGCCCGCCCGCGACTCCCAAGCCAACCTCAAGCTGTCAAAACGAAGGGGGAATTGGGGAATGCCGCTGGCAAAGCAGCGCAGCTCCCTCCTTACCCTGATAGCTTGCGGTACGCTTGGGAATTGTGGGCAGGTGGCACGCCGTATGTCACCCTCCTCAGTGAGGGCACCAGGGGCAGTCCGCCCCCCCTCCAAACCCCTGGCCCCAAGGTTCCGTTGGCTAGGGGTCAGATTCCACACTTACATAATTTTAGGTTAACCGTGTTTAAATTTTGGCTGCTCTAAAACTATTCCCTGTCCCCTTAGACTCTCTCTCCTCAAAAATAGTTCAGTTGGTAGAGCATGAGACTTTTAATTCCAGGGTTTGGGGTTTGTGCAAGACATTCCTGCATTGCAGGGGGTTGGACTAGATGACCCTTGTGGTCCCTTCCAACTCTACAATTCTAGGATTCTACAATATGGCCTGGCAGGCCTTGATGATATCCAGGGAGCAAGTCAAAACAAGGCTTGGTGTGGCCAGGTAAGAGAAAGGTAGAGAAAGAGGAAGTCTGTGGCACAGGACACCACCCAGCTTGTTGCTCAAACCAAAGAACCAACCTGACTGGAAGCTTTTATAGGTGTTGGACCTTATCACGTGATCTGCTCTGGCCAGTTGAAATTCCATCTTGCAGATCTCTGGTGGGCCATGCTGTCATCTTCTCCTTTGGCTCAGTGGTGGTGCATAGAAATTTTGTTTTCCTCTCCCCCAGATTCAGAGCACTTGGAAATAAAGCCTAGAAGAAGCATGCTGTTTGGGGTTGTCTGAGTGTGTTTTTTAAGAAAATACAATCAATTAAAGCTGAAATGTTCAGATGTTTCTTGTAACAAATGTTGTAAATGGACAGGATGCACGGGTCTGCTTATTTTATGCCTTTCTCTCCCCCCCCCCCCGCATATTCACCTGTCAAAGGTTCTAGGTCCCTGTGACCATGTTCTCGGATGAGCGGAAAGACGGGAGCCCCCGCTTTGGGAAGCTTCACTTTCCTGTTGGCCTTTGGATCAACTCCCCAAAGAAACATTTTGCCAAGCTGGGACGCAGGTGGCCTAGTGTGGGGTCTGTCAAGTAAGTGACTGCCTTGTGGGGCCCAGCTAGACTGATAACGGACCTTGTTGTTTTGCTCCTGTTGTCCCCCTGTCCCCCTGTCCCCCTTCCTTTAGGGTTTATTCAATTAAGATTTCTTTGTATTTTTGCAAACCTTAAAGATTCCACAAGCCTGCTGATGCCTCCTCCTCCAACACGGATGGTGCCATTTTGGCTACATATGAATAGGTACTCGGAGAATGAGTTCACTGTTAGTACATAGGCCATTCTGTTGCTTGTTGGTCTGCCTAAAACACTTACTCATTCAGGCAAAAGAGGCACCATGAAATAGTGCAACCGTTAAGAAGATTCACAGCCCTGGGACTGGTCCATCCATGACAAATCACCTCTCAGGAATTACAGAGAAGAAAACTATAGCAGGGTGGTCTGTGTATGTGGACCTCTGTGCCTTTCTGACATCACACCATTCCGGTCCTCACATCTATTTGCATAATTGCAATCCTTAGCAGTAATTGGCAATTAGCAGCTGTGCATTCCATGATACCACTGGCTCTCACCTCAGACTAAGTTGTGTAGATGCACTGTAGCCTTTGCCTGGTTATGCAGCATTCAGGGAAGCATCATGTGCTGTGAACCACCACTATGGGGTGGGGTGCCAGGGCTACGTTACAGGGGGGTGGGGAATTAATTCAAAGTTAATCCATTCAGAAATTGTATGGAATATTTTAGTAGGCAAAGCACACAGCAGAACACAAATGTGGTCTGTGCTAATGAAATGGGGACTACAATGAACGAACATTCTCCAGGGCTTGGGATAAAATGAGCAAAACAGAGAAAAACTAATTTGCAATCAGAATTGAGCAAGAACTTCTCATAACTTTTTTACTCAAAAGTGAAAAAAAGTATTGCTAGGCTTGCCTTATATCAGGAAAATTCCTGACATGTCCTGGTTTTCAGGGGTAAAAGTGCTGTTGGGGGAATTTTGTTGGATCATATGTATGGCAGAAGTGGAAATAGCTCAAAAAGCTTAAAATCAATTTTGGTGGGTTTCTTAAAAAAAGCGGGTGTCAGGAATTTAACTTTTTGAAATATGACAACCCTAAGTATTGCTAATCTGTCCCCTTCACCTTTGTTTTGGCACCAGTCATTTCCTGATCCTGGCAGCAGCAGTGATCACACTTCCAGGAATTTCAGCTGCTGGTGGGCACCATTTCCTTTTAACCTACCAAACTCCAGAGTGAGGGCAGGAAGAATTGCCCTCACTCTTATTTGGCTTCATGATGACAACTAATACATGATGTCATCATGAAGCTGGTGAATAAATAGAGGGGGAAAGGCATGTACCAGCAACCTGGAGTACTAAGCCTCTAGTTAGTTTCGCCTGTACTTGGCTCCTTTTTGCCAAATTACTGAAATGTTCCCTCCTAGCCTTACAGTGACACCGTTGGGGCGGGCATTGGGCCCATCACTATTTATGATTCTACTTGAGCAGGTTACATCATAATTTAACTCACCTTATCCCTGTGAAACTTTCCTGCCCTCCTCCAAGGCTGCCTGTCCATAAAATTTCTGACTATGTGCCAGAGAGATGGTGACTTGTTTAAGGGGTGAGATGGCTTTGCTGGAAACCAAGGGGGTGGAGGAGAGAATGCTCTTGTACTTGAGGCCTGCTTCGGGGTTTCTCATAGGTGTCTTGGTGGCTCCTGTGAGAACAGGATGCTGGACTTTGGCCCATTGGCTTGATCCAGCAGGCTCTTCTTATATTCTTATGACTTGCCCAACAAGCTTTGAGGCAGAGCAAGTTTGTTACAGTAGATCTCCCACCTCTGAACCCAGCAGCTTGGCTGCTGCATCATCCTGTCATTGTGGTGCCACCCTTGCTGTCTCTTTGAGTCTGTCTATCCTCCTCACAGATCGACATCCTCAGATACAGCCAGCCGTGGAAGTGAGCCTGTGGAGATGCGCCCGGCCACCAAGAATAAGGCCAGTCGACACAAGAGGATTTCAGCGCTCTTCCAGCGGGGTGGGACTGGAGTGCCCACCAGCGGAGGAAGAGGTCGCTGGGCCAGTGAGAAGAAACTGGCCGATCTCATTGATCCACTGCCCGAAGATCGAGTTGAGCCCCCGTCGCAGGGAGAAGTGCCAGGGATCCTGAAAATCTATGGAGGCGACATCTCCACAGGTGCCAACTACAAGAGTGTGCTGGCCACAGCGCGCTCCACTGCCCGGCAGCTGGTGCAGGAAGCACTCGAGCGCTATGGCGTGGCGCAGGCCAATGCCGAAGATGCGTATGTCTTATGCGATGTGGTCGGCAACGTTCACGGCACAGATGGTTCCTGGCAGGCCCAGTATCTCCGTGCAGTAGGTGATTCTGAACGCCCGCTTGTGCTGCAGGATGTGTGGAAACCCAAGACCGGCTGCACACGCCGATTTGAGATCCGCCGACGATGTGATGTGGAGAGGATGGCAGAAGGCGAAGATGGCGATGGGTCTGGTATGTGTGGTGTTGTTGGCAGTGGGTGAGGTTTCCAGGGAACTGTCAATAGATGCTCTTCTGGGTCCTAGGTCTCAATTCTGCTCTAGGGTTTCATGCTGTTTTCAAGTCCTTTAGAAGCTTGGCTTTCATTCATTTCATTTACCATCCAGTTAGGTTTCTAGAACTTATGATTTGTCAGGAAGAGATCAAAAAGCTTTGCTGCTGCAAAGAGGCTAATCAACTTCATTGTCAAGTGCTTAATTAGCATGTGGAATTTGTTTTGCCACAATATGGTGATGGTCTTTAGTTTAGTTGGCTTCTAAAAAGGCTGAGGCCGATGCATGGAGGACAGATTGATTAATGGCCATTAGTGCTGAGACCTGAAAGTATATTCAAGGGCAGTATACCTCTTTGAGTACCAGATACTGGGGGCTAAGTAACAGTGCTCTCTCTCGCTCTCTTTAAGTTTTATTTATGATTTTCCAATAAACAAACATACATTTCATACACTGGAATCCTAAGTATGGTACTCACACATTACCTTTTTTACAAGGACAATTTACTTTATATTGGAATGTGGACACATAGGCAGCTGCAAGGGGAAACCGAATTCCAGGGGCTACAGACTAATGTGGTCCCCCTTCACACATTCCATACATGTAAATGGAGCAAAAGTCCTTAACTAATTGAATAGGAGACAGAATTCCAACTCCTTGTATACAAAGATATCAAAGGAGAAGTGTGACAAAATTATTTTCCCCAAAAACTGCTTGGATATTTCCCAGTACTCCTTCCCTTCCATAGGCCCCCAACTTGGGAGAATTTTCAAAATATATAGGTTAGGTAAGGGTATTGCTTTTATTTTGCACGACTGTTCACATAAATTAGATTTGTCTGTCTGCCTTCTCTCCCTGCCTCTTGTAGGTATCTCCCAGGCCCGTCGGCAGCAATCTCGCCGCTCTCGGGCCGCCTCAGGAGGCCATGTGGCCCCCAAAGAGAGGGCGGACAACCTTTCCCTCCGTCGCAGCATCAGCGAGATGAATCTCAGCACAAAACGCCGCAGGGACCGCAAAGGGGTGCTGAGCATGGCGGTTGGGGAACCACAGGAAGCGGGTCTGGCTGAGGAGTCACGATTGAAGGCATCGGAGGGGGCCGAGGGCACATTGGCTCCTCCAGCATCTGAAGCAGAGGCCATGGATGTGGCCAACTTGGAGCAGCTCTCACAGTGCCTCATACAACCACCAACAGAGCACCCCTATTTCCTACAGTTGTTGGGCTACAATGAAAAGCAGGTAGGTCCACTTTCCTGCTTGGAAGATTGAGGCAGTTCTAATCTTTTCCAACTCTATGGTTTTGATGAAGCTGAGTGACTGTGGGGTTCAGGGTCCTTCGGGGTCCATGTCAACATGGAGTTGGAAAATACTAGAAACTTCTGCTGAAGGAAGGTTGGTTGCCTTCACCCCCACCCCGTCAGCCACTCTTGCCCTCTCTGTTATCCCATATTGTCAGGAAAAGAGAGCAGAATTAAATAAAGAGGGATCTACCTAGGGATAGGGGAGAAATTCAATCCACTTTGGATCTGAATGCAGACTTAACAGATTCACACTTTCTGAAACCACATGTAAACTGAAACACAGCTGTCCTTCAAAATTTGCACTTGTCTGAAATTTGTGATGCAGTTCTTTAGCCAAATAATGAGTCCAAGCATGTGTCTATAAAGGGAAAATATTTTAAAAGTGTGTACTAGTAAAAAAAAATATACATTATATTTGGCAAAAATTCTGGTGAAATTGTGTATCTCACGGGAAATTGCATATGGAAACTGCATATAAGGAGAAACGTGCACTCAAATGTTGACAATTTTTGTGAAGGCTTTTTAAAAAAACCCATAAACTATTGCAGAAATGTGTAGAGCTGAACTTAAGAATCCCAGAAAAGAAACTGGGATAAATTGAAATTGACAGACGTGTCCACCTGGAGGCCTGTGGAGCAAACAGGAATGAATGACCCAAGCAGGACACTTCAGTGTCAGGCCACAGGGAAAGGCAAACAGGTGTAACCCAAGCCTGAGTGAAGTTAAGATGATCCACTGAATTTCTTCAAGCTTAGTTCAAGCAACCTCTTAGAAGAAAGGGAGCAAGATTTCCCATACATTTATGTGGGGGGTGGGTGGGATGCCTTCTTCTTCCTAGTGATCCACAATTGAACCACCAGTATAAAAACCTCTGTTGTGGTGACTTAGGGCTCATCCACGCTTCCTTTTGTGCTGAGTTTCTAGGCACAGAACTGGGATTTCAAGGTCTGTGTCCAAGCATTTCCCCCACTCCTGCTGTTTTCCCGGGAGACACCCCCCCCCCAAATTTACCGCTGAATTGGAGCAAACAGCAAGTGGGTTTTCTGCGGATTCAGTAAAACACAGGTTTTTCTGGGGAAAGCTGTGGGGCAAAATAAAACCTGCTCAGGCACAGACCTGGAAATCCCAGACCTGTGTTTAAAAGGAAGTGTGAATGAGCCCACAGTGGAACTTTTAGTTGTTGCATCAGCCACACTACAGCTGACCTGTGACTATTTGACCACCCAGAGGATCTCTTACCCCTCCAAAGCCTCATCTTTATTTTTTTCTGTTGCATCTATTGCTGCATCCCTTTTGCCTCTGGCTCCACCTACCACTGGTATGGGCCCACCCCTAAGGAAGTTGCCCATGAAGGGACTGAAAAGGTTTCCCATCCCTGACCTAAAGGGCCAATGCTTCAGCCGAGTGCCCCACTGGCCCAACACATGCGCTCGGGGTAGCTCAGGGCCACTAGCAGGAATGCCAACTGCTGCGGCTGATCTTTTCTTCCTGCTCTATTCCCTTCTCTCTCTTTCACCAACAGGAGTTTGTAATCCACGTGATGACACGCCGCCGACACATTTTTGGCCGCCCTGAGCGCTTCCCGGCTCCGGACCAATCCAACTATGTGGACACGTTCCTGAGCGCCCCAGACATCCTCCCGCGCCACTGCTGTGTCGTGTCTTCAGTGCCCCCCGCAGACCCCAACCAGCCCCGGGGCTCGGCCATGGTGCGGCCCTTCCGGGGAGCGTTGATAACCCACAACGGCGCCCCACTCCATCGCCAGGTGGAGCTGGCTCCCGGAGACTTGCTGGGAATGGGGCAGCACTTCCTCTTCATGTACAAGGACCCGCGAGCTGCAGCTGCGCCGCCGGCCTGGCTGCCCAAGGCCTGGGTGTCCCCAGGGTTGGTGGGGGCCTTGGCATGCCAGGCCTGCGGCCGTTCTCTGCAGGAGCGCCAGGAAGCTTTCCGGGCCTACCTCAAGAGCCGAGAACCTCAGCTGCGCTACCGGCCCCAGGAGCAGGAGGCCCTCTTGGCTGAGATTGTGAGGCTGCAGGAGGCGCCAAACTGCAGGTTGGGCCCTGCCTTCCTCTTTGGGCTCTGCCTGGAACACGCCGTCCGGGAGCTGGAGCCAGGACACCTTCCCAGGTTGATAGCCAGAATCGCTCAGCTGGTCAAGGAGGCTGTTTGGGTAAGTGACATGCAGTTCAGTTCATGACCTTTGCGCCGCTTTGACATCCTTCCCTTGTATTCCTTCCACCTCCATATCTAATTCTGAAGCCCTTTATGTAGGTCTGTGTATGTAGCTATTAAGATGTTGATAATCAGGCATGGCATGGAAGGAATCCAGCATTTGGAGCATTTTCGCTTGCACTAAGAAACGGCGGTGGCAGCAAGAAGCTGGGTTCTTATGGTTATAGGTAAAAACATGGATCCTTCTAGCCCTTAAGCTCTCCCTGAAGGCAACTGAAGCAGTTCTAGCTAAGCAGAATTGGAGCTGGTATGAGAGAACATGTAGGAAACACTGAGTTCCTAAGAGGAAGTTGTAAATGTAATGAAAGGAAATAGATTTTCCCCATCAGTTCCTTCAGTACCTGTTTTCCATGGACTTCTTTCCCTTTGGCTTTCAGGCATGGAAAGGGCTCGAGGCTACTCTGTGTTGGGTTCCAAACCTCCATAATTCATTTTATTTTTTCATATCCTTCTTACCAGGAGAAGATAAAAGAGATTGGAGATAGACAGCCGGAAAAGTAAGTAAGAGCTAAAGTATGTCTCATATTTGGCTTCCGGAAGGTGCTGTTCCGCATCTCGCAAGATGTTTGGGAGGTGCTATACTTAGAATCTAAGCAGTTTATCTTAGTTTTTGTCAAACTGTTAAATTGTTTCCTAGGATGAATTCTTGAAGTTGCCATGTCTGAATGCAGTCCTCATGGACAGATTCTGGTATTAAATGGGGTTGGGGTTGATGCCAGGGACTTGGGGCTTTCACCATAAAGGTGCAGGGGTAGAGTTATGCCTCTACACCAAACAGCACAATGGGCATTTTCAAAGTCTGTCCCCGAGGGAGCTACAGACTTCAGACTTTTCTAAGCTTCAGTTTGCTCCGCTTTATTTGATGTAGTGGTCTAGCGAATAAGTTACTTTTGACATAAAGAGACAAATATCAGTTAGGTGACTAGCAACTGAAGAAATATTGTGTGATGCATGAAAAATTATCTTGCAGGTGAAGACATCCTTGTATTGTTTAGTTCAGGGATGATGGAACTGAACAATATGCTCCCATTGTCCCTGATGATTGGCCCTGCAAGCTGGGGATTTGGAGTCCAAACAACATCTAGAACAGTGCTGTTCAACCCTGGGCCCCCAGATGTTGTTAGACTACAGCTCTTATCATCCCTGACAATTGCTTAAGGCTAAGGTGGCAATTGCCTAAACTAAGCTGACAAGATGATTGGAGTTATAGCCTGACAACATCCAGGGATCCAGGTTGAAGGACTCTGATCTAGGAGGCCACAGGCTCCTCCTTCTCTGGTTTAGTTCCTTCCAGCCTTCTGAAGCTTTAACACTTCCCACTCTTGTATAAGTTACTACCTCCCAATATATTTGCATGTGTCGGCTCCTTCCATCCACTTCTATGAAAAGACTTTAATTTTGGCCTTTGTTTGATAGATCTTTCTGCAAATACCATTTCAAAATCAATAGCATGATAACTTGGTGGGGAGGGAGCATAACTGATATGGGGTGGCAGGAAGAGGCAGATTTTCTGAAGTAGAATATCAGTATTATTTTCACCAATAAAACAAACAAATGGCACATGTATGCTCCACTGGAAGAAGCACACATTAATTGGGGACAAACTGCATTTTCTGTGATGCAAAAAATATAGTTCAGTCAAGAGTGCTGTGAAAATGCAACATCTCCATTGCGGTAGTTCAGTTGTGGGAAGGCAATTTGTACTCACTGCTGAAATGATTAACAACTGTAATGCATCCAGAAAGGTCCATAGGTAACAGCATATTAGTAAGTCCTCCTTAATAATATAGCCAGCACAATAGCAACATTGCAAATGTGGAAGGCAAATCCACAAGTAATGAAGACCTAAGTCCCTTGAAAGCAAAGTTCACATATGTCAAGAAATCCTGAACTTGGTGTGAACTCTGAAAATTTGTGGAATGGATTGAATTCCAAGTAGTCAGCCCAGCTGTTGTTTTAATGCCCCAGCCAAGAGTCAGCTGCCTCTGGGCAGCAGGTGAGAGCACCCTCCTGTCATTCGGCAGTGCGCTAATCCCCCTTGCGCTGTCTGATCCCTGCAGCCAGCAGGACAAAGGAGAATTGGGAAATCTCAGCATCGAGGAAGTGGCTGCCGACTTGCGCCCCCTGATGCTCTGGATGGCCAACGCGATGGAGCTGCTCAGCCTTGTGCAGAAAAGAGTCCTGGACATTGAGAAGGACCTGGACTTGGAGGGTGAGCCAAGAATCCTGAACATTCCCTGGGGTCAGAGGAGAGTGGAAGGGTAGCTGTTGGTCAGGATGCCAGGGTTCTCTAGGACATACATCAGAATAGAGGGCCAAGAAGAGACAGATAAAGGAAGACCCTGAGGGTCAGAACTTGATGACTGAGGGCTGTTTGGGTTTTTCAGAAAGGGGAAGGGTTCAAATAGCAAGGGAGCTTATGGTTTCTGTGGGTGCCTCCAGATGGTCAGTATTTTGCAGGAGAGATTCAAGCACATAAGAGAAAATCCAATTCAGATGGACTGAAGCACTCTTGTTGTGCTAGCACAAGGAATGCACATTGAACAAATTTTTCACAGTTATTAAAGTGACAGAGAAATGCATTAAAAAGTATCGGGAGGAACAAATAATCACTGGGAACACGTGGAAACACCCCACAAACAAATCAGGATGGATGCTCATTGTCACAAAATCTCCCCACAAACCAATCAAAACAAATGCTCAATAAAGACAGGACATAACCCAACCTCTGCATAAGCTTTGTGGTGGAGCCTTATGTGAGGGACATATCACAGAACTCTCAAGACACTCTACACACTGTTACCAGATGAATAAGGCATTATGCCAGTTTACCAAGGCCTCCCCTAGAGAATCCTGGGAATTACAGTTTGAGGAGGATGCTGAGAAAGCTGCATAAAGATGCACTACAGCGCTACAGTTCCCATTGGAGAGCAAATGAGTGGGCAACTAGTTTGCTTTCCTGTGATGTAGCTACACCCTGAGACTCGCTCTCTTCCCCCTTCTCCGCAGGAGCTTCCCACAATGCTTTGCTCTCCAGTGACCTGGAGACGTGTGATGAGGCAATGGCAGTCTTGGACGAAGTCATCATGTCCACATTTCAGCAGTCTGTGTACTACCTCACTAAGGTGGGTGAACAAACTCTTGACGATAAAGCCCCCCCCCCACCTCCCCTTCTCTTCCCACCCACCCTTTGTAGTAGCCTGTGTTTCTCATCCCTTTCCTCACCCAGCAGACTCTCTACTCGGCTCTTCCTGCCTTGCTAGACAGTAACCCCTTCACGGCCACAGCTGACCTGTCCCACGTGCCGGAGCTCAGCAGCATGCCAGAAGGAATCCAGGGGACCCTTGCCATCTACCAGGCCACGCTGGAGTTGACCCGTGACTGTGACCTGCACCCTGACCTTGTCTCGCAGACCTTTGGATATCTCTTTTTCTTCTCCAATGCCTCACTCTTTAACACTCTCATGGAGAGAGGTGAGCCTAGAATGAGCTCCTGGCTTCTCAGCGTGGGAACTAGAAGAAAGGCTCAATAGCCCATTTTGTGCGCTAGGGGATGCCCTCCCATCGCTCCCATTTGCACGGGTCATGCTTGTGGGTTTACTACGGGCATCTGGTTGGCCACTGTGAGAAAAGGATGCTGGACTAGACGGGTCTGTTGGTCTGATCCAGCAGGCTCATCTTGTGCCTTAATGCCGCCTAGCCTCACAGCTTCCCTGCACATAGATCAGGATGAATGCACTGTGAAACAGGTTGTATGAAAGCGATTCTTGAGTGTGTGGAGGAGCCAAATGGAATAATACTGATAGTGTGAGACAGACTAGGACTCCTGGGTCTTCTGAGAAGCAAGAACAATCCAGTGAGACACAAGGGTGTGCGGGGATCAAGGCAGTGAGTTATAATATGTTCTAGAACTGAGAATGTTTTCACAGTGAGGCATAAATGACTTTTTTTTTTTTTTTTGAGGTAACATTCCAAACAGGAGAGGTTTCACTATTCACATTGCAAAAATGCCCAGGGAGAATGCATGAAACCTCTCTTCATTGCCCCTGACTAGTGAGAAGAACAAATCCCCTCACAACCCTCCCCCCTCCCTCTCCTGTTTCCTCCTATTTTCTGTCCTGGTCTCTGGTGGAAACAGGCTGTTTCCTGCCTGTCCCGGAGTTCAGGGCTGCCCCCAAGCAGGACAGGAAACAAGCAGGCTGGCTTGGGGCGGTGGCTCCCTCATTCAGAACACAGGGGGATGGGCAGGGGGGATCCCAAGACGGTTTGCCGAGGAAGGTGGAAGATCACTTGTGCTCCATGTTCTTAACATGCTTTCCCCCTTTTTCCAGGCAGTTCCCACCAGTCCTTATTCCAGTGGGCCAAGGCGGTGCAGATCCGAACCAACCTGGACCTGGTGCTGGACTGGCTACAAGGGGTGGGCCTGGGGGACATTGCAACTGAATTCTTCCGCAAGCTCAGCACCACGGCCAACTTACTGTGTGTGCCCAAAACCAGCTTGCTTCAGGTGATTGTTCCCCCTTCTTGGGGCTTGAGGGTTAGGGTGGCAGCGGCTCAACTCTTGGGCATCAGAATCACACACACACATACCACAAATACTAGGTGTCACCGTTTTTATCTGGGAACAGGTGGCTGAAGGCACAGAGGAGGGAAGCTTCATTTCTCCCCCTTTCCTCTTTTATGGTCTGTTTCTTTAAGATGAGAGTGTGCTGGAGAGACTATTAAAAATGAACAACATTTTGAAGCACCCACCCTCCTTGCTTTGTGTAGGAATAAGCAAGCCTGATTTAATTGACACAGGTGCAGGTTTCTGCAAGTCCACACCAGTGCGGGTTTTCCTGTTGGGCTCAGAAAACAGTACCTTGAGGTTCTCAGTTTCCCTTCAAAAAAATTTTCTAGTCCCTATGGAAATAGATGCAGGCATCTCAGAAGCATGACATTTGTACAAATGTGTTGGCTATGTTGCCAGCCCTGCTGCTGATGCCTCCTTATATCTGACAGAGGTCAAATACTTCATGTAAAAAACCCACCCTTAACAACATGCAAATATACTAATTTGCATAAAATATGCAAGTTGCAGAATCCCGCATATCTTGTTGCAGAATAGTATTCATGTTTGTATGAGCCGATCTGGATTCATTGGCTCTGTAAGCGCCTTCCTACCCTGTATCTGCTTGAGTGTCTGGGATTGAGTTGGTTTATCACTGTCACGGGGTAAAAGCTATAGGGTGAATGGTTGTGCCCTATAGTGTCAATGAAGTGGCCTTTCTGTATCTTCCTGCTAACACTTGGAAAGTGTTTTGCCAATAAACTGCTTAGATCAATTTAATTAAAACCTCTTGACTGAGAAAGGGAAGGCTTTTCTCGTTAAGCAGCCAACATCTTAATTTTCTTTAAAAATGTATGTGCTTGTCAAAACTGCAGGTGGCAGCTACCATCTCAGAAGAGGCATCCTCCTGCCCAGTGCTGTTTTTCTAGGGGAAAAAAGGTGCCAGAACTCACCATGAACACCTCCCTCTTTCTCTTAGAATGGCTATGGTGCCCACCTGAGAGGTGCAGAACTGAGTTCTGGGAAGTTCCGGCTGAAAAAAAGCCCTGCTCCTTCCCCTCCCACACATAAGAAGGCATGCCTCTCCTAAGATGGCACCTGCTATGCAGCAAGGCTATACAAAGGAAGTTTGTTTCTTCTTTCAGGGCTATTTTTTCATTCATAAGGAAATGTTATTCTTTTAATATGTCAATTATCACATGATTTATCAAGTCTAGTTTCTGTCCCTATTAAGGCAAATGCTGAGGTTGGCATAGAGAAAGAGCTAGCCAGTCATGGCAGCTGCTAAGGAAGAATGGGTGTTTCATGGGTCTTTTTCTTCCAGGGTTTATTGCTAACCTCTCTTTTCCCTGCTGCACACAGACATCCTGGTCTCGGCTGAGAAATGACTATCCGGCACTGACCCCGGCTCAGCTCCAGCACGTGCTCACAAATTACCAGCTGGGACCTGGGCGAGTGTCTCCCGAATGCTGGAGCCCACCTGAAAAGGAAAGGGATGAGATTGCACATAGTAAGTCAAGGAGATGCTTTGTTTTTGACCCACACAGGGCTCAACTCTCACCACCTCTGGCAGGATTTCTGTGCCCTCATCAGGCAGAAATTCAGCAAGTGAAGCTTTCCCCATCATTGCATTAACTCCACATTGGGGACCTGCCACATCCTACACCAAACGCCCATCCCCTGCTATCCCTCTCTCTGCCCTCAAAATGTGGAAATTGGAATGTGAAAGCATTTCACAACTCATATTATTATCAGTTTCTCCTATAGTCTCTTACCAGGAATGTATGAAGGCAGTGCTATTTTTGTTTTGACTGGTATCTGTGACAATCAGCACTGTTTTGTTTTTGCTGCAGTTTGGCTTCTGCCAGAAAGTTATGTTTTTCACTTCTGTCTGCTATGGCCGAATTTAATGTCCTTAATTTTAATGACATAATTAATATACAATTCCATACCATTTCAGTGCAAAGGAAACACCAGAAAGCCCCCCCCCCCCCGGAAGGGTGCACATCATTAATTACGTATCATTTGCGGACTAAAAAGACAAGAACAACAAATGCTTCTCGCATTTGCTTGCCTGATTTCCACACCTGACCACAAACGGTCACACAAACTGCAGCAATTTCTGTCCCTACCTCTTATCCAGAGGGTGTGATCCATGTGTCATTTAGAATAGAGCTACTGGTGCAGTTGCCCAGGGAGCAGCTGGGAGCGGGGAGACGGGTGTGAGACAGACAGGGTGGGCCTCACATTTTTAAATCTACGCAGGGCACTGAAATTTCCAGCTAATCCTCTGGGTGCAGCAGCCTCGAGAGCAGCTTGAGCACACCTGTTGTTTTAGAAATGCCTTGTCTTCCCACAGGTGACATATTTGAGAGTTTCACAGACCACCCGCCCCTGATCCTTCCATGTGACGGTTTCCGCTTGCGCCTCTCAGAGCCTGTGTCAGACGACACCCTCCATCGCCAACTCACACGCCTGCGACGTTTCCTCTGGGAGCTGGAGCGCGAATCTCTTCCAGCCAACCAAAGGGCAGTGTATGGGCTGGATCCCAGCCAATGAGAAGCAGGGCACACACCACCACAATGATCAAATGGCTCCTGAACCCCTGGAAACCCTTGCCAGTGGACAGACGGAAACCCCAAACTGATTTCGGAAGGGTGGAATCATCTGAACCAGTTAGTGCTTGTCTGAATACAGGGTTGTCCTGAAGGTCAAAGGTCATTGTGACATCTCAGGCTTTCAGTGGCAGCCTCGTACCCACTGCTGGAACCTGGCGGCAGACACTGATCTCAAGGACCAGAAGCCCAGAAACTTCTCTGAGAGATCAAAGCTTCTCCCTGACCCAAACTTCGCTGTTACTTTTCGGCCCTGTGAAAAGCATATATTGTTTATAGCAAAAGCTATGTAGTGCTTTTTCCTCCAATGCAATAAAATTATTAACTTGTGACAAAAACATTGGACAGATATTTTGATGTGATGGGAAGCTCCCATAAAAAAATTCATTTGTCTCGGGAGACAATGGATGTATGCACAGTCACGTGCCTTGAACACGCATAAATGGGGAGTTGCACAGTGTTGCAGGACGGGAGAATATTAGGAGTGCAAGGAGGAGAGTTTCTTGGTTACAGGACTTCTCATAGGCAATTATTTGTCTGGTTTTGATTGTGTTTGTGTGTGTCTGCATGTGAAGCACTAGGTTGTAGGGAGTGGGAGAAGAGATGTTCTTTGGTGTCTTTTCCACACAGGCCTCGCTGTCTTTGGGACGTGCCTCTTTCCCATTGTCCCAGGCCACAAGTGCTATCTTTGTCGGTGGCGTCAGGTCCACGGCTGCTCCTGGAATTAATCTCTGAAATCTGAGCCTGGGAAAGACCTATGAGCTCACCCCGTCCACCCAGCCAGCCAGCCACCCACACCATATGCAGCTCCCAGCAAAGGAATCGTACCAGGGTCTGGTTTTGGAGTGATCCGAGGATATCACAGCCAAGGTATAAGAATCCAGAGCCATTCACCTGAGACGCGGCAGTGGCCGGCATGGAGAGAAGGGCAAGGGAAAGAGCAGCCAATTCAGCAGACATACATGGGGTGTTTCAGCTCTGAATCATGAGGCCTCTTTCCCTGTACTGTCCGACTGCAAATGCAGCAAAATCGGGAGACTGGCGCACACATACAGCCTGGTCCTTGGGGAGGCTGGAGGGTATTGCTCAGAATGTGATATGCACAAAATCCTGAAAGGGCTGCAAGGGTTCTTAGAGATCATCCTTGCTTAATGCACAATGCTCCGGGAATGATGTAACCAAGGAAGCCTTCACAGGAACAGCCGCCCAGTCTCTGTTTCAATACCTCAGCTGAAGAAGAGCCCACCACCATCTGAGGCAGCCTGCACCACTGATAAACAGCTCTAATGTCCAGCCAAAATCTGCTTCCTTGCTATTTCCAACTTGCAGGAGTCATTCATGTGGTGCTACAGACACCAGAAGGGAAAGAATACACCTATGTTGCCCTGAAGGGCACCTAAGGCTGTAAATCACCAGGTTTCCCATAAAAATGCACAGGGAGGAAGAAAGAACTGGGCCAGGGCTTGTGTTAATCCTTAACGAGAAAAGCAGAGTGTGCTCTTCGTTATCTGCATGCCTTTTCACTTGGCTATTCGAACGTACGCTCATACAAAATGATTTCTGAGACATATGGCTATGCCTCCTGTAGAAATCTATTATAGCAAACTCACTTTTTTATTTCTCCCTTTTGCACACAGGTGCATGCATGCCACAATGTCCCGTTGTCCTCTCTGTCTGCTTCACTCACTTTCCCAGCCCTGTGCTTTTGCATTCCCCATGAGGGTGTCCTTTTCCACATAAAACCAGGAGGGGTCAGTGTTGATCATCCATTCACCCCCCCCCCCATATGCTCATCCCATCATGCACATACCAACCACAGTGAAGTTTGGGCACACATCTGCACATTTTTCCCTTGGTGTGTTTGTGTGCACATGCACACACACATGACCTTTCGCTCCAACTCCAAAGCTGGTTGGGCTCCAGAGGAAGGTGGGCCCAAGGGTGGTGCCAAGGGGCAGGGCCCAAAGCAGGGGGGCAGAACAGGGAGCATGTCTGACTTTAAATACCCTGGCCAGAACCTGATCCGCCGCGTCAGTGAAATCCAGCGCGGGCCCCTGACGGCTGGCAACAGGTGACACCTGTTGTGTGAAGAAAGGCTCTCTGTGGCCCGACAGCAGCCGCAGGGAAAGGGCAAAGGGGAGCCAGCGAGCGCCCACCTCAGTCACTCTGGGTCTTTTGCAGTGCCAGGCTCAATGATGAGAGGACCCCTGTTTCGATCGCTCTGCGCAGCAACACAGAGGCCTGCCCAGTTTGCATTTAGGGCTACCTGGAGGAATTGCACGGGATGGTAATTTCTGTTCCCAGCAAGGAAGCCCCCTGTCCTGTAAACAGAACCAGGGGCTTATTTTCAGAGCCAGGAGGGCTCAGGTCTGGAACCCTCTGGAGAAACTTTAAAAAGAGAAAAGTGGGGCCTCCCACAAAAAAATTTCACTGTATCCGCACATGCCCCAAGAGTTTCTGTCCAGCCATGCCTTCCTGCAGAAGCTGCTAGGGTCTCAAGCAAGACAATTCACCCACCTCCCTCCTTGCTTGGTTTTCAGCTTCTCTTTTTCCAACTGTCACTCTTATTTCTCTGTGTCCCTGTTTCAGCTCCATTTAACTTTGCCTGGGAACACTGAGTTTGCTGTTGGAGGGAGTGACAGCCTCTGTGCATGTGCAAAGTATACACCCCTCACTGCAGTGCAGATGGCTTATGCAGATGCCTCCAGATGCCTTTCCGGTGTTGAGCACACAACTGCTATAATTAAAAGGTTAGGCCGTACACTGCCAAATTATCTGTCAGCAAAAAAGCCATCCATACATCTAAAGCACATTTAAAGCAAATGGCTCCCCACCCTGAAATAATCCTGGGAACCATAGTCACCCCCCCCCAGCTACAATTCCCAACACTGTGAACGAACCACAGTGGCCATTATTCTTTGGGGAAAGTCACTTATGGTATGTATGGAAGCCATCCAAACTTCTAACCTTTCAGATTAATCTGATTTGGTATCCCCAGCAAATGTTTTTCTAAAATCCCTATGCTTGTGCTAAGGGATATGTGGAGAAGTCAGAATTCCTGGGTACCCTAGGAAAATCATGAGCAAGACATCTTCTCATTCCAGGTGGAGCCAAAGACAAAGATGGGATAGAGCAAGCTTTCTACAACAGGGACGATTCCCCCTTAAAAAGTCAGAGGTTTCTATGCATCCACCCACATACTGCTCCTTCATCTGGGCAAGCAACATGCATTATGGCTGTGTACACACTATTACCTTGAAAGCACATTCAACGCACATCCCCTCCCGCAAAGAATTCTGGGCACTGTAGTGTGTTAAGGGTTACTGGGAATTAACTCTGCAAGGGATAAAACTACAGTGCCCAGCATTATTATTTTTTTGCGGGGTGAAATGTTCCAGGACACATTGCAGCCAGGCGAAAGCAGCTATGGAGGATGCATTGGAGGGGCAGTGAGGGGTTGAGACCAAGGGAGTGGGGATGGTCTAGGGAAAGTCCCCTGGACCACACAGGGAGGCCCAGAGAGCTATGCACCCCCACCCAGCGCCTGAGGATTCCAACCTCAGCAGCAGATGTGTTTCCTGGGAACTCCTGAGTTTGTTGGAAAAGACGTAGTGACTGTGAGATGACACCCAGGGGTGTTGTATGGAAAGAACTCCTGAGTTCCACGAGAAAGAGAAAAAATGGTGGGCGGGCGAAGGTGCTTAGGGATGAGAGCCAGTGAGGTGTAGTGGTTAGAGTGTCACACTAGGACCTGGAGCTCAAATCCCCACTGGGCCATGAAGTTCACCAGGTGTCGTGACCTTGAGCCAGTCACTGCTTCTCAACCGAAACCTATCTGCAGGGTTGTTTGTGTAGAGATCAAATGAGGGGGGCTGTATTCTACCTTGAGCTCCTTGGAATAAAAGGCGAGATATAAATTGAATGCATTAATAAATAAAAAAAGAAGAGCGTGCGGCGGGACGGGGGCGCTGGGACACCTGGGTTCCTTGAAGAAGTTTGGGGGGGGGGTGTTCCACTACCAAGTACCAGCCCTCGGTGCTCGCAAGGGATGCTGCCAGGACTCCTGGATGTCCCCAATAGCAAGATCTGCTGGGCAGCCTGGAGGATCTCCTGGCCAGTATAAGGAGGCGGGACGGTGGCGATCTGTGGGGAGAAGGGGGCGGAGGACGAAGACGGGGAGGATGGCGGAGGGGGGTGGTCCTTGCTGAGCCAGCAGCGCGTTCCCGGTGTCGGGTGTCGCGGCAGGTGGCACCCTCGGGGAGGGGAGGGGGCGCATGGCAGAGGCACGGGGACATCCCAGCTGCCCGGGGAGGGGGGCGCGGTGGCGTCCGACCCCCAGGCGGGGGGCAGAGCCGTCGGCCCAACCCTCTCCTCCGGAGGTCCGTGCGCCTGGCCGTCCCTTGCCGCTGCCATCCTCACCTAGGCAGCGAGGAAAAGAAGGACGCCACCCCCTCCCCCCCGGAAAGGCCGCCGGCAGACCCTCCCGGAGAAGCCGTCGGGGGCGGACGGTTCCCAGCGCCCCCCGAGCCAAGCAGAAGGAGGAAGAGGAGGAGGAAAAGGCTTGCACCGTCCATTCCGGTGAGTCGGGGCGTCTGGGTCCCCCCGGGCTTTGGGGAAGGGGCTGGCATCGAAAAGGCCTGTAGCGGGGAAGCGGAAGGGACAGCCCGGACTCCTGGCTTCCTTGAGAGAGGCTTTAGGGCGATGGCACAGGCAGGGCACTCTCCTCCTGGGTTTCTCCCCGAGGAGGGCATGGCGGGTGCGGGCGGACAGCAGGTGATTAAAAAAGCAAACAAAACCATCTCTCTCGCTCTTCTTTCTTTCACACACGCCGCCAGCTGGGCTCCTGTCCCTTTAAACAGGGCAAAAACTCAACAGGTCAAGCCCCGTCTCCAACTGCATCTTTAGCGACGGAACTGCTCCACCTGCTGCTGCGTTTCTGCTAGTTGCCTGCAACTAAAATTTGGCTATTTTGTTCCACCCGCTCCCAGCAAGGAACTCAGGAGGACTGGAATGCTCCTCCCTCCATTGCCCCTCCCTCGAAATTTTATTTATTTATTTATTTATTTAGATTTATATCCCACCTTCCCACTCCCCCACCCACAAGGGACAAAATATATCACACTTATCTCTCACAACAACCCTGTGAGGTGGGCTTGGATGAGAGACAGTGACTGGGCCAAGGTCACCCAGTGAAGCTCATGGCTGAGCAGACATTGGAACAATCCTGACCTCCCAAATCTTAGTCCAGTAGTCGCTAACAATTACATAGCATTGGCCTCACAACGACAACCCAGTGCGGTAGATTATTTTATTAAGAGTTGCATTTGTAAGGCTACCTTTTTTTCTGAGGATCTCAGGGTGGCGTCCATGACCCCCCCCCCCCATTTTATCTACAAAACCACCCTGTGAGGTAGGTGACAGGTGAGGCTGAAAGTTACCGCCCCAAGGTTACAATGAAAGAGTCATGGCTGTGTTGGGATTTGAACCCAGGTGTCCCCGGTCTCCACTCTTGCTGATATCCAACTCTGTATCCCTAGGCCCAGGGACTCTGTGGCTGGCTTCTCTAGATCCTAGTTGGAGATTTCTTCATCATTTCCCCTTTTTTCCTGTTTCCCCCTCTTCTGAACATCCATGGGGCCTACCTCAGATTTGGGATTATACCTGCAAGGACTCCAAAGATGACACTCCTGGCTTCTGAACGATCCATGCTGATCCGAAGCAAATTCCGCTCCGGTAAGTAGGATCTGAGTGGGGCGTTAGGCACCTTGGTGCTATTAAATTTTTAAAATAGACTTTTTGCAGGGTGGTAATTATGGCAGGCTAAGACAGAGGGACCTCAACGCCTACTGTTTCACCTTCCATTAAAAATAAATAAATCGTTCTCCTCAGAACCCTCCTGAGATATCCTGCTGTGTAAGGGAAAGGCTGTGGCTCATGGAGTATATCATCTGCCTTGCATGCAGAAGGTCGCAGGTTCAATTCCCAGCCCCTCCAGGTGCAGCTGTGTGAGAAAACCCTGCCTGGAAACCCCTCAGATCTCCTGCCAGTCAGAGCTGACAGTGCTGAGCTAGGTGGACCAAAGTTCTGACTAAGCAGAAGGCACCTGCCTGTCCTCTTAAGAGAACAGCCCACGCTGCATTTTGTTGCTTGGAGTTATAAAAAAAAAAAAATCAAGGCAAGACACATTCTACAAGCAAGGTCATGTCAGTTCCCATGCGTGCATAAATCATAGGTGTTCTGTGTAGTTTTACTGCTGCTTCTACGGCTTCTACAGTTTAAATATCATTTTATGTTTTCCTTATCCTGTTTGCTGCTTTTGGGGGGGGGGTCAACATAAGATATACACATAAGAAAATAAATGATGCAGATGGATAGAATTGGTAACAGATTTGCTTATTCTGAATGGTTTTCCCAGCTTCTGCTAGTTGCAGGAAAGCTAAGCAAAGTCTCTGATCTTCACAGGAGACCTTGCTGGTGGTGAATTGTGCCCCAAGGGACAGAATTGTGTCAGCACCATTTGAATGGCAATTCCTATCAACTTTGGGGAGGCTCAGCCCCCTCAAATATTTTATTGTGGGGGGACACAAAGGGATCTTGGCCGCTATGAGTTGGCTCCTATGACTGATTGCATTTATATCCCACCTTTTCTCCTCCTCATTTAATCCCCACAACAACCCTGTGAGGTAGGTTAGGCTGACAGAAAGTGGCCCAAGGTCACCCAGGGAGCTTCGTGGCCGAGTGGTATCTCAGTATCTCAGGTCCTAGTCCAACACTTCAACCACTGAACTGGCTCACCACACTGCATTGTGTGAAGCAACAACATAGGTCCAGTTCCCCCCCAAATCTTAACTTGAGCCAGGTTTTTGTGGTCAGGTCTTGCTCTAGGAGCAAGTAAAGAGGAGTTGTCTATAGGCATGTGCAGAGTGCTTTCCCTTTGCCCCTTTGTAACAACAGTTCACCACTCCACTAGTCAGGGGCCTGAATTAAGGGCGCAGGGTGTCACTTCCCTCCGAAATAAGCCCTTCAGGGCCCCATCAGTGGGGATTTTAATGGAACACGTCTCAGCCACATTTCTGCGAGGCTGAAACAAACTCTGAAGTCAATGTGGTTGATGATATTCTCAATCCCAACGTCACCACACAGGTTCACAATGTGGGTCTTATACCAGAAGTTGCCAGCATGCCACCTTCGTATGCCAGTGTCTATCCTCAGAAATTTGTATGCCAGTGTCCCCTCAGAAATTCATAGCATATGAGAGACTGTTTGCTCTTCCTGTTCAGTTACTGTTTGCACCAGATACTTATTTGTGAATACATCTTCAGGCTTTGAATGGTGGTTCATGTAGATTTGCGCACCAGCTGAGTGAGGGAAGGGAAGGTCTGGCATATTCAATTTTCAAAAACTGCATCAGTTTAGACTGAGTGCCTCTGAACATGCGCAGAGTTTAATTCTGGCAACTCGACATTGCCTATCTATGTAGGTGGAGGTACCTAAGGCAGAACAGAGAGAGGACCAGCCCTGATTCTGAATATTTCTGGATTACTTTCAAATCTAAAGGGTTGGTTTTTTTTAAGGAATGCATTTAAGGTTTCCCCCTGCCCAGCCAATAAATGTGTCACTTTACCACTTGCTTGACCAGGTTGGGCAATGGGAAGCACAGTGCAGCACAGAGCAACCCCTCACAAAGCTACAATTCCCAGTACCCATAACAAACTACATTTCCCAGGATTCTTTGAGGAAAATCATTTGCTTTAAATGTATGGTGTATGACAGCCATATGAGTCAGTTGTAAGGACCAGGGTCATGCTCTTCCTCACGACCACTTGTCACTTTTCCATTCTGTTGGTACCTCACAACCTAACCCTGGCGTCCAGAAGCCATTTTGTCCAGGCCTAGCCAGTCCAAGTAATCAGTCAACCTGCCTGTGGCATCATAGGCATTCCTTGGTGGCAACTACGGTGTTTTTCTGAGCCTTACATGTTTCTTTCCTGTGACAAACCACCCTTCGTAATTTCTCCACACATATAGCTCCCGCTTGTGCAATACTTATGGACATACGAAAATCAGCATTGCTTTTAATTGGTAGGTTTGCTAAAGCTTTTGCAGGGACCATTTTTAATGAAGGAGGGCCCACTCAACATTCAGGGACACTTGTTTCCGTGTGTATTTGTGGCTGTGTTGGTTCTGGTGATACGGAATACAGTGGTACCTCGGGTTAAGTACTTAATTCGTTCCGGAGGTCCGTTCTTAACCTGAAGCACCACTTTAGCTAATGGGGCTTTCTGCTACTGCCACGCCGCCGGAGCACGATTTCTATTCTCACCCTGAAGAAAAGTTCTTTAACCCAAGGTAATATTTCTGGGTTAACAGAGTCTGTAACCTGAAGTGTATGTAACCTGAAGTGTATGTAACCCAAGGTACCACTGTAATAACAATAATGAAAAATATGATCTTTCTTGCCCCAAAATAATATTTTTTATTATTACTACTGCTGCTGCTGCTGCTGCTGCTGCTACTACTACTACTACTGGCCCTTCATCAGCAGGTCCTAGGGTAGGTTACCACAATTTCGAATTAGAAACAGTTAAAAACAGAGTACAGTCACAGGAATAATGTGTGACAACTTTTTTAAAAAAATGTTTTTATTGAAGGTTTTATTGAATTACAGAAGTACACACAGTGCCTCAGTTTTCCGTTCATAGAATCTTTTCTGCAGATCAGTTACATTCGATCTTAAGTGTTGGGAGAGAAGGCTGGGGTAGTAAACTTTTGTTACAGTATTTTACATAGTATATGTGCAGTGGCAGCTTTTGTTTATTAACTTGTAAATTATCCTGCTTCCTCCAGTTTCTCAAAAAGGCTCCTGCAGTGAAGCACTGATGCAAAAATGTGTTTTACATTCAATCAGTGTATTGATTACAGGCAACAACCATTTTATGCACGTTCAATATGTGTGTGACTGCAGAAGCAAACATCACACTGAACCCAGAAGTGACTAGAAAAGGGGGGAAACTGGCCCTAAAACAACCCCCAGGATGCTTTAAGTACAGTATGTGGAGTGTACGCAGGTATTGAGGCCTGGAACTGGCTACAGTTCCCCAAAGCGGTGAAATACTCAACACCCCCATGTCCTGCCACTCATGTTGAGTATTTGCATACCCTCCAACATTTCCCCAAAGAAAATAGGGACATCCTATTCCATAATATTGATAATAATAACGATATTCTGGGCAGCAACACGTATAAAAACATAATCAAACTATATCTGTAACTGTATCATCTCCTTGGATCTGAGGTCACATAACTCCATACCCTCCAACATTTCTCCGATGAAAATAGGAACATCCTAAGGAAAAGCGGGACCTGCAATCAAATCAAAAACTGGGACGGCTTCTGTAAATTTGGGGTGTCCCTGGAAAATAGAGACACTTGGAGGGTCTGCAGTTTGGTGGTGGGTTCCCCGCAAGCAGTCCTTGCAGCCAGCCTCTGGCCTGGGAGTTTGGGGCATCTTGTGTTTCCAGCCTTTTAAATAAATAGCGAGTGGCGTCACCCCAGCTGCTGCTGACAACAGGACAAATGCCCAGGCAGGAGAGAAGCGGGCACAGGAATAGAAACGCTTGCAGCAGTCCCACCCTCCAAAGGTATGACGTGCCTGCTGTTTGACGGCAGAGCAAGAGGAGGGCTCACCCGCTCAGCCATATCCCTTTGGTGTTCTTCCTTGGACAAGGTTATCCTTCCCAGCGATGTCCCCACTGCAGCTGCATTTGAATTTCTGTGGGCTTATATACATGGGTTTTTTAAAGGGCCCTGAAAACTGCTTCTGTTCCAAGGTTGGCGATGGCAAGACTAATTTAAGTTTCCGGTGCATTTGGACTTATTTTATAGTTGTGCCTCTGTGCTGGTGACCCCGACAATCCCCATACAGAGCTACAATTATCAGAGTGGTTTAACAGTCAATCCCTCTTCAAAGGGAGTTTTGGGAACTGTAGATCTGTGAGGGGAATAGGGGCCTCCCTTATCAGCACCCATAACAAACTACAGCTCCCAGAATTCTTTTGGTGGTGGGGAACCATGATAGTTTAAGGTGATATGACATGTGTGGTGTGAATGTGGTCCAGGTCCAGCTTACTTGATTCACTTTCCATTTCAAATTGCCATGGCTCCCTTCCCAGGGAACAGTGGGAGCTGCAGTTTTCTAAGTGTGCTGAGAGTTCTGTCCCAACTTCCTGGCCTCTTTAGAGAATGAAAATGCTAAGGATTCTGGGTGGAGAAAGGGGCAGAATTATTACCAGTTAAATTAATTGACATTTGATGTATAGGACATAGCACTAAAGCAGGGGTGGGGAAGCTCGGGTCTAGGGGCCAAATGTGGCCCTCCGGGCCTCTCACCTGGCCCTCAGGACTGTCTCCAGGCCACACCCCCTTCCACCAGGCCGCACCCCTCACTGCCTTCACTTTGCACCCTTCTCAAATGTTTTCCCCTGGTTGGAATGTGTCCTTGAACAATGCCTCTTGCTTGGCTGTATGGGGAGGGGTGTATGAGTGTGTGCTGAAACCAGCCTACTGTACACACGCAAAATTTGCATTTCTTTCTCCACCTATTTTTGCCCCTGGTCCTGCCCACCACTTTGCATGTGGCCCCTGGAAGGTTGCCCAAAAGCAAATGTGACCGTTGGACTGAAGAATATTCCCTGCACCTGCTTTAAAGGGTGTCAGGAAGCCTCCCAACTCTACCTGGTTCCCGGTGATGTGGGGACACTTACAGAGAATTCTCAACGTCCTTGCAAAAATTATAATTCCCAGGTTCCCACCCACTCACCCACCCTCTGTTTGTGCAGGGTATGCGAGAGAGCATGCCAATTAAACCAGTTTGTTGTACAGTTATGCCTTCCATGTTTCCTTAGTGGGTGCTTTTTGATTCACTTCCTTGTAATTATTATTATTACCCTCATCAAACATTTAGATTCCAAATGATGCCCGGAAAAATATTTTGATCTGTGCCTTGTCAAACTGCCATGGTTAAGGATTTGCCCCATCGCTCATTCGATTGCCCTTTGTAAATGGGCACTAGATAACAAATGGAGAACTCAAATACTGGAAAACATTAACTCTGTAATGCTAAGGGGGCACATATCTACTGTTGGGAGTAAAAGAGGCAGAGTAAACCAAGGAGGTTGCAGATTTGCTCTTGTCCTTGTTCCAAATCAGAGCCTCCTAAGTTAATTCTCTCTGGCTCTTCCTCGTTTGTTCCTCCTCCATGAATGTACAGAATCGCCTCGCCATTCCGTTCCATCTTGAGCATGTTGTTTCCACTGGGAACCAAACGGGTTCGTCATTGGATCACCTCATCACATTTTATTTCTGCCAAGGGGATGCACTTGATCCCTGGGAATCTATTCTGTACGGTGGGAAAGTCCACCTGTTGTCTTGCTTGGCAGACCAAATAGCTGGCCCTTCTACACTTGATATCATAGATGGCCTCGTATTGCAGCTCTTTTACACCAGTCCCCTGTCATGTCTCTCCCATGGCATATGGGAACAAAGAAACATTATATGCATATATCGTTCCACAGCTCTTTATGTACGAGTTAACGTTGTCATATTACATCAGCTAATGTTATCAATCAACCATAGATATAACCGACTTCTACACCACACTATATGGCATAAATCCACAGGAGGCTTCAGTGCTGAGTTGTAAATTTCTCCTTTAGCTTTCATTTTGCTGTTCATTGACAAGTAATTATGAATTTATTCCGTAAAGGCAGACCTTGCTTCTGATGCTTGGATTTGCCTCCAAAAGGGCAGGTTGTTGGTCAAACAAGATGTAATTCCCAGTTTTTCAATTTTTTTCATTGTTTGTTTAAATAGAGGCTTCTGGGCGATACTTAATTTGCATCTATTTCATTTTTATATAGTCATTTCCAGGCTAGTTTTGTGTGATTCTCTCCCCCACCCCCACCCCCACCCCATTTAATTTCCCCTTCCAATTCCACAGTATAATTACCAAGTATCATACAGCAGTCAATAAAAGCTTGATGCATTTTGTTCTCAGTTTGTGTTATTGAAAAGCAATTCCAGAGAACATTGTTTTGCCCTACCTTGCCTCACGCCTTTGCAAACCTGGATGTATCCTGGATTGCTGAATAGGGTGATCTCTCCAATCCGGTTTCCCTCGATTTCAAGTCAACAGACATCTTGCCCACTCCATTCCAATCTCATTCAATGTACTGTGGACAGTCTTGAGTTCCCCAGAATCAAATGTTTTGCCGCTTCCCTGCCTTCCTTCAGACCCCTCCTCAAAAAGTACCTGTCCGTAGACCTTTAACTTTTCTCCTTAGTCCCAACTGCAGCACCCACATTTTTTCATCCCTGCCCTCATATCTCCCATTGTAAGTTTCTTGGGGCCAGTGATCTGTCTGTTTTTCCCTGTGTAACATCATGTGCACTGTGATGCAGCATACATAAATACTGACTGTGTTAGCAACAGGATTTGGGGGGCTTTGGGCATGGCACCCTCACTGGTGGCCCCTAAACTGGAAGAGGTGGGAGATGAGAAAATTCTCTGGCTGCATCTGATCTTATTGGATATTCTCTGGAAATTGTAACAGTGTTAGGGTGGTGAGCCTTCTGCTGCTCTTTGGGCCCCAGCAAATGCCCAGCATTGCCACTCTCTGGAGCAAGCCCTGAATAAGTAACAGTGGTCAAAGATAAAGCAAAGTAGCACCCATTATTTCAGTTGGTTGCTGGACTGAACATTTGACACTCCAGAGCTTCTTGATCCTTGCTGGTTTGCAAGTTTGAAATCAGATTAAGACCACGAAAGATCTTAATTCTATGGTGTAATCTGTTTTAGTTATTTCTGCCTAACATGTATTCATTAGCTTGCTTTTATTTGTCACTTTAAAATCTCAAACCACAGTGAGTGCAAACTCCTTTCCCTTCACTTCAGGAGTGGATAATTGCACGCGTCCTTTGTGCACACTCAAACCCCCCCCCCACCTTCATTTGTTTCCCAAGGGCTCCCTCCTGCCCTTGTAACGGTTGTGCTGTGCATATTCACTTTTCTGCACTGCCCCCCTGGGAGCTATAGTTCTCAGCATCAGCTGTGGAGGAGAGCTGCTGGTAATCACAATAAGTAGTTAAGGGTTTAACTGAGAGGAAGTAGGCTGACAGCAAAGAAATGTTCTGCATGCGCTTACAAAGCTGCAGGCTTTAGTTGGTGGCAGTGGGGGCAGTAGTAGTAGTTATTATTTACTTTAATTTTTAGGCTGCTTGTCCACATGGACTTGCCAAAGCAGCTCACAACCAGATGAGAGCAGGGGGTGCATATCAAAGCACAACCACAGCCAACCATTCATTTCTAAAGATAACACAGCGATTGCAACAGCAGTTCGTTTGAATACTGATCTTGGGATTTACAAACCCCTGAAGAATCTAATTACGCATTCTGAGCCAGAGAAGAACTTTTGGGGGAAACAGTGCTAGATTCATAATGCAGCTGGGCAAATAGGCCTGTTCACATTTGCACCATACATTTAAAGCGCTGTGGTCCTACTTTAAACAGGCTACTTTAAAAAAACCCCACCAACAAATTCTGAGTGCTGTAGTTTGTTAAGAGTACAGTGGTACCTCAGGTTAAGAACTTAATTCGTTCTGGAGGTCCATTCTTAACCTGAGGTAACACTTTAGCTAATGGGGCCTCCTGCTGCCGCCACGCAGCCACACGATTTCTGTTCTCATCCTCAGGTAAAGTTCTTAACCCAAGGTACTATTTCCATTTTAGCAGAGTCTGTAACCTGAAGCGTCTGTAACCCGAGGTACCACTGTAGTGAGAGTTGTTAGCTCTCGGCGGTGAATAGGGATCTCCTAACAACTCTCAGCCCAAGTGATTACAAACTGTGTCAACATCAGTAATCTGGAGTTATATATCAATTATTGGCTTCATTTTAGCTTTGTGGTGGGAGGGTGGGCAGTGCTGAATGATTTAAGAGTTGAATTTTTCACTGCTTTTTTTTTTACTGCTCGTTGGCCGAGACGAATAAAGTAATTACCGTTATTCATATATTGTCACCTCCCTTACAGTTCTGCAGCTGCGCATGGAACACCGGCGGTCCCAAGAGCAGCTCTCCAAACGCCACTTACTCCCAGGTGAGCCCCTCCTTCCCACCCCTTTGCAAAAAGTGAAGGGAGTCACATTGCAAAGGGGATTTCTGCATGGATGAAGGAGTGGGTGGGTGCTAAGGAAAGAAGAGCTGATCTTCTAACCTTGAGATAAGGTTGCCACTTTTCTTTTCTGTTTCTTTATGGACTAGCAACAACAGAGTGGCAGGCCAAAATCAGCAGGTAGGGAGGGCAGTTTCTTCTAGAGTTCGCTAACATGCTCCCCTTTATCATCCCTCCAGCACTCAACAAACCCCTTGCAAGTTTCTCGCAGCCCAATGGGACCCAGGGCCAGAACAGGGTGAGTACCAGCTGGGCTCAAGGCTTTGAACAATGTGTGGGAAGCAGCGCTATGAGTGTCTGATGGGACTCTGTGAGAGTCCACTGCTCACTGACTCTATTAAGCACCCATATGGACCTGAAAATGTTTGTTCAGGGTTCCTTTAGATGGCGAATGAATGATGATCTGCTGAGAAGCTCATTAATTGTCAATAAGGCCCAAAAAACCCTAAAGGATTATTTTGAACTCAATATGAATCAAGGGATGGAAATAAGGGTGATTTGGGAGGCCAGCAAAGCGGTAATGAGAGGGTTTCTGATACAACAAAATGCAATTAGGAGAAAGTCACAGAATGAGACAAAAGATAAAATTATGGAACAGCTGAAAGATAAAGAGAAGAAGCTTAGAGGAAACCCAAAGAATTTGCAGATCCAAAAAGAAATTAAAGCCCTACAGGTTCAATATTCACAGTTAGTAAATCAATAAATTGAATGGAAGATAAGAAGGATGAGACAAAGAAATTTTGAATCTGCAAATAAATGTGGGAAATTATTAGCCTGCAAGTAAAGAAGAGACAAAAACAAAGTACAATTACAAACATTGTTACAGAAGGAAAATTTGTAGAGAACCCTGCAGACACTGACTCTCTTAAGCACCCATCTCCCAGCGAGGAGCGACTTCTTTTTGCAGGAAGCAAGAGGCCACTGCTATGGGCGCACCCGAGTGTGGTGTGCAAGCAGGAACGGGGTCCAGACCACACTTTCAAATGAAAAAAAATAAAATAAAAATCCACCATCATTTATTGTAAAATAAAAAGACATCCAAATATATTAATCACAGTGTGGTATATGACTAATTTATGCACGGCAGCAGAGGCATATCTAAAATGGCAGGTGCTTTTTAATTTTATTTACTTATTTACTGCATTTATATCCCACCACTGGAAGAAGAGAGCCACTGCTAGTGGTTCTTTTGCTCAGGCCTGGAGGCAGCCCAACCCAAAAGTAGAGAGGGGTGTGTGTGTGTGTGTGTGAGAGAGAGAGAGAGAGAGAGAGAGAGCGCAGAAACAATGGAAGGCATGTATTTTGGACTTTTATTTTTTAAAATGGCATTTTGTAGGGTGTGGTGGTGCAGATTTTTGTTATTTTAGTCCTGCAAGCTGCAGCTACCAAAATTCCCTCTTCTATGCATTGGCCATGGGTCGTGCATAGCTGAAAAATTCAACGTGGATTCCACGTTGCAGGGTTGCAATTCAAGTAGGGTCTTCCTGGGTATGAAAAAAGTTGGAAGGCATAACTCTGACTGGCGGTGGTTCTTCAGAGCCTAAGTGAGCAAAAGATGCCTCCTAGCTCTTCTACCTGAGCACCTGGCTAAGGATGCTAAAAATTCCTCTGCTGCTTTCTCCTCAGGCCAATGAGATTGCCAAGCTGAAAGTCTCGCCCCGGCCCCACAAGACCAGCACTGCTAAGGGCCAGCTGTCAGAAGGTAAGGAGCAACTTCTGCCTAGGAGGCATTTGGTTTGGCTTATGTTTTAATGTGAGCCTGCCTAATTCACCCAAATGCAGCTATTGTTTGAAATTCATACATACACACACACACACATCATTTCATTTGTATGCCACCTTTCCACAAATCAAACGATGTTCAAGGCAGCTCACAACATGAAAAAAACCACATAATTACAACAAAAATAGTCATAAACAATAGTCAAATACACAAAACAATTTCCACATAAATTATAATCAGGTCTAAAATAAAGATACAAAAAAAAAGTATCAGTAACAACAAGAATAACCCCTAAGCAATACTGCAGCTCAAGAATCTGTTCTGCAGCCTCAACTTTCGTAGCTGGAGTCCGTCCCGGCCCTGTCCTCCCAGGCCTGGTGGGAAAGGGAAAGGGCAAAAAGCAAGCCTTCCAGGACTTAATAGCACTTCTCTGAATTTTGCGGTGCAGATCACAAACCAAAAGGAGCAGATAAAATGCACGTCATTAGGAGGAAAGTGTGTGCAAAAACACACAAATTAGCAAAAAGAATTTGCAGAAATTACATTAGGGGAAATGGTTTGCAAAATATTAGGCAAAATAGCATTTAAAAATGCACCCATTAGGAGAAATATGCATATTATTTTTCTGCGGGCTTCTTTTAAAAATAAATAAGTCACAAATTGATGTGGAAATAAGGTAAATGGACCTTGGATTTCCGACTGGATTTCCAGGTGACCCCAGGGGATGACTACATCCCTGAAACGTTGTTTGCGGAGTTTGCCCCAGGAATATCTGGCTGGCTCCTGTTGGGAGGTAGGATTCTGGACTGCAAGGTCCTCTTGCCTGATCCCACAAGCCTGCTCTTCTGATAGTTGCTCTTCTCACTGCAGTGTCTCCGGGGGACCCTTCTGAGCTGCAGGACAAGAAGGCTCGCCTGGCCGAAGACCTGAGTGAGAAGATCCTACACCGCCCTGGACCACTTGAGCTGGTGAAGAAAAACATCCTCTCCTTGGATCCAGGTATCAAGGATGCTATGGCAGGTAAGGACTTGACTTGGCATTCTCTTTACTGGGGAATCCTCCTCTCTCATGGAGTGGAAACTGGGAATCCTGCCTGGGAGAGAGGAGGGATCCAGTGGCTGTTTATGGAGGGGCAGGTCCTAATGGAAAGTGCTTGGACTCTGGTACAATCCCAGCAGGAGGGATTGTAACAGGATAGAGCAAATTCCAGTGAGGGCTAGGGAGCTGAATTTGGAAAAGTGGGTTTGAATCCTGCCTCTGTCCCAGGCTTGGCACGCAGCCTTTCGCCTTGTTCTCATCTGCAAAATGGGAATATTGACAGCGGGAGGTTGTCATGAGAAGAAACGGGGTGGAAATTGGGGAAGCTTTTTGCAAAAGGTTTGCAAAAGGGCTGCCTAATTGGGACTGCTCGGCTCCTTGGATGGAATGTGTTCAGAGCAGGGTTCCAATTGCTGCTCTGTTAGCACCCCTCAAATCACCCCTCCTCAGGCAATGCATCAGCTAAACATGTGCGGCTAGGGGCGAGGGCCAGGCTGCAAGGATAAGCAAACAAGCTTTACCCAGTCACAGTTCTCAATTGCCTTCCACCTTGTGCTTGCTTCTGCAGCAAGGAGCCTTTTATATACACGGGGACTCACCTTCTAGAACACTTGATTTTCCAGGGTTCTAAAATGTATGAGGAGACTCTTTCAACAGGCTCCCTGCTGCAGATAGCCACCTTCCACAAGTTTGAAGGTGATGAAGACAATGGTGTGTTTGTTTATGTTTGTGTGTGTGTGTGTGTGTGTGTGTGTGTGTGTGTGTGTGTTTGCTTGTCCGCCGTCCGCCCCCGGTCCTCCGGTCACATGTTTAGGATTAGGGCCAGAACTAGGTATCCTTGCACTTGGGCAAATGGCATGGAACAGGCCCCTAAGTCATCCCTGGATTTTATGATGTGAAAAACTAACAACGGTGTGAAAATCATGTGAGAAACAACAAGAGTTGTCTCTTCTACCCTGCTATAATAATGCCGCCCCTCCTTTCTCTCACTCAAAATGTCTGCAGATGCAACTCTCACTGCTCCTGATTCCTTCACGTTTGAGGAAGATCTCAGTAGTTCTTCTTCTTCCTCCTCCTCCTCCTCCCCATGCTTTGCACTGTCTCCTGGAAGTGCCCATGGGAACCCTTCCACCGCAACGGCGGCCTTTCAGGTAAGCAACTGCGTAGAACTCACCTGTACATGCTGAAGAGACATGAGATGAAAGGGGAACAGGGGATAAGAACAGGGCGCTTGGTGCATACTCCTGGAAATGTAACATTTTGTAGGTGTCCAGCTTTCCATCTCAGTATTAAATATCTGATTCTCATGTCTGAGAATTGCTTAAGTGAGCACTGCATCTTTGAAAGGGAGGAGGAAGGGGGGAGGACCAGATTAAGTTGACTCCAGCCCCATCTGCACTATACTTTTAAAGCAATATCATGCTACTGCAAAGAGTCACGGCTTCCCCCCAAAAATTCTGGGAACTGTAGTTGGTTAAGTGTGCTGAGAGCTGTTAGAAATCCCAATTCCCTCATGGAGCTGCGATTCCTGGATTTCCCCGAGAAGAAGAATCGGTTGTTAAACCACTCTGAGAATTGGGCGCCTCCACACAGCACCCTTAGCAGACTGCATTTCCCGTTATTCTTTGGGGGAAGCCATGACTCTTAAAGTGGCAAGGTACTGCTTTAAATGTGCAGGGCAAACAGGGCCATTAGTTGTTCATCACCACCTCGTCAGCTCCAATAGTTACCAGCCACCGCTGCCTCTCACCCTTTTGAGAGTTTCATGTGAAGTGAGGTGGTATCATTGCTTGCGCAACAGATTGGCCAGAAATGGCTCCTGAGGTGTAAGGTTTGCCTCCTTATTGAGCGGTCTCCACACTTTTGTTAAGAACACCCCTTGATACCCACACCTCCCTTGGCTTATGGCCCAGGTCCACATAGAAATACCGGTACATCGGACAAGCTGAGTTGTCAAACAGGCCTAGTGAATTTGCAGAAGAACTGGTGTAATCTTGAAGTCCAAGTTTCATTCATGAGTTTACTTCCAAGTACAGTCATACCTCATGTTATGTTTGCTTCACGTTGCGGCTTTTCAGGTTATGAATGTGGCAAACCCGGAAGTGTTTACTTGTAGGTTCGCCGCGTGCACACGCACAGAAGCGATCTGTGCACTTCGGTCATGCGCAGAAGTGCTCTTTCATGCACATGCAGTAGAGTCGCTCTACTTATGGACTTTTCGGGGTGCAAACAACACCCCGAAATGGATCGCATTCATAAGTAGAGGTACCACTGTACGTACACTGCAAAATATGAAGGGTTGTAAATATTCGAAAAGCAAAGTCGTAAAATCAACCAATCAATCAAAATAATCTATAATATCTCTCTTTCCAAGTAAGTAAAATAAATATATAGTGGTACCTCGGTTTACGAACTTAATCTGTTCCGGAAGTCTGTTCTTAAACCAAAACCGTTCTTAAACTGAGGCGCGCTTTCCCTAAGAGGCCTCCCACTGCCGGTGCCCTTCCACTGTTCAAATTCCCTTCTAAGACAAAGGTAAAGTTCGCAAACCAAGACACTATTTCTGGTTTTGCGGAGTTTGTAAACCAAATCATTCTTAAACCCTACTGTTCTTAAACCGAGGTACCACTGTATATGATGTGGTTGTGCTGCCCTCTACAGGGCATGTTTGTATATTGCAGGATGTAAGAATCACAATGATGAGTGAATTTTGAGGGGTTGGCCACTTTCTCCCTTTTGAAGGACACAATCACAATAATACCCCCCCCCAAAAAAAAATTATACACAGCAGAACTAACCAGTAGTTAACATAACTAGGCCTGCTGCCAGTCTGCTGTTCTTGTGGGGGGGCGGAGTTTCAGGTTAGAGTTGCCACTTTCAGTACCTTGATTGCCACTCCAACAAACCCTTACATGTGCGACCCACCGAGGCCTAAACTGGCAGGGATGGAAGGACAGAATCCTGCACCCCAAGAGTCATTTCTGATTCACTTAGAAGCCAAAAGCTTTGACACCACCATTGGCTTTCCCCAGCTTCACACAGGACACCCACACTCCCAAATTATTCCTGGTTCTAGAGAGGGCTGGGGGCACTGAGGAGGTCAGAAGCCTTTGGAGGCCGAGAGAGAGAGAGAGATTGTTCCAGGGCAGCAATTCTGGGAATGATGACACTGACCTTTGGTTGTAACATGACTTACTACTCCCAGTATTAACAAATAATGTTGCCTGTCTTATCTGAAGATGTTATTCTGAGGTGCTATTCAGGCACTCAGCCCCTCCATCCTCCACACTGCCCAAATCTCAAAGCCAGCACTGCCTGTGTGCTGTGCTCTCCCCCTGCCTCCACACCGCCCCAAGATTGCATTCAGCACAAGACGAGCTTATTGGGTCAGGCCGCAGGCCTATCTAGACCAGCACTCTGACCTCAACTGCTGTTAGATTTTGTACGTCTTTGTGCACATGCCAAAGAATTCCCATTCTAGGCTTCAGGACAGAATGTGGGGTTTTAAGGCTGGATGTGGTGGGCAGGTACTGTATAGTAAACCAGCCCCCTGTCACCTCCCCAGCTCCCTACCACCTCCTTCAAAGCTCTGTCCCACTTTCTTTCTTTTTTAAATTGTTTTTTATTGATTTTCCAATAAAAACATCCAATTAATATATCCAATCATAATACTCCAATTAAAATAAAAAACACCAAATTATAGTCCAAATTATAATCATTAATTTTTCGGACCACCCCACGATCTGGATCTCTGAAGCATATCTCCACATTTCAGTCCTGCCTCTCCTCATTGTTTCCATATTTTCCACATCTTGATTTTGATGCTTTATAGCCCTGTCCCACTTTCTGCCCAGCGGCATTGCCTCTCGCTGTTCTTCTCCTTCTTATCTGAAATTATACACAAGAGGGAAAACTGGGGCATGCCAGCTGATGGGAAAGCTGAAAGCTTAACTCTCAGAAGGGAAGGATGCTTGGCTTTATAGGAAAGGAAAGTTTGGGGGCTGCCAGTTTAGAGAAGAAGGTGCAGGAGATGGGAGCTAGGAGGGTACTTGGCCTCCATTTTCTCCCTCTTCTCCCTGCAGCTGGACCTCCCTCCGATCCTGGATCAACAGCTGCCTCCTGTGTCATCATCCACCTCTGAGGCTGAGTTCCCTCCCCAAGGGGGGAACCCCCTTGCCAAGCCCTCCGTTTCACTCCTCAAGGTAGAGACCATCAAGAGCAGGAAGGTCAGGGAGGAGGTTGGGGAGGAAGCAGAAGTCCACTGCTCTGTCTTTTATCAGAGAAAAGTATGAATTGGTGCAGAATGAATTGCAAGCCGAATCCAGATAGCTGCCTATTTTGAACAGAGCTGTTGGGAAACTTCCTCTCCTCACCCCGCTGATTTTCACGTAGGAAAAAGTGAGCAAAGATTTCTGGGGGAGCGCAAGGCTTACTGGTGGTGACGGCAGCAACTACATCCCACAGCTGCCCTCAGGGGGAAACATGTCCGCTGCTGTCTTCATTGCCATTCAGGTGCCCAGCTAAGTCTGCCTTATTGCTTTTCACTGACTGAAATGGTTTTATTGACATTTGTGCTGCCACCATACAAAACCTGTTCTGAGGGTTCCTGAATATTTCTGCCTACTTTAGTTGGGAGGCTAATAAAGAAGTGAATCTATATAACCCAATGCAAAAACAAACAGACAAACAGGTGGCTGGTTTTCACCCCCTACCTTTGCTCCTGCATAAGGACAGAGTCAGGTGTTCTTTTGTGGCAGGGAGGACAGTTGGAGGCCGGCCCCTGGTCTCTCCTTCTGCTGCTAACCCATGTTCTGAAGGCCCAAGAATTTAGGAAACGGGGGTGCCCAAGGTAGCAGTACAGTGGTGCCTCGCAAGACGAAATTAATTTGTTCCGCGAGTCTCTTCGTCTTGCGGTTTTTTCGTCTTGCGAAGCACGGCTATTAGCGGCTTAGCGGCTTAGCGGATTAGAAAAAGGGGAAAAAAGGGAAAAAACTCGCAAGAATTCGCAAGACGTTTTCATCTTGCGAAACAAGCCCATAGGGAAATTCGTCTTGCGAAGCACCTCAAAAAGCGAGTTTTTCGTCTTGTGAGACATTCGTCTTGCGGGGCACCACTGTATTACCTAGCTCTAGAAAGCCCCCCTGCTTTAACCACTATGCACCACTGTCTTTTGAGAGTCCCGTTCCTGCTCTCTTTCACACACTTTGATGCCTTTCACAGGCCCCATCCAAGGTCCCTGAGGCCAGGAAGCCCCCACGCCCCAAGAAGGCCAAGGAACCGCGCCCCAAAGTGAAGAAGCTCAAGTACCACCAGTACATGCCGCCCGACCAGAAGGGGGAGCAGGCGCCGGTGCCCATGGATGCGGCCTACGCCCGCGTCCTCCAGCAGCAGCAGGTCTTCTTGCAGCTCCAGATCATGAGCCAGCAGCAGCCCACGCCGACGTCGCCAGCCACCTTCTGCGTCCGAGCCGTGCACGCTGTCCCAGCCAGGTAAGCCGTTTTGCTTCCGGGAACGCTGTCCCCCCTAGACAAAAGCACACTAGCGAGGCCGGAGAGAAGACTGGGATGGGGAAACCCAGCGTCAACTCCTCTCTTTTCTCCCTTTGCCCAGCAGTGCTCCAGAGCAGGTCCTGAGCTTCGCTGGGACGCCTGCGCCACCAAGTGGGCCTCACCCGCTCCCTCTCCCCTCCCCAGCCACGCCAACCTCCCCTTCGCCGCCCAAACCGGAACTGCTGCCTGCCAACTTGGAGGAGCTAACGGTGAGTTGGGGCAGGAGGACTCCCAGCCATCACACATCGGATTCCGCATGGACAGAATCCCCCACTCTCGGAGATGGTTTCTGCAAATCAAGTCCAGTTGCAAATAACCGCTTCAGCCGTTCTGTTGCAGTGAGAGCCAGGCTTCCAAAGAACCTGGTTAGATGGGAAGATCTAGAGGAGGGGCACGTAATCGTCAGCACAAGGGGGCAACTTTCTGAAGGCCACATGGGCAAGGTGGGCAGGGCCAGGGACAAAAGGTGGGTGGGGCCGAGGCAGCAGGCGGGCAGAGCAATAGATGTTGCTCCTTTCTTCAGCAGGCTACACACAAAAGCCAGAGGTCTCTTCACATAATCTCACCCCGACCCCCCTGCATCCATGTGAGCAAGAGCGCAAGGACACAGTCCAGCCAGGCAAAAGCTCTTGTTGGGAAGGGGCAGAGCAGGGCCAAAGGGAGTGGCCTAGAGGGAACTGCCAAAGGCCAGATGGAGAAGACAGGAGGGCTTTATTTGCACCCGCGCCCGAGGCTCTCCACCTAGAAGGAGGATAGGCCTCCTCCTTTCCCATGAAAGCCCATGGGTTAAGATCTGCATCCAAAACTCTCTCTCTGATTGCCCCCTGCCATCCGAGATAAGATAACAACAACAACTTTGTTATTCATACCCTGCCTACTCTGGGCATCTTCCAATACATATAAAAACATAATAAAATGCCAAACATTAAAAACTTCCTGAAGTGGCGAGGAGGGGGCAAGGGCTGTTTCAGTGCTGGTGCCCCGATTATGGACTGATCCCTGCACTAGTGATTAGAATTAATCACCAGACTAAGACTTTATTTTTCTTTTTAACCCCAAGCTGCCTTTGATTCTAGAGCTGTTGTTTCAATGGTATTTCCCCACTGCTTACTGCCGATTCTGTTTTATTTGGTGGTGGTTGCTTTATTTATTCATTGTTAGAAGCCACTTTAGACTTTAGAACTTTAAAAAACAAAAGCAAGTAAAAGCCAAGAAATAAAATGGTAGCGAGGGGAAAGATATGAAGAAAGAAAGAAAGACGGACACCTGGAGTTGTGAAATGAAGGGAGGGAACTCTGGAGAAGCTTCCATCCTTGAATTATACCCGTTAGTAATTCCTGATCTTCTAAGATGAGACTGCAGAGTATGTGCAACTTCACCTGTCCGTCATAGCCACCCCTTGAAGGCTGCTGACCAGCCATTCCTTTCATCTGGCAGATTCTTGGTGAGCGGCCCAGGAACTATCCGAGCTTGGAAGGGGAGACACATTCTCTCCCAACTATTGGCGTCTGGTGCCACAGGCAGAGAGGCCAGGAGCAGGTGGAGCTAGAGCCAAGGACAGGCAGAGATAACTAAGTTTTGCACCCCCCCCAATCCTCCTGCTCCTCTTTGCTGAGTTTTGCAGGCTAAGGTCAGTGGGGCAGTGCCCCGTTTTCCCTAAAGGGCTGGACTTTCGTGCTTCCAAACAAAAGGAAGACAGAATGGGGCAGAAAGAGAGAAGAGAGATCTAAGTCAACTGAGGGTTCGAAGCATCTCTAGGTATTTCTTTGGGTGCTTTTCTCCGGGGATCTAATGTGGTGGGACTTGTAGATCTGCCACCTGGCAAAAGTGTGCATGCTGCACATGCCTTCACTTATCCCCCTACTTGATAAACACATGTTAATATTATCTAGAGCAAGCGGAGCCTGGGTAGTGTGCTGTCGTGGATCTTTTTATTGCTCAGGGAAGGGAACATGTAACAATAAAACTATACTACACACAGACACAATGTGTGCATTTTAGGGGTGGGCAGTAGGCTGTGTGATTTGCAATAGATCGGCAAGGTTTCCTGACTTGTCAGTTGTTTAACAATAGCTGCAACAGATTGACCCCTATGCCTGCACTCTAAATTATACTGATGAATAGCGAAAGCGAGGAAGAAAACCAGGAATGGGTTGCCTGCATGGAAGGACTGTAAGCTCTGTTCCATTCTGGCATTCAAAACAAATTCCCGGGCTCAGAATTCTTTAATGCTGAATGCCTGTCTTTTGCACCATGCTCCTGTTGGCAGATCTTTGCGGGGTGAAGAAGAGTCCTATAAAAAGCAAAGTAGATCCCACATGCCTGGCACTTGACCATTTCTGGTGCCTTGTGTAATATTCTATAGCACCTTTTGTAGGGCAAACCTGCACAGGCCAGTTATAATGTTAAAAATGCATTATAAATATGTGACACCAGAGGGTGCTGTAGAGCAGCGATCCGTCATCTATTGCAAATTGCCTTAAGAGCTATTATTGCTTGTTTTTTATAGTGTTTTTACAATCAGTGTAGATCCAGCCTTAATTTCCTTTGGCCGCTGCTTTGATTCCCAGGTCTCCGAACTCCGCCAGCAGCTCCGGAAGCGGGGCCTCCCTGTTTCTGGCACCAAGCCAGCCCTGCTGGAGCGCCTCAAGCCTTACCAGGTGGCCAGGGCCAAGCCCCCACCTGTCCCACTCTCCAGCGCCCGCTTGTCACCCTCTGACCTAGAGGAGGAGGAGGCCCAGGCCCTGCGGGAGAAGCAGCGGGTGGCTGAGAGCCTGGCGCAGAAACTCCACCGGGAGCAGAAACACCACCACGACGACGACCTCCGAGTGGAGCTGGAGATGCACAAACGGATCAAGAACCGCCGCAAGGGAGCACTACTGCCCCACAGCCAGCAGGGGGCACCTCCGCCCTACATCCCCAAGAGAGAATGCGCCAAGGAGGGAGGAGGCACGGAAGATGGCTTCATGGTGAGCAAACAAGCATTCTCCAGCTGATCCAAAAGAGAGTGAGGGGCCTCCTGGGTTGCCTGTGTGAAGGAGATTATCCCACTGGATTAGAGCAAAGAGCTGGGAGAGAGGCCACCTGAGATTTGCAATTCTAGAGGGCTGCTGGGCCATAGAAACGTCCACAGCATTCTGCTACCCATGGTAGCAAACCAGATGCTCTGGGAAGCAGGAAATGAGTGCAACAGCCCCTCTTCCCAGTGGATTCGGGTGCATTTGAACACGGAGACTCCATCCTTTTAGGCTGCAGCCTTAGGCTTCAACAGGGTTAATAGCCGCGGAATAATCCATGGATTTATCTAATCTACTTTTAAAGTCTTTGTGGCCATGACCACATCCTGTGGCAGGGAGTTCCACAAGTTAATTGTGCATTTGTGTGAGTGTGAAGAAGGACTTCCTTTATTTCATCCTGAATCTACTGCCAGTCAGTCTCAGTGGGTGACCCTAAGTTCTAGTATGGGGGAGAAAGAAAAGCACCTTCTCTCCATAACATGCATAATACCACATGCCATGGCCTCACCCCCACCGCTGTCATCTGTTCTCTAAATTCAAAACCCCCAAGTGTTCTAGAGAACATTATGGCTAGAGGGCTAGAGAAGCTAATTCAGAGCTGTATCCTATGAACTGTATGTTTGTTTTTTCCAGGATTAAGATGAACAAACCGGTCTTTTCTTTATCTGCTAGGGGAGTACTGGTTTGCTTGTTTCCCCATCTTAATCTGTTGCTCAAAAAAGTAGGGGTGGCCCTTTTGCTAATGGTGTCTCCTAGCAAGGGGTGGGGGCAAAAACCAAATTGTCTCCCTGTTGCCTCAGATAACTTAGACATTAAAGGTCAGCAGCTGGCAGCCCTAAGGCTTAAGCCAAAAAAGTCCTTGCCACAGAGGCACATGTTTGCATGTGCATGCATGTGGCAGGGCTTAGTTTGGGGGCTTGTGGGCGTATCACCCAATGAGCTGCTAACCAATGAGCATTGGACATTTTAAGAGAAGTCCGCTTTAGCCCTGGTTGGGTAGCATCAGTGGGGCTGGTAGCAAGGAGGGCTTTTGTCTGGGGCAGAAAATGCTAGACTTTGTATTTCCTCCATTTTCCTGCTAGGTTTTGTGCCCTGCCTCCTGTGAGCCGATTAATTCTGATATGGAGCTGCCCCTTGAAATAACAGCCAGCCCCCCGGACCCAGCCCCAGGAACCCGGTCCCTGGAGGAGGAGCTCCAAGAAGCCATCCAGAAAGCTCAGGTACTGTGGGGCGAGGAGGCCCAGCTGGGCTTCTCCAACCTCTGCACATGCACCGAGGAACTCTTCTCATTTTAATTATAATTATCCCACATGTCTGAAGTCTTGAAAACAAATTTATGGGATGAGCTCCTAGGCCATATTGAGCTTGCCCCCTGCCTGAAACTCATCACGGCATAGAAGACCCCTGTACAAAAAAGGACCCTGCCCCAGAGCTGGCTGAATGGCTGGGCCTGGTGAGGACTCCCTTTGTAACTGCTCTTCTTTTCCCTTCCCTGTCTGCAGCTGGTGCCAAGCCAATCGATCGAAGATATCTTAGAGGAACCGCTGATGTGTTCAGGTGAGGAAATGGCCCCCGTAACCCAACTTACCAGTAGGGGGCAGCCGTAAACCACAATTTGCTATTGGAGAAGCTCCAAGAATGGAGCCAATGGGGCAATGATACACTTTTTTCAGAAGACTAGGAATCTGGGGCTCAAGCCCTGCTTCAGAATCATATTCTCTGCCCTGGAAATATAACCCCCGAACCCCAGACAGGTGGGGCAGGATTGTTGGTTACTCAATGGTGAGCGGCAGGCATTCAATCTGTTACCTCCGAGGATGTGGACAGGCTGCTTGGACGAGTGAAGCCAACCACCTGTCTCCTGGATCCTTGCCCATCCTGGCTTATAAAAGCTAGCCGGGAAGGACTGAGCGATGGGCTTCGTGGGGTGGTGAATGCTTCCCTCCGTGAGGGAGCCTTCCCAGACCCGCTGAAAGAGGCGGTTATTAAACCGCTTCTTAAAAAACCATCTTTAGATGCGGCCACGATGGCCAATTATCGCCCAGTCTCAAACCTTCCATTCTTGGGCAAGGTGATTGAGCGAGTGGTTGCTGAACAACTCCAGGCATGCCTGGAAGAAGCGGACCATTTGGATCCCTTCCAGTCGGGATTCAGGCCTCATCATGGGACTGAAACTGCCTTGGTCGCACTGGTTGATGATCTCCGGCGGGCTAGGGACAAAGGTGAGAGCTGTTTCCTAGTTCTGCTGGATCTCTCAGCGGCGTTTGATACCATCGACCATGACATCCTTCTGGACCGTCTTGAGGGGCTGGGAGCTGGGGGCACTGTCATACAGTGGTTCCGCTCCTTCCTCCTGGGCCGTGTTCAGAAAGTGGTGGTGGGGGATGAGTGTTCAGACCCCTGGCCGCTCACTTGTGGGGTGTCTCAGGGTTCTGTCCTCTCCCCCATGCTTTTCAACATCTACATGCAGCCACTGGGAGGGATCATCAGGAGGTTTGGGCTGGGTGTTCATCAGTATGCAGATGATACCCAGCTCTACCTCTCTTTTAAATCAGAACCAGTGAAGGCGGTAAAGGTCCTGTGTGAGTGTCTGGAAGCGGTTGGAGGATGGATGGCGGCTAACAGATTGAGGTTGAATCCTGACAAGACAGAAGTACTGTTTTTGGGGGACAAGAGGCGGGCAGGTGTGGAGGATTCCCTGGTCCTGAATGGGGTAACTGTGCCCCTGAAGGACCAGGTGCGCAGCCTGGGAGTCATTTTGGACTCACAGCTGTCCATGGAGGCACAGGTCAAATCTGTATCCAGGGCAGCTGTTTACCAGCTCCATCTGGTACGTAGGCTGAGACCCTATCTGCCTGCGGTCTGTCTCGCCAGAGTGGTACATGCTCTGGTTATCTCCCGCTTGGACTACTGCAATGCGCTCTACGTGGGGCTACCTTTGAAGGTGACCCGGAAACTACAACTAATCCAGAATGCGGCAGCTAGATTGGTGACTGGGAGCGGCCGCCGAGACCATATAACACCGGTCTTGAAAGACCTACATTGGCTCCCAGTATGTTTCCGAGCACAATTCAAAGTGTTGGTGCTGACCTTTAAAGCCCTAAATGGCCTCGGTCAGGTATATATGAAGGAGCGTCTCCTCCCCCATCGTTCTGCCCGGACACTGAGGTCCAGCTCCGAGGGCCTTCTGGCGGTTCCCTCACTGCGAGAGGCCAAGTTGCAGGGAACCAGGCAGAGGGCCTTCTCGGTGGTGGCGCCCGCCCTGTGGAATGCCCTCCCATCGGATGTCAAGGCGATGGACAACTACCTGACATTCAGAAGACATCTGAAGGCAGCCCTGTTCAGGGAAGTTTTTAATATGTGACATTTTAGTGTATTTTTTATCTCTGTTGGAAGCCGCCCAGAGTGGCTGGGGAAACCCAGCCAGATAGGCGGGGTACAAATAATAAATTATTATTATTATTATTATTATTGTTAGCCATGCCTTCCAGTGCAAAGTCCTGACACAGAAACAGGTTGTGTCGCTTAGATCGGAACGAGCTCAGGGTTAGGAGGGCACGGTAGGTGTGCTGCTGTGCCAAGTTATATCCCGTTTTTCCTCATCTGCTCCAGGTGACCTTCTTCAAGCACCTGCCTTGAACCCAGAAGTCCCTGATCGAGTTGCCCCATCCCCGCAAGAAGCGTCACCACCAAAGAAACCGCGACCCAGCAGCGAACCTCCCTTGGTGACCTCCGCCATCTTTGATTTTCCTGGTCCCTACGACTTCCTCTCGACAGCCTCCTCTTCCTCTGCGTCGCTGGACTCACTGTCCTCTGTTTTCTCCCCTGACTCTCTGGAGATGCCCCCATCTCCCCCAGATGCCTGGCAAGGAAACGGTGCCCGTGCTGGATTTGACCCGGTCGATTGGCTAGAGGCCTTGACCTCGGGCTCAGCATCAGGCCTCGGCTCCACCAGTCCTGTTGGGGGCAGCATCTTCTGCACGGACTTCTTTGATTCAACCGACCTTGGCGTCAACCACATGATAGACTTAATGGTGGAGCAGTGGTAGGCGGGGTGCTAGCAGCCCATTCGGAGACCCCAAGGCCTGGAGGGAAAGGGGGATAATCCTCTGCATGCCCTGTAAGGCCTTGCCGGCACTGGGTACCACCTTGAATGGGTGAGAACGAGAGAGCAGTTTAACGTCAAGCATCGTCACGGGTGGTTTTGTTTCGGTTCATGCCAAGTCCAGTTGCTCTCTTAGAAGAATTAAGCACCCTGATGTTTGGGTTGTGTCAGCACCAGGCATCTCATCTTCAATGGCCCGACAGCCCCAGAAACCCTTTGCTGTCCTCAGTGATGTCTCTAGCTTGAGATGGATGAAACCAATATTTGCAAGGACAGTGGTCCAGCCAGCCTGCTGCATTGGGATGGTTCAAGACATCGAGGAGATGAATTAAAATGTGTGCCTTTCTGCCATGCCACTGTGAAGCAGTTCTAAAAAAAAAAATGGTTTGGAAGGGCACCAGTTTTCACCACCAGCTCCCCTGGAACCTGGGTTCTTAACAACTTTGGAAGCCATCTTGCATGAAAGCTTTGGCATATGGGTCACGCTACATTGAACCTTGGATGCCTGCATCGTTTCAACTCCAGAAGTCATTAATAGAACAGGAAGTGCCATGGTCTACCTTCAAAGCATCTTCAAGAGGTCATGTTGGCTCAGTTGAACCGTGAGAACAACACCAGCTCTGCACACATCTGCGTGGCCCCATAGATCTAGATGCACGCTGGCTTAGAATGAGAAATGCAGGTTCTACCTTGGTGTGGGGAGGTACCACCGTTTTATTGAGTTAAACAGAGGAAGTGCCAGCTTCGAAACAATTTGGATCGTGCCATCTCAAGCCCCTGGCACAACGGGGGAGAAGCTAAGATTTCCTGGGGCTGCCCTGAATGGGCTATACCAACAGTGGCAACCTCATGTTTTACTGAAAGCAGGGGGGGTAGCGGGAGGGAGGAAAACATCTGTGTTGGGGACCGAACCATCTTTTGTGGCTGCTCAAAGAGAGATGGGATTGGAAGGGTGAAATGCAGCTTTAACTGCTTGTGCCATTCTAACCCTTACTGTCTTTCTTACTTGGTGTTGCGAAGTAGAGGGTGCATATGCAGACACAGGGCTCAGGACCACTTCTTTTTGATCTGGGGGTGCGGGGGTGGGAAAGCTCCCAAAGGGAGCTGGATATGGAGGGATCTGTTTTCACAAGGGAGATGATGGTAGTGGTGGCTCATATCCTAGTAGCCAAAGGTTGCTGGGACATTTAGGTCAATGGGCTTGTGGCAGGATCCGGGCACAGCTATAGAAACTGCTCATGTGGAAACATCTAAGCAAAGGCTTAATTCTGCTTTAATTTATAGCCGTTCCATTCCTGAAAACTATGGTTCTGTGAGACTGGCCCAGAGAATTTCCACTGCTCTCACCAAGCTAAGGACTTATTATTCACACTTCTGTTTGCCCCATGATTTTTAGGCACGGGTCTGAGAGGTTTTTCTTTTGTCTTGCTGGTTTCCCCAGCAAAGCGCCCTGTTTACTGCCCAATCAGAACAAAGTCTATCTGCTGAAAACCCAATTGGCGTTTGTTCCGATTCAGCAGTGAACAGCAGGTTTTCCTGGGGAAACTGGCAAGACTAAAGAAAAAACCTCCCAGACTCTTGCCTAGAAATCATGGGACAAAGAGAAGTGTGAATAATAAGTCCTTAGTTTGGTGATAGTGGAGGAAATTCTCTGTTAGAATACCCTGGTCAGTGTGGATGAGCCCTGTGTTTCTCTGGAGTTTTTGGAAGAAGGTATGACAAGTTAAACTGAGACAATATTGCCAAACATTTCAAAGCAAACATAGACTATTAGGGTGTGTCTGCTGTGGCTATACTCTCAAACTACTAGACCTACATAAAAACAGGACCCACTCTGTTGCAGAAATGATATTCTCTTGAGGACCAAGTGCAGGGGAAATAACTTTTACTGCTTTGAAGTAGAAGGGGCTGTGCAGACTGTTGACAGGCTGGGCACCTATGACATCGTAAGTATAGCTTCCCCTCCCCACAGCAGTCTTTCAGCCTCAGGTTTTTATGCATGCATGCATGCACACATATACATACATACATACATGCATACATGTATATCTGTAGTAAGAAAAAAAGACACAGTATACCAGAAGCATGCAGGAGAGGGCCAAAACTGCCAAGAAAATTTGCATCCCCCATAATTTGAAGAGCAAAGACGGAGGGAAGCTGAGCTCACCCCGCGCAGTGGTCAAAGAGTGCTGTGTCCTCTTTTTTTATGTACCGTATTTTTCGCTCTATAACACGCACCCGACCATAACACGCACGTAGTTTTTAGAGGAGGAAAATCCGTGGGCATGTCACCCGTAGGCATTTCCTCCATAACACGCACAGACATTTCCCCTTACTTTCTAGGAGGAAAAAAGTGAGTGTTATGGTGCAAAAAATACAGTACCTCTGTCTGTAACCTCAGAACAGTTTGCTGCACCAGCCATTTCAGCTTTAAAACACTTTCATTTCTGTACTGTCCACACTGTTGACTTGACAAGTTGGATTGTACGAAAGTGAAGGCAGTTTGAGAGTGTGGGCATTAAAGAAACACCCACTTCAAAGCACATACAGTGGAACCTCAGAAGTCAAACGTAATCCATTCCCGAAGGACGTTCGACTTCTGAAAGGTTTGAATTCCGAGGCGTGTCTTCCGACTGGATGACATCTAGGCTTTTTGCAGATTGGAAGCTGCGTCGGACGTTTGGATTCCGAGGAATGTTCAAAAACGGAATAGTTACTTCCGGGTTTTCGACGTTCGGAAGCCGAAACGTTCGGGAATGGAGCAGTTCGAGAACCAAGGTTCCATTGTACTCCTGTTGCCCGAGAGCCAACAGTGTGACTTTGCCCTCCTGGTAACATCATCATTTAACTCACATGGTTCCCCCCCCCAAAGAATCCTGGGAACCATAGTCTAAGGGTACTGGGAATTGTAGCTGCCATTCCCAGGATTCTTTTTCTGGGGATGGAATGTGCTTGGAATGTGTGGCATGGGTGTGACATGGCAACTCATCGGCTAGGGTAAACCAGTCATAATATGCGGGAGGCAGGGTCCTTGGCGTTCAGCATGCAGAATTGTGGGGTTCTGCTTATTTAAAAATCATCTAGCTGATTGTTCTCCACGAGCAGAAAAGCTGCCATGGAAAAAGCCACCAAGTTAAGCCTGGCAAGGATGATAGCCATGTGTGTACCCCGTTCTTCCAACACAGACCTTCAGCATTGTAACCATCATCACCTTCCATCGCCTGCCGTCTCCAAATAAACACCATTTCTCGCTGCCTCAAATACAGGTGGATTGTCGTTGTTGTATTTTATAATACCCTTGTGGAATTGGCTTAGGTTGGTTCAAGGCGCTGTACAGGGCTTGTGTGGAGGAGAAACTCAGTAAGTCTGGAGAAATCATGCACAACACCCAAGAAGTTTAAGTGTTGGGATCAGCCAGGAAAAGAAGGCAGCAGCCCCCTGGTCTGTTGCAACGCCACGTCTTATGGGTGAGTACATGGGGCAGGAGAGTGGGAAAAGAAGGCTCCATATAATCTTCCTAGGTCCGATTATGGTTCCACTCCTCAGACAGCCTGCTGGTTCCTCTGAACGTGTCTTTGTTATAAGTGCTTCCTCTTCTGTCTTGCTGCTCCACAAGCCCCATGCTCTGGTGCCTGCCTGAATCCTTGTTCCAGTCCTCCTTTGGATAGATTTTTCAGCTCCATCCAGGGCCAGTCTTAATCCTGCTGGGACTTGCACTCCCTGTGCACCCTGGTCTTTCTATAGCTCTGGTTTCCAGGCTCCTTGTACTGTAGACCTCTGTAGATCTTTCCTGTCTGCTTTCAAATAACTCAAATTCTGACTTTCAGTCCCCTTAATAATGCAGGCGTGGAGGACCTTTGGCCTCTGGATGTTGATGGAAGTTATAATTAAGCAACATCTGGAGGGCCACAGGTGCCCCACATCTGTCTTAATGGAACTCACCATGGTTTGCCCTCCTTTCCCATAAAACAGTAAATAAATATCAGACAGACCCAGTTGCTCTCTGGCCCCGCCCCAAGCATTATAGTTATGAGGAGGAATTTAGACCGGAAAAACTGGGGAAAGGGTTGGGCACTTCTTCCCCACCCACCGTTTCTCCTTAAAGCTACTGTTCCTCAGAGGGAAAAAGCAACATTACGTGCTTCCTACATTGCTCCATCTGGGTCAATGGTTTACCCCTTTCCAAACTTTTAGTCCTCCCCAGTAAACACACCAAGGGCACTTGCAGACTGTCAACAATCATGGACTGGGATTCAATCACATTCCAGCAAATTCAGGCTAAGGAATTAAACCTGATTTGGAGCTCTTGTGCAACAAACCTCCTTCCTCAAAATAATGGACCTCGCAATAAAGGAATGAGGTCAAATAATGTGGGATTGATTAGGCAACGTTGCATCCGTCTCCCCATAAACAAATCGGGATGAATGTTAAATAGCAAACTCAACCCTGACTAGCTTATTTGCAAATAATTCAGGCTGAACGTTCACCAGACAGGTTGTGTGGAAGCTGTTTGCAAGCAACCTCGGAGCCCTGAAAGTTATGTCTTCCTGATGCCATCTTCATACTCTCCCACACAGAACCCAAGAGAGGCTTTTATCTATTAAAAGATATCCACTATCTTTATCAATTACTGTTAAATAAATAAAGTAGACCAGCTACTACAATATAAGAGCGCCTGTGGGCAGGAATCTGTGTCTGAAGAACTTGAAAGGGGTGTGTGTGTGATTGAGACTTCACATTGCCACCAGCTCTGATGATCCACTCTCACTTTCATCATCGTCATCATCTTCCTCATCTTCTTCCCCCTTCTTACGACGAAAGTAAGCAAACAGGCTATAAAGTTAAAAGGGGTTATGGAGAAAGAAAGAATTAGAGACTCAGCAGATTTCAAACTTTCTAGCTACAGAGAATGGTTTCCTCAGGGCCTTGACCACTCATGAAACTCTGTGTATGTGTCATGGAGCCCAAATATCTTGCAAAGGATTCTGGGAAGCTGCTTAGCATGAACAGACCTGAGACAAGGCTTGAATCTGAGGTGGCTTCCAATGGGAATGTAATCAAATATTTTTTGTTGTCCTTTTGATAGGATCTGAGGGAGCTTTTCTGCCGTTACTGATCATCTTACAGAGAGTTTACCAGGCATTCCCCACTCTCGCCTTATACACTGCTCTGTGTACCTCTCCATCCACACACACATGCATAAACACCTGAGGGCAGTCTATATCCATATGTCCATCTTTTAGCCCTCTGGGATGGTGGTGCAACCTCAAAGGTGCCAGCTGGCCTGCTGAGTAGGGCATTGTGTTATTTCCAAGCTTAAAGGGGGCATTTGGGAACAGAGGCTCTCGAGATGGAGGGGTGGGCCTGGCGTGCCCTAGTGTTAACCTATTACCAGTCACCCTCGGGGTGCCATCCCAGCCCCCCAGGACTCACAATGCAAGAACGATGAAGACAAACAACCCGCCTGTGCCCCCAATCACTATCCAAACAGAGAAGTCGGCTTGAGGGGGCGGAGCCCTGGATGAGATTCCCAAGGCAAGGGGGACTGTCATCGTTGTGTGTGACGGCCGGGGGAACCAAGTGGTCTTCCCAACTGGAGGCACCACTGAAGAAAAGAGATTAGAAAGAGAAGGCCCTTCAATCAATGTATCAGCTAGATGACTGCGTTAAAAACTCATTAAAATAACCTTTTAAAGACATCCCTGATTAAGCGGACAATGCTTTTTACAGAGAGAGAGAGAGAGAGAGAGAGAGAGATTTTAATACAGTGGTACCTCAGGTTAAGTACTTAATTTGTTCCGGAGGTCTGTACTTAACCTGAAACTGTTCTTAACCTGAAGCACCACTTGAGCTAATGGGGCCTCCTGCTGCTGCCACGCCGCCGCTGCGCGATTTATATTCTCATCCTGAAGCAAAGTGCTTAACATGAAGCACTATTTCTGGGTTAGCAGAGTCTGTAACCTAAAGCATATGTAACCTGAAGAGTATGTAACCCGAGGTACCACTGTATAGGTTCTTATAAAGACTGATGGGTGCTATCTTAGATGAGGCGATCCTCTTTCCCTCTCACACTGGTGAGAACGTCTTTTCTTCCTCCGGATGTCCTTTTTATTGCATATTCATGATACCATGTGCTCATGATGCTGTTGTGGGGGAGTCACACACAATCCCTGTATGTTTGTGCCTGGAAAAAGTTTCAGGGCGCTCACACTGCTTCATTTCCAATCAGTGCACAACCTGTAACTTCCTCCTGAAATCCTGTAACTTTTTATACCACCAATAATAAAGCAGGATGAATCTACTAGTAGTGCACTATCACTGTGTCAGGAACATGCTGCAGAATTCACCCACACGGAAACAGCAGTTTGTAGGGGGACCTAGGATGGAGTCTTCTGTTACATACAGGCAGCGACCATTTTGCACAGGGGTTCCATTCCTGGCCACCTCCCCCTGCATGTCGGTGGAGTGTGCAAAAGCCCACTCCGCCCCGTTCTGGTCGGTCGCGCATCAACTAGATGTGTGCAATATGGTCGCTGCCTGTATGTGCAACATCGAATGGCAAATATAAAATACATTTTTATATTCAAAACTATTATTTAGCCAAATGCAAGCATGCAGACATAATTAGTTAAACCTATTTTTTATTTGTCCAATAAGGCTACATCCCTAAACACACCAAGGAATAAGTTTCACTGAACTGAATGGGACGTACTTCTGCATAAGCATGTACTGTATGGCTATCTGGGATGCTTTACTATACCTGGCCTTGAGTTTCAACTGCCCCCTGCTGGCTATTTGCCAGTACTACAGCTCTGCAAAGTAAAACGAAAGCTAGTTCATCATAACAAAGGCTACTAGATAGATCCCTTTGGCCATATAACTACAGCAGGCAACATGGTTCTGAGGTGAAATGCATGTTCTCCATCTGCTCTATTGAAAAGTCAGCTCCATCAGGCTCTTTCCTCAACTTTCACCAGCAGCCAGTTCATCAGGCAATTGGAGACAGAGACAGATGAGACAAGAATTCTGTAGCTGAGAAATAGTGCCTGAGGGGGTTTTGCCTGCCTGCCTGCCTTCCTTCCTTATCCCTTTTCCTTTTGTGTCATGTCCTTTAGAGTGCAAGCCTCTCTGGGAGACTTTTTGGTTAAAAAAAGAGAGAATTTTTACAAAATGCTTCAATTTTATTTTTTTAAAATGTACATATAAGGTGAAAATTCCCTATCCATTTCCACTTAAACAACATCAGGCGGCAGGCCTGTGAAAGTCTATGGGACCTTGGAAAGCTACTGCCAGTCGGAGTAGACAGTTTGGGGCTAGGTGGATCAACGGGTCAACATCCTCCCGAGAATGCATGAGGAGGCCTTGCGAACTATGTGGGATAACCTTAAACTCCAATGCCCCTGGCGCCCAAACACGCACTGCCATCTACTCATTTAGGCACATGTGAGGAGGGGTTCTCTGCACATGCACAGTTGCACTGCTCATGACGGGCTGACGATTGCCCCTTGCATAGAGGAGCCTTCCATGCATGAGACTCAGTACGTGTGCAGACCCCTTCTCACATGTTAGTGGCGTGGTGGTGGTGGGCTAACCCAGTGTTTCCCAACCTTTTTTGGGCAAAGGCACACTTGTTTCATGAAAAAAATCTCGAGGCACACCACCATTACAGCCCCGTGACGTCAGCGCGCAGCGTCACGCCGGGAGGGACGCACGAAAGTGTAAGTTTCAATTTTTTCCCCTCCCCCTTGCCTTCCTTCTGTGCCAACCACCAAAAAGCCAAGAAAAAAGTCAAGACTTTAGGGCAGCAGGTCGACACGGAAGAAGCTCCTACCTAAGGACAGGTGCGACGGCCGTGTCCTCTTCTGCCACACTTGGCAGCCCTGCCTCACGGTCGTGACTCCCACCCTGATTTCTCCCCGCAGGTCGAGCGGCACAGGCAGCCCAATGTGTCCAGCCCAGACACAAGCCCCGCTTCCCCACTCTAGATCCTGAATGCGACCAAGTGCTCTGGACTCCCGAGCAGGGTGGGAAAGAGGACTCGCATCTGGTAGCCTCCGGGCTCCTCGCCTGCTCGAGGGATGGCATTGCAGGCAAGCTGCCGGCCGTCGCCATCGCCGCCCCCTCATGCGAGTGGACCTGCCCGGAGTGGTGGGCCGGGGGAGGCTCGCTCTCTGTGGGGATGTGGCCCGCACGCGCGGCCCCGCTTCCTCCTGCCCAGGGCTGAGCTCCTTACCCGCGATCTCGGTCTCGCGCACGCGGATCCCACTTATTCCGAAGCTCGCGCCACTAGCCGGGGCTCTCACACCGTGCCAGGGCGAGGCGGCGCGGCCCACTGACGTCATCGCGGCTCGTCGCCGCCCTCGACTTCCCTGTTCCCTCCCCTCCCTCGGGTCGCTGTGGTTACCGAGGACTGCAAGCTGCTCGGGCGAGCGTGGGGCATTAAGTGGGAGAAGGAAAATTAAAATTAAAACTCGCCCGAAGGCCGCCTCTCTGGATATCTTTCGAATTTTTTAATTTTTCCCACGGCACACCAGGCAACGTCTCGCGGCACACTAGTGTGCCGCGGAACACCGGTTGGGAAACACTGGGCTAACCTATGTAGTCACATGTGTACTTTGAACGTGGTGTGTGTGTGTGTTATGGGGATGTTATCTGAGCCCTTTAACGTAGTCCACTCTTCCCCATATTCACTTAACTTACCTTCTACTAGGAAGTCAAGGTAGCTAGAAACAGTTCCCTTCAAATCTGCCATATCGCACCGGTATCTGCCCGAGTCATTTACGTTCACCTCCTTCTTTACCAGAAAGGAGTCCATACTGCTGCTCATCGGTTGCAGCTTGCCTTTCACTACCTAAGAAGAAGGGTTGCATTTGGACACTAGCATTGAGAAAGAAGTGGCTTTTCGTGCATGTACAGTCATACCTCGGATTGAATGTGCTTCGGGATGAGCGCATTACTTCCGGGTTTCGTCGCTTGCGCATGCACAGACGCTCAAAATGACGCACAGACACGGGTTACGTTTGCTTCTAGATGCGAACAGGGCTCCAGAACGGATCCCGCTTGCATCTAGAGGTACCACTGTATGTGTTTTCCTGCTGACAGGAACCCCTGCAAAGCTCTCTTTGACTCCAGCCCACCACTGTCCATGTTCAAATCCAATGCCAGGCCCCCACAGGGAGTTGGAGCACCACAGAGAGCCCCAGCTGAACAACTCGCTTCAACAAAAGTTGAAAGCAGAACGAGCCCTTCTAAGAATCTGCCTCTCGACTCAGTGGTGTAGTTAGCCGCTCGGGTGCCCAGTGCCTCTCTGCAGCTTCCCCCTCAGCTGTAGGGCAGCTGAGGGAGAGGCGGTGAGCAGATGCAAGTTGCATGCTGCCGTTTCAGGCTGTGCTGAGCGTGCGGGCGCTCAAGGCCCCACGTCACTCCCAGGAGAGACGCATGGCTCAGGCACGCTGCAGGCCCTGCAATAAGTGCCAGCCTCCGCGGTGTGACGCCTAGTGCCAGCCAGGTTTTGTTGCATTTGTTGACTGAACTAAAATGTTTTGTGAGCCCTTTTTAAAAAACTCATATTTTTGTCATTTTGTCACCCGCCCCCCCTCAGTGATGACACCTGAGGCAACCCGCACCCACTGCACCCCCTTTCCTCCACCACTGTCTAGACTACCTTTTCCAGGCTCTGCCCCCTTGTGGATAACTTAAAAGATGGGCACACCTTCTCTGTTCTATAGCCTCCTTCCCAGGGTGCTCCCTGGAGCACTAGACTGGTGAGATGCAGCAGGAGACATTGGGTTCCTCTGGCTTCGGTGTGTGAAAGGATCCCTGGCTCTAGCCCTACAGACCCTGGCAATCTGGGTGCTTGTTCAGCGGGGTCCCATCTGTCCGCCCCAGGTTCCGTGATCTCCTGCTCTTCAGCATCAGATTCGGAGCCCTGAACCTGGTCTGACTGCACAGCTGAGGACGCTGCAGCCTTTGACCCCAAACCTCAATCGATAACTAGATTCTACAGTTGTACAACCACCCATAATAGTAATGGGGGATTTTGTTTCTGGGCCAAATTCTGATTAAGGCCCTGAATGGCTTGGGACCCAAATACCTGAAGGATCACCTTCCCCTTCCCATATTATAAGATTCTCAAAGGGAGCTCTTTCCCATCTTCCATCGCTGGGCGAGGTATGTGCTGCCGTTATGTGGGAGACAACCCTTCCCTTAGAAGCCCAACTGGCACAAGGCTAAAACTTACTTGTTTGCCCAGACATTTTAGTTAGCTGGTTGTTGGTTTAGTGTGTGCTCTGTGGTTGTTATTATTGTGTATTTTATGGTTTTGTTTATTTTGGGTGCCTGCTGCACAGACAAAGGGCAAGTTATAAATATTAGACGTTATCAGCATCAGATAATATATTTTCCAAACAGGTTTGAACTCCAACTTATTTCCTTGTTAAGGTGAGGTCCAGAGTGGTGTAGTGGTTCAAAGTGTTGGACTAGGATCCCCAGATGTTGTTGGACTACAACTCCCATCATTCCTGACCACTGGTCATGCTGGCTAGGAATGATGGGAGTTGTAGTCCAACAACATCTGGGGACCCACAGGTTCAGAAACACTGTAAGGAGACCCAAGTCTCTACTGAGACATGAAGCTCACAGAGGCTGTGGCCACCTGTCACACTCTCTGCACTTAACTAGCTTGTCATGAGCATAAAAAAGGGGGCACATGTTATGTCGCCCTGAACCTTGCAGCATGAAAATGTGATTGACGCATAAGCTAACTCTTGGCATGGGTGGGGAGTTACAGGTCAAAAGTCAGTGGCAGTAGATTTTTGGGGAGGCAAGTGGGCTGGCAAAGGGGAAGGCCACTTCTTAGAGGCACTGCCTACCCGGTAGAAGATGTATTTCTTCACACTTTGACTAAACTTGTGCCACTGCAGAGCACAGTCCAGAACCAGATCTTCATCCATTTCCACCTGTATCCTCCTTTCTGCAAAATCCAAGTATCCAAAATCTGTTCTTCTAGGTACTTAACATTTAATCCACTACTGCCCGCCACATATGCAACATTATCATTGATTGCCCACAAGTCACAAGTAAAACCATTAGAACATACAAACAGCACTCTAAGAAGGCACCTTTTTTTTACTTATACAGGGACAAGTTGTTAGTTGTTGCTGTTATTTAAAGCATTTGTACCCTGCTCTTCAGCCAAAAAGAGAGCAGCTTACATATAGTCAAAACAAGACAGTCCCTATGATATACAGCCTAGCAAAGCCATCACCTAAGTAGTAATGGGACTGGCAGGGAAGGAAGGAGCCTAGTGGGGATTATTGTGTTCAAGGTGGAGGAAGCGGATTAGTGAAGGGCTTGGTGGAGAAATCTGGGAGCTGGGATTTTATTCTCAGGGCAGGATAAGTTCAGTGGTCACTTGGGCATCACCAAAAAGAGAGAGAAAAAGAGAGAGAGAGAGAGAGAGAGAGAGAGAGAGAGAGAGTCACATATTCACATAAAATGTGCATGTGCTCATTTATATAAAGGTAAAGGTAAAGGGACCCCTGACCATTAGGTCCAGTCATGGCCGACTCTGGGGTTGTGGTGCTCATCTCGCTTTATTGGCCAAGAGAGCCGGCGTACAACTTCCAGGTCATGTGGCCAGCATGACTAAGCCACTTCTGGTGAACCAGAGCAGCGCACGGAAATGCCAGAGCAGCGCAGAGCAGCGCACTTCCCGCCAGAGCAGTAGCTATTTATCTACTTGCACTTTGACGTGCTTTCGAACTGCTAGGTTGGCAGGAGCAGGGACCAAGCAATGGGAGCTCACCCCGTCATGGGGATTCAAACTGCCGACCTTCTGATCGGCAAGTCCTAGGCTCTGTGGTTTAACCCACAGGGCCACCCGCATCCCGCTCATTTATATATTAGATGCAAATTAGAAATACAACCTGATTCACCATAGTGAAACTGAGTAGGTGACTTGTTGCCCAGGTATTGCTAAGGATGGATAGGCAACTTATGGTTGCTCTCTGGTCTTGTGGTTTTTTAAAACAGACATTCCTTGGGGGTCCCTTCCAACTCTTTGATTCTATGATTCTGAGGATACTAGCCATATACAACTTCCCTCCACTGGCTGTCAGAAGCCATTCCAAGGTTTGGATTGGAGGAGGGGAGCTCTCCCATTTGCTCCCCAAAGTTCTGATTTTCCACCCTCCCCCCACCCCTCAAAATTGTAGCTAGCTCACCTGGGGAGAAGGGCAACATGGCCGTATTCCACCGTCAAGCCCAGTGGAAGCTTGTCCTCTAGGGCGAATGGGACACTGCCCTGCCAACTTCATTCTCCTCCCCTCAGCCAATGTTCCCCTTCCTGCCTGCCTTCTTACTTACAACTAGTCCCAGTGGGTCCGTTTAGACTGGCCTCGGGCGTCTTTCTCTTGTATCTCAATCCTGCCAGGCCCTGTCTTCTGCCACAGATTTGTGGGCCCCAAACTGAGCCTGCTCCCTTTTCTCAGCTCTTACCTCCACACCGGTATTTCTTGTTGCACGTGTAAGTCTGTACGAGGCACGTGAAGCAATGAGTAAGCACGTAGCTCATCACACCTGCAGAACGAGAGGACCAGAAGGAGGGTTCTGGGTTCGGGCAGAAGGGCAGAAGGAGGGTGAACTGGAGAGAAGGTGACAGATAGAGCACAGCAATCTGGCTCACCAAACACAAACTCCCCTGGGAACAAACCTCTTGGGAATAAATGATGGCACCACAAGAAGAAGAGGAGGAGGAGGAGGAGTTTGGATTTGATATCCCGCTTTATCATTAGAGTCTGGTCTGGGACTGTAATAAATTCAGTTCAAATGATGGCACTGGCCTTGTGCAATTCATTACTGCTTTGAGGCTGGAACATAGGGGTCACCAACTGATTCTATGCCTCCACCCCTCTGGCCTGCCCCACTCCTACACCTTTAACAACAGAAAGTAGTGCATGTGTGAAGATAAGCATTTGCCATCCTGGTTTTAGCACATTGGTGTTAGCAAAAAAAAACCCCCAGCTTGCCTGTCATTTTAAATATATCTCAAGCACCCTGACACTGAAATTTCATAATAAGCTGCTGGGTCAGGCCAGTGGCCAGTATCCTGTTCTCACTGTGGCCAACCAGATGCCTATGGGAAGCCTGCGGAAAGCAGGACCTCATCACAATAGCACTTTCTGCAGTTTCCAGCCACTGGTATTCAGGAGCATTACTGCCACCTGAAGGCAAAGCATAGTGAAGGGGAGTGAAAGCATTCAGGACAAGAAAGTTAATAGTTTTTATTTGCTACTGATCAATAAGGGAGACTCTTACCAGTTCAGCATATCAGAGTGAGAACACTCGTGGTAGCGGGTGTGGGGTGTCAAGCAGTCAATTCACTCTCTTTCCTACCCCCCACCAAACTCAAACCTAATCAAGGACTCAGCTATACAGCTGCAAATAAAACGTTTTAAGTGTGTTTTAAGTGCAATATACAATGTGACACTAGATGGTGGTGGTGAGCCTCATGGAAAATTCAATGGTTTTTTTTATATATATATATAAAAAGCTTTAAAAAAAGAAGAAGCCTTTTCAGAACGGTTCTCATATGTGCGTAGATTCCACCCAAGTCATCCTTGGCACATCTAGATTTGATTTCCTCAAGGGCCCTAACAGAAAAAGCTCCACACCTGAGGCACTGACACCAAGTGTAGTCACTTTAGTACTCACTGGCATTACTTTAGGTAAGAGTTGGCAGATTTCTTAGCATACCTCTAGCTGATTTGCAGTAGAGTTGCAACTGTTTAACAACAGCGATAGGGTTTCCGCCCCCTTTAAATTAGGCTGCTAAGACTAAGAAAGCTTGGAAGATGACATGGAATGGAGTTTCGGGTGGAAGGATGCTGAGCTTGGTTCCGGTACAGAGAACGAAGTCTGTGCTCTGTTCCTTCAGTGCTCATTTCTTCCACTGCCACCTCTCTGTTTCTGCCTTTCTGTTTCTCTAATTTCTCAACCAGGGTAGCTATGCTGCTTCTAGCCAGCACTGCTTCTGTTCTGTTCTAACTTCCCACTCTAAACTAGCTGAGCTGTATTCATGTCTATCTGGCACTCAACACCTTCCTCTTATCCCTATAGACTTTTAGATTTAACTCCAAAGCCACCCGTCCAACTGGAGTGTGTGTGTGTGTGTGTGTGAGAGAGAGAGAGAGAGAGAGAGAGAGAGAGAGAGAGACTATCAAAACAGAAATTTTAAATTCTTATAGCAAAAAATTTTTGCTTTTGCCTTCTTTATTCTAAGCTTTGGTTTGTTGCTTGATTTTAATTCACCACAGCAGCAGTTTAATTTGCCCCATTGGGTGCATTGACTCTGAGCATATCAGCTGGATACACGTGGACAAGGGCACCCCTTTACATATGTAGACATGGTCATGCTGTAACATCTGCTGTTAATGGCAGATCCACAGGAGCCGGCTGATAAGCTATCAGCTCTAATAGCGCAGAACTCTCCTGGGGCTTGTTTCGTGTATTAACTAGGTGGGAGGGTTTGGCAGATCATTTGGGGTTTCTGCCTCTGGCAGCAAAAGGCCTCAAGAGACTCCTGAGGGAAGGAGCCATAGTTCAGTAGCAGAGTACATGCTTTGAATGTAGATGTCCCCAGATCTGGTCCTGGCATGCCTAGCTAGAACAATCAGATCGCATGTGAAATGAATGACTTTTCTTTTTAAAAAAAAAAAAAAAATTATTACTTTTAAAAGGAAAGAAGACAGAAGAGAGAAAAAAGGGGGGAGACAATACAATACAATATATAAACAATACAAAACACAACCTAAACCCATTAGACTAAACACATTAAACTAAACTAAACAAAACCCACTCCCTAACCCTAACCCTAAATAAAACAAAACAAAAACAATTTAAAAGGAAAAAAAATACATCCCCCCCTTTTCAATACTCTTTCTTTCATTCCCTTGTTTCCTCGACCTCCTCTCACCTCCCTTTTTGTATTCCACTTCTACTAGTTATTTCAGCAAATCCTTTCCATCTTTCTCTATTCTCTATCATAAATAACATATTTTTTTAACCTTATTTTAACATTAAAACTAAAATACTTATATATACTTAACTCCTTATAACATTTCTGCTAAATCCATAAAATATCAATCCACCATTTTTCTATCACTCATTAATTTTGCGATATTTCTATATATAAACTTTAAATTTTCCAATCTTCTTCCATCAACTCCTCTCCCTGGTTTCGGATTCTGCCAGTCCTTTCCGTCAATTCCATATAGTCCATCAACCTAGAGATCTTATGTTCGAGGCTCTTAACTCTTTTCCTGGTTCCTTTCTGCAGATTTTCTTCATATTCTTTAAAGCTAGAGAGCAAATCTCGAGAAAACTCCATCCTAACAATATTTTTATTCCTTCTGGACAGTTCAGCCAAATTTCCATAGTTGAAGCTAGGGTCTATAAAGTGTTTCAGGACGTATTTCAAGATTCCTCCAAATCCAAAGGCCCCCAAAACTTCAATCTCCTCCAAATCCAAGTCCATGTCCCAAAAGTCAATTAATCCCTGGATAGAGGGATCTTTCCAACTTTCCTTCTTCAGTCCAAGCCGGGATCCAATCCTCAAAGTCTGACTTTTTCTAGATTCAATCATAAAAGGCCTCAATTTATAGCCCTCAATTTGCTTCTATAAAACTAAGGATCCCGCTTGTGTTCTTTTAGGTTCAAAAACATCAACTTTCTCCTTTTCCTCCACCATTTGTTCTGCCAAAGTAGGTTCCTGTGCCAGGTCCTGAATTATTTCTGTGTTGGTACTCGCTTTTTGCCTCAATTTAGTCACTTTCTGTTCCAAATTATCAATTTTAAAAGTCATGTCATCCATCATGTCATCCATCTTTTTACGAAGCTCTTCCAGCGAATGGCTTATCTTACATAATGCAGTCACAATAACTTCTCCTATCAACATTTTGAATGGTCCAAGGTCAATCTCTGGTTCTCAGAATCCTTATCTTGCAGCTGGAGATCTCCCAGTTACACTCCTATAACAATTTCAAAAGCTCCCTCTAGAGGGAAACAGTCTCCACTTGTATCAGTTCTTTCAAGCACAACTCAAGCAATAAACATATTTTCGATTTTCAGTTACTTTTCCTCCATTTTAAATGCAGAAGAGGACAATGGAAACAGTATCTTACTCTTTTTTTTTTAAATACTTTTTTATTCGAGCTTTAAATAATACACATGTCTATATAAATATACATTGTACAAATCATCATATCACTGAACGTATAAACATACATATAAATAAATTATTGTTAATTTTTTCTTTTTTACAAAAGAGGAAAGAAAAAAAAAGGATCAAAAAACAAAAATTTCTTATCATCAAAACAAAAACAACAACAAAAAAAACCCCTTTGGACTTTATTTAGTCCTGGACTTCCCTCCACCCTATTGGTAAGTATCAAATAATCCTACATTCACGTATTTTCTCTTAATCTTAAATATTAGAGATTCTCTGTTAGAGTTAATCCAGGCCCACCAGTGTCTTCTACTATTTATTTTCAATATATTTCCAGTATTTACTCCAATTTTTATGAAATTTTTGCTCATCTTGGTCTCGTATTCTACCCGTTAATCTAGCAAGTTCGGCATATTCCACCATTTTAATCTGCCAATCACTTATACTAGGTATGGTTTCCATTTTCCAGTTTTGTGCCAGCATAGTTCTTGCGGCTGTGGTGGCATAGAGGAATATATTCTTGTCTTCTTTTTTAATCTCTTTACCCAACATTCCTAGCAGAAAGGCTTCAGGTTTTTTGGGAAAAGTATATTTAAGAATTTTTTTAAGTTCATTATATATTATATATTAGTTCCCAAATTTTTTTCACTTTATTACATAACCACCACATGTGGTAAAAATCGCCTTCTGCTTCCCCACATTTCCAGCATCTTTTGTTCTTTAACCTGTAGATTACAGGTTCTTTAACCTGTAGAAACAGTATCTTACTCTTATTTTAGCTGGCTGTCAAATCCGTTCTGTCAATGAACTTTCCCCAAACGTCATCTGGCAGCCCGTTCCCAGGTTCAGAGCTGTGGTAATTTGATTTTCCCCTCACTCCTGCAGGCTTACTAAGTTCAAAATTTCCCCCCTCTTCACCTGCTTCCAAGGGGTTTTTTGTATTTTTAACCGATGGAGATTCAATCCTTTGTCAAAAGCTTTCAAAGACTTTAGCTTGTAACGTCTTTGCTTCAGTCTATTTACAAAAGCGGAAGGCGGACTTCCTGTTTATGACCTTCCCACTTCGGCACCAAATTAAAGTATTTAAAGATCCAATTTTCCGTTCTACTCACGTGTAGTTGTTTAAAATCCAATTGTCCACAGGAAAAAGTCAGCGCTCTCCAGCAACAGCAATGCGGCTTCACTCCGTGAAAGAAGCAGTTCATTCAAAGCACCGTGCCACTCACCCCACGTCGCTCCGGATCCCCAAAACAGGGTTTCCCCGCGAGTAGGGGAGGCGCAAAAGGTGCCAGCCGAATCCCAGGTTCACAAGCTTCTCCCGCTTGTGATTTCAATGGGTCTCCGCCTTCGCCGTGGCGGTCAGACCCTGTTTTTCACGGAGTAAGTTCCTCCCGATTGGAGGAGCTCAGCCATTGCCGGAGGCGCCAACCCGGAAGTCATGAATGACTTTTCTCTGTCTGAGACCCTGGAGAGCTGCTGCCAGGGAATATAAACAACAGTACCTCAGGTAAGGCTTCCTCTGACGGGGAAGCCTATGCATGTAAGCATCAATTGGCAGCCATTTTGTTATCGGGTAGGAGGAATTGATCCATTTACCCCAGACATCTGGCAGGTGTTACCTCCCTCTCCAACATCTGGCAGAAGAAAGTCGGAACACTTCTGCAATAGCCCCTCTCTGATAAGGAAGTCTTGAAGGACAGAGAATGGCTTTTTCCCTGCTCCACTTACAACAGGATCTCTTGCTTATAAAGGAGGTGCCATACCTGTCCAGGTATGGGCGAGAACCAGAAATCCAGGACATGCCAACTTTAGAGGTCAAAACCGCCTTGACCAACTTTAGCGGTCAAAACAGCTAAAAAGATTGTGACGGGCCTGAAGTTGTATGGCTGCAGAGACACAATACTTTGAAAGCACATACTTTCCCTAAAATAAGCATGAGTGCTACAGTTTAAGGGCTTGTGGGAATTGTAACTCTGTGAAGGGCAGACTATAGTGCTCCTAACTGATAAAGACCTACAGATTACACACCTGGTAGCCAAATTTGCTCTGGCAGCTAAGAAGCTCCGTTCTGGATATGTTAATGCTCTCTAATTTTAAATTTTTATGCTGTAAACTTTTTATAGGGTATGTTGTGTGATTTCAAAGGAAAGCCTTGCCTTGCTCTCTGCTGTACACTGTAAAGGCCTCTGGCTATGCACACGCACACACACAAAATCTAAATGTTGAGGGGTTAGAAAATGACAGAGAATCATGTGGATGGACATGAATTGAACTGTGAACTGTATGTGAACCAAACTAGTTCATTTCTCAAAGGGCTGAACGTGAACTAGAATTAGTTCCTTTGGGGACAGGTCGAACTAATTCCTTTTAAAAATGAACTCTTTAAGTTCATTTTACTCACCGCATTCATTGCTGCAATAATCTGCAAAGAGAAAGAAGGAAGGAAGTTGGCAGGTGCTTGTGTCTGTACACCCCCCTCCGCCCACACACCATTGTCAGTAACCCAGTTAGGATTGCCAACTTTTGAACTGGCCCCTGCAGACCTTCCCTTACAGCTGATCTGATCAGCATCTATTTAACTTCAGAGGATGAGCGGGTGTTTGTATGGTGCAAAGGGAGAAAGAAGGACCTATAACCCCTATCTAAAGGTAAAGGACCCCTGACAGTCAAGTCCAGTTGTGAACGACTCTGGGGTCGTGGCGCTCATCTTACTTTACTGGCTGAGGGAGCCGACGTTTGTCCACAGACAGTATTTCTGGGTCGTGTGGCCAACATGACTAAGCCGCTTCTGGCGAAACCAGAGCAGCACATGGAAACACTGTTTACCTTCTCGCCGGAGTGGTACCTATTTATCTACTTGCACTTTGACGTGCTTTCAAACTTCTAGGTGGGCAGGAGCTGGGACAGCGCAACGGGAGCTCACCCTGTTGCGGGGATTCGAACTGCCAACCTTCTGATCGGCAAGCCCTAGGCTCAGTGGTTTAGACCACAGCGCCACCCATATAACCCCTATCAGCAACTTTTCATTTTATTTTTCTATTACTAACTAGGGACTGCTGCCCTTGCCTGCCTCACCTGCCAACCCCTTCGCCCACCCGCCCCATATGGCTCAGCCAAGCTATGCACAGCTTACATTTTGCAACTCTGGGCAATAGCTCGTGAAAAACAGTCAGTAGCTTCTGAAAACACGAATCCATCTCTTTATGAAGCTGAGCCTCTGCAAAGGAAAAGCAAACGGTAAGAGCAGGAGGTCTAGGTGGACTCCATGTTTCACAGGGCCCTTTGGACAAGACACCCACCCTGGGGGCCCCTCCATCAGGAAGCTGACCTCCTCACGGTCATGATCACCAGCTCCTCCTCCTGTTCCCCATGGTTGCTGCCAACGGAGGCTGGCCCATTCAGGGCACTGCCCTACCAACCTCAATCTGCCCGGCCTTCCCGTCTCCTTACATATAACCAATCCAGTGGGTGGCACTGCCTATCAGCTTCCTACTCCCTTGGTGCAAGCGCTGTCCCTGTGGAACTCAGCTGGCAGGACGATGGGGACAAAACTAGGACTAGTTGGCTCTGCCTCCACATACTGTTTGGGCTCTTTGCCTTCTGGCCCACCAGTCCCACATGGCACCGGCCACCACTGAATTGCTACCACTTGCTTGCCTGCTAGGCAGAGAGCAGTGGCACCTCCTTCCTCTTTCCAGCACTTCTGTGTCATAGGGAGATGTGGGCAAACAAGAAAGCAGTTGACGAAGAGGAGGAGCAGGCCCAGGGACCCCCATATGCCATGCGGACCCCTGGGGCTGTCCCTTTGCATGATGAATTGTGATGCTGAAAAGGAGGAAGGGCCAACAGTGGGAGTGCAATATAAGCCAGAATGTTTAGAAATGCGCATTTTAAAATGTAGATTTTTGTTGGGTTTTTCTTTTTTTTTAATTGTTTATTTATTCTTCTTATTTATTAAATGTATATGCCACCCTGAAGATCACAGGATGTTTTACATGACACACAGCACCATTTTGTGCTTTGCCCTGCCCCATGTTTTTCATCCAGTCTATCCTCTAAAACAAAGTTTAACAGCATGCAGGGAGAGCAGAGTTGAAGGAAACGCTTCTTCCAGTTCCAAATTCCTCCCCAAAGACCTAGATAACAACAGAAACAGCAGGGTTTCCAGCAGGGGCGCCCAACAACTATATTGCCTATATAATTCAGGCTTATAATTCAGTTAGGAGGCAGCAGAGCTACATAAATATGAACAAACCTGCTGTCTGCCACTGCGATCAGAAACATGCATGTATGTGAGCATGACCTGTTGAGCCACATTTTACATCCCCCCCCCCATTTTATGGGAAATAGGACTGCGGTCATAGTTTTGTTTATTTTTGAGCCAAGAGCTTGTGGAGTGGAAATTTATTCTAAAAGTGTTGTTTGTTTTTTTAAGACTGTGTGCCTATTTGTCATTTTACGGATCCACCGTTTCCCTTGGCAACTGCTCTGGCGCCACTCTCCCTCCCAAGGTGCTGCTTCTTTCTCCTTCCTCCAGAGTAGTTACATGGGTGAGTCCACCCAATCAAGAATCCTAAAGTGAATATAATGTCATGAGGCCATATAATGAATCATATTTGGCTGGATGATGGTGTCAATGAGGGCAAGTGAGGCCAATTTAAATGAGCAACTGAATAGCGCAAAAATTAACCCAAAGAGGTGTCTGTATACATGCAGGCTAACACCCCACTCCATTCTTGTGGGAATGGGCTATAAGCAGAGTTTTGATTAATGTGTTTATTGTGAGATTGGAGCTTTTAGTGGATGCACATTGTTTACTGTGTCCATACAATGTTCTGAGCTTCAGAAGTAGCCAGGAGTTTTGTTAGGTGGGCAGCCAAAGTTGATGAGCGTCTTTTGGGAAATCAAAGGTAAAAATACCCCCATTGTAGGGAGCCAGCTTTCGGGGGGGGGGGGCATCTGCTTGGGTGGAGGGCAACTGAACCTAAATTGATTTGGTACTTTCAATGCTACACCCACGATACCAGCCTGCATTTCTCCCCTGTTTAATTCAGATTTTCCCTTTTGGAGGGAAATCCTCTGTGTGTTTGTCTTTAACGTTATGAACAACCCACTTGGAAGTTTAAAGTCCCATCTGGAAGCACTCATAGACTGATTTGTCAACACAGCACCTACCCAGTAGATAGCGGTGCACTATATTGAAGAAACCACCAGATGGCGACGCCTAGTTTATTGTGAGGTAAAAGGCGCTGAAAAATTACAGTGTAAAAGATTGGGCAACAAATGGCCAGATATATGAATGAGCTGGGTAGCCAAAGCAAAGTTATCTTGACCTACATTTGAGGACCATGCCTTCAGAGGCCGCACCAGACACTTTGCTGAATACATTCCAATATACATACATGCAACATATTACAGCCATTTGGAAGAAAACAGTCATATATTCCTGATGGCCATGTGATACCATTCATTTTAGCATATCTCTACCTTTAACTTCATTTTCCATGATGTGTTTGAAACAGCGTTTGAAGTGGGCACCTAAGTCCGCCAGCGAAAAGTCATCTGAAGAGAATGGAAGGGGGGGGGGATACAGTTAGGAAAAAAATAACCAGCTTCATTCCATCTTTTTTTATTCTGAATTGCCTTGCAAATCACTGAGCGCTGTCTGCCTCCTTCCCCATAGAAGCCAGGCACCTCCACAGATAAGAGGTGTATAATGCCTTTGAACATAGAGTTTTTGTTCAGAGCAATCGCAGCTTGTTTCCCTCTTCCTTCCATTGTTTTTCTCCCTATTACTGCATGTTAATATGTATGTATTATGCATACAATCCCATGTAAACCTGGGAGTTAAATCCCACTGGAGTCAATATTTATTCAGTCAAATCTCTATGCAATCCTTCAAAATAAACCTCAGGGCAGCTCACACAAAACTATACAGACATAAGAGCATAACATATGCCTGCAGGTTCAGGCCAGTGGCTCTTCTCACATTGGCTGACCAGAACATAGCCGTTCTGGCTAGCAGCCATTGATAGCCTTTATCTTCCATTAATTTCCTCTAATCCTCTTTTAAAACCATCCAAGTCGGTGGCTGTCACTGCTTTCTGCGGGAGCAAGTTCTACAGTTTAGCTACGCACTGTGTGAAGAAGTACTTAGAATCCTTGAATTGTGGAGTTGGAAGGGATCCAGTGGATCACCTGGTCCATCATTCAGCTTGACTGGATGTCCATGAGTTCCAATGTTAGGAGGGAGAAGAAAGTCCCTCCACTTTTTCCATGCCATGCATGATCGTTGAAACTGCTATCATGTGGCCTCTTATAGGAGCGTAAGAACTCAACGATAACTCAGCTAACTTCTTGTGACTCAAATAAAAGGCGTAGGAATATGCCAGAGAAGATTGGCACCCCATCTTTCTTTCAAGAATAGAAATCCTCCAAATAGAGCATAGCATCAAGAGAAGAACAATAAGATTTAAACCCAGATTGAAAGCACGCCACACACAAAAGCACCGTAAAATAAAAATTCAGCAGTGACTGCCACCAGTCATCAAAATGTCAATTTACTAAACCAAAGGCCTCAGTCAGGACACTTTCTCGCCTGAGGTGAAGGCCAGTATGGCGGCCGCTCTCCCCAGTTCCACACACAAAGTCATTTACCACAGACTAGCTTAGGGGGCACATGGCAGGCCAGGCCACAAGCACCTGTCTCTGTCCTCCACAACCTGGACTCCATCCCTCAGTCACCCTCCAAGTAGCTGTGGGATTAGCCCCCTTTAGCCAAACCATAAGAGCTCAAGGACGAAAAAGCCAGGTGGGCCTGTCTAGGGAGGATTTTTGATGACTGAAATATTCTACTATCTCCTATCTACCTGCCAAACTTCAGGTGGTGGGTAGGTGCAGTATCTCCTTAAATTAAATCTCCACTGTCCTGTTTTACACACACACACACACACACACACACACACGTTGAAAATATATTGCTTAAGTCACCCTAGCTGATTCATATCCTTCTTTCCTAGGGAAGAGAGTGTGAGGGGGGTGAGGTTACCTGTCAGGGAGGCCTTTTTTCAGGCCTTACCTGGCAGGAATTAATTTACCTCAGAGTTCTAGATTTTGAGGCTGATTCTTGGCTGGGTCCCCAGCCCAAACTGCCTTCTGCACTCTCTGTTTTATTTCGTAGCATCTAGGATATGCCATAAGCTACTAGGTTTCATTGACTGGGCCTCTAACGTTTTAATACTAAGGGCAGGGGAAATAATGCAGTTCATATGAGAATATGCTATCCCGCCCACAACTTGTACAATTAAAGTTCTAATGCAAAATAAAAATAAAAATGCATGCAGATCCTATTAAGGGATGCAGAGGTCAGAGGGGTGCCTTTGGACCCTGGAATTCTTAATATTCACCCCCCAAAATCATGGGTTCCCTGGCAGGAGCACTGGAGTGGGTGCAGCCATACCAATAACAGCCATGTATTTTTTTTTATCGATTTTCTGATGAGGGAGCTCTTCTAAGAAATTATCCAAGTCTGCCTTCAGTTTTGTTTTGAGCTGTGGGTTCCAGAAGAGATGCTTGTCCAGGTAGATATCTTTGAATTCCTTCACAACTGCCATGGCATCTGCATTGCATTTCAGGCATCCATGGGATCCTGCAATGTCCTGGGCTATTAGCCAAAACACCAGCCAAGGCATCACCCTTTGCTGTGGTTGCCTGAAAGGAGCCTTGGCCTGCGTTGAGGTGATGTCATAGCTATGACATCACAAAGCCCACATGTTCTCAACCAATGTAATAATAATCACGGTTGAAATTTATTTATTCAAAGCATTCCTACCCTGCTCTTCAGCTGAAAAAGTATCTTACAAAGATCAGTAATAAGCCAGCCCTTTCCTACGGATTTACAATATGAAAGACCTGACACAAAAGGAAAAAGGGATTAGGAAGGAGGAGGAAAAACAAACTCAGCCACCAGTTCTCTCTGTTGCAACTACTTTTCCTCATTTTCCCCTCTTTGGCCAAATAGGACCCAGCGAAAGGAGAGGGGAGAAGGCACGGGGGGGTGGGGAGAGAGAGAGAAATGGGGCTTTATATCCATTTCCCAGTTACCAGTGATACTTCAAAAACAGGTAGCATACAAACCGTACATTGAAAACACACCTAAAGCACACACACCACAAAATAATTCTGGAAGCTATGGTTTATCCCTCACAGAGCCACCATACCCAGCACTTGCAAAAACTGCAGTCCCCAGGATTCTATGGGAGTAGAGGTACTTTAAATATGCTTTAAACATATAGTGCATATGCAGCTCCTGAGATGCAGATATTCGCAATGGTACAATGACTAGCACAGAATGCCAGGGTAGTCATATATCTCATTGTAGGCCACACATACTTGTATTATTTTGGTGGCAGCTGTCTCTGATATGCTGCACCCTCAAATACAGGCCATGTAGTCAGGTCCTCAGTTTGTTGCCCATCTGTTGGTGAGGATTTGTCCTTCCAGTGTTCTAGGATCAGTCTCTTCGCGGTTGTGAGGGCTCTCAGAAACCACTTACATTGTCCATCAGTCGACTCTCACAACACTGGAATATATTTCACAATTAAATGGGTATAATTAAACCTTAAAGCAAGTACTTGATACCAAATTAATATGGTCCGTAACCTGTGCCCAGGAAAAGAAGCAACCATGGAGCACATGTAAATAATGTATATTAAACTCACTTGATCTATGCTGTTATTGTAAATAAACAGCTGGTGCAACCAGCATCTCTTTTCTGAGGGGGCAAAGAGGAATTCAATAAATTTGGAAGAGCAGTTTCTGTTGGATTCAGCATAATATTATGAAGGGGTTTTTTTATTTAAAAAATCAAATTAATTGAAAACAAAGCCAATTGTGATTGTCTGCCTGTTCATTGTTTTTCATGAAGGAGTTCATTCAACTTACTCATTCAGGGGTACCATGGCCAGCGGGTTTGCCACAATCACTTTCTCCACCCTGCCCTAATAACATTTCTTCATAATGCAATAAAATTAAAAACATTTTTTTAAAAAAACAACAGCAGGAAGATTAAAATCACTCTTAGATAATCCTGCAGATGACTCCCAGGCATATTGGGAGCTAGTGTGAAATAGTGGTTAGCATGTGCACACACATTTGCACATTTGACTGCAGTTTTAATACAGACGACAACCATTTTGCGCCAGGTTCCATTCCTGGCCCCTGCGCACCTTGGTAGAGTGTGCATAAGCCCAGCCAGCCCAGCCCCGTTACGTTCTGCCCCTGTTACACCCCCATTCTGCCCTCTTCTCGGTCCAAAAGGGCCACGTGTTGCTGGTTGTACGTCAATTGAATGCACCCAAAATGGTTTCCGCCTGTATATTAAGCCCCATCTCCACTTGTGGGTCATGGGAAGCTGCTTTCATTGGTCTGTCTGGGACCACCGCTGTTATGTATTGAAGTTCTCACCCTGGGCCAGCAGGGGGATACTGTAGATAGTTCAGGTCCACATATGCAAATAAGGGATCGAAAGTGACGTTCAGTGATTGGATAGTTACAGAAAATGGTTACTGTTGCGTTCTAGTGGAGCTCTATATAAGCAGGCTGGCTGAACCCTTCAGTTCAGTTCTGTTCTGGCCTGTGGATAAACAAGAGCTGTTTGAAGAATCGCTGTGTCGTCTGATATGTTCACCCACAACTTAACAACCGCCTTCCTGCTCCCCATCACACCTTCTCCATTCTCTGCATAAGATGTGCCAGTTTACCATTTAAAATAGTTTTTGCCAATGCCTCCGTAGCAAATGCAACCACTCCCACATTCTGGGAGCCATCTTTGCCCTTCTTCCTCAGAGCAAGAGGCATCATGAGCGGCAAACGCTCTTCAAAACCCTTTCCAAGGCTGCTAAAAAGTCTGAATTGTAAGCTAAGTTTGTACAGTATCCTGGCTTGCAGTCCTGGCTTACAGGGCGAGTGCCAACACCAGTTTTCCCATGATGTCATAGTGATCGGTGATGGTAAATGATTATTTAAACTGGGGGGAGTAGGGAAGGAATCATAACCCATAAGGGGAGGAGAGGAAGGAGTTTGCCTGAGGCTGTGTACACACTTATACAGTGGTGCTTCGCAAGACGAAATTAATCCGTTCCGTGAGGCTCTTCGTCTTGCGGTTTTTTCGTCTTGCGAAGCAAGCCCATTGACAGCTTAGCGGATTAGCGCTATTAGCGGTTTAGCGGCTTTTAGCGGATCAGCTGATAAGCGGCTTATTAGCGGATCAGCTGATAAGCGGCTTAGGGCTTAGGAAAAGGGGGAGGAGGGAAAAAAACCCGCAGGAACTCGCAAGACATTTTCGTCTTGCGAAGCAAGCCCATAGGGAAATTTGTTTTGCGAAGCGCCTCCAAAACGGAAAACCCTTTCGTCTAGCGGGTTTTCCGTCTTGCGAGGCGTTCGTCTTGCGGGGCACCACTGTATCTTTAAAGAACCTTCGGAACACATTCTTTCCAATAATAATAATAATAATAATAATAATTTATTTATACCCCGCCCTCCCTGGCCAGAGGCGGGCTCATGGCGGCTAACACCAATAAAATCACAGTAAAAACATAATGGGGGTGAAAGCGGGGGGAGAAAAAGAAAGGGGGAAAAACCAATTTAAAATACAGGTTAAAATGCAATTTAAAATGCAGCCTCATTTTAAAATAGCTGATAAATCAAGACCATAAAGGGAGGGAAACATAAGGGTCAGACCGAGTCCAAACCAAAGGCCAGACAAAACAGCTCTGTCTTGCAGGCCCTGCAGAAAGATGACAAGTCCCGCAGGGCCCTAGTCTCTTGTGACAGAGTGTTCCACCACATCGGGGCCAAGGCTGAAAAGGCCCTGGAACTAGTTGAAACCAATCTGACGTCCTTGAGGCTCGGGATCTCCAAAGTGTTGTTATCAAGGAATTCTGGAACTTGTAGTTTACCCTTCACAGTTACAATTCCCGGAAACCCTTAATAACCTACAGGGCCCAGAATTCTTTGAAGGGGTGGGGAAGGTGTTTCAAATGTGCTTCGAAGATATCGTGTGTACGCAGCCTGAGGCTCATCCCCATAGCACCAATCCATAGTTTAGCATTTAAAATGGGCCTGGTTCAAAATGTGTGTCGGACTGCCCCCTTATTATAATGCTTCTCCCTCATCCCCCCTCCCCATTCCCAGCTGACCCTGAGGAGGTCAGTTCCCCAAAGGCCTCCTCTCTCTTCACTTTGCCCAACCCGACCCGCCACGCCTCATCATCTTGTAAATTCCTGGGCCGTGTCACCCTTTCATCGCATCTTGTATATCGGGGCTCTGGGACCACCTGGCCTTGTGGGGTCAGAATAACTGTGGTCACGGTCTGCTCTGCATTAATTAACCTTTGATCCTTAACGGGCACCCCGGGGGAGGAGAGGCGGGAGAGCCTCGTAAAAACAACAGGGAGATTAATGGCAAGCAAGCAATTTCACTTTCAAGACTTTGGGACAGCTGAGGGGGGCGGCGAAAGGAGCCCATCGGACGGGTATTGAGGGCGGGTGGAAAGGGGGCTTGTGCAGCAATCTGGGAACCGGGGAAACCTGTCAGGCTGTAATAGCAAGAAGAAACCCTGTGAGCAGGGTTGCCAACTGATGGAGGGGGAAGCAGCCTGGCCTGCTCCTGCGCCCTTGACGCCACTTTGATTTGCAGAAATCAGCAGAAGAAGCTTTTTTCTCAGCATCAGGATAAACTTTACCAACTGTGTGAAAAGCACAGCTGCAGAGGCCGGCTGGAAAGTTGGCAACCCCGATGCAGTGAGTCTAGATTACTGTACTTGGCTCCAGGGCATAGTTTTAGAATTTGATCTTAAATTGTACATTGCAGGCATGAAAACATCTGAAGATAATTGTATGTTGGGATTTATTTCTACTGAATCCATTAACTCAAATTATGCATTAATATTAGAAGCACAACATACATAGCTTCTTGGGCCCAAACCTAATTATTAATCACAGTGCTTTTATTCTTAAAAAATGTTTAGGGGTACTCTCATTTTCCTACTCATTTTGAAATACTGGCCCTCAATAAGGCCAGACTTAGATTCACAAAATGTTTAGGGGTATGCATACCCCTGCGTCCCTCCAGAAAAAAAGCACTGATTAATCATTAGCATTTTATTTGTGAGTTTTTCTGATATTTTCAAAGGCCTCTGTGCCATTTCCCTCTCACTTTCTAGTTTAGTTTTAATTGATCTGACAGCTATTTAATTGATAGTATGTTTCAGCAGAATCCTATACATGTTTTCTTTGAAATAAGCCCCTCCCCCACTATGGGGCTTCTTCTCTTGAGCATTTAGGATTAATATTGCATTGTTATTCAGGTGGTGTGTTTTTTTAATTCCTGCTTTTTCTGGTTGCAAATTCACTTTATCCCCTATAAAGTATTATCTTGTGCTATCAGCTGCTTAGATATGTTTAACCGATTATTTAATTTTAAATTTACTGAATGAAACCAAATAATTAAACGGGCATTACCAACATCTCAGTATAGTTTCTTTTTTAAGTATTTGAAAAGATGGGTTTAATAACTTTAGTAAGCAATTTAATAAGCAAAAGTGACACTTGGTATTAGGAATGTGGGAAAATGTCAGTTTCAGGTTCTCATTTTTCCAACAGTAAATTTAGTTCTCCACATTCTCATATCACACACACACACACACACACACACACACACACACACTTTGTGAAAATTCACAAGCTTTTCTCCTAATATGCACATTATTGCAAAGCAATTTTCTATCATGCACTCCATTTTTCTATGTTATTTTCACTTATATGTATTTATTTTTACACTTTGCCCTAGGGTATGCAATTACTTGGCTGGAGAACCGCGGTGCAAAATCCAGAGGCGTTTAAATGTTGAAGGATGCTGTTTCAGTTCATGAATTGTTTTGGAACATGAGAATTAGGTAAGTTCACCTTTAAACGCAAATTGAATAGCATTTCTCCCTCATTCCCACTTGATGGAAGGAAATTTCGCTTTGGGAGTCTTTAAGATTAATCTTCCCTATTAATGTCAGATAAAAAGAGGCAAACTGGATTTAAAACGAACAAAAAGAGGCAAACTGGATTTAAAACGAACAACTGGATTTAAAACGAACAAGTAAGAAGAGGCAAACTGGATTTAAAACTAACAAGGATTTAAATAAACAAGTGTTGTTTATTTAAGATACCGTAACTTACATCCTGTCTTTCTAGCTGAAAAATACTGTAGTCAAGGAGGCTGACAGGAAATTCATACAAGTCTTTTTAACAAAAAAGAACAATTATAAAGTCATGTTTTGGAACAGGCATTGGATGTGGCCCTCCAGCTGTTGGACTGCAACTCCCTTCATCCCTGACCACTGGCCATGCTAGCTGGGGCTGCTGGGAATTGGAGTCCAGCAGAATCTGGATGGCAACAGGTTTCTACATTCTTGCTATATGGAAGAGCAAGGTATTCCAGCACTGACCTCGGCCAGAAATTATCCACTTCACTTGCCTGTTGCTGTGGTTGCTAGAAGGAAATATGGACCAATTTCTCTCGATTATGACAACTAGGGATTGAAATCTCTGAATATATTTGTTCTGTGCTACCTGTGTCTCTTTTCATTCATAAATCCGTTTCATGTTATCTCCACATTAATCTGGAATTTTTTAAAAGATGCATGAAAATCCCAATTTAAATATGAATCTAAATTTGTATCCTTGAATAGGTTTTCTCAGAAAATGTATGTTGCAAAATAGATTTTCTCGCAAACTCCGCATATATTTAATCAAATGTAAACTTTGGGAAGTGGGAAACCCAAAGGATATCTGTTTTCTGATCCACTCATTAAAGCTTGGGAGGTGCAGTACAAGAATTCCTCAGGCATCCCTGATGACAACTATCTGCTTTGGATACAAAATGGAAGGAAAACCTCAAATAATAATAATAATAATAATAATAATAATAATAATAATAATAATAATAATTTATTATTTATAGCCTGCCCATCTGGCTGGGTTTCCCCAGCCACTCTGGGTGGCTCCCAACATAATATTAAACAGAATAAAACTTCAAACATTAAAAACTTCCCTAAACAGGGCTGCCTTCGGATGTCTTCTAAAAGTCAGGTAGAATCTCAGGTATGGATGTAATCCTCTGCATCCTAATTTGAGTGAATCCCACTGAAGTCAGTGATAATTATTTTAGAGCACCATTCGCCAACCCAGGGCTGGCCTGTTCATGAGGTGGAGTGAGGCTCAGACAAGCAGCAATGGTAGCAGTTTCCATGAGATTTCTCTAGAAACTGCCACTGCTGCTTCAAGGACAAGGCCACACAACGCAGCAGTGGCATCAGCAGAGTGACAGTACCTTCTGGTTTCACTTCAAGCAACAAAACGGGATGCACCAGCCTGTGCCCTCTATGTGTTTTAGACTACAACTCTAATCAGCGTCAGCCAGCACAGCCATGCTGCTTGGGGCTGATGGAAGTTGTAGTCCAAAACATCAGGAGAGCAGATCAGCAAAGGCTGTTATAGAGGGACATGCATGGGATCGGGGCTTCAGGTTTCTTTTTTCAGCATATTGGGCATAGGTGGATGGAACTGGTGTGTCTCTGTATGGACTGCTGCGACAGCTATTTATGACAGTCCTGTTTTTTAATCAGTGCTGGAGCAGTGGGGGATTGAAACTGTGTTTCAGACCTCAATTATTCTGCTGACTTAAAGCCTGCAAGTGTGTCTTTCTCACTTGTGCTATATTTTGGTTTTGCTTTCATGTAGCTTCATATTGGACGCTACTGCATTTTATTTATTTATTTTGAGATTTCAGGCCAATGGTACCCTTGAGCGGTGTGAAAAATATTTAAGAGATTGCGATTGCTCTCATTTCTTACTTAGAAAGTAAATGTTCCCATTAAAAAAATGGGTTTTATATTTGGTAATTCATTAACTCCACAGGCAATTATTTAGCTGCCACCATTTTGTTCCAAATACTGATTTACCCTACTATGATTATGCAACACTGGGTACATTTAGATAATGAATTTGATTTTTTAAAAAATGATTTTATATAGGTAAGTCCAGATGACCCTGGAGGCTGTTGGTAGGTACCTTTCCAGAGAAGGGAAATGTAGGATGGGGTGGAGTTTCAGATTGAAGGCGGTGCCTTTTCTAATTTGAAGCTCCACCCCATTACTCTGTACACTTGTCCTCTGAAATGGCACATGGTCATTTGGACTTACACACCTCAAATTAATAAAAACCGGACTTCAAATAATTCCACTGCAGCGGAGAGTGAGGCAATGTAGTTTTGGGTAGAAGGCAAACGGCTGTGGCAGAGAAACAGTGCTGAATGTGGCAAAAACAGGGTGGAACGAAAAAGGTTCCTTCGTACATCCTTAGCAACTATGCGACAGCACAAACCTGTGCATGTTTCTTTAGCAGTAAGTCCCAGTAATTCAGTAATTCAGCAGTAATTCAACGGGCCTCGTTCCCGTTGTCCCAGGTGAGCCGACACAGTATTGCCACCTCTCTTCCTCCCTGCAACCCCCATTTTATGCAGTTCCTCTTTCCTGACCTGCGGAATGGGAGCGGAAAGTCACATTCTCCAGCAAAAGCTGGATGAGTTGCTACACCATGCCCCCTTCCCATAGCCATCATCTCATAGCCGTCAGGCCCCTCCCAGATGACCTTTTTAATTACATTTGTGATGTTTGCGCTCATGATCTATCGGGATGGTCGTATACGATCCTGCTTTCGATACTGTTTGTGCCTGCCAAAGGTTTGGAGTGTCCACACGGCTTCATTTCCAACCAGCGCATATCCCGTCATGTGTTTGTCTGAGAAAGAGAGCATAACTCTCTTTGTCTCTCAACTTTTTCACATGTCTCCAACCTGGGTTTATTTCACGGTTCGTGGCAATGCATGGATCCATTTGCCTTATGCTCCCCTTTCTCATTCTCTCTCTCTCTCTCTTCTATGCCATCTGCCCACCTGTCTGCATGTGTTTGGGGATCTGTCTTCTCGGGGCGTTCCCCCCCCCCCCCTTGACACACTGTTTATCACTGTCAGAAGCCCACTCGCTCAGTCCAGTTCCATCAGGGAATGTAGCAACCACAGATCAAAGCCCCAGAGTTCTGGAAAGCTCTTTCACCACCAGTGGCTCATGGTTCCAGGCCTGGGTGAGAAACCTGAACATCCAGGCTTGCATAGCTCATTAATGCTTCAACAGATCATTGGAGGCTCTATTTCCCCTTCCCCATCAGTGGATCCAATCTGACTCCATGGGGCGACCGTCTGCCATTTACCCAAGGGCTTGTAAAACTCGCCAAACTTCCTCATAAACTCCCAGCAAAGAAGGTTTCATTTTTAAGAAACTCCAGCCCAGCTGATATCAGATTCCAGGAACCTCGGTGGAGAAGAGTGGTGGACGCGGTCTCCAGACACAAGCAATCGGGGGGGTAAAAAGGTTGGTTTGCTATCATCGCTGTATTGTGTCACTATGTTATTGTATCACATTGAGGGGTCCCCCCCCTGCATTCTTTTCCCTAATGCATGATAAATCCTAGCGCAAGCAGCATGCGCAGCCAAACCCGAAAAATGCGATCAGAGAAATATTTAAGGCAGCAAAGTCTGCAGCATTCGTGTGGATATGTTATCTGCATTATATCGGCCTTACCGATGTTTTGTGGAATAATGGGAGGTAGATAATACCCCAGCTACCAAATGCAACAGAATGCGGACGCGGTTATTGGAGATCGAGATGTGTGGCACCAGAAGCCTGCAGTGTTTATATTGCAGCATTATCCAAATGAAGCCGTAATATCTCAGCTGACGCAGGCAAGGAAAATTAGTCAGAGATTAGCCAAGCGATCGAGACAGCTAATGTGCCGGAGCTTAAATCGCTAAATATATCCATAGTTACAGCAGACCTTTGGTAATAAAATGTGTAATAGATGCCGGGAGATGTGACTGGTGTTGTAGCTAGCGGCTCATTAGTTGTTTATATGCCTGGGCTCAGTGACAGTTTTGTGGAGAACCAGGAGAGCTTTTTAAGGTTTCCTGAAATGTATTTTTTTTTGGGGGGGGGAGTTCCCCCAAGTGTTTGAATCTCAAAACTTGCAAATATTCCATCTCTTGTCCCTCCGTCTTCCTGAAATCCCGGGGAAATCTTGAGTTGTCCCAAGTGACATGTTGAAATTATTATGACCTTCCGTTTAATGTTTTGTTAGTTTATTACATTCACCGCAGCTCACAAAATGAACAGGAGCTGGGCTGAGTAGTCTGCTAGCATGAGCGATTGCTCTGGCTATGGCAGCTTTATGTTGATGTTAGCTAGCCAATTTCAGTGTAATGGATTCTATATTGCTTCAATACACACAAAAATATTTGTCGTTACATGTTATGCAGGGGTTGCAACTTATATATGCAGTAGCTTCCGCTATACATTTTGTGCGCCTTTGGAGAGAATTTGTTTTGAAATCATTGCGGTTTTTGAGGGTGAGGAGGAGAATCTCATCTAACCTATCTGTACACAGTTTGATTACATTAACAATTTGCTGAAAATCCATTACACAGCCATAACATATTCAAACTTGGAGCAGGCAAGTTTTCTTGTTGCTGACATTGGATCCTCACTAACATGGTGTTTGTTGAAAATGCACTGAGGAAAAAATACGTTTTAAAACTGTAAAGTTTCACCTCATTAAATTAAAATGGGTTTAAAACACCACCACATTACTGCTTTGCTGACCAGATATTGAATTGCTGTGAAATGGTTCTTCTTCATAACTTGTACAATTTGATTTTGGGTAAAATTTCCTACTCCACTTTAGCAACTTACATAGTGTGTATGATATCAGGTAGGCTTAGGTTTTTTTTTTAATGGTACAGAGGACAGATAGACTACCAATGCAATCCTATACTGTATATATACATGCTTAGAGTAAGTCCTACCAAGTTCAGTGGCACTTATTCCCAAGCAAGTGTTTACAAGATTTCAGCCTAAATGCCGCAGTTAATAAATTCTTCCAATTCTAGAAATGACCTTTCTGTTGCTAATAATAATAATATCATGAAGCAAGAGTTAAGGAGATGTATACACAATTCAGGGGCTCTTGGGGTGAACTTGAAGATTTACTTCAACATTCCCATCCAATATTAAATATACTTTTATTATATTAGGTGGAATATCCTAGTGGAGCTGAAAATGAAAGGCAAAATGATAATATTTCCATGGTGCCTGGCAGCCAGCATTCCCTAGTAAACTGTTTTGGAAACCTTCAAATCATGCATTTTCCTACAGCTTAGAAATGCTCATGTCCTGCTCATGTGAGATTTGTATTCTTTTTCTTTGGATCGTAAATATAGCTTCCCTTCCCAGCACTACCGGTATCTGCAGCGTTTCAAGGTTTAGCAAATGCAGGCAAAGTTCTTAAGAGAGGGTATTTGAAGGATCTGCTGGAGTATTAGGTACAAATTCAGCGCATCCCCTCCAACCACTAGACATGCTGAGAAAGCAGGCAGTTTAATTTATTTACTGTATTTTTCTTTTAACCTGCTTGTCAGGCAATTGTCATCTTCCGAAGCAGCTTACATCAATTGAAAAGAAAAGGGGGAAATGAGAGCCTGATCCTGCCATCCGACTTACGAACTAAAAAGGCAAGGCAGGCACAGAAGAGGAGCGGAGAGGAGGGGAAAGGTAGAAGGGAGAGACCAGTTTAACCAAGGCCAAAGAAAGTGCCTTGGTGAGCATTTAGACCCAGATCTAGCCATGCTCCTCTTCCCTTGCTGCTGTTCTTGCTTGAATGGTAGCTGGTGGCTCTTTTGGCCTATGGATGGGAACAGCATGTTCTTGCCTGCTTAGCAATCCCAGGGTAATAACTGTGCCTCTTAAACTGGTACAGCAGGAGAGAAGAATGCTCTAAGCAGAACGGATTACAAAGGGGAATTGATTGAATAAACCCCCTCCTCCTCAAGCTGCGAGGGCCAAGGACAAGTATGAGAGAACAGAGACGGTCCTGGTGGCAGGTGGAATTATATAAGTATGTTCTTTGGGCCCCAAGAACTGTAAACTTCTATACTGTACTGTATGTATTCCATTCAGCATATGTAGAAGATAAACGATGGAAAATCTGTTGCTCCACAGTACAGGAAACTTGTATCATCAATCATTGTGTCTGCTTGTTTGTGTGTGTTTTCGCACTTAAAGTTGAGGTGTGAGGATGGCAATTGATTTTCAGTGTCTATTTCTGTTTGCCTTTTAGACAGTAAGGGGTGCAGCTGATACCAAAATCATGCTCTTAAGTGCCGAAAAAGCAGTGGTGAGGGTTTGTGTTGTTCATGCTAGGCTTGGGTTTTCTCCTCCCTACAAAAGTTAATAAAAGAAAATCAAGCCTTCAGACATATTGGTCTGCCGCCTAACTTCCTTATTTACATACATATTCGGGAAAGGTTGTTATTTCCACCCCAGCTCTAAACATATTTACCTGTAAATGTCACATGAATTTCCATGAGATTTGTTTCTCAGAAGGTATATTTCAGATTGCCGTCTTCAGCTATTCCTGTCTCCTGCCAAGTTTTACCTAACCACCCGACAATAAAAGGAACTGTGTTTTCTCAGTTTCTCAGCATTGCAAAGCAGTAGGCAGTAGATTCAAGATTTATTTTGTATGTTTTTCTTTTAAAATCCTTCCCCCTAAAAGGCTTAGCGAGTGGATAATCTGTCATGGATTTTAAACCCATCCATTTCAGATGGGGAAGAAGGGTTGCTGTTTTTTAACTAAATGACTAATCTTCCAGAGTATATTTCTGATCCTGTTTTGTATATTTTATAGCATGCTCAACCTCATGAATCTTTCTAAAAATTTGTAAGGTGGAGGGACCACAAATGTTATCCTGCCCTACAAAAACACATTATTATACTTTAAAGATTATCCAAAGCAAACCACTGATGAAAACTCACAAATTCTGGGCACAGTCCAGACAAAGTGAATTTTTTTAAAAACGACTTGTGGATTTCAGAGAGAAGGGAGATTTACAGGGCAAGCGTATGCAAGATTACTCAGATGTATGCCCCACCATATTCAGCTGGGCTTGCTCCCAAGTTAATTGTGCATAGGATTTCAGCAGAGGGCTCCGCTTTTGATGGGTTCTGGCTCTCTGGTTTCAGGATAAAAGCTGGAACTCAATCCCAGGACAGAAGGAAGAGAAAACATTTGCCACTGCTGTCCCTTCGTTTTTAACAATTGTTGTCAATTTTGGATGGCATTCAACTAAGTATCACTCAGAGTAGACCCACTGAAATTAATAAACGTGGCCAAGTTAGGTTTATTCATTTCAGTGGGTCTCCCTTCAGTGAAACCTGATTGAATACTGGCCTATATTAACATTATAATCACTAATAATTTGACCCGTTGCTCAGTTAGTGAATTTTGAAATAATACTGCCAATAATATTTTATACAACTAGAAATTTGTATAAAATATAGAAATATTTTCTACAACTAGCAAACGCTTGGGAAATGAGGTGCTCTCCTTGAACGTGGTCCAAGGCCTTGACAGTACTTAGGTAGCAGGCTCTTTCTCAGAATTAGTCACAGGTGCAACACTTCACTAGAACGGGCCTTCCATTATTTAGAGGAACAAATCAGCATGCAAGAACAGCAGAGATTGCCAGCCAAAGGCAGAGATTGAAGAGCTACAAAACCCGAAACGTAGCCAGAGAGTCTGGGAAGAGGGGGTGGGGGGGAAACCCATTTGAAACATTCCGATTGTTCTCTCTGCTACCGGGATCTTTCGATCATCAATCATTTCTATTACCGCGGAAATGTAACACTGAAAATAATTGCATTATAACAACAATACAGAACTCTCTCAATCACAATATTTATTGTTCAGTGGAGAGAGAGGTACTGCAATCCTGCACGCTCTTACTAGAGCAGAGAGTTAGGGTGCTTCCAGATTACCCATTTGTCCTGATGCGTTTGCAGGCAAATTAGACGGTGTTGGCTATTTAATGAGCACCCACTCTTATCTGCTTGGCAGGCAGTTCGACAGCCTTTGCATTAAAGCAAGTGTCATCCCACACTTTCCAGTTCATTTTTCCCATCCAAAAGTCCAGTCTTTTGGAGAAGTGTTTATTCTTTTCCACCCAACAAGCAGCATAAATCAGCTTGGATTGTGCATCCTGAATTTGCCAGTTACGCGATTGAAGTCTCTACCCCAAAATAAAGATAGTCTGGAAGAAGAAGGCGGGTGTCCACTGGTGTGGGATTGGTGCTGCTTATGCATGCAATTTTTTGTGCAGCCTCCCATCTACACAACATTCTGTGTTGCTTCCAACAAAGTTTTACTCAGAGCAGAGGGAGAAATCCAACTCAGTTCACATTTAGAGACGAACAGTAGTGGAGCCATCTTTTTAGGAAAAAAACAACATAGCTGGAGTACAGCGTTTTTATGTTTTTTAAATGGTGCAGTGTGTTCTGTTTACCTTTAGGGCTCATACAGACTTCATTTTGTGCTGCATTTCTTGGCACAGATTTATGCTTTAAAGCGATTTTCTTTTTGCCCTGGTGCTTTCCCCTTGAAAACCTGCTCTTTCCCACTGAAACCCCAAATTGATGTTTGTTCCGATTGAATGTCAAAGAGCAGGAGTTCGCAGGCAAAACTCGGAGGCAAAAATGGTGCTCAGACATGGCTCTCTAGGGCATGGCTCTCTGCCTAGAAAGTGCTGCAAAAGGTGAGCCCTTGCTGGGTTTTTTAATGTGCCGGTTTAGCAATGCTTCCTCCCCCATTTTCAGACCTTTTGTTTTTCAGTTGGAAATTGATTAACGGAAAAATCTTACTTTTGCTTTACTGGAAGAATAATTCTTTTGTGCCCCGTGAAGTTAGTTATGTTGTGATGAGGACGGAATCTGTCAGTTTCAGTTTCTCTGAGCTTCTCATTTTCCTAGTCTTCAGTTCACCATATGAGAATTCATTATCACTTCCTCTGGCTCTAATACGGAATCCATATTTTACAGTGCAACCCTATACAGTGGTACCTCGGGTTACATATGCTTCAGGTTACATATGCTTCAGGTTACAGACTCCGCTAACCCAGAAATAATACCTCAGGTTAAGAACTTTGCTTCAGGATGAGAACAGAAATTGTGCGGCAGCGGCACGGCAGCAGCGGGAGGCCCCATTAGCTAAAGTGGTCTTCAGGTTAAGAACAGTTTCAGGTTAAGTACGGACCTCCGGAATGAAATTAAGTACTTAACCCGAGGTACCACTGTACAGATAGATGTACGTTCCTATGAGTTCAGTAGGGCTTACTCTCAAGTAGATGGGCAGTATATTGCAGCCTAGGTTACCTTTGAAATCATATTGTCAGAGTAACATCTTCATTTCTTGGTTAGTAAAAAGAAAAAAATTGCCTCTCCCCCGTCTCTTCAACCTGGACCCCAAATAGCAAGAAAAGGGCACAATGATTTATTTTTGAGATGTTACACACATCAAAGGTTTTCACACTGTCCCTTTCCTGAAATACATCTGCCACAATGTCTGGCAGTTGGCATTTCTAAATCTTGAACATGTTCTCAAGCCAAGCTGTGGTTTTCCACAAATCTGCTGAGTCAAAGGTTCAAAGGTAAAAAGAAAAAGAACAGAATGAGAACAGATGCCCCCCCCCAAAAAAAATCTCTCTTTTTTGCCTTGGATGAATTAACCTAAAATTATAGCTGCCCTGGTGTTTCTCTGCTCATGATACAATTTCTTCTTCTTCTTTGGCGACCACTTGTGGTCAAGTAAGATTGTCTTCCATGAACACGGTCTTAACAGTGAGTCCGTAAGTGACAGTGGAGGCCAATTCTGGATCCACACGTCCTTCCACAGTGGGGATATAGGTTTCTGGATGGGAGTTGATCATGGTGAGGGTTTGCCAAGCGTGCCTTCCTCTTAGCACGTTTCTCCCTTTCGTCCTGAGTTCGAGCGTCTTCATAGTCCATGACATCTTTGGTAAAGGCTGTTCTCCAGATGGAGCGCTCGCAGGCCAGTGTTTCCCAATTGTCAGTGTTTATACTACATTTTTAAAGGTTTGCCTTGGGGGAGTCTTTAAACCTTTTTTGTTGACCACCAGCATTACGCTTTCCATTTTTAATTACGCCAATAAGGAGTCCCGTTCCAGCCCCAGGCATTCACTGAATTCCCATGGTTATGACATGTTTAGTCCGAAAGGGTGTTTACACGGGTAGAAGTGAATCCCAACTTGGGGGAAATGTGGAATATAAATACATCAAACAAACAAACAAACAGACAAACATTCCCTCATTTCTGGCAGGAGACACTTGATTTAGAATGCTTCTATTTCCCCCAAAGTTTTCCCCAAAGTTCAGACTTGCAATGAGGAAAGTAATAGGGGAAGCATGGGGTGACCCTTGCTTTGACACAAGATCATCTAACTGTGCCTTTATGCTAATGTCTGAAGTGTTGAGGATTATATTTCAGTGTTATCTGAGGAAGTGGATTCTGGTTCATGAAAACTTTTGCCATAATAAATCTGTTCACCACAAGACTCTTTGTTGTTTTTACTGCAACAGACTGAATGTGGCTACTCTTCCAGAAAACAATTTTATTGTTTTTGGGGAGGTTCACACTGGACTAGCCGCAATCCTCTTTTTAATAAAATACTTTGTTCATTTAGAGTAGCAGCTGCAATATGATCTGAATATAATGCAAATGCAAGCCTTTATTGAGAGATGCACTCTGCAGGGAGACTCATGCTCTGGGAATGACAGAGAAATGTTTTGTAATCCAGGAAAGTCAAGTAAAGTGCAGATATTCCAGTCTAAAGCATGTTGTAATTCAGAAACTCCGTGGGATAGCTGCAGACTCTTGTCTGTGGTCCACACTGTTTAAAGAATCAGACACGCTTGGAAGAGACTCTGATTAAGCTAATCATTTAATCAGTGTCTAAGGGAGTTACTTGTTCCAGACTGAGGCCGGTGGTGGTTCTAATTAGAACTGGGCAAATAAATTCTGTAAATGAATCAAACATCTGGCTACTCCTACTAGCAGGGCATAACTAAGGTAGGGGCACAGAATCTGTCAGTTTTGGGTTCTCCCAATTCCTCATTTCCCCCATCTTTATTTCAGTTCTCTACATTTCCACATCAGTTTGTGATTTATATATTTTTTACGAATCCCTCAAGAAAATTCATCAGCACCCTAGTGCGAATTTCTCCTGGCATACACATGTTTGTATGCAGTTTTGCCTATGGTACACATTTTCCAAAGCAACTTCCCTGAATACAGTCATACTTTGGTTTTCGAACAGCTCAGTTCTCGTACATTTTGGCTCCCTAACGCCGCAAACCCAGAAGTGACTGTTCCGGTTTGTGAACTATTTTTGGAAGCCAAACGTCCGATGGGGCTTCCGCGACTTCCGATTGGCTGCAGGAGCTTCCCGCAACCAATCAGAAGCCGCGCTTTGGTTGCCGAACGTTTTGGAAATCAAACGTACTTCTGGAACGGATTCCGTTCAACTTCCAACAGTACGACAGTATAATGCATTTTTGCATAAGCTATTTTCACCAATATATGCAGTTTTATACACACTTTGCCCTAGTATATGCATTTCTGTCCATGTTACTTGGCTGGAGAACCCCATTGCAACATTCAGAAACAGGTGGATTTGAAAGAATGGCTGTGTTTCAGTTCTCAGTCTGGTTTGGAAAGTGAGAATTAGGTAGGTTTACCTATAAATGCAAACCGAATCGAATTTCTCTCCCATTCCTACTGGTGCCATTTTATCACATTCCCCACCTCTCCAGGGTTGCAAGAATCAAGTAATTTACCAACCTACTGTATTAGGTTTTTAAAATAAAAATCTCAGGACTGGAACTGGTTATTTTGTTAAAGAAACAAGCTATTTTGACTCAGGGTGGGATGGATTCAGAAATGCTGCAACTGTATCCTGCATTGCAGATCCTGCTCTGAGCAGGGGGGTGGGGGGGCCACGTTTCAACTTGATGGCCTCTGATGAACCTTCCAACTATGATTCTGGCAAGTATCCACGCCATTCATTTAAAACACCCTCCCAAAGAATTCTGGGAGCTGCAGCTTACATTTCAAGTACCCTCAACAAACTACAGTTCCCAGGATTCTTTGAAGGAAAGGCGTATGCTTTAAAGGTGCTTTACATTTATTTTATTTTTAACGATTTCAAAAGATTTATATGCCGCTTGGTTGTAATAAAACCTCAAGGCGGTTTACGAAAAGTATTTAAAAATCACATTATCGGTAAAAAAGCCGGCTAAAAACAACCATTTAAAGCATTCAGAAATAATTAAAATCAATGCTAAGCTTAAAAAAGATGAAAACACATGTCAGCGTTATACATGTACAGTCGTACCTCGGGTTGAAGTTGCTTCAGGTTGAGCGCTTTCAGGTTGCACTCCGTGGCGACCCGGAAGTAATGGAACACATTACTTCCGGGTTTCGCCACTCGCACATGTGCAGATGGTCAAAATGCCGTCACGTGCATGTGCAGAAGTGGCAAATCATGACCCGCACACGCGCAGATGCAGGTTGCATTCGCTTCAGGATGTGAACGGGGCTCCGGAACGGATCCCGTTCATATCCAGAGGTACCACTGTATAGTGTATATACACCTACAGTCGTACCTTGGATCTTGAACGCCTTGGCTCCCGAACAAGTCAATTCCTGAATGATCAAAACCCAGAAGTGAGTGTTCCAGTTTTCGAACATTCTTTTGGAAGCCGAATGTCCAACAGGGCTTCTGCCACGCTTTGGTTTCCGAATACTTAGGAAGTCGAATGGACTTCCAGAAAAGATTCCGTTCGACTTCCAAGGTACGACTGTACAAACATTATACAGGCCTGCCTAAACAACAGTGTTTTTAGCCGGTGCTGAAAAGAGTTCAGTGAAGGTGTCTGCCTGGTATTAGCAAGCAGGGAGATCCTAAGGGTGGGAGCCTCCACACTGAAGGACCAACTTCTTACAAATGCTGAGTGAATATTATGTTGCACCTATAACAGAGCCAGTTCCACAGAATGAGTGGGCCTATGAAGGGTGGCTGTGACCAAGGCCAGAGTGGGGCTGCTTTAGGATGACCTGAGTGTTTTGCATAAAGTTTTCAGGGAAGTTAGTTGACATTGACTGTTTTATTAAGCATTCTTTATTATTTATTTGCAGAGAGGTTAGCAGACATTGCGTCAAGCAATTATTCTTCCGCATCTCTCCATCACTTATCACAACTGGTCTGTTTTTTTTGGGGGGGGGCAGGTTTCTTGCCCAAGAGACCAAGGCAACTTAAACCACACAACCTGGATGTGTCTGCCGTCTGGAAGAAGGTACAGGGTTAGAAAGACTAGGACTAGCCGCCTGAGAAACAGTTTCTATCCAAATGCGATTTTGGCTTTAAACACAGTGTAAGGTAGTCTCTATGGGAGTATATTGTATTTAATTATGGAGTATCAGAGTTTTTAGGGGGTCAACCAGGCTGGGATAGCAGGCTTGTTGGTTTTTGAATGTCTGATATAGATTTTTTCAATTTCGTTGTTCTGTATGGGACAATGACAATAAAGATTCATATCGTATCGTATCGTGTGATTCCCACCTGAAAATAGTGACAGTCTTGGAAGCACCCTAGATTCCCAAATCTGGTGGGTGGGGGGAAGAGTGCTGCAGAGTAGCTCCTAAATTGACGAGAAGGCAATGAAAGTATTTATGGGGGGGGGCAGCCTGTGGTCAGTTAGTTCCAGGTTAGGGGCTGGATATCCAATGGCTGGAAAATTGCCATTCTCCCCGTTGAGGTATTACTTGACCCTGTCGAGAGCGGGGGCTTGTTTCCGGCAACACTTGGCCCCTCCTGGGTTTAATTTGGCATAGCAGCAAAAGGAGATGAAACGGAGATACGCCGTTGGGAGCCAAGAACCATATATCCTCAAACGAGGGGAGTTCACGCCAAAAATGCTGACATCATGGAAAAGGATGTCACACGAGAGCCGAAGCCTTGGGAGAAAGCAGGAGAGGGGAAGAGGCTGGCCTTTTGGCCAACAGGAAGCCCTGCTGCTTGACGTTTGTTTAAGTAAAGACACATGACAAAATAATGTATCCACCTAATCCTGGAAAAACCACATTTTGCTCTTCTGGGAGGGGGCGGGCTGAACTGGTAGCATGGAAGCCTCAGAAAGAGCAAGGGAGGGTAGCCAAAATTGGGGATTCTCCGTATCTCCCCACTGGAAAAACATCCAAAGAAGCCAAGGGGCTGTGAATGGTTACTGAGAGCTGGTGTCATTTGATGGACAGTGTGTTGGGCTTGACCTCCAGAGACTTACTAGACAGCTTTGAGCAAGTGACTCTCAGTCTCCAGCTGCCTTGTTCTCCAAAACTGCAATTCCGTGCAGACTACTTTTCACACAGCATCCAGGCAAGGTCATTATCAGCCCAAATGAATTCTGGAGTTTTCTGTGTTGTCCTCCTATGTTTGCTCAACGTGGCAATTGCACAACCAGCCCCATCTTGTCCGAACAAAGCAAGTGTCAATGAATTATTTTTTTTAAAAAAAAATAAACATATTTGATTGGTTTTTGCAAGGGCATGCATGACAAATGAATACATCAACATCTCACCCCCTCCCTTGACACTGAGGTTATTAAAAACACTTTCACATTTAATTAGACAGTTCCTGTTTGCAGATATCATCTGGTCGCTCATATTAGCCATTTCCAGACAACCTGTTTATTGTGCATTCCTTCCTGATTGTTTACACAAAATACTGGGGGTGGGATAGATGGCATCAGTTATTTATTGTGCAGCTGTTCTTATTTGTTTGTGGGAAAGTTATATTTCATTGCATCAAGTAATTGTTACCCAACAGTTCCTCATCACTTTATTTATTGCCAAAAACACGATTTGGGGGGGAAGCAGTATTGTTTGCATGACAACTCCCAATCAACTTTAACTGCCTAACTTGAATTAGCTGGTATGTGAATGAAGCCTACATGAAAATATTGGTAGCCTGGAAGGAGCCATTGCATCATCAGGAAACAATAAAATAGTCTGGACCTACAAGAAGGAAACTTTTAATTAACAATTCCAAGGACCTTTGCTGAATGGGAACATTATCAGAGGATCTTGGTCATGGGGAAGGCCATTTCTGGATAATATATATTATGTGTGGAACTTCTGTTCAGCTTCGGCTTCCAGATAATTGCAGAAATGCAGGGCCTTAGCAGCACTAGAGGACCTCAGCAACACATAGAAGCAACCCCAGTTGCCCTGTGGAAATAGCAATCTCCTAGCTCACATAGATGCTTTCAGGCTGATTGACCCAACAGAGGTTAAAGAAAGTTCTTTAGAATGATAATAGGAATCTGAGCACAAAATCTGAAAAGTGCTTCACGGGGAACATGCAGAAGCTGTGTTTCTTTGCATTAGAAATATGCAACATAGAGTGCGATTGTAAAGGTGGTGTTGATGAATAGATTGGCTTTAATAGTTGCACCAAAAAACCACACCAAAGCCCACTGTGAGGTTTTCAGTACCGCTGAATAGAAATCTACAAGGAGATTGCCCAGGAAATACATTGAAATTCTTCTCGCCGAAGGAGGCATGCCAGGTTATTTGTATATCATAGCAGCAGCTTTAAAGGTTCTTTCTCCCCACTTCGGGTTTAGCAGGAGGCAAGATATCAAGGTGGGGAGACAGGAGGTTTCATAGCAAATTTCATCAGAGTACTTGGATACCCTGAAGATTAACCTGGGGAGAAAGGAATTATGTTAAAACAACTTCCACACCATACATGTCTCTCCCCCCCCCCAAAGAAAAATCCTGAATGCTGTAGTTTAAGGGTGCTGGGAATTGTAGCTCTGTGAAGGGTAATCTACAGTTCCCAGGATTCTTTGAGGGCAGCCAAGTGCTTTAGAATATATGGATGAGATTATTGTGGTGACTTTTAAAAAAATCACTTCCCCTGTTTCAAGTGTTCAAAGTATGAGTTGCCATTGCTTATGTCGCCAAAGAGGGAGGCATCAGCAGGCTTGAAAGCTGCCTCATATGGAGTCAGACTGCTGGTGCATTTAGCTTGGTTTGGGGCAGCCGGTGTGCCAGGGTGGACTTTGGTAATCTTTAGTAATATGGCGCCTTGGGTGAGGCCAAATTCGGCTCCCCCAAATGGATCTTCTCAGTTATGGATCCTCTCAATTTTGCGCCACCTCGGCTTGCTGCCCTGTGCGGGTGAACCATGCACACTGCTCTAAATTTGGTGCATCTTCAGAGATGTAGAACAACAACTCCCATCAGCCCCAGCCAAAATGGCCAATGGTCAGGAGTGTTGGAAGCTGTAGTCAAGGAACATTGGAAGGCGCCATGATAGCAGCCAGGGCAAAATCAGCCCTAGCTAGAGATGGAGAAGATTTAACTTCCAAAGACCTTCTGCAGGCAAAGTATGTGGTATCCAGATTTACATATAAGCTAAACAAGCTATAGTTTAGGGCCCCATTCTCTTGGGCACCCCCCAAAAAATTAAAGGGGGGAAAACTGGATGTACATTTCCAAAAATATAAGATAAAAAAACCCAAATAAAATAAAACCCACATACAGCAACAGTGTTTTGTTTCGTGTTGTGTTGGCTCCTATGATGTAAGTAATGGGCCCCGCCTGCTAGCCTGCTCCCTAAAATATCACTGCTTTATTCATTTCTATATATAGGGTGCCTGCATTCTGCATGGGGACACGGGTGGCGCTGTGGGTAAAACCGCAGTGCCTAGGACTTGCTAATCGTATGGTCGGCGGTTCGAATCCCCGCAGCGGGGTGAGCTCCCGTCGTTCGGTCCCAGCTCCTGCCCACCTAGCAGTTCAAAAGCACCCCTAAGTGCAAGTAGATAAATAGGTACGCTTTATAGCGGGAAGGTAAACGACATTTCCATGTGCGGCACTGGTGCTGGCTCACCAGTGCAGCTTCGTCACGCTGGCCATGTGACCTGGAAGTGTCTTCGGATGGCGATGGCTCCCGGCCTCTTGAATGAGATGAGCGCGCAACCCTAGAGTCGGACACGACTGGCCCGTGCGGGCAGGGGTACCTTTACCTTTACCTTTTACATTCTGCATGGCCTGGTTGCATGGCAACATGTGCAAATGGCTTTAGATACCTATTAGGTCCATGAATTACCATACAGCATATATTCAAGACAAAAGAACAGTGACAATTTGTCGTTGACAAAGGACAACTGGACATATAAAGGGCCCCATTACCTTCAGTAGCTTAGGGCCTCATCAAACCTAAATCCAGCCCTGGGTATGCCCCCTCAGCCCTTCCCATGCAGTTTAAAAGGCCGGGAAAGTTTTGATGGAGCTTCCCTTCCCACAGACTTTTCTAAATGGCACCTCTGCTACCCTGGATCTATTTGTGAGCTGAAGCCGTCAGCCATCACACCCTGCATGCTTGGAGAAGGTGATGCAACATATGTGTAACGAATTAGTACAGAGCCAGGCCTGTGTACAAAAATGGATGGAGGAGGGGGGTGGCAGTCATGTGGATAGTTGGGGGGGGCACTTTTAGCTATGATTTATGCTTCCCGTACCCCCTCCTGGGGTGGCAATGTCTCCAACCACCTGGCCTCTGGGATGCGAAAGAAGTGTCAAAGTGTAAAATCTAATAAACATGTGAGGGGCGGATCAACCCCTCCAACTCACATCGTAGAGCTAGGAGAATTGAATTTCTTATTTCAGTATAACCCCCCACCTCAGCTTTATCTAAGTTTGCTTTAAGCACTGTGCTGTTGATGTGTCAATCTCTAAAGCAGGATGAGTCCCCAAAACACCCCGATTAATTTTTTGGCTGTGTTTACATAACTGCACTGGCTTAAAACATAGCAAGGTTGTGTTTTTTCTCTCTCTTTTTAAAAATAATATGTATTAAAGTTTTAAAGGTTACAGAAAGAAAAAGTAAAAATACCACATTAAACAAAAATAAAACAACACATCACAATGTGAAAAAACAGAGAAATAAAATCCATTAAACAAAAACGAAGAAACAAAAACAAAAAACAAAGAAAAATACAGCAAATCTTCTCATTACTTATCTTTCATTAGCTTATTTCCTTGACCTCCTCACACCTCCCTTTTTTGTATTCTAGATCAATTATCCATTTCAGCAAATCCTTTCCCTCTTTTAAAATTTTAGTCCTGTAATTTATCTTAATATAATGTAACTTTACTTTTCCTTCTTTCACCAATTAACAGTCAGTTATTCCCAACTCCTTTATATCATTCCTGCTAAAATCATATAATATCATTCCAACATCCTTCTAACAGTTATTAATTTTACAATATTTCTGTAGATAGTCTTTAAATTTCTTCCAATCTTCCTCCATGTTGTGTTTTTTTTTCTCAGTTCGAACTGGAGCTGTTTTATTATTTTAATAATAATTTTTATCATTTATACCACGCCCATTTGTCTGGGTTTCCCCAGCTACTCTGGGAGGCTTACAACATATCTGAAAACATCAAGCATTTAAAAACCTCCTGATACAGGGTTGCCTTTAGAGGTCTTCTAAAAGTCGTGTAATTCTTTATCTCCTTGACATCTGGAGGGTGGGCATTCCACAGGGAAGGTGCCAGTACCGAGATGGCCCTCTGCCTGGTTTAGTTTGGGGAACACCTCGGAATGCAGTACTTCATAAGAAATTATTGGATAGATGTGGATTATGGCTAAAGTTGTGTGACTTAGGGAAAGAAGATAGATAATTCTCTTTCTCCCCACATACGAGAAGATACGGGGTGAGGGCAGCAGCAGCGAAAGTATTTTTTATCTTGCACGGTGATAGAGTTTGAGCCATCTCTTACATCTTCCCCCAAACCCTTTGGGAAGGGCCTGTTTCTCCCAGTCTGTGGGGGAAAGTGCCCCACGCAGGGACTAAGATCTCTTCCACAGCCAGAACTTGAAAGGAAATTCATTCATTCCCAAGGAGGAAAAAAGAAAGCTATAGTGTAAGGGAGCATGAAATAAAGCAGTTTCAAATGCCAAAGTCCCTTGAATCAACACTACTAACAGAAATGGAAATCTACTTGCTGGTGGTGGGATGGAGATCTTTTAAATGAGTTATTTTCTAAGAGAGAGAAGTTATAGGGGTTCATGTCAAACGAGGATCTGCCATGAAAATTACAAGTTGACGTTAGGGCAGTCACTCTCACTCTCTGTTGCAGATGAATTCACCTCACAGGCTTGCTGTGATTATAAAATTGAGGGGTGTGTGTGTGTGTGTGTGTGTGTGTGTGTATGGTATATATGCCTCCTTGAAGGAAAGTTGAACTATAAATTTGGAGCCTTTCTAAAAGTTGTGCCTTCTCCCTCACCTGTTGTTTAGGTTTGCATGAACTTTCACGGTTACAGAGTGGTGTGCAAATAGTGCTCTGTACATGCTCAGTGTCTCTTTCATCCTCATTATTGCATCATGTGTCTCCAGACTGAGCCTTTGCAAAGAGTTTCATGTTTGGAACACTACCTTTGAAAACAGCTTGGGGGCTAAATTCTTGGGGGCGGTTGCTTGAATGACTGCCCTGGAGCAGCGCTCCGGCCTCTTGAGTTAAAACCAAACAAGGAAGGCTTTCCAAAACATATGTGCGCAGATCAGCTTTTATCTGGGTGGTTTCCAGGAGATGCCAGAAATGCTCCTTTGGTTCCTTTGGTTGCTCCTTTGTATTGAGCCAAGGCAGGCTGCACCCGTTTGGTTGTGTGAATTGAGTTGGAGCCCAATTTGAGAAGAGCGTTTACCATGGCCCGTTTCCATTCTATACCCACGGCCTTCCTGCAGGGGATTTACTCTAAGACCCCTATTACTCAGCGTCTATGTCCATGCACAATGAATGAAGTTGAGGACTTCATACATTTCTTTTTCTACTGCCCTATTTATGAGCTAATAAGAACTAAGCTCCTCCACTTGATCCCGTCCACCATCACATCCAAGGAAGACTGTTTGAAATCGCTTCTTGTGGACGCAAATCCCCAAGTTACACGTGGGGTGGCAATCTTTATAGTGCAGGCCTTGAAACTCAGGGCTACTCTGACGGGGTAGTGTGTCCTAGACCTGGTCCTGTCTTAATTCTTTTATTACCTTTTTAACCTAATGTCCCGAGCCTATTTGGGGGGCATTATATGCTTTATATACATTCGCATTCTAGATTCCCGGCGCTGGCAACTAAATCTTTACATTATTGTCTTAGGGTAATTTAAATGCCATAACCCCAGCAACATCGCTTTGAATTTTGTGTGGTTGTTTGTCTCTAGCATTTTTTTTTATTTTATCCTGCTATGGCTGTATGCTAATGCAATAAAGGTTTGATTGATTGATTGATTGATTGATTGATTGATTGAGTTGTGTGAATTGGGCTTCAGCAGATATCAGATAGTACCTAATGCTCCCCATTCCCTCACCCCACAGAAATTTGAGTTCCCTTGTTTTGCAGAAACTTGGGGGATTAGCTGGCAACGCTGCATCCTCACATCTCTCCCTAAAACAACAGCTTTTCTTTTATGTTTGACAAATGATTTATTGAGGTTCCAGATGTTTTCGAAACCCCTTTTTTCCAATTTGTCAAAATAGCCTTTGCTACTGGAAGGAGCGGGCTGCAGGAGAAGGAATAATAATAATAATAATAATAATAATAATAATAATAATAATAGAAAGAATAAATTGGTTCCTCCCCTCTCTTTAGTTACTGTGTCAGTTTTTCAACCATAATGATAGAGCTGCCAACATCCGCCCACACCCCAGACTCAGCTTTTAAGTGTTTTTTTTTCCCCTGCCCCTCCATGGCAGGTGTGAAGACAGAACGGTTGTCAGTGGGGATGTTTAGAGTTTCAGAGAGGGGCGTAAAATCGAATTTGGGACGTTTCGCCCTTTGCAGTGGAAAGGGAGAGGGACGGCTTTTATGCGGAGCATTTGAAGCATGCAAAAAAGAACAGAACAGCAGTTGTACTGGTCGAGACTAATGGGGAATACCTGTGATTCATTCCTTTAAAAAGAGGGGGACTCACTCCAGTAGCAGCAGCAGCTTACAACACAGCTTGAAAACCACACTTCCTGACACATACACACACCCCAGCCAAAGAGTATAGGAAGCAGTTGTGTTTTCTGCCTGGCAATGGAAATGCACTCCGCACATGCCCAGAGACATTTTGCCTCTGGTTTCTTTCTTTCTTTCTTTCTTTCTTTCCTTCCTTCCTTCCTTCCTTCCTTCCTTCCTTCCTTCCTTCCTTCTCCTCCTGCTTCCATTTAGCTTGCGAGTGCCTGGGGCAGAGAGCGCTCTCTCATGTCGTGAGTGGTTGGAGTGTTGAGTTAGGACCCAGGACACCAGAATGTAAAAATCCCCATTCAGTCATGAGGTTCAGAGGGGGACTTTGTGCCAGTTGGTGTCTCCTCTGCCTAACATACCTCACAGAGTTGTTGTGAGGATGAAATAGGGAGCGGAACCAGGTACACCATCTTGAGCTCAAGGCAAGGCCTGCATGATGCTACAAGACTGCCGAAGCCGAGTGGGTCTCTGGGGCTAGTCAGTGCCTGTCTGGGAAATGCCATCTTAAGTTCCCTCATGGAAGAGGAGCAAGGCAGAAAAGGAACAAATGAGAAGTTGTTCAATACAAAGTAAATCATCTCCTGCCAGCCAGTGTTTCATGGCCATTAAACTAGTAGAGGAAGATCATCTCTGTGTCCCTTTGCTGGGAGACATGCACTGTAAGGTCTTGTATGTGCTGTGCAGGAAGGAGGGAGACCCGAACTCGGGGCTGACGAGAAGCAAATAACTGATTGATTTGATAACTGTGCTGCTTTTCATTCACACGACTCGCAAAGTGGCTTGCAAACAATAAATAACAATGACATAATAGAACATCACAAATACAACACAAATTGTATTGAATAATAAACAAATCATCAGTAAAGTAATTAAAATTTATATAAAAAAGAAACTATCAACAGAGCAACTAAAAAAACAAGCTAAACAGCACACTTCCATTTTGTTTGGTGTATCCTATACAGCTCTATTATCACAAGCACCAACTAGCGATGTCAATTGGAACTGCGATTACTTTCAACTCAGACCCCATATATTGCATTTACACTTTGGGGCTTCTTGGTGGTGGCTCCTCGCTTGCGAAAGTATTTTTGATTGAGATGCTTCTGTCTGCTTTTTTAGCATGTAAAGACTTGTCCATTTGCTTAGGCATTTGCGGAGCATCAAGAGCATTTACTGACTGAGAGTATGGCAGCTTTTGTAATCTTGTGTTTCTTGCCGCTGCTCTAATTGTGATGTGGATTAATAGTTTTGATTGCTTTTAGCTGACTTTGTATCCTTGTGTATTATCACCTATTTGTTGTATGCTACTGGAATCTATTAGGGAACCTAGAAATCTGCCTTATACTGAATGAGGCTGCTTCCAGACAACCCATTTATCGAGCATTTATCCTGATTTTTTTATTATTTTTTTTGGCAAGGAGATTAGATGGCATTGGCTGTTTAATGAGCATTCATCCTGATTTCTTTGTAAGGGAGTTAGTTGAAGTTACATTGTTACTCTGTCGTGGATGCTTCAGCTGGGATTTAACCTGTGACTATTTGCATACAAAGTACGAATGCAACCACACTGAGCCACAGCCATGATATAAGCTGAGCTGTAGATATGCCAAATAAATAAATAAATAAGTAAAATTCGGCGGGATGGCTGCCGGGTGCTTGCTTTTAAACGTGACTAAATACGGTTTGATTATATTCATATTTAATCCAATTAAATCACTGCAGACGGATTAGGTGTTATTTATGTTCTGGCTGTTCTGAATATCTCTTTTTCTGTCTGTCTGTCTGTCTGTCTGTCTGTCTGTCTGTCTGTCACACACACACACACACAGAGAGAGAGAGAGAGAGAGAGAGGGGTGTACTTTAGGGTCCCCTTGTCACCCCATTTCTGGCTAGAGCCTGGTCATCCAATTTCAGGAAAGTTATTGCAGAGCAGACTCCTACTCATTACTCTCTTGGGGTGGGGGGTTTAAAAAGAATCCACGTGGATGGCCAGTTCCAACACATGTCAGACCCCTAGACCTCCATGGGAGAAATTACAAAAGCAATCCTTGCAGAAGAGGGGAAGATTATGGGGATGGGGGTCTAACCGTGCCTGGGAACAAGGAGCTGCCTGCCCGCCCCTCAGGGAGAAGGAGCCACACACACTGCAGGAGACAGGAGAGACCTCCCTGGTGGCTGAGGAATGCTCCGCAATCAAAGCCCCCAGGCAATTAGTGATTAGTGTGTGTGTGAGGGGGGAGAAATCAGAGACAAGACAGAGGCATCACTTTCCTCTCTTCCAAGGATTATCCCCTATCAAGGGAGAAGAAACAGGAGATCAGGCTTCTAGGGTCGCCAGACCTCCATCAGCGCCTCAGCCCATCCCATAATTGACTGTCTCATTTGAATCTCAAACCTTATTCAGGACCTTCATAAAATAAAATAAAAACACACCCCAAAGCAGTCAATCACAGATTTCACAGTTTGTGGCTTATAGTGTCTTCTCTAATCCCCACACACTGTGTCTTTTTACAAAAATGACACACTAAAAATGCATTTAGTATCTCCTAAAGGTGTTTGGTTAGACAAGGATAACCATGTTCTTCCAGGGGTCCAGTTTGGGAAAGTTCATTAACTCTGGATTTTTGCCAGGTAGGTAAAGGGACCCCTGACCATTAGGTCCAGTCGTGGCCGACTCTGGGGTTGCGGTGCTCATCTTGCTTTATTGGCTGAGGGAGCCAGCGTACAGCTTCTGGGTCATGTGGCCAGCATGACTAAGCTGCTTCTGGCAAACCAGAGCAGCACACGGAAACGCCGTTTACCTTCCCGCCATCTACTTGCACTTTGACGTGCTTTCGAATGACCTGTTAGATATTGCTCTAGTTTAAGATTCATGATTTTGCCTTACAGTCTTGCTCTTTCCGGATTCCATCCTAGCTCTGTTCCAGCCCTCCAGACTATCATCCTGACCTGCCAAGTTTTGCCCTGGCTCCTGCTGGCTCCATTCCCTAACTAATCAGCTTCTGCCTTTGTTCTGGGGTGGGGTGGGGGCATGTGTCCTACTATTTGGCCTCCTGTTTGAAAGGTTGAAGAACCCCCAGAAAGGCGAGCAGGAGGGGTCTTGAAGTTTCCCATTAAAAGTTAACAGCACCAGGGCAGCAAACTGAGAAGACACAGAGGTCACTAGGTCACAATCTCCCTCACTATGCTATATTTTATTTCTGTTTAAATGATACCTGTTATTTCTAACTTTGCATCTGTACCCATGCAAATTTTGTGCAAATGTATCAACCCTTGGGGTGGGTACATTTTCTCATTTTTTTGCTATGCATTCAATAGTAATCCTGCCAGCTTCCTTCAAGCCCTGACCTCTGACCAGCCAGCTGTTGCCCTGATTCTTCCTCTGACCTCTCCCGCAGGTTGTTTCCAGCTGGCATGGTTATATGGTCAACATCTCTAAATTAAAAAGTTGGCAGCTTATTTTTGCATGTACGAATGGCTGCAAAATGCGGTATGGACACATGTAAAGAAGAAATCTCATAGGAGCAGATGTGCTCTGCCTGGAAAGCATTATTAGTCTTCCCTCAGCCTGGATTGCCAGGTATGGGGAACCTGTGGCCCTCCAAGATGTTGTTTGGACTCCAGCACCCATCATCAGGCCCAGCCAGCATGGTTAATGGTAGTCCAACAACATATGTAGTCCAACAACATCTGGAGTGCTGTACTGAGCAAGTTAGGAAGCACTAGATAGAATTACAATGATATCATCTGTGAGTTAGGTGTGGGTGTATCTGGAACCCCTAAGATATATCTTCACTGGCTTTTTGGGTACAAGTTATAATGTCACAGCTGGAGATGTAAGTATTGGCAGTGATATGTGGATGGTACACGTCAAAACTTGTTGAATGAATGTGTTTTGTGTGTTGCTTGCTTTTATTTTTTTTAAAACACACACACACAAACACACATGATGACAAATAATGAACAATGACAGCCAGGCAGAATCTGGTTCACATTAATCAACAATAGGATTGCCAACTTTTCAACCAGTGGCCATAGCTCTGCCTTTTAACACCTGATGGATTCACAGGCATTACAGGGCATAATGTTTCTCCATGTTGATTTCTTGAGATAAAGTCCAGAACACAAAAATCTGGGGTTACGCCTATCTGAGCGTCACTACCCTGCTACTGCCTCTGTAGCTCTGACTTCTTTCAGCATAAAACAAATTCCTTCCAGTAGCACCTTAAAGACCAATTAAGTCAGTTCTTGGTATGAGCTTTCGTGTGCATGCACACTTCTTCAGATACACTGAAACAGAAGTTTCCAGACCCTTCTATATAGTGAGAAGGTGGGGAGGGGTATTACTCAGAAGGGTGGTGGGAATGGGTGATTGGCAGATAGCTGTGATGAGCCTGTTGACGACTCTTAACGACTGCAATAGGTCTTACAGGAAAAAGCAAGGGGTGAAAAGGTGAAAAATGGCTTTGTCATGTATAATGAGATAAGAATCCAAGGTCTTTGTTCAGACCAGGTTTCTCCATGGTTTTAAGTTTGGTGATAAGTTGTAATTCAGCATGTTCACTGCTAAATATATTAATAAGTTGTGAATATAACCAGGCACATCCGTGCTGTGGTTTGGACTTTATACTTATTTTGGAAGGCATGTTGCCTCAAGCTTGAATCATTCTCTGTTTGATAGACGATCGAAAAAATCCCCTATTTTGGGAAATTTTCTGAAGTCACATTAGTTGGTGTTACCTTGTATATATTGTATGCCACTAAACTGAAGATACAATTTAGTAGCTATATAAAGTGTTGTAATCAAATTATTAGCCTGTCATGTTGCTTTTAGGTTGCCATAAGAATAAGCCTGGCAGCATTTCCTTCTGGTTATAACCCTGAGGGACGAAGGTGGTGCTGTGGAATAAACCACAGAGCCTAGGACTTGCTGATCAGAAGGTCAGCGGTTCGAATCTCCGCGATGGTGTGAGCTCTGGTTGCTTGGTCCCAGCTCCTGCCAACCTAGCAGTTCGAAAGCATGTCAAAGTGCAAGTAGATAAATAGGTACCACTCTGGCAGGAAGGTAAACGGCGTTTCCGTGCGCTGCTCTGGTTCGCTAGAAGCGGCTTAGTCATGCTGGCCCCGTGACCCGGAAGCTGTACACCAGCGAGATGAGCGCCGCAACCCCAGAGTCGGCCACGACTGGACCTAATGGTCAGGGGTCCCTTTACCTTTTTAAGGATCAATAGGAACACAGAGAAAATTGAAAATCTGACCTATCCTAACCCACAGATGAGGACTCCTCGATCCCCAGGTTTGGTCGTTGCTAAGAGAAGCCTGCCGCTGCCCCATAGAGAGGGGACAAACTTTTCTCCATTTCCTCTCACCCTCCATACTTTTTTCTGCCCTGAAGTGCAATAGTTGTGGCCTCCTTGGGGAACTAACATGTTTACTCAACCCCCAGCTGTGCTGGCACGCAGGGAAAATTGAGAATTTTGGCTTATCCTAATCCCACAAATTAGCACTCCTTGAGCAGTCATTTATTTTTGGACGCACACCACTCTCAAGTTATACCCTCCTCTCTCTCTACACCCACACCCACACACTAATAACCAGATGCAACCCCTCATTGCTTATTACCTCCTCCCTTTATTTCTCCCCCCCCCCCAGCCCCAGCCCTTGGGACTGGGTTAATTCCCATTCGTGCCTCTACTGTGAAAAGGGGGTTTAAAGCTAGTTTCTCATGCTCATTAAATTCTCATCTATTTGGCTCTTTGGGCCTAGTTTCTAGATTGAAGCGGGTCGTTGAGATATGTGTGTGTGTGAATTATTGTTCCATGAATGATCACAGAGCAAAGAACAGGTGCAACGACAACTTGCAGGGTGTGTGTGCACACACACAGATTCACCTCCCTACTAGTGATTACCAAGGAGTGGCCACCCGCAGGGGCATCCTATTTTGGGGTTTCTACAAATACCCTGTTTATTTAGCAGTATCATACCGCTTTAAGCAGTCCTGGCCTCCCCCAAAGAATTGTGGGAAGTTTGTTAAGGGTGCTGAAGAGTTCTCAGGAGACCACAGATGCCCTCAATTGACAGAGCAGTTTAACAGTCTTCTTCGCAGGGAATTCTGAGAACCGTAGCTCCGTGAGTCACATTTTCCCAGTGGCAAAATATTGTACTTCGAACACTAGGAAAATGTGGCATTTTGCAAGAGGAGTGATATATTGAGGGGGAAACCTTTAGACTGCATGCAGCAGATTAAGAGCCTCACATTTATTGTGTTTTACATATAGTAGTCCTTAAGAGGATGAGAGAGAGAAAAAGTGGGGAAAGGATGGAACTGGGCCCCCTGTGGGCATCCTTTTCATTGTGAATTTGCGCTCATGGTGGTATCGGGTGGTCATACACAATCCCACTTTCAAAACTGTTTGCACCTCACCTGCATAAGTTTTGAGGCAGACATACTGCTCTGTTTCCAATCCATGCATGTCCCATAGCTTCCTGCAGCTAATTATACCAGAAATGTTCCAGTCATTCCTGCCTCTGGCTTAGCCGGGGGGGCAGCTATCCCCCCCCCAATCAATAAAAACCAGTAAATACATAGCAAACTGAGGTTCTGCCCCCTCCAACAAAAGGTCTGCCCCCCACAAAAATCCTGGCTATGCCCATACTATAGAGTACCCCCCCAGATGGCAATGGCATGATAACTTGGGGGGAACATCACTGCACAACTAATAAAGCAGAAAGATGTGTGGATGGTCCAGTATGAATCCACCACTATTACTGCATCAGGGACATGTTGCAGAATATACCCTCAAAAAAAGCACCTGTCTAGGATAGCTCTACGTTGTTGGAGAAATAGTGGGGGTAATCTAGACAGAATGGGGAGAGGTGGTTGTTACTGCAGATATTAATATCGCGTAGCGTGAAGCAACTGGATGCATAAAAACTGACTCCTTTTGCTATAATACATTGTCTATACCCGTAAGTTTGATTCAAGCTTTAAGTGCAGAACTTTCTTCAAAACAGAGCAAAAACATTAAAGATACATCCAAATAATTCCATACAATATCTTGTGCATGTCCAGCACAGGCTCAGCATCTTATAAGAAACAAAAGATAATTCCAAACAGACCTAGAAACAAATTTCTCTCTCCTTTTAGCCTGGAGTGGCATTCACATTCCAGAGAGGCTCATTTTCACATCCTTACTCCCACAGAGCCTGAGAACAAAGACTACAGCCACCACGCCTCCAAGATGGCGAATTTGCAGTTCAGTAGCCTCCCATGTGATCTAAAGTTAAACACCTCATCAGAACTAGCAAAGAACAATAATAGTTAATTATCAACCCATCTAGGAGCTCAGAAAGCTTAATATAAAACTCCTGGGAAATCCCCAGGTTAAAGCCTTCAGCAATACGCATTCAGGTATTCTCCATTTCTGTGTGAATTAAGCAATTACACATAACAGTTGTGACCTTTTCTTCTTCCCTGATTGTCAACAGCAGTCCAACTACAACTATTATCTCCCTCCTTCTTTTCCAGGTGATGTATAGTTAGCTTTCGACTCTTGGCTCATTCCCCTCCTGCCCCCCTAGAGATGCTTCACTTCCCATGGGGCTTTGCAGTTTTCCTCCCATTCCTCCTGGGCCTGGCGTCGGACCCTCGTGATCCCTGCTACGATGCCAACCATCACCCGCACTACTGCCTCCCTGAACTCTCCGAAGTGGCCTCGGGGCGCCTGGTGGAAGCATCCAGCACGTGCGGGAACCCTCCCGGACGACTGTGCGCCTTCCGGGACTCCGCCGACCCAGCCTCGAAATTCTGCCAGCGCTGCAAAGAAAACGCCCACTTGCCAGAGTTCCTCACCGACGCCGAGGGCAGCGCCACTTGCTGGTGGTCCCAGCCGGGGGCTAACGCCACACTGACTTTGGCTCTAGGGCGCCGGGTGGAAGTTCTCTACGTGGCTCTGCGGTTCTGCTCCCCACGGCCAGAGTCCCTTGCAATTTACAAGTCGATGGACTACGGGCGCACCTGGGTGCCCTTCCAGTTCTTCTCCACCCACTGCCGGCGGCGTTACCATTTGCCGCCAACCACCGCCATCCTGAAGGCCATGGAGCACGAGGCGGCTTGTGTCGAAGCCCAAACGGCCCCCAAGCCTCTGACTGGGGGGCTGGTGGCCTTTATGCCCCTGGCAGGCCGTCCCTCTGCCAGGATGTTTGAGTACAGCCCCGTGCTCCAGGACTGGGTCACAGCCACTGACCTCCGCGTGTCGTTCGACCGCACGCACCCGACACGGACGCTGGGGTTGCGGAGGAAGGAGGCATCTTACGGAGTGGCCGAGCTGCAGGTTGGGGCCCGGTGCAAATGCAACGGACACGCCTCGCGGTGCGCAGCCGGCCGGGACGGAGGGGCGCCCCAGTGCGAGTGCCGCCACAACACAGCCGGGCTGGAGTGCGACACCTGCAAAGCCTTCTACTGGGACAGGCCTTGGCAGCGGGCAACCCCCAAAGACGCACATGAGTGTGTGGGTGAGGCAGAGGGAGAGGCTGAGCGTGCAAGGCCGAGAGTTACTGTGTGTCCACAGCCGGGCTGGGCTGCTCATTTAGAGCTCATCCACATTTCCTTTCGTGACACATTTCTAGGCACAAGTCCGGGTTTTCCTGGTCCGTGTCTGAGCGGGTTTCCTCTCCAGAGCTGTGGCTTAACAATCAATCCCTCTTCACAGGGAACTCTAGGAATTGTAGTCCTGTGAGGCCATTAGGGGTCTCTGAACAGCCTTTAAGCAGCTACAGCTCCCATCATTCCATAGGGGTAGCCATGGCTGTGGCATCACAGCATTTTAAATTTACGGTGTGATTGTGGCCCAAGTTTCCTTGGGCCCCCTCTTCCAAGATTTAGCTTTGTGTATTAGAACGTAGACCTGCTCACATTCTTACAACCATGTTTAACAGCCTTGAGGGCTTTTGCAGCACAATTCCACGTATCACAGAACTGTAGAGTTGGGAGGGACCACAAGGATCATCCCACAGGGGGGGACAATTTAATTTTTAAGGGGGGCAGTTCAAGAATGAGTTATTAACAGTTAATGGCCTTTTAGGCTTCCTCCATGTGAATAGGAGTTCACTTTTTGAGGAATAAGAATTATATGCCACGGGGGGTGGGGGGAGGATCAGGATTTTAGAGATGCTTAGGTGGGGCATGGCCAAAAAAAAATTGGGAACCACTGATTTCTAGTCCAATCCCCAGCAATTAAAGGATCCTTTTGCCCAATGTGGGGCTGCAAGCCATGACCCTGAGTCTCATGCTCTATCAGCTGGGCAGAGGTTGGGAATCTCAGGCCAGGGGAGCCAAATGTGGCCCTCCAGGCCTCTCTACCTGGCCCTTGGGGCTTTCTCCAGGCCACACCCACTCCCCAAGCACGCATCCCACTTGCCCTGCTTTCCACCCCTCCTTAGGTGTTTTTGCCTGGCTAGAATGTGTCTTTGCTTCTTGCTTGCCTGGATGAAAGGAAGGCAGAGGTATGCGAGCGTGTGAAGAAACAAGCCACTGTACAAAAGAAAACTTGACATTCTTTTGCTTCTGGCCCTGCCCAGCACTGATTTGTGCCCCCTGGGTGGTTGCCTAGAAGAGAATGTGGCCCTCAGGATGAATAAGTTTCTCCACCCATGGTTTCGAGTATTGGACCATTATCACTGGTCCAGGCTCTCGGACAAAGGTGTACCCTGACTACTGGCAGGGCCGGCCTTTGTTCAAGGAGAAATTGGGGACTGGGGCATGCATCTACAGAGGTGAGGGGCTCCAGGGGTGCAGGGGGTGATGGGGGTTCTTGGGTGGGGAAGAATTTTCCACAGGGTTGGGAGGGGGCAGCTGGCAGAGCTGACAGACCCCCTTCCTGCGTCCTCAGCTTGCGACTGCCACCTCCACTCCCACCGTTGCCGGTTCAGCATGGAGCTCTTCGAACTCTCGGGGCGCCGAAGTGGTGGGATCTGCTTGAACTGCCGCCACCACACAGCAGGGCGCCACTGCCAGTACTGCCTGCCAGGCTTCAAGCGTGACCTCAGCAGGCCCATGGTGAGCAGCAAGGCCTGTAAAGGTGAGTGAGGTTTGTAGGGGCACCACACCAGTGGAACCCGAAGAAGGGGACGTACCTGGGTGGGCTTAGCCCTGTCAATGTCCAATAAGCCACAAGGGAAATAAGAGAAAGTGAGGGGACAGCCTCCTGACAGCCTGGATTTATTTGTCCCTCTCACGCTGCCCGGAATTCTGGAAAAAATTGTATCTGTGTAAGGTTTTTGGGTATGTTGATCTCCTGCTCCCCTAAAATGGCCACACTTAGAATTAGGGAGAAGCACGGAGAGTTAGGCTGCTACTAGATTACCAGATGGGTGTTTATGGTGTAATAAATGCTGTGCAGGTACTTTTTTTTTAATGTTGGCATCATCAAAGCACCAGCCCACATTGTTTTTCATATTTAATCTGGATTTCACCATCGGAAATCCATTAATTAAGAGCAACCCACTGTATTTCTGCAGTCACCACTGGTGTGGAAGCTTGATAGTGTGTCTTTTGGGGGGGGCAGCTCAGTGAGTAGTCCCTAGGGCCATGCACCCCTTCCATTTGCTCCTCACCTGAGCACAGCTTCGTCCCTTTGTTTTTGACATCTCACATGATACGAGCTGGGCTGTTTCCACTGTTTGCCACATTCTGAAGGCGTGTCAGAATCGAACAATCCATGTTGTAGGGGGTTTTCTCTCAGGATCTCAGCACGTGGGAGGAACTATCTTGGAGGCTGTCAGCACCTAACCCTACCTCACAGGGCTGTTGTGGGGAATTAAATGAAGGGGAGAACCATGTACACCACCTTGTTCTCTTTGGAGAAAAGGTAGGATATAAAGCAAATTAATTTTTAAAAAACCAGTGTGCTACCTCTGTCAATGTTACATCTGCAAAACCTGAATATCACAAGTCAAGTTAGCAACCTTCCCCCTTCCACTGAGGGAAAAGTCCTTCAGCTAGCTTCTATGTAAGTTGATGTGACCTTCATGGCTTCTTCCACCAGGGCATCTTGGGAAATGTAGTTTTATGAGAGTCCTCAGAATTCTCAGAGAACCTTGCAGCTTTCTCATTCTTGGGTAGAGAATGCTGTGATATTTACAGTGGTAGCATAGGCATGTCTGAATCCTTTCGATTTTGGAGTCTACAACTTGAGACTTATAACCTTTACCTAAATTGTGTGTGGCGGGAGGGGGGGGGTGGAGAGGAGAGAGTCTTAATAGGCCCTCCGCCTGGGGCACAGCAGTAAGAAAGTCTACACAGCACTGGAGTAACTAACAATGGCACCTTCTCAGAAGACCATGCTGGGAGAGGGAGGGGCAGACCAGTTTCAGAGAAGCTCGCAGCATTCTAAGCCACTAACACTGTCTCCCCATTTTGTTTCCTCTCCAGCCTGCCAGTGTCATCCCATTGGAGCTGTTGGCACCATTTGCAACCAGACCACAGGGCAGTGCCAGTGCAAGAATGGAGTCACCGGCCTGACCTGCAACCGCTGTGCTCCAGGTTTCCAGCAAAGCCGAAGCGCCCATGCCCCCTGCATGCGTAAGTGCGGCCACTTTTCCTGACCCTGCTTAGAACCGGCCGTTCATGACGGTTCAGTCAAAAAGGCTATGACACCCGTCTGAGCCACTGCTTAATTCCTGGAGGTCAGAAACCTCCATTTCTGGATGTTCAGAACTGAGTACTGATGCTTGCGTACCCAAAATGGTATCACCCGTGCTAAACAGAGTGGTTTCAGCAGCCTTTGGCAGAAGTGCGATATGAAGCGGGGGGGTGGGGGTGGGGGGGTGGGGGGGCGGGGAGGCTAACAGAGACACCCCCCCCACAAAACACCCCAATGGGGACTGAGCATGCTCAGTAGCCACAGAATGCTGACTGAGGCTGTGTACGTACAATATTACAGTTTACTCCAGCTCCAGTGCACACCCACAGCTAGTGACTGAAGCCGAGCACACATAACGTTAGCCACAATCCATATGTGCCCTGTAGTTTCCTGAGAAACATCGCTGTTGATGCGTTTTCCTTAAACCAGCTGCCATCTGGTTTGAAAACGTAAGCCACAGTTGAGCTGAGGTGTGTACGTCAAAGATAGTTATTGCACATGTGCAGATGACAGCTTCATTGGAGTTGCAGTGGGGGGGCTGTTGCAGGCATGGGGAAACATAGCAGGGAACAAGCATCAGATGAAGACATCTTCTCCCCCTCGCTGGTGTGTACAGCAATTTTTTTTAAGAAAGTCTTGAAACGCAGTGAGAGGGGCTTGGCCTTGGTGCATTTCAAGCTGCTAATGTGGACATAGCCTGATGGTTGGAGGGAAATGACAATAAATCCTGTTGGGAGGAAAAAATAGAATGGAGTATCCTATGGGGGGGATGGCAGACTGGCTGGAAAACTGGATAGGAGCACTTGACACTCCTGTAACATAGACTACATCTTGGGGCCCTTTATTTTCTACCCAGTGTCTGGTTGTGGGCATCTGCATATGGTTTTCAGTACAATAAAAACAGAAAGTCTTAAAAACAAAACAAACAAAAAAACACACCCTCAAAAACAAAAAAAGTTCCACTCAGTAACAAAATACAACTTCCGAAAGATTGAGTTAAAGTAAAGCACTCAATTGTACATTATATACTCAATTTGTAGGTTTAAAAACATAAAGATAAACTTTAAATATTCCATAAAATAAAATATACACTACAGGCAAATATTAAGAATGCAGTCCTATGGTTGTGGGCCAAATGCCTGTTAAATGTAAATGCTCCTTAAAGGAATCATCCAGACATATTCAACATAAAATCCTCTTCAGTGACCAGACATTTGTAATCTAACACAGTAGTATCTATAAAGAATAGTGGTTAGTGCTGTACCTTGGCTGCGGTGGAGGGTGGGGGGAAGGCTTAAACACATGGACACATCCCAAGACATTGTCTTATCATAAAGACTTCAGAACTGGAGTATATATGAAACTTCTCCAGTGCAAGGTATTTAAATCCTGCACAGGAAATGAAAATATAAATTCTTGGAATTAAAATAAAGTATGCACGCGATAAGGGGTGCATCCTTAATATTTGTCCGCTGTATATATTTCACCTTATGGAATATTAAGAGTTTGTTTTTATGTTAGCATAACCTACAACTGAGAATGTTTTACCTTAACTGTGTCTTTTTGAAGTTTTGAAAACTCAATAAAGTTGCTGCCGCCACCTCACTGCTGTATTCTGTTCAATATGGTACCAAGGCAATATCCTTTTCTATATTAAAAGTTTCATAAGCTAGCCCTATCTTTCCCCTGATCCCAGTGTAGTAATATAACAGCGACTATATTTTTCAGTGGTTGCCCATTTGTGGGATGCTGTCTCCAGGGAACCATGACTCGTACTGTCATTGTCAATTTTTAGGAGCCAGAGTAAGACATTTTTATTTACCCAAGCTTTGGGTGGTTAAATTAGCCTCTATTGCACAGCTCATCTTTTAGTGGGGTGAGGTAGGACTTGTCTTCCTTATGGCATTGCTGGGTGAGTATTTTAGGAATTTTGGCTTTTAATTGATTTTCTCTGTTTGTATTTTATGTTGCTGTAATGTTGCTTTGATATATTTGATATATTTGATATATTTTGATATATAGCAGTTCGAAAGCATGGCAAAGTGCAAGTAGATAAATAGGTACCACTCCAGCGGGAAGGTAAACATCGTTTCCGTGTGCTGCTCTGGTTTCGCCAGAAGCGGCTTAGTCATGCTAGCCACATGACCCGGAAAAACTGTCTGCGGACAAACGTCGGCTCCCTCGGCCAGTAAAGCGAGATGAGCGCTGCAACCTCAGAGTCGGCCACGACTGGACCTAATGGTCAGGGGTCCCTTTACCTTTACCTTTATTCCCCTCACAAAGCAACAAGATCCAGGGTGGTTTAACAGTCAAGCCTTCTTCCCTGTGAACTCTGGGAATCGTAGCTCTCTGAGGGGAATAGCATACCCTCCAACATTTATCTGATGAAAATAGGGACGTCCCATTCCATAATAATTTTACTATCATACCCCATCCATCTGACTGGGTGGAGTATAAAACATTAAACATTTTCAAAAAAACAACTTCCTTATACAGGGCTGCCTTCAATGGCTCAGCGGTTGGAAAACTCTGTACAGTACTAGGGTTTCCATACGTCCGGAATTTCTCTGACATAGCTGGCAAATTGGCGTTGGAAACAGTGTCCGGGTGGAAACTGCTAAAATGTCTGGGGAAATGCGAGTGTATGGCAGCACCTATGTCAGCAAAAAAAAGTCTCGACAACTTTTCTGGCTGGATTTTCACTTTTTGAAATATGGCAACCCTACTCTGTACCCTCAACATTTCTCCAATTAAAATAGGGACGTTCTAAGGAAAAGTGGGACATTCTGGGATCAAATTAAACCAGGACGGCTTCTCTAAATCAGGGACTGTCCTTGGAAAATAGAGACACTTGGAGGATTTGGAATAGAGGTTCCTTAATGAACCCTCAGCATCCTTAGCAAACTACAGTTCCCAGGATTCTTTGGGGCAAGCCCTGACTGTTTAAAGGGGTATGGTGCAGCTTTAAATGTATAATGCAGAAGAAGAAGAAGAATATCCTGCCAATGGTGGTGAACGGAAAGCCCCTCCAATAACCTTTCCGTCACTCCAGTTACAGATAGGTAGCCGTGTTGGTCTGCCATAGTCAAAACAAAAAATTCCTTCCAGTAGCACCTTAAAGACCAACTAAGTTAGTTCTAGGTATGAGCTTTCGTGTGCATGCACACTTCTTCAGATACACTGAAACAGAAGTCACCAGACCCTTCTATATAGTGGGAAGGTGGGGAGGGGTATTACTCAGAAGGGTGGTGGGAATGGGTGATTGGCAGATAGCTGTGATGAGCCTGTTGACTCATACCTAGAACTAACTTAGTTGGTCTTTAAGGTGCTACTGAAAGGAATTTTTTGTTTTGACTTTCCGTCACTGTTCTGGAATGAGAAGGCGCTTTGAGAGGCTCTGCCTCCAAGTAGTTGCTAAAACAGGAAATGAGGTCATAGCTGTGGAAGCACATGTGTTCCAGAGAACCTTTGATCTTTTATCTTTCTGCAGGCGATGCTATATCAGGAAATAACTTCATAGGTAGTGTAAAGATCCCATCTGTAATGGAACTGATGCTGAAGCCTGTGAGATAGCCAAGCTCTGGCCTTCAAGCAGTGCCATTCAATTCGGGTGTGGGTGATTCATTACTACTACTAATAATAATAATATTCTCTTGAGGTCTCATGTGCAATACTGAGGGTGGTCAGCATCAGTTTGGGTGGGGAGGGTGTGGGTGACACCCAGTCAAAACATGGAATCCAGCGTAGAGCTGAGGAATACTGTGAGTGACAAGTTCTTCATCATTCTGTAATCAAAAGCAGAATAACAGATCTAAAAACAAGTTGGTGCAGCTAGACTTAGCTGCGCAAATGCCGTGCATTTAAAGCACATGGCTGCTCCCAAATAATCCCGAGAAACTATAGTTTACCCCTCCCAGAGCTGCAATTCACAGAACATTTAACAAACTACAGTTCCCAGAATTCTTGTCTCACCAAGTTTTTCTCTCTTCTGGGCGAGGAATGTTCTTTACTTTAGAAAATCAAAATCGAATGGCTTCTTCTATATCTTCCCTCCCACAGGGATCCAGGAAGTGATGACAACGACAGTCAGCCCGCCACAGGAGTGGAATGCAGGTGAGAAGGAATGAGTGGGGAGGGAAGCGAATTTTTATTTTGCTGGAAGGTTGATTTGGGAGGTGGTTTTACACCAGCTTAACCTGATCCATTCAATAGGTACTGAATGTCAGACCCACTGTAAGCCACCGCGAGGACGGGTCCAGATGAACCTGAGGAACTACTGCAAAAAGGATTACGGTAATTCACACTCGTGTCTGAAACCGCAGCTCCCCACACCCTTTCAGTTCTCTGCCACCACTGTGTGAAGTTGTTTTTTACAAATGAGCGAAAAGGAGGTTGAACCCAGAAGTGATGCCAGAGACCTCTGACATAGCTCATTGGGTAGAGCATCAGACTCTCAATCTCAGGTTCGTGGGTTCAAAGCCCAAGTTGGGCAAAAGATTCCTACATGGCAGGGGGGTGGGCCCTTCCAACTCTACAATTCTGTAATTCACCTTTTCTCTTCCCCCCCCCAAAAAAAAACCCCAGCCAGGAAGCCCTAGGGCCATGAACTATCCTAAGTGTAGGAAAGATTATAGTTTTGAAATGGGAAACCCTGGAAAACCCCACCTTTAAAGGAAATGTAAGGTGAGATGTGCAGGCTTGTTCATGACATAGTTCCCACTATCTGCACATCATTGCTGGAAGCACAAGCCTTCTGGAAAGTATTGGGGTTTTTTTTGCAAGGGATGACATGCCCAGCAATGACATCACAGGCTTGAAAATGGGGGCCAGGAGACGCTCCATCTTCTGGGGAGGGAAGAACACAACAACTTACAAAGGGGGTGAAAGGTCCCACGTTCAATCCCAGGCATCTCCGGGTAGGGCCAGGAATGGTCCTCTGCCTGAATCCCTGGAGAGCGACAGCCAATCAGTGTAGACAATACTGATGGAGGTGAACCAATCGTCTCACTCAGTATAAGCCTTGTCCTTGTGTGTGTGACGCCATAGCTGCAGGGCAACACCATGCAACCATTTGTTGCGACTTCCCAAGGGTCATTTCTTCCTTTTTCTGCCCCTGCCAGTTCTCCGTGCGCAGCTGTTGTCCATGGAGAAGTCGGGCACGTGGTGGCAGTTCACGGCCTCGGTCCTCACCGTCTACCGCCAGCGCCGAGTGCCCATTCGGCGGGGCGAGCAGCCGCTCTGGGTGCCTGAGCAGGACCTGGCATGCCGCTGCCTCCACCTCCAAGTCGGCAAATCTTACCTGGTGATTGGCAACGATGAGGAGTCGCCCGACCCTGCCCGGTTAATCCTCGACAAAAACAGCCTGGCCCTGCCTTGGAGGGACGCCTGGGCACACAAACTGCGCAGTTTCCAGCAGCAAAGCAGGCGTGGGAAATGCAGACTCAGCTGAATGAGCACGGGGGGGGGAGGGGGGAGAGCAGGGAGGAAAACAGAGTGAGGGCATGGGTGCATTTGGTGATACCCCTCCACTTTCCTTGCTATTAGAGAACATAAGGGAAACATTTGGATTCTTAAGTGTTAGTTTTGAGGACGTATAGGCCTCTCTTGCCTCCTCCATCCTCTCCTGTGTGGCAAGTAAGGAACGCTTGAAAAGAAGCCGACGCCTGTGAATCCCAAGGCAAACTGACCTGATCTGTGCCTGTCGAACTGAAAATGTGCCGACTGGAGCATAATTATCCCTCCGCATGTGTCTGAAATTTACGACGCAGTTCTCCGCTCAAAGAATAAATAAATAAATGCCAACATGCATATTTCAAGATAAAGATGCTTTTAGAAATAATGTACATGGAGATAAATGGTGTATATAAATACATATTTTGTGTGGGGTTGGTTTGTTTATTTCAGTTGGAGGTTAATGTGGAAATGAGGATGGAACAGACTTGCAAATGAACACATAAATTGGACATGCGTGTCTGTCCATCAGCAGAGGGAAAGTGCCACCCCTTTGAGGGGGGAGGGGCTGAGGAACTTCATTTTCACAATGCGTTTCGGACATCAGCATCTCTATCTTGCTGTCATGTCTACCAGGTGGTTTGCTCTGAGTCGGTGGAGGAGGGAGATACGTTTCGGGTTGGGTGTTGTTGATGCGCTGTAGCAGTGGATCTACTTATTGCTTTCTGGCGGCAAAGCTCTTGCCAGATGGCGAAACTTGCTCACAGGCAGGGGAAAGGCATATCATGTGTTTGTGGCAGGGTAGGAGCGTGCATCTGTTTCTCCCTCGCAACAGCCCCCCTCGGTGATGCACAAGCAAGCAAATGCTAAACTTTGTGCTCTTGGGAGCTACTAGTAATATTACAAATGAATAAAGGGAAATGCAGCCTACGTTCCTCGCGGACTTAACTAAGAACTCAGTCTCGGGCGCTCCTCTTCAGAAGCAAGCCCCTCGGAGGGCAAAGGGACTTCCTCCCAGGCAAATCTGCTCCTACCTGCCTGTGCCTCTCCCTTACTTCCACCTTGTCTCTTGCATGCAGGTACCCAAGATGCTGGGGAAGGCACAAGCCACCCCACCCACATTGCAGCAATGGCGGCACACGGGCTCAGGCTCTTAGCTAGCAAAGCAGCTTGAGTGCCTGCTCCAAGCTTCTGTCTGAGAAGCAATAGGATTAAAAAAGAATAAGCAGAGCTTTCTGCAAGTTCAAGGAGTGCAGAAAGAGGATGGCGCTTTGCTTACTGACTAACGCAGCTAACAACCCAGTCTCAAGAAGAAGGCCCCAATGAGTGTAAAAGGACTTCCTCCCAGGTCAGGCCTGCCAGAACGGAGAGAGATACTCGCCTGGAAATGTGTAGCAGCAGCAGTTAAAGATATACGAGGCAAGGAGTGTTGAGGTTTGGTGGCAGCGGCAGAGGAGGAGACCTAAAAATCATGATAGGGCAAACACAGCATAGCGGCATGTACTTGATTTAGGAAGCCTTTTTGCATTGCTATTGGTTAGTGGGAAAGTAGTTTCTTGCTTCAGGTTGGCAGATGTGTCACTGGGCAGTAGAAACATGCGCTTCCTGTCAAAAAATGAAGGAGGGAGCAACCCATGGTACAAGGCGAGCTTTGAGGCAGTGCAGATGAGCTCATAGTGCCACATTGTCCTTGTCTAAAACAACTACACCATCTAGTGGACAGTCGGGACAGCTATTGCTGCTTTATTAGTTTGGGGAGGCAAAATTTTATAACCGGTCGTGACTGCAAATAAAACAAAAGTCACCTGCAAGAGGAAAGGCAGAGAAAACTGGCAAAAACAAATGTTCTTTTGTAGTAAAGGGAGACACAGAATTAGTGTGACACAGCAGCAAAAGAACACAAGAGAACTCCTTGCAAAAAAAAAAAAAAAAAAAAAGAGAACTCCTTGCCTGGGGAACAAAATCTAGCATGTGAAGGGAAAAGGGAAAGGTCTGACCCTTTGTCCCTGAAAGGCTAACTTTCTAAATGCAGGAAGCATTTTATTTTGTTGGAGATGACTCAGACACACAACATCACCACCACCACTGCAGCTTGATATGATACAATCCAAGAAAAGGTTAATTCTTCCAGTTGTACAAGCTAGCCCTCTGCTTTCTATCAGAGTGAAGAGCTCCTACTGTTCATTGCTCAAAGCATAAACCTGCACTGGAATCCTCAGTAGTGCTGATAGCTGGGACTCCTATATTATGTGAGAAGTGAATGGTAGCTTTTGTGTTAAAAAGAGTAAGCTGGTTCTCATAACAAAGGCTGGTGTATAAGGACGTTAGAACAGGGGAAATTCTGTGCCTAACGTTTCCCTCTCTGAAACCTTAAGGTTCCTGGTGGATTTCAGTTTGGAGTTCATCCCAAGGAAATCTGATCCCTGCGTCTTTCATCTTCTCCTGGTAGAAATGATGGAATGCAGCACTCTGCTCTGAAGTGAAATGATTTTTCCAATCTCCAGAAATCCCTGGGGGAAAAAAAAAGGTGCGATGGGGAATATGAGAGAGCTGGAGGGATCTTTTACTCTAGACGTACCACCTCCTCAAATATTGAATTACAAGTAGTCCTGCCAAAGAACTCCCCCTCCCTGGCTTTCAGGAGTTTTTTTACCTTTCCTGAGGAAGGGGCTGATCTTTTGGTTCATAATATCCTCAGAGACGAGGCTATAGTTCACCATCTTGTTTCCCTTCATGACTTCAAAAGAGGCATTCTCCACCACGGAGTCAACAGCAGGCACATCTAAGTCCTTGCCCAGGAACTGGCAGATGCGGAGAATGCTGCCCCGCAAGTCCTGAGAAGGGGAGATAGCGAGGGTTGGAAGGAGATAGACTGCCAGGGCCTCAGAGTGGCCTAGAATGGCTTATGGGTCTGACCTGAGAGAGGACCAGGGGTTGAAGACCAAAGAAACCTGTTTTTTTTTCTTAATAATTCACCTTCAGCAATTCATCATAGGTCAGAAGGAGAAAGTTTGCCTGGTCTTTGTAGGCCAGCCAGCTCTTGACATGATCGAACCAGGAGCCAAAGAGAACTAAAGAGAAACAGAGAGGGGATTTGTTTTGTGGTTTTAAAGAGAAGCAGCAGCAGCAGCAGCATGAAAAAAATGAAGATTAAATTTAAAAAGATGCAATCCTACACACAGTCACTTGGAAGCAAGCACTATCAGTTTCGGTGAGACTTAAGAGGAAACTTTCATAGGATTGTTCTTTTGCTGTCTACAATATTGTCCACCAGGAGCCACAGTTTCAAACGAAGATTCAGGCATATATGGAAATAAGTGAATGAGAGAGATTGAAAGCTGCTAATTTATCCTTCTCCATCTGGTTGTTTTGAACTACAACACCCATCATCCCTGAGCATTGGCCATGCTGGCTGAGGCTAATGGGAATTGTAGTCCAAAACATCTGGAAGACACCAGGTTGGGGGAAGGTGATCTAAGTGAATCTATTTTTAACCAACAGCAAATTGTTAAGAACCTGCATAACTCAGTTGCAGAGGGGAGTTATGTGCTTTTGGGGGGGAGGGATCTGTGTGTGTGTGTGGTCACACCACACCCACTTGTGGCCACACCCACCATTGCCACCCTTCGTTTAATTGGTTCCAGGTTAAGCGGGTTTGACAGGTTGGAACTGACAACAGACCAATCAGACTTACGGATTGCATCTTTCACTTCCTTTGTAGGTGAGCAATGCGAATTACTAGGAAATCAAGACTATTGGCAGGATTGCCATGTGAGATTGAACAGAGCCAAAGGCCACAGCGTAGGGACAATGTGTGGGTCCAGCCTGCCCTCAGCCAGCCCCCTTCCACCTGCCTCCTTATTAACAACCAGTCCAGGCGGTGACACTGGCTGGCAACCTCTTCCTTAGTCTCAGTGCTGCCTTTGTTGATTTCAACAGAGAGGAGGGTGGGGACAAAACCAGAATTAACTTGATCTAGCTATTGTTGGCTCTGGCTCTGCCTGCTATTGCTGCTAGCGCCACCTGCTGTCAGCCTCCCAGCCTTTCGACCAAGCAGCCCCAGCGGGGACCCAGGCTATGCTGCTTGTGACCCCTGACCCCTCCTACCAAATGTCAGGTCCCACTGCCCTTCCCAGAAAACCCACACACTCATGTACCTTCCCCTGAAACAAACTTCCTGATGAATTCCCCAAAATCCTCCTCGTGCTCCAGAAATGAAGCCATCTTGGTGTAATAAAAGAGCGAGACACAGACGTCCTTGGGGTCGCGGACGGTGTAAATGGCCTGGAAAAGAAAGTTTTGTCAGGTGTTGGGATAACTCTGCCAATGGCTCTTCCACATGCTGCAAGGCAGGCTCTCTCCTAGGGAGGCAGGAAGGGTCACCAGCAGCGAAGAAAACACCTCCCTTCCCAGGGGGTCATGAAGAAACTACCTCTATGGAGCTCTTCTCACGATTAGGGCAACTCAATAGTCTCTGTGATGATGTCGATTATTATTATTAGATTTATATACTGCCCTTCATCAAAAGATCTCAGTTCTACCCCATGCACTGATTGGTTCCTTAGCATTGACAATGGCACCATGCCCCTTCCAATAATAATAATAATACGGTCATACCTCTTACTACGTTTGCTTCATGATACGATGTTTCAGGTTGCGTTCTGCGGTGACCCAGAAGTACCGGAAAGGGTTACTTCTGGGTTTTGCCACTTGCACATGCGCAGAAGCGCAAAATGATGTCACAAGCATGTGCAGAAGCGGCAAATTGCAACCCACACGTGCGCAGACACACAGACGCGGGTTGCGAATGGAGCTCTGGAACGGATCCCGTTCGCAACCAGAGGTACCACTGCAATCCATTCTTTACCCTAATGCTCCAGGGCAGGTTACAACAGTGAAAAACACCATATTAAAAACAGTTTGAAACAACTTACAATAATGGAAATAAGGTGAGTACTAAAGCATACATCTCAGGTGTCAAAGGGCAGGGTAAAGCATAATTTAGGAGGTCTCCCTGGCCACCACCCTCTGAGCTTCTTCTTTTAAAAAAATATATTTTTATTAAATATTTCTTAGTTTACAAAAATACGTGCATTGTCTCTTTTTCCAAGTTGTGTTTTCTACAGATCAGTTTAATTTGTTGTGAGACATTAGTGTTACATACAGTGTTGGGTTAGGAAGAAAAGAGGGGGAAAGAAGGGGAGGGAGGAATGATAACAGCCTTATTAGAAAAACTAACCAATAAACTGAAACTGACGTGGGGACAAATAGAAGAAGACACCTTCACCCCGGTATGGCTCCTCTTTGTCACATCCACAGCCCAAGAAGACGACAACAAGAATCCGCCAACAGCATATGAATCAATCTGGCTAAGCTGATCCAAACACACACACACATACCCCCCCCCCCACAAAAACAAATCTCACTACAGTCAGCCAAAGACAACCAACCACACCTTAGGGCTTAGGCCACCCCAACCTCTCTCACCACCAAGTAAATAAAACAAGTCAATAGTAAGAGAACCCACACATGTGACGCTGAACACAAAACCCCACATATACACTAAGTGGAAGAATAGAAGCATTGCCACCCGCCCCGCCCCTCTGAGCTTCTGAGGAAACTGGGGTGACCAAGAGAGCCCCCTCCTCTGTACCTTAGCACCCAAGAAGGTCCTAGACTCACCTTAGCCTGTGAGGTGAAGAACGATTCTGGAAAGATTGCTGCGGGTAAGTGAGAGGTTATGAGGCGGGGACACGTTTGGTTCTCCAGGTATTTCACCGCTGTCACCTGTTCAATCCAGGGCACCCGTTCCCAGCAGGGTAGTGACCGTGAGAGAGTGGGATCCCCATTGCTGTGGATCAAGGTGAGGATTTCCTTCATCCAAGTTGTTCCTGGGAGAGGACGAGAGATGAGCACCCTCTTGGCCTCTCCCCAAGGGAGTCACAGAGGGCATCTGCAGACGGGATTTTGAAATAAAAAGGAGCTATCCAGGTTAGTTTGCATCACCTCTCCTGTACCCGTAACAGCTTGAGATGCAGCACAGTTCAAAGGGTGCTGCTTTTTGAAAAGCTGCGCCTGTTGAATTTCTGCCTGTCCCGCAGCTGTTCAGAGTAAGAAACAGCCTTAACAAAGGGGGGGGGGGTGTTTTCCTGTGGAAGAGCACTAGCTGGGATCTGAGTATCTTCTAGATTCAAATAGAAAGAGTGGGGTAGACAAAAATGAGTGGATAGAGTTTGTCAGTCCAGAAACTCCAGCCAGGGGTGTGGTGTGGTGTGGTGTGGTGTGGTGTGGTGTGGTGTGGTGTGGTGTGGTGTGGTGTTGGTGTGGTGTGGTGTGGTGTGGTGTGGTGTGGTGTTGTGTGTGCTTTCAAATGGCTCACCAGATTTTGGATACGTGATGTTGAAGACGTCGCTGTCTTGCACCTGGAAGCTCCGATGGGCATACCGAACGCTGTCTTCACTGTGCACCAGAGCAGGGAGGGTTATTCCACCGTACTCTATGGAGTGTGCAACCCGCCTGGCCATGGTCTTGGGATTGCGGGGAAGAGGTTGAAAAGAAGAAGACGCAAACGTGCACTTATTTAATTGTCACATTTATTTAATTGCCGCATTTATTTATTTCATGATTGCATGCTTTAATCTGATTTCAGTTCCTCGCTCATTTTAATATTGTTAATATTTCCCCTACTGTTTTTTACTGATGATTTGACTGCTGTGTCCTTTTTGCAAACCGCTTTGAGGTTTTGTTTTCTTTGTTTTCTTTTTTCCCCCTTTTTTATTGATTTTCCAACACAAATTAAAAGCAAAACAACACACACACATAAACAAACAAAAACATATAAACATGTATAATTTCAAAACCTCTTTTTCATAGACCTTACTTCCCAGACTTCCCCTTACCTCCCCTTTTCTGCATCCCTGTTTTAAACTTTCCTCAACAACCCCTCACGCCAATCAATTAATAACATCTTCTTATTTTAGTTTCTTCTCATACTTAATCAATTACAGCTGTAATTCTATATTTTCCTTTCCCTTGACATTTTAGCACTCATTAATTTTACAGCAGTTCTTAAGATATACTTTAAATTTCTTCCAGTCTTCTTCCACCGTCTCTTTTTCTTGGTCACGGATTCTGCCAGTCATCTCCGCCAGTCCCATATAGTCAATCACCTTCGTCTGCCATTCTTCCAGCGTGGATAGTTCTTGTGTCTTCCAGTACTTTGCTAAAAGGATCCTTGCTGCTGTGGTGGCATACATAAAAAATGTCCTATCCTTCCTTGGCACCAATTGGCCGACCATGCCCAGGAGAAATGCCTCTGGTTTCTTATGAAAAGTACATTTAAGTACCTTCTTAATTTCATTATAAATCATTTCCCAGAAGGCCTTAATCCTCGGGCAAGTCCACCAAAGGTGGTAGAAGGTACCTTCAGTGACATTACATTTCCAACATTTATTATTGGGCAGATGATAGATTTTTGCAAGCTTGACTGGGGTCATGTACCACCTATAGATCATTTTCATAATATTTTCTCTTAAGGCATTACATGCCGTAAATTTTATACCGGTGGTCCATAACTGTTCCCAGTCAGCAAACATAATGTCATAACCAATGTCTTGTGCCCACTTAATCATAGCTGATTTAACTGTCTCATCTAGTGTATTCCACTTCAACAGCAGGTTATACATTCTTGATAAGTTCTTAGTATTGGGTTCTAGCAGTTCTGTTTCTAGTTTTGATCTCTCCATCTGGAAGCCAATTTTCCTGTCTTGTTTAAACACCTCCATTATTTGATGGTAGTGAAGCCAATCTCGTACTTTAAACTTCAATTTCTCAAAACTCTGTAATTTAATTTTTCCACTCTCTTGCTCTAAAATTTCACCATATCTTGGCCATTTAGATTCCATATTAAGTTTTTTCACCTCCTTAGCTTCCATTGGTGACAGCCACCTAGGGGTTTTGTTTTCCAACAAATCCTTATATCGAATCCAAACATTATACAGTGCTTTCCTGACAATATGGTTTTTAAATCCTTTATGAATTTTTACCTTGTCATACCATAAATATGCATGCCAACCGAATCTATTATCAAACCCTTCCAAATCCAAGATGTCCGTATTCTCAAGAAGTAGCCAGTCTTTCAACCAGCAGAAAGCTGCCGATTCATAGTAAAGTCTTAAGTCCGGCAGGGCAAACCCCCCTCTGTCTTTTGCATCAGTTAATATCTTAAATTTTATTATGGGCTTTTTGCCCTGCCAGACAAATTTAGATATATCTTTCTGCCACTTCTTGAAACAGTCCATTCTATCCACAATCTGTAGTGTCTGAAACAAAAATAGCATTCTAGGCAATACATTCATCTTAATAACAGCAATTCGGCCTAACAAGGAAAGTCTCAAATTTGACCATATTTCTAGATCTTTCTTTACCTCTGTCCAACATTTATCGTAGTTGTCTTTAAATAGGTTCACATTCTTAGATGTCATGCTAATCCCCAAATATTTCACTTTCTTTGCCACCATTAATCCAGTTTCACTTTGAAACCTCTCTTTTTCTGCAATTGTTAAATTTTTCTCCAAGACTTTAGTTTTTTGCTTATTCAACTTGAATCCTGCTACCTGACCGAAAACTTGAATTAGTTCTAAAACTCTTTTCGTACTAGTGTCTGGCTCTTGTAAAGTTAATACTAAGTCATCTGCGAAGGCCCTCAGTTTATATTGTTTAGCTCCGACCTGAATTCCTTTAACCAGCTGGTCCCCCCTAATCATATTTAACAAAACCTCCAAGACAGATATAAAAAGTAATGGGGATATTGGGCACCCCTGTCGTGTCCCTTTTTCTATAGGAAGCTCTTCAGTAACCACATTATTTACAATTAACTTTGCTTTTTGTTCAGAATATATTGCACCTATACCATTTTCAAAACCTTGACCTACCCCCATCCCATGGAGATTCTTCTTCATAAAACTCCAAGAGATATTATCAAAAGCTTTCTCCGCATCCACAAATATTAGTACTGCCTTCGTGTTGATGTTAACTTCTAACAATTCCATAATGTCTATTATATTTCTCACGTTATCTGACAAATGTCTCCCTGGGAGAAAGCCGGCCTGGTCCTTATGAATCTCTTCCACCAACACCTTCTTCAATCTTTTTGCCAAAATGTCAGCAAATATTTTGTAATCCACATTAAGTAATGATATAGGGCGGTAGTTCTTAATCTGATTCTTTTCAGTCTCAGTTTTTGGTATAAGCGTAATAAATGCTTCTTTCCACGATTCGGGTGCCTTTTTCCCCTCTAAAATTTCGTTACAGACCTCCTTCAGCGGTTGTACTAACCATTCCTTCAAAGCTTTGTAGTATCTGGAAGTCAATCCATCTGGTCCTGGAGATTTCCCCAATTGCATATTTTGAATGGCACCCTCTATTTCTTGTTCTGTTATTTTCTCATTCAAAACCATTGTACTTTGTTGTGAAATTTTTTGTAATCCATATTTCTTAAGAAAATCATCTATTTCTCCTTCATTCTCCGGCCCTCGTGCATATAGTCTTCTGAAATAACTTTGAAAACAATTACTAATCTTATTTGGTTTATAAATGTTCTTTCCTTCCACCTCCAAATTTGTGACTGTGTTCAATTTTTGTCTCTTCTTCAATTGCCATGCTAGAAGTTTCCCACATTTGTCTGCTGATTCAAATGTCCTTTGTCTCATTTGCTTAATTTTCCATTCTATCTCTTGATTCGTCAGTTCCATATGCTGCATCTGATAAAACTTAATTTCTCTCAAAATCTCATGAGACTTTGGTTTTGACCTCAGTTTCTTTTCTCCTTCTTTTATCTTTTCCAAAATCTTGTCTTTCTTCTCATTTTGTTTCTTCCTCTTTAAAGAATTCTGTTGTATTAGGAAACCTCGCATCACGGCTTTGCTTGCATCCCAAATTACTCTTTTCTCCACCTCTGTCTTCAGATTTATCTCAAAGTAGTCTTTCAAAGTTTTTTGGGCCTTTTTGTAAATCTCATCATCTCTAAATAGGGTGTCATTCATTCTCCATCTGAAGGAGCCAGCTGTTGTTAATTTCATCTCCATCTTTAGGGCATTATGGTCGGAGCAAGTCTTTGAGCAGATTTCTACTTTTTTTATCTTTGGAGCCATCCCACTAGTAACCCATATTTGGTCAATTCTTGTCCATGTCATTTTTGCTTCGGAGAAGAAGGTTCCCCCTCTCTCAAGAGGGTTCCTTGTTCTCCAAATATCGATCAAGTCCATATTTTCAGTCATTTCAAAGAAAGTCTTTGGTAATCTCCCGTCCTTAGAGACCACCTGTCTTTGTGCTTTATCCATGTTTGTAGAAACCACACCATTCATATCTCCCATCATAATTACATTGTAATCCAAATAGTCCATTAAGATCTCATGCAACTTCTTAAAAAATTCTGCCTTCCCTTCATTTGGTGCATAAATTCTGACTGTCAAAAAATTTTCCCCTTGGACCTGTATTTCAATTGCCAGAAATCTTCCTTGTTCATCTTTAAAAATCAGCTTTGGAGCCAGCTTTTCCTTTGCATAGATCACCACTCCTCTTTTCTTAACTTTGTCTGATGAAATAAATTCCTGTCCTAATCTTTTATTTATAAGCAATTTTCTATATGCCCTAGTCACGTGGGTTTCTTGTAAACAAATCAAGTCCAATTGTTCTCTTTTCAAAATATGAAAAACCTCACGCCTTTTTCTGGGAAGGTTCAATCCATTACAATTCCAACTTAGAAATTGCAGCGCCATCTTATTATTTAATTGGTTACTCCTCCGACTGCTCCCTGCAGTTGTTCTTCCTCTGTCGGTGGTTTAAGCCCAAATGTTAAATTCAAAATATCTGCTTCTGAAGTCAGTTCCACCACTCCCTTCTAAAGGTCCTCCTCGTTTCTTTCCAGGAATTGTTCTTTGTCTTGCACTGTTCTTATTTTTACTTTCTTTCCTTTGTAGTTGAAAGACAAACCTTGTGGAAATTCCCACCTGAAAGGTAAATTGTTCTTTTTCAGCAGGTAAACCAAGTCCTTATAATGAGTTCTTGCCTCCAAAATGTATTTAGGGATGTCCTTGTAGATTTGCACATAAGCGTCTTCAATCTCTAAGGTTCTTTGATAATGTAGATTCAATATTTTATCTCTTTCCTCTTTAGATCTTAAGGTTATCAGACAATCCCTTGGAATCTTTCTGTTTTGTCTCCTACCCAGTCTGAAGGCAGCTGTTATCTTAAATTCTTCTTCCTCCAAGTTTACCTGCCAAAATTCCGAAAACTCTTTTGTGAGAAAGTCCACCAAGTTGTCCTTTTCACTTTCAGGGACTAGTCTCAATCTCAGATTTCTCTCCTTCCTCTGTAGTTCCCACAAAGACAAGGCCGCCTCATGTTCATCCAACTTTTTACAAACTGGTACTAATTTTTCCTGTGTAGTTTCTGCAGTAGTTTTAGCTTCTTCAGCAATTTTTTGAATTGTAGAATTTTCTTCAATCAATTTATTTATGATTTCTGTGTTAGATGTAATACTTTTAGTATTCAGATCTAGTTTTGTTGAAAGTTCTGTCAGCTGTTTAGTATTTTCTGTACTCTGCTTTGTCAAGGCTTCTAAAGATTCACTTATTTTAACTAATGCTTGTGTCACTGGATCCATAGATATATTTGTCGCTTTTTCCTGCCCAGCTGCGCCTGCCGGCAGTATACTTGATATTGAGCCCCTTTTCTTTTGTACAGTTTTACTCTTAGCTCTTGTTATTATCTCTTCCACTGGGCCACTCATGTCCCAAGCTCATTCCCACAGGAGCAGCTTTTAAATGGAAAAATCCACTGACTTGTTCTTTACAGTCTGTTTTGCAACTGTTACCCCTCAGCCCTCTAGGGGGTGTAATCCAAAGTATCCAATAAGCAGAGGAACAAAAAAAAAAAAAAACAGAAAGTCCCCCCCCAAAAAAAGTTATTAGCAACAATCTTCCAATGTATCCAAGCTGTCAGTTAATAGTTTCAATAAAGTCCCAAACTTGTAACAAATAAAGTCCCAACTTTATAGCAGATCTCAAATGACAGTTCACCACCTCGGTGCCTTGCTCAGGCAGTCCGTTCCAAGAGTCTAAAACGACAGAAAACTTTTTTTTCCCCTTTGCTTTTTTCATGCCGGTTAAACACTGTCCACCTTTCTTCCCCCTTGCTCCTACCTGCTAGGGGGAGGTTCAAGTTCAATGTCCAGGTTAAACAATTTTCAAGTTAATTTTTCATCCAATTGCAGCTTTGTAGTTTCGTTGCTTTAGCTGTCATGCAGTCCGGGGAAGGCAGACTTCCTTAATTTTTACCTTTCCCGTTTTCGACCAAATTTCAAAAATAAAGGTTTTGTTTTCTTATGGTCTTCCTGTGCTCAGGGAAACGGTGAGTGGAAAACATGAAGCAATTCATCCGGGCAGAGTCAAACCCTGGTTTCATGCCCCCACATTTACCCCTCTGGATAGCTCAGTTGGTGGAGCATGAGGCTCTTAATCTCAAGGTCATGGGTTGGGCAGAAGAGTCCGGCATTGCAGGGAGCTGGACTAGATGACCCTTGTGGTCCCTTCCAACTCTACTACTCTATGATTCTATATCCTGACTGCTTCTCCAAGCTGGTGGCTTACATGGTCTACCCCCTCTCCATTTTATCCTCACAACAATCCTGTGAGGTAGGTCAAGAAGCTGCAAGGCGGCGACTCTTCCAAGTGAGCTTCATGGCCAAGTGAAGATTCGAACCCTGGTCTCCCAGGTCCTAGTTTCACACTCTTAATCATTACACCATACTGCCTTTCTGTATGAATCTGGCCTAAAGCTCAAAGCTTGTAAGTCCCTACAGCCCTTTATTGTTTATTGAGTTGTTTTACTTGGGAAACTTGTGATTCATAAAGTCAACCAAGTGGGTATTGTGACCCACAACTCGGGTACCATGTACAGCAGAGGATTCTGATGGTGGGTGAGGGTCAGATTATTCCAGGGAGCAGGAGAGGGGACTGTCAGTATCCCCTGCCAGCATCCCCTGACTCAGGGAGGGAGTTCTCTGCAGTACCGCTACCTCCCCATCTTCAAAGAAACCACAGAAATGAGACGAGGGCCCTTTAACCAGCCAGGGAGGCGGAGCCTACCATCACCCAGGTCTGGTCAGCCTATAGGGGGCTTCAGTTGCCTCCAGCTATCTGCAGGGGCAACATCTCTGTTGGTTCATTTTACAGTGGTACCTTGGTTCTCAAACTTGATCCGTTCCGGAAGTCTGTTCCAAAACCAAAACGTTCTAAAACCAAGGCATGCTTTCCCATAGAAAGTAATGCAAAATGGATTAATCCGTTCCAGACTTTTAAAAACAACCCCTAAAACAGCAATTTAGCATGAATTTTACTATCTAACAAGCCCATTGATCCATAAAATGAAAGCAATAAACAATGTACTGCAGTCACACATCAATCAATCAGTAGCTGAACTGGGTTCCACACAGTCACAAAAAAGCCACAAAAACAGAAACGCAAAATAAATAGCAAAAACAGACAGACCTCAGCATAACACTCAAAACAAAAGTGTGGCACTCAAATCGGAAGTATAACACTCAAAACGGAGCACATTCAGCTTCCGAAAAATGTTCACAAACTGGAACACTTACTTCCGAGTTTGCAGTGTTTGGGTTCCAAGTTGTTTGAGTACCAAGGCGTTTGAGAACCAAGGTACCACTGTATAGGGAGCTGGCCAAGGTCCTGCAGGCAAAAGACATCTTGTGAGCCTCAAGTTCCCACAGAACTGAACAGTACTGCTTAGGAACACATGGAGCAGCTTTGCACCAAACCAGACCATGGGTCCATCTAGCTTAGTACTGTCTACACTGGCTGGCAGTGGCTCTCCAGGGTTTCAGGCAGGAGTCCTTAAACCCACCACATGGAGTTGCTGGGGATTGAACCTGGGACCTCCTGCATGAAAAACTGATGCTCTAACACCTTGCAGCTTCATCAGCTGGGGTTCCCACTTGTTTACTGGCGGGGGGGTGCTCCTGGCTGGCACAGAGTTGCCACACTTGCTGAGGAGGAGGAAAGCAGGGGCAGAAAGAAGCACACAGGTCTTGGGGTCTGCTGACCTGTGCCAGAGGCCTAACAATCCTGTAAAAGTCGAAGCTCTAACCCAGGCATAGGCAAACTCGGCCCTCCAGCTGTTTTGGGACTACAATTACCATCATCCCTGACCACTGGTCCTGTTGGCTAGGGATCATGGGACTTGTAGTCCCAAAACATCTGGAGGGCCAAGTTTGCCTATGCCTGGTTTAAGGAATCAAAAATAAATGTTCACAAATACACAGGGTGGGTGCAAATGCACAGGTACATAGACCATATTCTGAAATGGTGCAGGTAAGCAATCCTGAAGCAATTTTGACTCTCCTAAATGACCCCAAATATTTCCCTGTGGTAGAAGGAAGTGTTGGATATTCCCTCTGTGTGAGAGAATCATTTGTTCCAGAAACAGAGAAGAACAGAGAAGAAGTTTCAAGAAGCAGCTGAAGGCTGAAATTATTTTGTCTATGCAAGGACACTTTCTGTGGGAACTGTTCTTTGGACGTGCGCAGTGTGCCAAGCAAATGTTCTCCCACATATCCCCATCACTTTCCTTACTGCAAAATTACTGGGTTGGGAGAGGGTTGTTGCCCAAGAGCTCCAAAGCAACTCTGGTGGTGAATTGCAAACTGAATTTGCCAGGATGGCACTGAATCCTGCTGGAAAACAGCATTAGTCTGACAGTGCCCCCGCTGAACTAACTGAGATAAAAGCTGAACTTTTTAACTTGGACTGAGGCTTGGGCTTAACATTCCCATTTATATGTTGCATTTAATAACCTAAACTGAGCTTGACCCAAAAGCCCATTTGAAACTGACTCAGGAGCAGGGAGTGGGAGCAGCAAGGAAGATCAACTCTGAGCTTTCAACAGTTAGGATCACATACCCTCCAACATTTCTCTGATGAAAATAGGGACATCCTATTCCATAATGATGCTGGTGATGATTATGATATAGTATTTACACCTGCCCATCTGACTGGGTTGCCCCAGCCACTCTGGGTGGCTTCCAACATATATAAAAAACATAACAAAACATTAAACATTTTTAAAATTCCTACTGGGCTACCTTCAGATGTCTTCTAAATGTTGTATAGTTACTTATCTCCTTGGCTCAGAGATTGCATAACCATATCCTCCAACATTTCTCTGATAAAAATAGGGATGTCCTAAGGAAAAGCTTAGGACATTCCAGGATCAAATCAGAAACTGGGATGGCTTTGTAAACCCGGGAGCGTCCCTGGAAAATAGGGACACTTGGAGGGTCTGGGATGATGGTCAAAGGAGGGGAAGGGGAGACAGCTGTTTGCGAAGGCTTCTCTATTTGATCAACCCTTTGCATTTTCAATAGGAGGAGAAAACACTCACCTGTTGCTTCTCCTTTCAGAGGCCCAGATCCCCAGCAGCAGAACCTGCTTTACTGACTCCTGGTAGCATGATCTCTGCAGAGGGGCGGAAATCCAGGCCACTCACTGAAAGACACACAAAAGGAGACTTTGTTCTTTGTGGAGGGAAGGCTAGAGGGAGGCAGCAGAGCAAAACCAAGGCCACATATTTTGATAGGCAGCTCTCCTTTGCCTCATAGGAATAAAATAGTAATCCAGACATATGTGACCATATGTCTCCACCACAGCCAGCTCCTATCCTCACACCGCTTCCTTCTTAATCATTGAAAAATAATTGTGTGTGTGTGCGTTCGCAGTTGTTCTTCTTGGCCGTGAAAGGCAATACATGTACAATGCATCTGTCTTGTAAAGAAGGCTTGGTGCCCTGACTCCCACCTGCAGCCTAGCCCCCAAACCTCCTATAGTGCTCTCCCCTTCCAAAGAACTAAGAAGTTCTGAATTTCCACTCCTTATCTGGAAAACATTACTGGTGAAACCAGGAATCCTGACTTCACCTAAGTCCGGGTGAGTGAGAATCCTTTTTACTGCCTGAGGGCTCATTCCCATCTGGGTCATGTTTTAATTTGTATATCATTCATTCATTCATTCATTCATTCCCCATGCCACACATAATTTTATACACTTCTATCATGTTGCCTCTTACTGGTCTTTTCTCTAAACTAAAAAACAACAACCCTACTTTCATCTGAAATCCACTTCCCTACAAATTCTCCTCTATCTTCTGCATGACAACCCTTAGTTGAAGACGGCGATTGTGTTTCCGCTGAAGCATAGTTTACAGTTCAAATGGCACAGTGCACTATGGTTACTCTAAAGCGAGGGGGGAAGCTTCTGATCTTCATACCGGAGCAACAGGGGAATGTGCACAAAGTGGGGCAAGAAGGCTGGGCTCATGTCCCTAATGCTAAACCATGGAGGGCATTCACACATTCAGCAGAGAGCCCTCAGGTGCTAAGTAACCAAACAAAGACTAAATCAAGAGTAAACCCCCCCCCCCCGAATGTGAAGGCAGTGAGAGATTTTACTTTCTTGGGCTCCACGATCACTGCAGATGGTGACAGCAGCCACAAAATTAAAAGACGCCTGCTTCTTGGAAGAAAAGCAATGACAAACCTAGACAGCATCTTTAAAAGCAGAGACATCACCTTGCCAACAAAGGTCCGTATAGTTAAAGCTATAGTTTTCCCAGTAGTGATGTATGGAAGTGAGAGCTGGACCATAAAGAAGCCTGATCACCGAAGAATTGATGCTTTTGAATTATGGTGCTGAAGGAGACTCTTGAGAGTCCCATGGACTGCAAGAAGATCAAACCTCTCCATTTTGAAGGAAATCAGCCCTGAGTGCTCACTGGAAGGACAGATCCTGAAGCTGAGGCTCCAATACTTTGGCCACCTCATGAGAATAGAAGACTCCCTGGAAAAGACCCTGATGTTGGGAAAGATGGAGGGCACAAGGAGAAGGGGACGACAGAGGACGAGATGGTGGGACAGTGTTCTCGAAGCTACCAACATGAGTTTGACCAAACTGCGGGAGGCAGTGGAAGACAGAAGTGCCTGGCGTGCTCTGGTCCATGGGGTCACGAAGAGTCGGCCACGACTAAACAACAACAAAGTTCACATCTAGTTACATCTCTGCTCCTCTGAGGCTACTTCCTACATCCATTCCCCTAAAAGAAAACTTACTCCCTGCAGCCATTCCCCGTTCCTCTTGACTGGACTCCCTTGCCTTTAATAGCTGCAGAATATGGAGCAATTCAACAGGTGCTGCTGCTGCTCTCCCCCCTGCCCCACCCCGCTTTTTTATGGCGATGCATTTGAATAAACTGGCTGCATTTCTGCTTGTTGTGCAGCAGCTAAAACCACAGGCACTCTGCCAGGAATAAACAGTTGGCAACCCTTGTCCACTTTTCATTTAACGGTCTATTAGAGCACTCAACCTGCCTGGCTTTCAGAAAACCCAGGAGTTCTCCCAGCTTTCCTCTTTATTGTAAACTGCCCCCCTCTCTCTGAGGGTCTTCCTCCCCACCCACCCCATTTTGGCCCACTGCACATAATGATTTCCTCCAGAAAAAGTCAACTAGGCGGTGTTTCTCTCCTCTCTGTTACAGCTCCCTTCCCAGAGCATCTCAAACTCCGTGAGTTCTCTCTGCCCTCCCCTTCCCATAACCTACTAAATTTCACTTCATCCCCAGTAGACCCAGGAGTCCTGATTTTGCGATAACCAATCCAAGGAGGGCAGCGCTGGGCGGGACTTCCCTTTGAATAAACTTGCAAGCGTTGCCTCCTTTGCCAGGGGAGCCTTCGCCGTTAAGGTGGCACCGCGGAGATGCCCCTCGGATCTCGTCTTTTCCCAGCCAGAGGAGGTGCCCAGCTTGGCCGGAGTTCTGCATATTTGGCCGGTTGCCAGAATGAGAGGATGCGAAGCCAGGGAGTGAGTGGAGGGAAGTCTGTCTCCCTGAGAGCCATCCAAAGTCACATCTCTCCCTGAAGGTGCCCAGGGGGCTCCTTTTCAGGAAATTTATGCAGGGCGTAAATCTAATCTCCGAGGATGGTTGGTGCTCCAGGCTTTGCCTCTGGGTGTGATCCAGCTGTTTTTGGACTACAACTCCCATCATCCCCTACAAGGAGGTGCTGGCAGGGGATCATGGGAGTTGTAGTCCAAAACAGCTGGAAGGCACACAGTGGGCAAAGGCTGCCCTATAAGAATCATTAGAGGCCTGCAGCAAAAACAAACATAAGCTGTTCTGGTTTAAAGCAGTACAGAGGTACCTCAGGTTACAGATGCTTCAGGTTACAGACAAAACAAAAAAATTCCTTCCAGTAGCACCTTAAAGACCAACTAAGTCAGTTCTTGGTATGAGCTTTCGTGTGCATGCACACTTCTTCAGATACACTGAGTTACAGGTTACAGACTCCACTAACCCAGAAATAGTACCTTGGGTTAAGAACTTTGCTTCAGGATGAGAGCAGAAATCGCGTGGCGGCAGCAGGAGGCCCCATTAGCTAAAGTGGTACCTTAGGTTAAGACTAGTTTCAGGTTAAGAACAGACATCCAGAACAAATTAAGTTCTTAACCCGAGGTACCACTGTATGTGAAATTCAGACCCCAACACTTTTTAGACTTGCCACTTTTCAGAGTTGAGGGATAGCTCAGTCAGAGCAGCAGACTCTTATTCTCAGTGTCGTGGGTTTGAGCCCCGTGTCAGGTGAAAGATTCCTGCATTGCAGGAGGTGGGTCTAGATACGGCCCTCATGGTCCCTTCCAGCTCTACAAGTCTGTGAATCAGAGGTGAAGTTCTTCCTGGTATGGAACTATGTGGTGGGAAAAGCTTTGCCCTTCTTAACTGGTGTCCTTCCTTTCCTCCAACCACTGATGGTCACTGCCTGGCCTACTACTCCCTCCCCTTTCTTCAGCCCATCAGTGGTTTTTCTGGCCTTCTGCACAGCCCTGGGCTTTCCTTTCTCTCCTCAGAGACTGGCTGCACACGTCCTGTGACTGAACCGCAGCCTTCCCTTCAGGCATGGCCAAACTTTGCCCTCCAGCTGTTTTGGGACTACAAGTCCCACCATCCTTGACCACTAGTCTTGTTAGCTAGGGATGAGGGGAGTCGTAGTCCCAAAACCGCTGGAGGGCCAAGCTTGGCCATGCCTGCCTGAGCTGCTGCTGAGTCACAGGAGTTCAGCCAGTTGGTGTCAGACTATTCACTGCTTCTGGGGCAGTTCAAGGACAGCTTATGAACCTCCTTGATCCTTGCAAATAGTTGCTAGGATCCTGTCAGAGTTCAGATCCTCCCTTCTTCCAGGCCCAGAACTGGAGGCTTGAATGACCCCTGGTCAGGAAACTCCATTGGGTCTAATTTAAGCTTTAAAGTACAGAGAGGGGGGCAAACATGGACAAATCAAATGCCCTGTCCCTGGAAAGTTTCTTGTACCTAATTTGTCCACTGCAAGCTCGGTTGGCTGGAGTGTGGTGTTGATAACGCCAACTGCAGGTTCGAATCCCATAAGGGACAACTGCATATTCCTGCATTGCAGGGGGTTGGACTAGATGATCCTTCAGGGACCCTTTCAACTCTATGATTGTATTATTCTAAGGTGCCATCTTCCTATCAAACAGGCATCTATTTTGTCAATCTTTTTTTTTTTTAATGATTCACAGATGGTTCTTCCTTCTGAATATTTTTATTGGGTTGGGGTTTTTTAAAATGTCAATACAAACATTTACAAATTAAAAGTACCATGGGCACATAGTAAACAAGACATGATTCGGGTTTTTTGCAACATGGTATGGTTTTATTTCATTTACAAATGAAATGGTTGGGCAGTTCCACAGTCTGGATTCTATGAAAATATACTCAGTCAGGCATGGGTGTAGCCAGAATTTTTGTGGGGGGGCTTCAAATTTGTATTGTTTTTTATTGCTTTAAGGGAGGCAACTGCCCCCCTGGCCCCCTTGGCTACGCCCATGCAGTCAGGTGTATGATTATTTTCTAATATATATATATAATTTTTAAAAAAGCATACAGCTGGCTGAATATATCTTCACATTTATTATGACAAACTGAGAAGAGAGAGCACAGGAAGCAATGCTTTTATCTTTATTTTTATTTCACTGTCAAGCCTGTACATGCATATATATATTTAAGTTTGACAGTTTAATTGTTTACACAAGGAAGTCTTGTAATAATATTCTTTTCCTCTCTGCAACAATGCTGCATGTTATTTATGTTTCTTCTTTCTCCCTCTTTATATCTTATCCATCTTCCTTATAATTTGAGATCTTAATAAAAATAATTTGGAAAGAATGCAAACACATACAGTAAACAGTGGCGTGTTAACAAGAGTCCTTGAGGTACGTAAGGCGGACATATCAGCCTCCTACAATAAAGAGATTTACATCAAAATGTGTTGTGTCATTTGTGTCCTCACAGTATTTAAGAGCACATTTTACTAGGGAAAATTAAAAGGGTGGAACCTGCATATATCAGCTCCATAAAACAATCTCCATAAAACAATCTGAGTCAACGGCAGACGTAACAGAATGCCATCCCTCCTTACGACAGAAAAGGCCACCATATACCGGCAATTTCAATTTTGCCTTTTTTTTAGCAGTTTGCCTTGGTACTTACGTGATACTATTATGCCGAACTTTCCGACAGAACCACGTCCCATTTTTTGTCTAACCAACCATTCATGGAGAATCCTGATGTTTTCCAATGGCTAGCCTGATTTCATTGATGGTTCAATCCTAGGCATCTCCAGATCAGGCTGATGGTGTTATGGGAATATAATACCTTCATTAGCAGCCAATTTCCTGGCAGACCATTTTGAGAAGAGCATGGGAAACAGGGAACTGGCTGTTCACCCTCTGTTGGCAAATGTGGGTCTGCCAGCAACTTCTGTTGCTGCGGTTGCCCCTTTTCCTACAGATGCCCCTTTCTACAATATCCTTTTGGATTGTTCTCGATCAGTCTCTGGGTCCCCCATGGAGCCCATCATCTCTGGGCCAGCTGGGGCTGATGGGAGTTGCTCTCCAAAATACCTGGAGGGCACCAGGTTAGGGAAGATGTCCCAGGTTGTCAACTAGTGGGCGGGGAAACTAGCAAGGCCAGATATGGCCCAGGGTTTGCCAGCTGCTGACTGATAGTCTGAAGGCAAGCAAGTGCACTGGAAGCTGGTCTATTGGGGCAACTGAGAGGCTGCGCCACCAAACTCGGTCTGGCCTCAGTAAGCCGCCTCCTGCCTGCCTTCTTTCCTCAACCCCCACACGGTGGCTTTGCCTGTCCCCTTCCTCCTCCTTAGTCTCAGGGTAGCCCTTCTAGAACTTAGAAGGATGGGAACAAAACTGGAATCAGCTTACTCTGCTGGTGATTGGTTCTGTCTTAAGGACCCAAGAAGACCATGGTTGGATCAGGCCAATGACCCATCTAGTCCAGCATCCTGTTCTCACAAGTGGCCAATCAGAGGCCACAATGGGAAACCCTCACGGAAGACCTGAGCAAAAGAACATTCTCCCTGCCTGCGGTTTCCAGCAAATGGTATTCAGAAACATTTAGCCATCATGGCTAGTAGCCATCAATAGCCCTCTCCTCCATGAATTGGCCCACTCCTAAAGCAATCCAAGTTGGTGACCATCCTTGCCTCCTGCAGGAGTGAGTTCCACAGTTTAACTGTGCACTGCTTGAAGAAGGACAGCTCAGTAGAGCATGAGACTCTTAATCTCAGGGTCGTTGTGGGTTCAAGCCCCATACTGGGCAAAAAGATTCCTGCATTTCAGGGGGCTGGTCCCTTCCAACTCTACAGTTCTATGATTCCAAGAAGTACTTTCTTTTTTTTTTCCTGTCCTGAGTCTTTGCTTCCTGTTGGCCTCCTTTGCCTTCTGCCCCGTCAGTTCAAGGGGCATCAGCCTCGCTCTGCATGCGCAACCTGTGGTCCTTGCTCCTGCGCTTGGCAGCAGTGTGCTTGTCCGATGCTAACACGTGGAAATGAACGTGTGAACCCGAACAGGCTCCACATGACATAATCTCGAGGGGAAAGCAGATGCTGCCTGAGCCGCATCCAGGCGCGTGAGCGCCAGACCTTTGCGAGGATCCCCTGGTTTCCTCCGGATCCACCTTAAAACATCTCTCCCTCCTCCCGCTCCTCTCCCTCTCCCTCAATTGCATCTCTTTGGGTCCCTTGGGAGAGGGGAAGGGAAAGTGAGAGAGAAGATCTGTGCATTTGAGAAGGGGGGGAGGAGGGGAGGGAAGCCGAGGCTGTAAGAGGCAGGGAAGAAGGGAAGGGGGAAGCAGGGAAGGAGAGAGAGAGAGAGAGAGAGAGAGAGAGAGAGAGAGAGGGAGGGGGGAGGACAGAAGGGAGCAGGGAGAGTTCAGGACCAGGGAAGCCCCCCCCCCAAAAAAGAGGGAGGGGGTCACATACAAAAAAAGGGGGAAGAAAACGGGATAGGTGGAAGGTGGTCGGTGGACCAGAGGGGGAAACACAGAAGGAGTGGGGAGCAAGAGAGGCGGGAGGGAGGAAGAAAGCCCAGGGTAGGTGGCGGGGGGGGGGGAGGCAGGTGAATAAGAGAAGGTGGGGAAACAAGGAGAAGCGGGGGGGGGGCGCACCCCACAGCAAGCAAGGGGAGTGGGGGCCAGAGAAGAAAGAAAGAGAAGAGAGAGCCTGGGAAAGGGGGGTTGAGGAGAGAGGGAGAAGTTAAGTTAGGGACTTCCAAGCTCTCCTCCTCCCGCCATTCCCCCTTCCCCCTCCCTTCGCCTTATTCCCCAGTGATTCTCTATTCCCAGCCGCCGCCGTCACAACCCCACGTCGCGGGGAGTCCCACAGCTCCGCACAACCCCCTTTTGGAAGGGAGTCGGGGAGCGAGCGGGGTTTCTCGTGCTGCCCGTCCAGCCCCACGGAGTGATCCGACCCCGAGTGGCCAAGCCCTCCCTCCGTCCCCCTCCCCGCTTCCCCGTCCACGCCGTCTCCATCTTCCCCATCTCATCAACATTGCGAGAGGAGGGGCGGGGGGGCATCCCCTGGAGAAGGGGCGGGAGGAAGATGGAGGGACGGGGGAGGAAAGAGAGCTAGGGAAGGTGGGGGGAGGCGAGAAGATTAGAAAGAGAGAGGGGCATGGGGAGGGCAGAGGGCTTTCGGGGGTGAGAGGTGTTGTCTGACGCGCGCCCCCCACCCCACCCCCAGGACTCACCGGACCGCACGTGGATCGCGGGGGGTGGCGAGGGCCACCTCCAGAGGCTGCGCACCCGGAGGGGGGCACCTCCACGCGGGATGCCGAGGAAGGGGCGCCTCCTCCAGGTCTGAGATACCTCCCCCCCCCCCGCCCCACAACAACCTCCTCCTGCTACTCCCAAACCACGATGGGCACCAGCCTGGGGGCGCTTTGCCTGTTGGGAGTCCTGACGGCAACTTGTATGGCTGGTAAGAGAGAGAGAGAGAGAGAGAGAGAGAGAGAGAGAGAGAGAGAGAGAGAATTAGCTTGGGATCTGGGGGTGGGTGGGGGGGTTAAGTTGGTGGATGCAAAGAGAACGGGAATTCCCTGAAAGAAAAAGATAAGGGCTAGCGACCAGTCGGACTATCTATCTTGTCTTGTCTTATCTTATCTCTGTCATTCATCTATCTCTCCCCTTCTTTCCATTTCCTCCCCCCTCAATATATGCTATTTATAACCACATACAGATCACCCTCCTAATTTATGTTCACTAGCTTATCTATATCAGATCCACCCTCCTATCAGGTCTCCTTTGTAGCCTTTCCTTTCTTGATCTATCCATTCTCACCTCTTTCCTCAGTCTCTCCCCCTCCATATCTCCATTTGTATTTTCTCTCCCTGCGCTTTCTTAATTTTTTACCACAGGGCTCAAACCCACCCCCCACCCCCACAATATTCCTTTCCATCAAAAACATTCCACAAAGTAATTTTAAAAAGAAGTAGAGGACCAAAGGTGTCTCTGAGCATGTGCAGAGCACTCTCCTTGCAGAGGCTTCCCAAGGCAGGGGGTGCAGCTACTTTTCCTTGAGCTCCAGTATCTCTCTCTCCCCGAAGAACCTCAGCAGCACTCCCTTGTTCATTCATGTGTTTTCTGTGCAATCCATTGACATGCCTGCCATCCATTGATGGGGGGGGGGAGAGAGAAGCAGAGGTGTAGGTAGCATATAGCTCAGTGGTAGAGCATCTGCTTTGCATGCAGAAGGTCTCAGGTTCAATCCCCGCCGTCTCCAGTTAGGGCTGCGAGGGACCCCTGCCTGAAATCTCAGAGAACTGTGGTCTATCAGTATATAGACAATATAAATGGATCAGTGGTGTGATTCAGTATAAGTCAGTGTTGCAATTAAGCTTCCATGCTTTTGTCTCCCGCTTCAATTGCCCCACTAATTAACCCTCCCCCCCCCTTTTATCCCTGCAGTGCAGTTTGTTCCTGCAAAGACCTACGAGGATTGGTGGGCATACAAGGAGACACTTCACGGGAGCTTCGTTCCAGGTACAAAATGACCACTGGTGGGGTGGGGTGGGGGGTATGCTCCTTCCTTTCTCGCTTGCCTTCTTAACATGCCCAACTCAGACAACTCTCCTAGATCAGGTGACCGGAAATCCCTCTAGCGTTGACTGTTCTTGTGAGCGGATCCTAGAATCAGCTGCAGCACAACCATTCAGTTGGCTGGTGCCCTGTGGAACTCTCGGCCACATGATGTTAGGGAAATCAGTAGACCAGCCGGGTCCCAGTCAGCCTTCTCACTCAGGATTGAGGGATCTTGCAGGGGCCGTGGCTCAGTGGAAGAGCACACGCTTTTCAGGCAGACAAGCCCAGGTTCAGTTCCCCAGCATGACTAGTTTAATAGAATCAGGAAGCAAGTGGAGATTGTCTGGGCAGTCATAGCAAACAGTACTGGGTTACCATTTCATGCGGCTCAATGTGGTGCCTTCCATAGTTCCAGTTACAGATAGGTAGCCGTGTTGGTCTGCCATAGTCAAAACAAAACAAATTCCTTCCAGTAGCACCTTAAAGACCAACAGGGTTGGGTTGGTCTTTAAGGTGCTACTGGAAGGAATTTGTTTTGTTTTGACTATGGCAGACCAACACGGCTACCTATCTGTAACTAGTACTGGGTTAGATGGGCAAAGGCACTTCCACGCCACTTAAGCACTCACAGAGAATCCTGGGAACTGTAGTTTGTGAAATGGGCTCGCAATTATAGCTCTGTGCGGTCGGCACCCTTCCACACAGTTCCTGGGATTTATTTATTTTTGGTGGGGGGGGGCGGAGTGGAAGCCATTACTCTTAAAATAGTGTAAGAGCATTTCAGAAATATGGGTGTGAGCTTAGCCTGATCTAGCAAGCATCACCAAAAGGATATTGTGTAGCTAGAAAAGGGCAACCAAAATTATCAAAGGCTGGGCAACTTCCCTATGATGAAAGATTAAAATGTTTGTGGGTCTTTTTGGCTTAGGTAGAAGGTGACTAAGAGGGGGACATGATCAAAGTATGTAAAGATTATGTATGGTGTCAAGGCAGTGGACAAAACACAGCTTTTCTCCCTCAATACCAGAACCTGTACTCATCCAATGAAACTGAGTGATAGAAACATCAAGACAGACAAGAGGAAGGTCTTAGAATCATGGAACTGTAGTTGGAAGGGACCCTGAGGGTCATCCAGCCCAACCCCCTACAATGTAGGAATGTGCAACTGTCCCATATGGGGATCAAACCCGCGACCTTGGCGTTATCAACACCACACTCTAACCAACTGAGTTAGCCAGGCTGCTTCATGCAGTGAACCATTAAACGATGCCAGAAGATAGGGAAGGCCTGTAGCGCAGTGGTAGGACATCAGTTTTGCATGCACAAGGTCCCAGGTTTGACCCCCAGCTTCTCCAAGTAAGAACAGAAGAAGAGCCTGGTGGGTTGGGCCAATGGTCCACCCATCGAGTGCAGCATCCTGTTCTCTCTGTGGGAAACCAGCAAGCAGGATCCGAACACAAGAGCCTCCTTTGGTTTCAAGAGATGGAGCAATAGCCGCCATGGCTCATAGCCTTAACGTCCATGATTTTTCATCCAATCCATCAAAGATAGGATAGTGGCTGGGAATTTGCCCTGTGTGAAACCTTGGAGAGCTACTGCTCATTGATGTCTGTTACTCATGGTGGCTTATATAGGACCTCAAGTATCTCAGAGGCAATATAGCTCTGGTCTTGAGGGATGGCAGAGGGAGAGGGCCAGTGTCCTCCTACCCCACCTGTGGGCAACTGGTTGTGGGGAGGAGGGTGTTGGTCTAGCCAGGCCATTGGTCTGATGCAGCAGCACTTCTGGTTTTCCTAGGAAGTCAGTGTGGTGTAGTGGTTAAGAGCGGTGGACTCGTAATCTGGGGAACCGGGTTCGCGTCTCCGCTCCTCCACATGCAGCTGCTGGGTGACCTTGGGCCAGTCACACTTCTTTGAAGTCTCTCAGCCCCACTCACCTCACAGAGTGTCTGTTGTGGGGGAGGAAGGGAAAGGAGAATGTTAGCCACTTTGAGACTCCTTCGGGTAGTGATAAAGCGGGATATCAAATCCAAACTCCTCCTCCTCCTCCTATTCTTCTTCGTCTTCTTCTTCTTCATTCGGGTAGATGGCGAATGGAAAAGGGCAAATGGAGAGGTGGATAGAGGAGTGTGATTGGTGCCACACGGCCATATTTTTGGGAAACAAAGAGCAGAGGAATATGTGAAATGAAGGGGTGAACGGTGGGCTATCTTGGGAAGAAGGTGGGAGAAAAATAAGGGGACAGGGTGGACAAGTCATCCTGGAGGCAGGATAGCGGGCGATAAAAACGTTTGTCTGCTCCTATCGTGTAAGTTATTCCCTTTGGCCACTCGGAGGGAAAGGCTTGTATCCAATGATGCTCCAACAGAACCACTAGTTCCCCTTCCATTTGCTTTCCTACTTCAAATCTGCTCTGGAGATTCTCCCAACCCTGATTTAGGGGGTGTTCATGGGCCAGAGGAGACGGGGGGGGGGGGAGAGAGAAGTTGCTCTGTGTCGTGCCTGGAAGTCCATTGTGCCTTCAGAGCTGCAGGGTTAGCTATAGCCCAAAGTTTGGAAACATCCTTATAAGGGAAGACATCTCATCTTTTTAAAGAATTAAAAAAATCTGTCTTCCTGCTTTCCACGTGTTGATTGGTACAAGTAGAGGTCGGATATCTTTGTCACCATTTAAAATAAAAATACACACATCCTTCATTTAAAGGTAAGACATGGGTCTAGTCCTCATCATACTGGGGGCAATAAGGTTGACCATGCTCAGGCAGCATCTCATAAAAGCTGAGAAAGCATAAAAGATGTAGTTCCCTTCTCAGAAGGTGGAGCATCTGTGCCATGACATCTTTCCCCACCTTTGGGGGGACTTCAGAAGGTGGTTCATCTGAGCCCTTGGAGCTTTGCCCACCTAGAATCATAGAACTGTAGAGTTATAAGGGACCCTGAGGGTCATCTAGTCCAGCCCCCTGCAAACACAGGATTCACAACTCCAAAAACCCTGACAGATGGCCACCCAACCTCTGCTTAAAGACCTTCGATGAAGGAGAGTCCACCACCTTCCGTGGTAGCCCGTTCCCCGTCAAACATTCCTGACGCTTAGTTGGAATCTCTTTCCTCGTCATTCGAATCCGTTACAAGGAAGGAGATTCCGACGAACCGTTAGGAAGAACCTGCTTCCCTGTCTCACTTCCCTCTCTCCTCTCCGCTTCTCCTCCCCCTCCCACCACAACCCCCCCCCCCCGTACAGTATTTCATCTTCCCATTTCTCCCTTTCCCCCCCCCCCCCAAACTGTGGCTCCTTTGAAACTTCCAAAACGCCGTGGACGTGTGTTTTCCTGTGCCGGTTGGGGGTGGTGGGTGGGGTTCACCTGACTCCCAGCTTTGCCCTCGGAATGAGAAGCTCGGCCGGTGAAGCAGATGCCTTGTCAGCGGGCTTAATTTGCATGATTAATTCTGAGCTCAGGATTTGGGTTTCCTCGGCGCGGAATGTTGGCACCGATGCCAGACAGCCAATTAGGTCCTGGATGCCAGATGGGGAATGAACACACACAGAGAGAGAGAGACATATGCCTCGCTCGTGACCCCCTGCGTCGAAGATTGGGGATGACTCGTGGTGTCCCAAGGGGACGGTGTCTCCTCCATCGCCTTGCTGCGAGAGGAGGAGTGCCAGCGCTGGAGGTGGTGGCGGCGGCTGCTGCGCCGTGCCTGTGCGCAGTGCCGAGAGCCGGGGTGGGGGGCTGGGCTCAGCAACTGCAAGAGGCTGCATTAATATTTAATATCTCCCTCGCCCGCTCCAGTGATGCAGCGAGCAGCAGGCAAAGAGAAATGGGACCACAGCGTTGGGGGGTGGGCGGGTAGGCAGGCAGGCAAGCGGGGGATCAAGGGGGCACGCCGGTGGCATGATAGGATTGAGGGGGACGACACCACAATATTATCATCACCACCACCCTACTCCCCAGGACCCCAGGAGTGTGAAAAGGGAAGGGGCAAAGAATGTGTCTGCCTTTCCCTGCCCCCCAAATGCTGACAGGAGGAAAACAATTAAGTATATACACATAGACATTAGAATGCACCAAAAAAAAGCACCAGCATACAGGAACCACAGAAGGAATTAGGAATGAAGCAAGCTTGGGCACACAGAGAGAGATGAAGGGACAGCCACAGAGAGAACGGAACCAGATGCTTTGCTTTGCTGAAATTCATGTGCACAACAATTTCCCATATTCAAATGCCCAGTGCACACAGTCACACGGAGTCTTCACCAAGCTGGTGCCCTCCAAATGTCGGCGTGCTACGATTCCCATCAGGTGCACCAGCTGGGGCTGATGGGAACTGTAGTCCAACACTACCTGGGAGGGCATCAAGTTGGCAGTGGCTGCACTTGACAGATATATACACTTGTAGATGTATCTTGATGAGCTGGAATATGTGCAGAGGAGGGGGACCAAGATGATTGGGGGTCTGGAAATCAAGCCTTATGAGGAATGGTTGAAGGAGCTGGATATGGGAAAGAGGAGACAAAGAGGAGGTACGATAGCAAACTTCAAATATCTCAAGGGCTGTCACATGGAAGATGGAGTGTGCTTGTTTTCTCCTGCTCCGGAGGCTCGGACCCGTACCAATGGCTTCAATATACAAGAAAGCAGATTCCGACTAAATATCAGGAAGAACTTTCTGACAGTAAGAGCTGTTTGACAGTGGCACGGTCTCCCTCGAGAGGTTGTGGGCTCTCCTTCCTTGGAGATTTTAAAGCAGAGGTTGGATGGCCATCTGTCATAGATGCTTTAGTTGAGATTTCTGCATTGGGGTCCTTTCCAACCATACAATTCTATGATTCTATGGTGTATGTGTGTATGGCTTTGCCTTGGGGGCATATAAATTAAGCAGTAATGTAACATAACACCCGGGTAACAACAGACACACCACCTGATTCCTTTTAGCCTGAAATATATTGCACAGCCACATCCGTTCCTGGTTAAAAATATACATGCAGACAGAGTAACTCTCACCTGCCCCTCTCTGTTCTCTTGCTTATACTCTTAGCTCTTGTGAAAATACATTACATGCTTAGTTAACACATCTGTGTGCATACACACAGCTACCATCAACTTACTCATGTAGAAGTTTCACGCGCCACTTTTTGAGCAAAGACCTTCAAGTTGGCTTACTGTCTACGGCAATGTTCAGGGCTGGCTGTTTGTTGCCTGCTGGGAGCGACAGGGCAGGAGGTAGAGACCAACAAAAGGCGGAGCCAGAGCAATCACAGAAAAGGGCAACACTAATTCCTTCTCCTAAGGAGGAGGAAGGTGACACGCAGGGCTACTCCCTGGATTGGCTGTAAATAAGAAGGCAAGTAGACGGGGGTAGTGGCTGGTGGCAGATGAAGGTTCCTCCAGGTGGAGCGTCATTCACCAGCTTCCACTGATCCATAGCAGGGCCTTTTCAGTGGTGATTCCCCTGTTGTGTAATGCCCTCCATCATTATTAACTTGAAGGAAGAATATGAAACATGCTTGTTTCTTCAGGCATTTTGTGGCTGTTCCTGGCAACTCTTGTGATCGTTGGCTGGAAGTCTGTTCTTACCAGAATTGCTTTTAGAATACTTTGTAACTGAAAGTGTTTTTAATTGTACAGTGGTACATACGCTTCAGGTTACATACGCGTCAGGTTACAGACTCCACTAACCCAGAAATAGTGCTTCAGGTTAAGAACTTTGCTTCAGGATGAGAACAGAAATCGTGCTCTGGCGGCGCGGCAGCAGCAGGAGACCCCCATTAGCTAAAGTGGTGCTTCAGGTTAAGAACAGTTTCAGGTTAAGAACGGACCTCCAGAACGAATTAAGTACTTAACCCGAGGTACCACTGTAGTTGTTTTTGGAATGTTGAGGCTGTTTTAGAATGCTTTTTGCTTTGCTTTTGTTTTAAATTGTGACTCTTCTGTTTGCCACTCCTTGGGGAGAAAGGGTGAGGTATAGATTCATTAAATAACTAGTAACAGCATATATGCCTTCACACGAAATCCATGCAACCCAATAGCCCTTAGCAGCTAGCAGCAAAGTGAGGGCTTTCAAGCCTTTTGTGTGAAAATGGTCCTCAACATCTATTGTTCCATCCAGATTGGTGGGGTGGGTTTTCGCATGTGGATGTTCCTCACAACGTGCCCTTGACACAATAAATTGTACTGCTAGAGTTATACTGGGCTGCTCACACATCTGCGACGCTCCCCCAGTGTTGCTGCATAATTGCTGTCTGGTGGGGCAGCCCTGCATAGCAGTGGAACGGAAACATAATGGCACAAAACAAAATAAAACAAAGGCACCCCCTGGAAAACCGGTGGAAACAAAGCAGTATGTGTCCCTCACCCCCGCCAGCAACTTTTGCAGGCACCAACAGTATTGAAACTAACCACTCTGAAGCCATCAAGAGTGCAATCATGATGTATGCACAATAAAAAGGACACCTGGAGGCACCCTGTATCTATGCATTTTAAAAATTAACACTGGAAGCTGTTGAAGACATACCCCATTGCATGCTCTGCCTACCCTCCCCCCCCATCCTTCCTACATGGTCTCGCTGAAACACTCCCCAGGTACCATCTCTTTCCAACCCTCCATCTGCACCCCATGGGCAAGCAGATGAAAGTGAATCATTTCCTCGGCTCTTGTGCAAGGATTCCACAGGGCTCCTTGTTTTTCCTCTTCCAGGTCCTCCATTCTGGGGTCTTGTGAATTCGGCTTGGAGCCTCTGCGCCATTGGCAAGCGCCAGTCACCCGTGGATGTCAACACAAGCCAAATGGTGTTTGATCCTTTCCTCCCTCCACTTCGACTAAGCACGGGCGGGAAAAAGGTGTGTGCTTGTGCATGGAATGCCATGCACAAAGGTGTTTGTAAGGTTCACTGAATTTACTTCCCGGTAACAGCAGAGCCTAGGGCTTGCCGATCAGAAGGCTGGTGGCTCGAATCCCCATGATGGGGTGAGCTCCCGTTGCTCGGTCCCTGCTCCTGCCCACCTAGCAGTTTGAAAGCACATCAGAGTGCAAGTAGATAAATAGGTACCACTCCGGCGGGAAGGTAAATGGCGTTTCCGTGTGCTGCTCTGGTTCGCCAGAAGCGGCTTAGTCATGCTGGCCACATGACCCGGAAGCGAAATGAGCGCCGCAACCCCAGAGTCCTCCGCAACTGGACCTAACAGTCAGGGGTCCCTTTACCTTTAACTGTGCCTAGGCTTGCAGTAATAATCAGCATCAGAATGGATCCAGATTGCGGCTGCATGTTTATTATCATCTTAAAACACTGCTAGCTCTCTTCCTCTCCCTTCCAACTTGGATCAAAGCAAGTTTTGTGAAAACATATCAAAATGTAGCATTTCATAAGAAACAACAGGATAGATATAGAATGTGGGTAAAGCCGTGTGTGTACATTGCTTTCCAAACCAGTGGTGGGAACATATTGTATGCAGAGTAAACAGGAGTGTGTGCACAGCATGAAGTAGTCCCACTGAATCTTTTCACATTGATTTCAATAGGAAAGTTGCTTTGCCATAATCCAGCCCCATATATTGACATATTTTAACTCCACTTTTCTGTCACATCACCAGGGCCCTGAAGGCCGTGACCAAACGAAGCTTAAAACCAGAGTAATAAAATATTATAAACATGAATTTTAAAGAAGAACAGCAAATAAAATCTCCTTAGTGTAACCAAAGGGAAAACAGTAGCTCAGTCATCAATCATGCTACAAGCTCGCTGTAACAGTGTAGGCATTTTACCTGGAGAAACAAGGAAAAGTGCCAACTGGGGCAGAGTGTTCCATGGTTTGAGTGCCACCACCGAGAAGGAAATGTCCCTCCTTATGGCTGGGGTGAACCAAGGGTGTAAATAATACTCGTGTCACTGGATTTTTCCCTGTCCCCCATCTCCTTTCCCTGTTACATCATCTCACCCCGCAGATCAGCGGCACCATGTACAACACGGGACGGCATGTCTCCTTCCGCCCAGACCCACTGCAGCTGGTTAATGTTTCTGGAGGGCCTCTGCTGTACAGTCACCACCTCCAGGAGCTGCGCCTGCACTTTGGCAGCGAAGACGGGTTTGGCTCCGAGCATCGGATAGACGGCAAGAGCTTCTCCGCCGAGGTGAGCTCAGGCCCCGCTCAAACTGGTGCATTTTGTGGATATTCTTAGCTCAGGAGCCGATCTATACATGCAGAAAAATCGAGTGCCATTAAAACTTTTCCTCAAATCAACCTCACATTCGTTTAAAGGGTTTCTACACCAGCTGTGTTAGACTGCAGCCCTAAAAAACCAATACCAATAAATCGCACAGCACACAAAGGCTGTAAGTAAATAGTAATGTTCTTAAAAGCTCAGAGTTGTTGCATTAGGATTTAGGACACCCTCAAATCCGCACTGAGCCACTGGGTGATTATCTCTCAGCTTAGCCCACCTCACAGGGCGGTTGGGAGGATAAAAGAGGGAGGAGGACAAAAAAAAGGGGGGAGATCCATGTATACTGCTTTAGGATCCTGAGAGGAAAGGCAGGATGTAAATGTAATAAGTATATTGGTCATTCTACATCTGCAAAATGCAAGCTTTATTTACGTCTGCATATGCCTTTTTCTCTTTCGTTCCCACCTCTAGGTGCAGCTGATCCACTACAACCAAGAGCTCTACCCCAATATCTCAGAGGCGTCGCGCAATCCCAATGGTTTGGCTGTCATTTCGATCTTTGTTGATGTGCGTCTCTCCCTCTCCCTTCCAACCCCACAAAAAATAAAATAAAAATCTAGGGCGTGCCAGATGGGTCCCTGGCCAGCTCAAGGTTGGGCAGGAGATCAGAGGACAAAATGCAAGGCCTTTGTTTCATTTCTCTTTGCAGATTGGACCAAGCCCCAACCCATTCCTAACCAGGCTGTTAAACAGAGAGACCATCACCCGCATCTCGTATAAGAGTAAGTGGGAAGGGGACTACGTTAGAGGTCCCTTGGCAAAGATGGTCAGGACTGGGAAAGCTAACCAGGGAGGTGGCGGTTGTGGGAGAGGACATGACAGGAGTTTTTAAAATGGAGAATGGCATGTAGAGAGAGTAAATAAAAATATACCTTTTTTTGTCACGTCTCATAAAAATGGAATGGCCACTAGCCTAGATTGTTTTAACCAACGTTCAGGAACAGCAGGTCTCTAGCTCTGTGACTCGGCTATGTGGAATCTCACCTGTGCAGATGTCTTCAATCCTGTGTGCTGCACACAAACAACAGGGGAGGGGTGTTACCTTAAGTTTCCCAGAAGGACCCGCCAGAGCCACTTTGGGGGACAAAGTTCTGGACTAGACGAACCTTTGATCCAATCCCATAGGGCCCTTCTTCTGATACTCGCCTGTGTGTGCATCTCTCTCTCACGACAGATGATGCTTATCTTCTACATGACCTGAGTCTGGAAGATCTCTACCCAGAGACTTTTGGCTTCATTACTTACCAAGGATCCATGTCGACCCCTCCGTGCTACGAAACAGCCACTTGGATCCTTATTGACCGACCCATCAACATGACCTCTGTACAAGTAGGTTCCTGCCTGGGGCAGTGGAGTCTCTGGATTTCCCAGCATCAAGAGAAGCTCCTTAACTCACTCTCCCCATTAGATTCACCTGCCCCACACCCAGCCCTTCCCGAAAACCTAGGAGGCCTGATCCTCAACTTCCTTCTTGACCTCCTTTCCCCACTTCTCTCTCTTCTGCAGATACACTCCCTTCGTCTTCTCAGCCAGAACCTCCCTTCCCAAATTTTCCGGAGCATGAGTGACAATTCGAGACCCCTCCAGCCCCTCCTTCATCGAAGCCTTCGGGGCAACCGAGACCCATGGCGCCCCACTCGACGTTGCAAGGGGGGCAACTACAGGCTCCATGGTATGCAGGCCAGGAATTTGAGCTCTGTTCTTTCATGCTCAGACCTGCTAGGTTTTACTCTCCTTCCTTCCTTCCTTCCTTCCTTCCTTCCTTCCTTCCTTCCTTCATCAGTTTACTTACAGCATGTGCAGCCTGCCTTTCTATCAGACATTCAAGGTGACTTGCAATCAAAATAAAGCAATGCATGTTGATTTTTTAAAAAATAGACTAATGACAATCTTAAAAAATGTCAGGAAAAGGAGATGAAGAGCCTTGCTTTCCCTCCAGACGTTGTTGAACTCCAAATCCCATCAGCCCCAGCATGGCCAACAAGCAGAGATTATGGGAACTGTAGTCCGCCTGTTTGTTAATCAGTGCAATCCTATATGCATCTACTCAGAAGCAAGTCTTACGGACTTTAGCAGGGCTTACTACCAGGTTAGGCAGTATAGGATTCCTGTCTTCTACTGCCTTGGATTTAGTTGCCTTGGATTTTTAAGTAAGATAAAGTGGGGGGGGGGGTAAAGGATAGGCTTGGTTCCTCAAAAGAACAAAACATGATAGTGAGTTACTAGAAAACAGGGACTATCCCTGCAAACAGGGTCAGTTGGAGCATTTGACACACAGGCAGGATCTGTTTAAAAACAAATCCCTTTCCATAACCTGCATTTCCCCCCTTCTCTCTTCTAGTGGATGGTACACGTCCTCCGAAAACTGTCATGTAGCTGAGATGCGCTGCTGCCAGTTGAATGTTTGAGGGTGGCTGTGGCTCCTTCAGAATTTGATGTCTAACTGAGGAAGTTGTAACCTCCCACTTCTGGGTGACCAGACTGCCTTCCACCATGCGAAAGGGGAATAACAGGATGCCTGTGAACAACCATGGAATGTATGCCTCAGGGGTGTTTGGGACACACATGCACACCCACACAATACGGCTTCCAGAGGTTTCTAAAAATGAGGCCACTGCTATTTATCAACAGACCGTGGCATACTCAGTTGAACAGCCATATCTTTAAAGGGATTGGGGCTTTCCCAGATGCTTGAGGGCTAGAATCTTGTCCTCTGACATTGCCCCCCTGCTTATTCCCAAAAGCAATTGGCTTTTTGTTCAAACACACTCAAAATCTCCGTGAATCCAAAACATGAGGGAGAGAGAATGTAACCTAAATTTGGGGCAGCACAGCCAAACTGCATTGGGCTGACAGCTGTTCCCCAGATGCGGCAAACACCTCAGAATGTCTGGTTGGGCATATAGATGTTGGAGACTATCCCCCATAATGTATGAGGACACTCCCAAGATATCTGAGGGACATTCTGTGAGCTTCAGGAGCCACCGGCCACAAAAGCTCAAGCAGGATGGTATCCTTCTATATTAATGTTCCGAACCTCAGGAAGTCGGCGGGGTGGGACAGGATAACACAAACGATACACAGGAACAACCTCACAAATCCTGAGATTCTTTCAATATTTGGGGCAGAGACATACACATGAAACTCCACCCCACTTTCTGTGCCAATGTGGGGAAATCGGGGGTGGAAAATACAAACGAGAGCCCCCTCCCAAATCCTCAGTATATCTTGGGATGTTTAAGAGAACAGAAAACACACACCAACGTGACCATCGTTTCTGAATTGCCTTCAATAACCTTAGCTGAGGAGCAGGGAGAGGGGAGAATTTTGTTGCCAAAAGAATCCACCTTTTGAATACAGATTAATATTATTAATTAAAGAACAGTTTTCAAAACAAGCTTTGATTTCTTTGCAGTGATCTTTTTTCAGCTAGATCAGGGACAAACAGCAGGTCATCGTGACCCTACTCGGGTCATGTAAAATGATATTGGGGGAAGGGGGAGAAAGAAAATTTGAGGTGGGAGGTGGGATGAGGAGCTGAATGTTTCAGACACACATGTATACCGGCGCTTTCCTCTCCAAACCAAATCATCCCCAGCTGTTTTTCTTCCCTGTGAGGATTGCTTTAAAGCAGCCTTGCAAATAAGCCCACCAGAGTGACTAGCCTGCAATTATTATTTTTACCAGCCTGCTGTGGGCTGACAGAAAGGGATAGAGAGCCCTGCCACTCCTGTAGAGTTACCTGCGACATTTCAGTTCAGGGTGTGGATAACCTGAGATACAAGACAAAATGTACAGACACTATTCTCATTTGGGTGTGTGTGTGTGTGTGTGTGTGTGTGTAAAATCAGCTTGCTATCCCCTTTCAGCGTCTTATTTCCCACCCTCCAAAATTCCTTTGGACTCCCATAGAAACATGCACAAAGCCCACCCTCCACTACCTGCTTACTTACCTGCATGCAATTCCTCTTCATTTACGGGTGAAGCTTTGCCAACCTGGTGCTCCCCCAGATGTTTTGGACTACAACTCCCATCAGCCCCAGCTTGCATAGCCTTGCTTGATAGAAGGCTGCTCTCGTGGCAGTCACCAGTAACAGGGTTGTACATTGACTGTAGATGACAGCCCTTTTCCTTCCCCAAGTCAGAAGTGGTTGCATCTGTTGAGCTGAGCAGATGTTAACTTTTGCACAGGCTTGTGGGGATTGTCCCCACTGTTCCTGGACCCCCTCCACCATTCAGATATCAGCTACACAGAGTTGTATATACAGCTTGAACACTCATAAACTGCCTGCGCAGCTGGGAATCCTGCAAGATGAGAGAGGCCCTGCTTTTACAGACAAAGCCTACACATGCATAGCTGGGATAGCTCAGTCGGTAGAGCATGAGACTCTGAATCTCAGGGTTGTGGGTTCGACCCCCACGTTGGACAAAAGATTCCTGCATTTCAGGGGGTTGGAATAGATGACCCTCACGGTTCTTTCCAACTCTGCATTTCTACGCAAAAGCAAGTTTATCTGGGAGGAATTTGAAGCAGATTCTAAGGATGGATAGGATAAAAACACAAAGGCACCAGCTTTGCAAATAATAACCTCAATTTCCCGAATCCCGACTTAAAAGGGTATTGGGTTGCAGAAGAGGGAGGAGGAGAAATTTGATTCGGTTTGCATTCACACTAAAATGTTGATGAATTTATGACTCTTCCCCCACCCCCAACACTAAACTGATATGGGAATATGGAGAACTGTGTTTAAGAATTGGGGGGGGGGGCAGAAACAGAGAGTAACCAGAATTGACAGATTCATCCTTCAGCATGGGAAGGCCTCAACTTTGGAGGTCCATTGCCTATTGCAATAGAGAATATTGGGCTGTTGTTGTTGTTTAGTCTTTTAGTCATGTCCGAATGGACCAGAGCACGCCAGGCCCTCCTGTCTTCCACTGCCTCCCGCAGTTTGGTCAAACTCATGTTGGTAGCTCTGAGAACACTGTCCAACCATCTCGTCCTCTGTCGTCCCCTTCTCCTTGTGCCCTCAGTCTTTCCCAACATCAGGGTCTTTTCCAGGGAGTCTTCTCTTCTCATGAGGTGGCCAAAGTACTGGAGCCTCAGCTTCAGGATCTGTCCTTCCAGTGAGCACTCAGGGCTGATTTCCTTAAGAATGGAGAGGTTTGATCTTCTTGCAGTCCATGGGACTCTCAAGAGTCTCCTCCAGCACCATAATTCAAAAGCATCAATTCTTCGGCGATCAGCCTTCTTTATGGTCCAGCTCTCACTTCCATACATCACTACTGGGAAAACGATGGCTTTTACTATACGGACCTTTGTTGGCAAGTGATGTCTCTGCTTTTAAAGATGCTGTCTAGGTTTGTCATTGCTTTTATCCGAAAAAGCAGGTGTCTTTTAATTTCGTGACTGCTGGATATTGGGCTAGATGGGTCAAAAGCCTGACCCAGTAAAAAGCAGCTTTGTCTGTGAGACTGCCCAAATGGCCCACAAGAAACAGCGGTTCTCAATTGCTAATTAGCCTCTTCCATATAAGAAAACAGCTTCTTAGGTTTCCAGGGCTCAATTGTGAACAATTTACACGCAAGGTAAAGAGGAGGCCGGATAACAGGACAAGATGGAAAATGGTGCCATGATTGTTTCATATGTGCTGCCACCACCATCACCTCCAGCCCTTGTAGAGTTCGCCATTCTCTCCCAGCGGCACTTCAGTCTTTTAATTACCACTGGAAGATCCAGCAGTAGCTGCTAGTGAGCCAACACAGCAAAGACGCAGCACGGATACCTTTAAGATTTCAGTTCTTTGGAGACAGAAATAGATGGCTAGAGAGTGACCTTATCAAATACAGCTCCCTTGGGGACAGCCATTCCCAACACAAAAGCCGGTGAGCAGAGAAACTGGGGCACCAGAAATAATTACTATGTGCAAAGTTGTAACCATGTAAACGCAATTACTTGAGTTAAAGTGGGGTGGGGGGAGGAAAGCAGGCAGAATTAAGTGTGAATGGGCCTTGCACTGGGTGTTGATAGATGATAGATATTCTACTGCCCCCTGGTGGAAATCTCCCCCAAATTCTTCATTCTGGTAAAAGGGACCCCTGACCATTAGGTCCAGTCGTGGCCGACTTCGGTTGCGGTACTCATCTCGCTTTATTGGCCAAGGGAGCCGGCGTACAGCTTCCGGGTCAGCATGACTAAGCCGCTTCTGGCGAACCAGAGCAGCAAATGAAAACGGCGTTTACCTTCCCGCCGGAGCGGTACCTATTTATCTACTTGCACTTTGACATGCTTTTGAACTGCTAGGTTGGCAGGAGCAGGGACTGAGCAATGGGAGCTCACCCCGTCGCGGGGATTCGAACCGCCGACCTTCTGATCAGCAAGTCCTAGGCTCTGTGGTTTAACCCACAGCGCCACCCACGTCCCCTTGATTCTGGAGGGGTGGGAATTCCAGATTATTCTGATCCTTGGCTGGGAAATGAGGCAAAAACAGTGGCGTAGAAAGGGCACAAGGCAAAAAAAGGAGGAGCGAAGAGGCAGTAAACCAAAAAGGGCTACTGTGGTGTGCAAGTTTTCTGCTGAGGATGGTGTGGAAGAGGGTACATAACTTTTCCAGTCCCTCCTCTTCTCTCTGTGCTCCACCACTTTAAGCACACCAGAAGCCACCCGCAGGAATCCTCTTCCGTCGCATCTTACAAGCCTTTAAATACTTGCAGGCAAGCCTTGCATCTTCCTACTTCCTGTCCCGCCTCCCTTGTGGTTTCCTATTGGGGCAGAGCCAGGAGAAGCACCTGCTTTGACAAAGCTAAGGTATGTTGTTACCTGCTTCCTCTCACTTTCCATGACAAGGCAAACCTTGTAGCAGGGGTCTGGTGCTCCAAGCAAGTGATTGGCACACTTGATTTGTGGCGCTGGGCAATCGGCTCCCCGTAACCAGCTGGGAGCAGTCCGACAGAGAAATCACCACCACCTGTCTTTCCTGTGTTCCATTTCCTTCGAACCACGTTGTCTGCAGTGCACCCCACCCCACACGTGTGTGTATATGCTGTGTTTGCCCGTGGTCCACAAAAGCTCATGCCACAAAACTGAGGAGATTTCACTCCTCCCATATCCAAGAATCTGCTGGTGTTCTCTGCTGATTCTCCAGAGAGGAGGGGGCGGTTTCTGCTCTCTACTTATTCCGCTCCAGCCTCACATCAAAGAGAGAGAGAGAGAGAGACTGAGTGTTAGAGAGAGATCGTGTGTATAGATACGGTTGCTGCTAAGAGCAGCTGCAGACACTCAGTGCAGTTCAGCATTTTCGTTTACACTCCATTTAGCTCTGTACATAGTTGTGTATTATAGTTGTAGATAGAATAAAGAAGATATTCTATAGAGCTGCTCTCCGAGTCATTTATGCTCTGCTATACTCTGCTGTGCGACGACTGTCTTCTTGTTGGAGTGAATCTGGTGCTCACAACTCTAAGCTGTGAGTCCACAGCACTTTGACCTGTTCCTTGCAGAAGGTGGTCTCTGGAAGTGCTCCCCAGCTCGCCTAGCCCATTCGGGGCTGAAGTGTATGAGTCCAGTTGGTGGCACTGGCTCAAGGGCGATGCTGACAAAAACATCTGCTAATGGTTCAGGTGCCACCAGACTCTTGGCTGACTCACTACAACAGGCCAACATGGAAGCCCCCTCTAGAAAAAGGCTGTCAGGAACTCTCTTCTTAATGCGTGTTGCCTTCTTGAAACCACTGGACTTTGAAACCATTGGATATTGGTTTATTTTATTACAATACATCCTTTCTCCCATCATGGAACTCAAGACATCGCACAAAGGGCTATTCAGGTGGTCTTCTGCTGACCACACCCAGACCTGCTTAGCTTCAGCAAGGTTGCTGCATCATGCGCCTTCCTGGCCATGTGCCCTGATTGCTCAGGGCTTAAGAGCCATAGTTGGGCGACCTCTGGAATCTAATCCGCCACAGCTCACTCCCTTCCTGGAGCCCTGACTCCAGTTCTCACTACACCCCATTCTCCTCCCACGGTTCCAGGAGTTCTGGCCCACCCCAGATGTCCCCACTAATCTACAGCGTGTTGTGCTGAGACACCATTGGTATCCCATTGAGATATTAAATCAGTCCGGTGTTGGAGAGAGTCAGCGGGGAAGGCCAGATTCATTCTTTGTCCCACGGAAACGTGACGTTTAAGTCTCGTAGGCGTTCCTGGTAGACCTGGTCAAAACATTCACTCTGAGTGGTGGTCAAATGGTTCTTCCAGTCGCCGGATATCCCTGGAAACCAGTAACAGAAAGTAATTGCTAGTTATTCTCAGGATAGACATGGTGGAGGAAATATTTCTATAAGCACGTGATGACCACTGTGTGGATATGCCAAGAGCTGTGGTGTTGCCCCTTGTCTGATGAGGAACAGGCAGAGTCAGGATGAATGTGTCTTCCTATCAGTGATTCTTATCGGTATCAGCTAAAAATACAAGTGCATTCAGAGGTAGTATAAGAACGTGAGAATAGCCTTGCTTTGTTGTGTTAACAAAGCAAGGAACAGTGGTTACTGAAATTAGAGGCAACAGCTAACCTGGATGTAGATGGTTCTCCCCACACACTCCATTTCATCCTTTCAACAACTCTGTAAGGTAGGGTTAGGCTGGAGACTATTACTGACCCAAGATCATACAGTGAGCTTCATGACCCTGTTGGGATTTGAACCCTGGTCTGTCAGGTTTTATTCCAGCCTTCTAACCATTATACCACATGGCCTTTATGAGCTCCCTAAGACCATCTCATTGGTTGGGCCCAGTGCTGGACTGGAGGGACCACCGGTCAGATTCTTAGGCCACCATGGTGTTTTTTGTCCCAATAAATCTTTATACTTTCCCCAACTTTAAATATCGCTTTTGGAAACTTTGATGTATTCTAGCTTTTTCATACCATAGGTAGACGTGTCAGCCAAATCTATTATCATGCCCTTCCAAATCCAACAGATCTGTATTTTTAAAATTTGATCCATGCTCGGATCCAACAAATACATAAAGCTTCATAGTATAATTTCATGAACGGCAGTGAGAAGCCTCCTCTTTCTTTAGTATCTGTTAATAATTTATATTTTATTCTCGGCTTCTTGCCCTGCCATATAAATTTTGAAATATCCTTTTGCCAATCTTTAAAAATGCCATATTACTTATCACTGGAACTGATTGGAATAAAAACATTTTTTTCAAGACATTCATCTTGATTACTGAAATTCTCCCTAATAATGACAAGTTCGTTCTGTTCCAGATTTCTAATTTCGTTTTTATTTCTTTCCAAACTTTTTCTCATATATATATATATATATATATATATATATATATATATATTCATTCCTTGGTGTTAGCCATATCCCTAAGTATTTCACTTTGTTGTGAATATTTATACCTATTTCTTGTTGAATTTTTTTCTTTCTCCTGTTCCGGGATATTTTAAACCAATAATTTCCTGTTCAAGTGAGATTGTTGGATCTTCTACAGTGATTACTAAATCATCTGTGAATGCTTTCAATTTAAAGTCCTTACTTCCTACCTTTATTCCTCTAATGTTCTCATCTGCTCTGATACTTCACATCAAAACTTCTAATACTAAAATAAACAATAACGGGGGGAGAGGACAACCCTGCCAGATTCTTAGGCAATTCCTATGATGCTTTTGAATTATGGTGCTGGAGGAGACTCTTGAGAGTCCCATGGACTGCAAGAAGATCAAACCTCTCCATTCTGAAGGAAATCAGCCCTGAGTGCTCACTGGAAGGACAGATCCTGAAGCTGAGGCTCCAATACTTTGGCCACCTCGTGAGAAGAGAAGACTCCCTGGAAAAGACCCTGATGTTGGGAAAGATGGAGGGCACAAGGAGAAGGGGACGACAGAGGACGAGATGGTTGGACAGTGTTCTCAGAGCTACCAACATGAGTTTGACCAAACTGCGGGAAGCGGTGGAAGACAGGAGTGCCTGGCGTGCTCTGGTCCATGGGGTCACGAAGAGTCAGACACAACTAAACGACTAAATAACAACAACAAATGATGGCTACACACAAGAGCCCTGCTGGATCAGGCCAATGGCCCATCTGGTCCAGCTTCCTGCTCTCACAGGGACCAGCCACATGACTCTGGGGGTGCAAGGACAGCAGTAACATTCTCTGATTGGTATCTAGTGATTTGGGGACGGAGGGAAGAACTGCAGGTGTCTGCAGGGTTTTGGGGTTTTTTGTGTGAGGGTTTGTGGGAAGGGGTGTGTGTAAAGGAAAACAGTGAAAGTGGGAGGCAAGCAAATTTCTCACACACAAAATGTGAGAACAATGCCTGTACATTTTGCCCTGTGTCCTAAGTTCTTTAGCTAACTATCCTTAGGGTGGGATTGGCGGCTGAGCTGAGGATCCCCTCCAATCCCATGATTCTAAAAGGGACTACTGGATTAGATCAAACCAGTTGGGCAAGTTTAGGTCTGTCAGCTTCCCCATTGTTAGGGAAATTGTAGGCTAATGTCTCTTAAAGGCTGCCCTTTTTAATGGGTGGCAAAGATCTGAATGGGAAGTGTCTGTCTCTCTCCACTCCCAGCTGGGTGTAGGCAGGCAGGCAGGAGACAAAAATAGACTTGGAAGAGTTGCTGGGAGGCTAAGGAAAGACACAGCGCTAGGATTTTTGGAGCCCTGAAGGCAATGTCACTTCTCCTAGGTGTGAATGCCAGTGAACTTCTCAGGGGTCTGTTGGGGTGCCTAATGTTGTGCCTCCACCTATGTTCAACCTGTGCATTTGCAAACAAGCACAAATATTACAAAATGCCAGTAAGTTTCCAGTGACCTCATTCCAAAGGAAGCCAAAGGAGCTGCACCCTTGAATCCTCTCACCGCTGAGAGATTGGGGAATTGCATAACAATACAGGGGAATAGCATCTTCCTCCTCCCTTCCCGAATGAAATTACTGGTGCTTCCTGCATTCACCCAGGGACTGGAGATCAGGGCAACACTGGAAAGTGAGCTTTTGCAACTGCCTCACCTTAATTAAAAATGTTTTTGAGCAGAGCTGATTTACATCATACCTGACAGCTGCAACTTACTGAGCAAGAAATAAGGATGCTTCCAAAATTCTCATTTCCTAGATTGTAAATTACCCTTTTTTCCCCCCTTTCCAAGTCAAACCAATGCATTAGGAATTTGTTCCCTGCCCCAGAGTTTGTGTAGTGTAGTGTTGTGCCTGTGGTGCTTGCCATAGATTTTAGTTCCTTCGCTGCATATTCTGCCTTTTTCTTCACTCTGCATTGTGGATCCAGACATGTGTCTTGATAAAACACTGCAAAAAAAGCAACCTTGCTGGGACAAAATGTATGGCTGCATCAATATCCTTTTGGTACAGTGTTTCACCAGTGCATGGGGTTATATGTGCAGTAAAAGATCACTTACATAAAACTTGATGAAGTAATAAGTAGAGATGGGGGAGAAATTTGATTCGGTTCACATTTAAAGATGAACCTACCTCAATTATCTCTTTCCAAAACAATGCAAGAAACAAAACACAGCCATCGTCAGAAATTCACTCTTCTCCAGTTTGCACTTCTACAACTTCTTCAATGCAGTTTGCAAGCCAACTAATATGTACAATAATGTATATGTTGGGGGTAAAGCATTGATAGAAATGCATATATTCATGAAAGTAACATGCAAAAACGCATTATTTTGGGAAAAACTGCTTTGCAAAAACATGTGCATATTAGGCAAAATTGTATAGAAGTTGCAAAATAGCCATGTTTATACTTTGAAAAGCTTTCACTGAAATTTTGATGAATCTTCAAAAAAAAAATGTTTTTCATTGCAAATTGAAATGTTGAGAACTGAAATGAAGACTGGGAAAATGAGGAACTGGGGGGGGGGACCAAAACTGATAGGTTTGCCCAGCCCTCGCCATAAATAAGATCTCGTCAAGATCGTTTTGTTGCAGTGTTTTATCAAGGCACACATAAGCATAAGTGTGTGTGTGTGTGTGTGCGCGCACGCACAAGCGCATGCACACACAAATTAACTGGGGATCCTAGGAGGGAACTGTAGAAATTGGGAAGACAAGAGGATAACCCCCTAGGAGCCTAACACAGAACAAACAAGTAGTGATGAGGGGAGGTTCTCTCTGGTACTGCTGCAGAGCTGAGGCTAGTACACACACCTAGAGGGCGGTCTGTCGTGGCAATTTTTTTTTTTTTAAATTAAGCACCTTGTGGCACTTTGAAACCTAGCTAATTTGAATAGCACAAGCCTTTGTGTTTGAAAGTCCACTTCATAAGATCACCGCTTATCCCATACATTTAAGGAGCTCTGATTTAATTGTCAGACTGCACCTTTTGCATTTAATTGCCATTGGACTTCAGCTTTAACATTCCCCTGAGCTTTACACCCACGTGCATTATTATATGTACCTGGAATTGAAGGATCATGGTCCATGCATCTTATGAAGTCAACGGAAACTTACAGCATAATAAATTTGCCACCAGACTATTTGTTGGGGATTTCCAATGGCTGCCACCCCTAATTGAGGCACACACTGTGGACAGATCACTCCCAGCCCATCCTACTGTCACCTTTGCGGAGGAAAGCACTTTTCTTCTGGTTCATGAGGAAGCGGGGCGAGAGGGAGAAATTCGACATCTTGTTGCTTTTCATGGCCTCGAAAGAGGCATTCGCCACCACTGAGTCTATGGCTGCGTCGTCTAAGTCCTTGCCCAGGAACTGGCAAATTCGGACTACGCTTCCTCGCAGGTCCTGGAGAATGATGGCAGGAATTGTAAGCAGCTACAGAGGATGCACACTTAAGATAAACCTGCTTAAGCACATTGACACCACACATGGAAAGAGTTTCAAAGCTAATTGAGCTGTTGTGGCAATTCCAAAGCAACAAACAGATGGCGATTCGGCAATCACAGTTTGAGGAAGGGGGCCAAAATTACTGTGAGGAACAGGCAGGGGGGCTGCATCTCTGGTGCGCTGAAGTGTTGGCAGTTCAACCAGAAGGTTCAATTGGAAGTGGCATTTGCAGGGGTGATGATCCAGCGCTGCCCAGCCCGACAGAGGACAAAGGGAGAGGAGAGACACCACAGGTGTGGGTCTCAGCCGCTGAGAAAGGGGAAACAGGGGCTGAGGAACCTGCGTATAGGAAGGGAGGCAGGACCAAAAGGTGTAGCAGCAAAGAGACTGTGGGTGAATGGAAGAATTGTCCACACTAAAGGAGTGCAGGAGTGAAGGTAGGACAAGAGCCTGGCAGGAGGGCGAGAGTGAGACTGGAAGAGAGCATGAATGTGTGAAACAGAAAAGGACCAAGCAGAAAGTCAGATAGAAAACAGACAAAGAAGTGGAGATAGCCAGAGCAATAGCCTGACTGAAGCAGGGATAAGGGCAAAGAGCAGCTGAATAAAAAGGGATGGCAAACGTTGCCTTGGAAGGATGGAAGAGATGAAGAAAGGAAGGAGGTTTGCTAAGTCTGGGAAGGCAAGGTGGCAGGCAAAATGTCAGGAGTATAAAGGAAGGAAGCGAAGGGTGACAAGAGGCCTCAGGTTGAAAGGGGAATGGGCTCACCAGGAATACCAGAGCTACAGCATGTCTTTACACTTTAAGGAATTTGCATTCCTAAGAATTTGGGAGTCCATCAAGAGGTCAACGAACTCAGAAATTTGAGAAGCCCTGGTAGAGATAGAGAAGATCTGGGTCTCCCACTATGCTCTCAACTCACTCATGTATGGACAGGGCTGGATCAAAAGAATTAAACAGGCAGAAAGTTGGTCTTTGGGGTTTTTTTGTTTCATTTTTAATGCACAGTCAAAGGCACCAAGATTGCTGGAAAGGTCTTTAACCTGGACGTTTTGATGTCCCTTGCTGGAAACATAGGAGGTTATCTCCTCTACCTCATAATTTCTCCAGTGATCTATCTAGCATCCCTCATGCCCACCCTAATTACCTGTACAGAATCCAACCAGACTGCCAGCTGAATCTTAAGGCAGATCCACACAATGCATTTAAAGCACAGCCGACAGATATTCAAAGAACGTGACTTTCTCCAAATAATCCTGGAAACTGTGGTTTTTCTCTTACAGAGGTACACTTTCCAGAGTGGTTTAACAAACCTTGGGGGGGAGTAATGCACTATGAATGTGCAATGGGTGTGCTCTAAATGTATGGTATAAATGTGTTAAGCGGCTGTACCTTTTAAGCACATTTGAACCACCTTTTGCCCCTCAAAGAATTCTGGGCACTGTAGTTTGTTAAGGGTTGCTGGCAATTGTAACTCTGTGAGGGGTCAGCTACAGTGACCAGAATTCTTTGAGGGAGAGAACGTTCTTTGAATGTGCTTTAAATGTATAGTTTGTATGAAGCCACACTTCAGTGCTGGCAATGGGACAACACCCCTCACTGTATCTGAGGACAGCAGGCTACCTTAGGGAGCACAGAGCAGGCTAGCTTTGGGGACTCAGGAGAGGGGAATGGACTATTGCTGCTGCCGCCCAAGGCAGTTGCTTCGCTCCACCTCATAGTAGGGCTGGCCATGCAGAGAACAGAAAGGCAGGAACCACATCCACACTGCATATTTAAGGCACAAGCCTTCCTCCAAAGAATCCCAGGGACTGCATTTTGTTAAGGGTGCTGGGAATTGTAGCTCTGAGAAGGATAATCTGCAGTTCCCAGGATCTGCATGGGAGTCGGTGCCTTGAGCTTTAAATGCATTGTGCCCCACACATTTGAACGTGGAGGGGCTGGGGACAGGGGGAGAAGATATGCCAGTCAGCTCTGAAGCCAAGAAATCCACACACACAATCCGGCCTGCCACAGCACAGAGAGAGAGTGTGTGGGAATTCTCACACTTTTCACGACCTTCAGGTTCGAGTTATCTTAACAAGCCTGGATACATTCTGCTCCCAGCGCCTCGGCAGGATGTATCCGTGCTTGCAAAAACGCAAAGCTGTATTTTACTAGCAAAATAACATAATAACAACCTCTTGCAGCTCCTCGTATGTGATGAAGAAGAAGTTTTCCTTATCCTTCAAGTTCAGCCAGCCTTTAACGTGGTCAAACCAGGATCCAAAAGGCACTGCAAGCACACAATCGGTGTTAGGCAGGAACCGTGTGGGGCATGAGGAACACCAAGGGTGGGTAGTAGGGGGCTAGGAGAAGGCATGACCCTCTAAACTAAAGGGGGGAGAACATTGCCCCCGCCTCCCACCCCCTCAGTTCACCCACCGTCTCCCTTTAGGAAGCCCTCCAGAAATTGGTCCAAGGTGCCGGGGTCTTTATAGGGACGAAACATGGAGGCAAAATGGTAGAGGGATACCAATACATCTTTGGGATTCCTGACTGTGTAGATGACCTGTTGGCAGAAAAGGTGGGGATATCATTGGGGGGGGGTGGCTATGAAAATCATTGGGAGTGTCTCTCGGTAAGGTATTCTTCTGTCTTACCTTGGCTTTGGATTTGAAGAAGGACTTTGCGAAGAGCTGTGCCGGCAGGTGGGAGCTGATAATGCGTGGTGAGTTGTTGGTCAAAGCTATTCTGTATCCTATCACGGTCTCGTACCAAGGCCCTCGGTCCCAGTTGGGGACTGTCCGGCACCAGCTGGGGTCACCATTGCTACGGATGAGACTTAAAATCTCCAGCATCCACACGGTCCCTATGAAGGAGCCCCAAAAGAAGCACAGGTTAGTTCAGAGGTGCCTAGCTCCAGCCTGCCCAAGGGGCAACAATTCCCTCCTGGGCTGTGCCCCACCAATACAATGCTTTCCTGGAAGGCAATCGTCAAAGGGGTGCTTTGCCCTGGCATGTGCTTTTGAGGATCGTCGTGGAATTTGTGGGGCCTTGAAAATATTGAAGGGCCTGCCCCCCCCCCCCAGATGGCACCCATGGGGCAGTGAGAGGAGGCAGCAGTGCGCAGGTGAGGCCTGCTGTCGTCTGCCAGTGAGCTCCATAGTTCAGCATCTCAGTGCCAGCCCCGGCTCGGACAGCACCACCTCCCGGGCCCAGAGCCCAGCTGCCTGGGCCTCAGAATGCAGCCTGTGCTGGGCCGGGGGTGGGGGCTCAGCCTGGGCTGCACTCCCATGTCTCCAGCCTCTTTCCCTCCATCCTTCTGGTGACCTTCTGGCGGGAGGCAGAGTGGTGGGGTTCCCCCAATATTTTATTCAAGTTGGCGCCACTGCCCAAAGTCATCTAGCCTCTCCACAACAAATCAGAGTGGATGCTTATCAAGGAGGGAATGTCATCTAATCTCCCTGTGTCAGGATGAATGCTGAATAAGACAGGTTGCCCTGGAAGCCCCCAAGTTTGCACTATATGTAAAATTCAATCAAAACATTATGAAAAAAGAAGCTGTGCTTAATAACATTTACCTGCATCCCTCGACCCCAGAAACAATGAATTCAGCTATCTGAACCCACTGACCTTGAAGAAGGGGCAGGTAGTCAATATTCCCTTCTGTGGCTTCTTACAACCAGCCTGTGCTTGGAACAAGAGAAGCTAAGGACTGGGTGAGGTTGTTTTGGATTTGCAGGTCTGGACAAATAAGTAAATGGAATACACCCTCCACAATACCCTGCACCTCACATGCGAGGCATTGTGTGTGCATTGGGTGAGGCATTGTGCCAAGATACATGGTGGAAAATACTCACCTCTGCAAAGCGGCCTTTTTTTATTAGGGAGATCTCAGAAATAATGGCTTGTTAAGAAGTTTAATCTCAGCTGTCAAGTGACACCTATTGTGTGTGTACAAAGCGTAGCTGAGCTTGCTGGATGAGATTAGAATAAAAGTGTGTCATTACCTTACAACTGGCTTGTCTGAGTTTCTGCATCATTAATAAAAATCCCTTGGTGCTCAGCTCTTACTAGGGAAACTGAGAAATACCTGTTGGGAGCATTTCAAAGACATTTCCCCTGTACCTGATTTTTGGTAGGTGACATTGAAAATATCGTCGTCCCGAACTTGGAAGTTGTTTTCCACCATCTGCAGCACCTGTCCTGAGTAGATAATTTGAGGAAAACTGATCCCCTTGTACTGGAAATATTCCTTGAACATCCTGGGACTCCACAGATAACAGGAAGGGTGTTGACTGGAGGCAGAAGTTGGCTGAAAAAGGATGATTCCCAAGTGAAGAAATTCTGTGGCTGTGAGACGGATGGCGATGGAGCTTCTAAAAGAGAGGGGAAGATTTATGAAATATCAAGTGTGGTGGTGAGAGAATACAATAGTGTGGAGCAGTGAATTGGACCAGGTGAAAAAGAGTTAGGGCCCATCCACAACTCAGTTTGTGAATCCCTTGTGCCTCCTTTAATCCACCCTCACTGTGACTAGTGTTCTCCAAATATGGCTCTCCCACACTTTATCCTCCCTTAATCCGGAGATTCCCTATGCAACTGATGCAGCTCAGATATTCAAAGCATAGGGAACTCCCAGATTTAGAAAGGAGAAAATGTGAGACACCAGTAGCTGGGGGAAGAATGCCAAATGGATGAGAGGGACTCCTGTTTTAAAGAGGTCACAAGGGGTTACATTAAGCCATAGTGTGGACAGGCCCTTAGAGTTTAGAGCCCAGGGTGCTTCCAGATTCATGTTATTTCCAGGTGGAATTCAATCGCTTACTGGCAATCTCCAGCTGCACCGTTAAAGCTGGTTGGGAGCTTTTGCACAACAAATCTGCTTCCCCAAAAGATTAGACTTTTGCAGTAAGGTAAGTGACAGGGAATGCAGAGGCAGGTGTGAAATAGGACTTAATTTGATGCAACTGATATTGAACCGCCTCACCAAAGAAAGCAGAGTAAAAAATGCTCATTAAACAGCCAACATCATCTAATCTCCCGGCAGACAAATCAGGATGAATGCTCAATAAAACAGGTCATCTGCAAGCACCCCCAGATCCCACAATGCCCTGGGATAATTTATTCCCTCTTTCTGGTACAGAGGAGGAGCGGGGAGGGGGCAAAATAAATTATAGTGCACTTAGATTTCAGCTCCCCTACAATCAGTTGAAGTGCCTTGGAGGTTTGCAAGAGCAGCAGAGGAGCCGGTTGCTTCGTATCAAAGGTCCCATCTGGCATTCTGCTCCAGCGGCTGCTTCTGAGAAGCACACAGGCAAGAAGCAGAAAGGCAACGGATGGCTCTCCTTGTTTGTCAGCAGCATCTGGTGCTGCAAAGGACACGGCCTCTGAACATGGAGATCATTCCACTGTGGCCAACAGTTGCTGAGCGACCTCCATGAATTTGCCTCAGGTTGGGAAGCAATCTGTTTCATGAGGGAGAATTAGATGACATTGTGCTGCATTCCCCACCCTCACCCCATCCCTTTCCTTTCCTTAAAGACTGCAAAAAGACAGATTATTTTGGGGAAGCGGGTTTGCATCATCGCAAGACCACCCAATCAATTCTAATTTCGCATCCTGAACTTGCCAGGGATGTGACTGAATCGCAGTCAGAATGAGGTGACAGTCTGGAAGAATCCTATTTCTCTCCTTTTTTAAAAACAAGCTGTCTTAGTGAATTCCACAAGATAATTATGCACTGTGTGAAGAGGTTTCATGAGGTGACACCCCACCCTCTTGCTTTCTAGGATTGTGACAGAAAGGTCACCTCCACACTATACATTTAAAGCACATTTGCTGCATATGAATTCACCCGAAGGATCCTGGGAACTGTCATTTGTTAGGAGTCCTGGAAAATGTAGCTCTGTGATGGGTAAACTTCATGTTCTAGGATTCTTTGAGCCAAGCCATGTGCTCTAAATCTGAGTTAAACGTATGGCCCCATCTGCACATTTAAAGAAGTATTATACCACATTAAACAGTCAACGGCTCCCTTCAAATAATCCTTGGAACTGTAGCTTGCTTTGTTTTTAATTCTTAAATTTATTTTCTATTTTGTTATTAAATCATTTCAACATGCAGCAACATTATACCAATAAGTGATTAAATATACCAGCCTAACACAGAAGCTCGTGCTTAAATAACACATGCACAATAACGACCAAATAATGTAATAGGTTCTTATCCCACACTACTATTTTTAAAGATGGCAGTAAACAGTTTATGGTAACCAAAATGTTTTATAACGTGAGTGGAGTAATTGAGTTTCGGTTTTTTAGCCCTGTACATAACAAAACTGTACCAATCCAATACAAAAGAGTACTTGTGTTTTAAACATTGTGCCATTTTGATTCTATTATGTATTTATTTTTACAGGTACTATTAGCTATACTTTGTTGTACCAATTTGTCAGAGAGACGCCTTCTACGTATCTCTTTATCATGAGCACAGCTGCTAGCAGTAAAGAACGTATTAGAGGTTTGAGCTGTTAAGTTAATATTACCTCCCATGTAAAGACTGAGGAGCACCAGATCTGGACATTTAGAGACATTTTGTGCAGTAATTGCTTTTATTTGGACAAATACATCCCCCCAGAAATGAGCCACTTTTCCACATGCCCACCACATATGTTGGTTAGAATCCGACATCTGGAAACCTCTCCAACAGTTTGATGTGTACAGTACAGTGGTACCTCGGGTTACATACGCTTCAGGTTACAGACTCCGCTAACATAGAAATAGTACCTCGGGTTAAGAACTTTGCTTCAGGATGAGAACAGAAATCATGTGGTGGCGGCACAGCGAGAGCGAGAGGCCCCATTAGCTAAAGTGGTGCTTCAGGTTGAGAACATTTTCAGGTTAAGAACGGGCCTCCGGAATGAATTAAGTTCTTAACCCGAGGTACCACTGTACTAGGAACTAATATCAGCTAGCCATATAGGTTAGCTATACAGAGGTACCTCGGGTTAAATACTTACTGGTAATTCGTTCCAGAGGTCCGTACTTAACCTGAAACTGTTCTTAACCTGAAGCACCACTTTAGCTAATGGGGCATCTCGCTCCCGCTGTGCTGCCACCACATGATTTCTGTTCTCATCCTGAAGCAAATTTCTTAACCTGAAGCACTATTTCTGGGTTAGCAGAGACTGTAACCTGAAGTGTATGTAACCTGAAGCATATGTAACCTGAGGTACCACTGTATGTATAACTAAATAGGTGTGAGGTGCCATTCTTGCAATCTTATGCTATCTCTCTTGCAGAGGCAGAGACCAATTTACTGTAAATGGAAATTTCCTCCATTGAGGGCCACACCTCTTCACTGATAGCAATCTGCCAATCAGCTTCCCACATCTGCCTTAAACCCTCTGCTCTATTCATATCTATTAGGATTAACATACTGTTATGAGTTTGGGGAAAGGTTTAGGCCAAATGCCTGGGCCACCTTGGAAACTCTTGGAAAAGCCAGGCTAGCTTCCTGTTTAGGTGATAGCCTGGGTGATGGGCCATTAAGGGAACAAAGGAAGGGGGCTCTGTGTGAGATAGCCCTGGGGGGGGGGCTTCCTAAACTCATGGTTAGTTACAGTTACAGATAGGTAGCCGTGTTGGTCTGCCATGGTCAAAACAAAATAAAAAAATTCCTTCCAGTAGCACCTTAAAGACCAACTGAGTTAGTTCTAGGTATGAGCTTTCGTGTGCATGCACACTTCTTCAGATACACCTGAAGTGTATCTGAAGAAGTGTGCATGCACACGAAAGCTCATACCTAGAACTAACTCAGTTGGTCTTTAAGGTGCTACTGGAAGGAATTTTTTTATTTTGTTTTGATCATGGTTAGTTAGAAAGACAAAAGGGCAGAGTGGAGAGTGCAGGGAGGTGAGCTAGAAGAAAAGCAGCAAGCAAGAGGGGGAGAGATGTTTGAATCCAAAGCTGTAGCTATGGGAGAAGCAAGGCCCTCTTGGGGTGTTAATGCTGTCAACCTCTCCATCATAGGCTCAAGTTGAATATATGTGTAAATAACCATATGTCCTAAAGACAACACCACAGTCTCTGCTGTGCCTCATTCCAAGGGAATTCCTGGCAACCCAGGAATCTCACACTGCTCAGAGATTGGGGTGGGGAAGGGGGAACTCTAGTTTGTTAAGAGTTTCAAGTATTGTTAGGAGACTCCTATTCCCCTCACTGGGCTACAGCTCTCAGACTGGTTTAATGATCAATCCCTCTTCCCAGGGAATTGTGGGAACTGGAGCTCTGTGAGGGGAATGAGGGTCTCGTAACAATACTCATCACCCTGAGCAGTCAGGAGTGATCCTGCTTTAAATGCAGAACCACTGAAATTAATAAGCATGACTACGGCTGCATAGATGCTATAGCACATTCAAATCACATTCTCCCCCACCCTCAAATAATTCTGGACCCAGTAGTTTGTTAAGGGTTGATGGAATTTGCGAGGGGTCAACAGTGCCCAGAATTCTTTGAGTAAAAGAATGAGCTTCAAATGTGCTTTAAAGGTATAGTATTTAAGCAGCCTAAGCTAGGGCCATTGCTTTCAATAGGTCTACTCTGAGTAAAACCCAGTTGAATACAGTGGTACCTCGGGTTAAGTACTTAATTCGTTCTGGAGGTATGTTCTTAACCTGCAACTGTTCTTAACCTGAAGCACCACTTTAGCTAATGGGGCCTCCCGCTGCTGCGTCGCCGCTGTGCAATTTCTGTTCTCATCCGGAAGCAAAGTTCTTAACCCGAGGTACTATTTCTGGGTTAGCGGAGTCTGTAACCTGAAACGTATGTAACCTGAAGCGTATGTAACCCGAGGTACCACTGTATCGCCCTTGGTGTGGATGTGATTTCCACCTCACCCAGGCCCCCACTCTCCCTGTTCCCTCATAACTTCTTCAATGCTCCTTTGTGTCTCTCCATCCCTGCTTTATTCAAACCTCTGCTGTTGTTTAACGCCGTCCTTGTCTTAAAACCTGCCTTCTCTTTCACTTCCATCCCCTTTCCTGACTTTATGACAATTCAGGATTGTAACACAGCCCTACAAATGCTCCTGTGGAGACTGCATGATGACAGCCTTATATTTTTATGTGTATAGGAAGATATCTCCTTTATGGTTAAGTTTTACTGTGTCTTCTAAAGACATTTGCAACTGCATTGCACATCTCCCTTTCCACTGCAAGTTCTCCTCAAGTCAAGGGCAGCTCCCCACCCCTCTCAGGCATCAGAGGTGTATGGGCATACTGGCAACATCAGGAGTTAATGATACCACAGGGCTCAGAGAAACAAGCCATACCAGTTGGACCTGACCAGAGGCCTCCTCCCACACTTGACACAATAAGCAACACCCCAGGAGTGAAAGGCTTCCTCACTGTTTGTAGAACTGGGTTCTGAGGCACATCATGTGCCAAACGAAAATGACTCATGTGTACTTGTGACAATTGAAGTAATCCATCCAGGAGTCCCAAACACTTGCCCACAGGTCTCGCTGTGCGATTTACTGATTTAGCTTTGCCATAATTCCGAAGAGAACAAGGCTCCGGCACCGTTAATAGTTGTGCAAAAAAGAAAGGGTTCCGGGTGTGGTTTGAAATGATGCAAGCCCCTCTTCTACGCAATCCCTAAAGGCGCAGGAGCTCTTCCCTTTGTTGCATCAGGCCAGCTGGACTTGGTTGCTTCCAATGCATCTCTGCTGCTTGTGTGCGTGCATGTATCTCTTCTGTTTTCTGTGTGAGACTGGTTGCTTAATGTCTTCAAAAACTGGCTGCAATGGTTTGCTACGTGTGTGTGTGTGTGTGTGTGTGTGTGTTAAGAACAATAATTCACAGGGACAGAGGTTCTAAAAGAGATGGTCCTTTATGTATTCTGTTACCGTACCCAAAATCCTGTATGTGCAGGTGTGGATAGAAGAAGAAGTCCCAGCAAAAGAAGAATGGATTTTAAAGTTAATGGACTATGCAGAGATGGCGAAGTTGACAGTAACAATAAAATATCAAAAAGAGGAGAACTTTGTTGAGGAGTGCATTCCCCTTTGGCGCCACCCCCGCTTCAATTGAAATCGCGAGCAGGATTTGAATAATAGGCAAGGGAAGTAATGATTGTAATATAAGTTATAATACATTAGAAAATAAATGGCAGTTTGTCTGCTGAAGTTATGGCAGCAGATAAAGGAATACAAACAGGAACATCATGGGCGTAAGGATGGGAAGTTAAAACGTAAGAAATTATTATACTGAAAGTGAGTTGAATAAATATCAAATGTTGTGTAAAAGACTACAGTAGTACCTCGGGTTAAGTACTCAATTCGTTCTGAATGTCCGTACTTAACCTGAAACTGTTCTTAACCTGAGGTACCACTTTAGCTAATGGGGCCTCCTGCTGCCGCCACGCTGCCAGAGCATGATTTCTGTTCTCATCCTGAAGCAAAGTTCTTAACCTGAAGCACTATTTCTGGGTTAGCGGAGTCTGTAACCTGAAGCGTATGTAACCTGAAGCGTATGTAACCCGAGGTACCACTGTAATATTATTCATTATATGTCAACCCCACTCTTCCTCCAAAGGAGCTCAAGGTAGCATCCAAAGTGATCTCTCTCTCTCTGCCTCTGGTGTTACCTTCAGAACAACCCTGAAGGGCAGGTTAGGCTGTGAGACACAACAACCAAGTTATTGGTTGACTCTTATCTTGGGGTAACATTTGTCTGCATAAACAAGTTCTTTTTATTTTTTATTATTATTATTAAAAATGAATAATATACACCAGACAAAGGGCATTTCGTTATTTAAAGTAAACCAAACTTGTGGAAATTAAATAAATGCATTTGCTACATTTAACCCCATACAGAAGGTTGGGGGGGGGGGTAATTCAAGAGCCTACATCCACATCCATACATTTAAAGCCCATTTATACCACTTTAATAGTCATGGCTTCCTCCAAAGAACCCTTAGAACTGTAGTCGTAGGTGCTGACCTACAACTTTCAGCATGTTTAATAAACAGTTCCCAGAATTCTCCATGTGGTGTGAGAGTGCTTTCAATACATGGTGTGGATAGGACCGGTCTAGGTCCATCTAGCTGTATGTGATGAGCCTTGAGGAGTTTGCAGGCTGGGCATGAAGCATTAGCCATGCCCTGTTTCCACACTTAGAAATCTTTTTGTCCCCACAGGAAGCCTTGGAGGTGACCTAGTGAGTTTCGTGGTTGAGCGAGGAATTGGAAGTGGAGTGGTCCCAATCCTAGTCTGACACACTGAGCGTTACACCACAGTAGTAGCTCATCAGCTAAGGACCAACAGACAAGACAGCTGACACCATTCTCTGCTCCACGCTGCCAGATTGTTGTTGCTGCCAATATTGTTACTGCTCCAGCATTGCCTTCTTCCAATCTGTCTCTAGTTGGATTAATTTTGTTGGGTTGTTGCCCCACATGCGATTGGATCATTCATTGATTCCCAACAAAAGCCACTTGCCCAGAAAGGGAGGTTGCTATTATGTCTCTGTATGAGTCACTGTTCCGATCTTGCCTTCTTCCACACCCAGGACAGTAATTCACATAGAAACACAGAGCTCCTTCTCAGGACAGGTAATTTGTATTCTTTTGCCTTCGATGGATGTAAGGGGGATGTGTGCCCTTAATTTTAATTCAAAAGTATTCTTCGCTAAATGATGTTTGGGAAACACTTGTTTCCCAAATAGTGGTGGTGGTGGCAGTGGTGATTATGATGATGATTTAAAGGCAACTAATCCATCTGCACATTTGGGTGAGGAGCAATTTTCTTTTGCTACAGATTTGGGGATTTGCAGAAAGTTCTAGGTCTGCAGGGTAGAGAGGGGAAGGGAGACTTTTCCGCACAAAGCCATCTACTTCTCCAATTATAAACCACTGCACATCTAAAGCAACCAGGTAACTTGGTCTCCCTGAACGCTGCTCCCTGGAGAAATTAGGAGCTAACCTACAGTAGTCAAAATAAACACAAGAGCTCTATTTTTGTCTTTGCCGGCTCCAGAGCACAGCTCTCAAACTTGCTTGAGGAAAAAAGATAATTAAACTCAAGGAGACTGCAAGATGCCTAGATATGCTAGCTTCTTCTCCTAGCCCCAGGGACTGGACAGTTACACAGGTAACGGTTGGCCCTTTTCAATAGTCCGGAGTCTGAACCCAGTGGTACACAAACACCCCTTGCTCAAAGCAGACCAGGCGCCCATTGCACAGATGCCACACTGAGGTGTCCAAGGCAGCATACCAAATAAATAGCACAGGCAATGTTTTGGAAGTAGGTGAAAGTTCCACCCAATGTGATGACAGGGTCCCAGTTAATCTGTATGGGTCGCTGGGTGTGGAAGGGACGCCTCATTTGTTTACAACTGAGAGGACAGTGTGTCAATTTCCTGAACTAATTGTTCAGTTGTCCTTATTGACATCCCTCTTCATCAACCCAGCAGGTGTGCACTAAGACACAGGTGGCCTTCCAGATGTTGATGGACTTCCAGCACCCCAGCCAATGTTGCCAATACAGTGGTACCTCGGGTTACATACACTTCAGGTTACAGACGCTTCAGATTACACACTCCGCTAACCCAGAAATAGTACCTCAGGTTAAGAACTTTGCCTCAGGATGAGAACAGAAATTGTGCTCCGGTGGCGCGGCGGCAGCGGGAGGCCCCATTAGCTAAAGTGGTACTTCAGGTTAAGAACAGTTTCAGGTTAAGAACAGACCTCCAGAACGAATTAAGTTCTTAACCTGAGGTACTACTGTATTTTCTTCTTCTATTTCTTCTCTACCCACACTTGCTTTTCTCTCTCCCTCCTTTCCCCACGTTCCTTGTTACCCCTTTTAGGTTTTTTTTAGTGCTTCTGCCCCCCCTAAATCCTACCTTTTTCTCTAAGGAGCTCAAGGTGGCATACCTGGTTCTCCTCCTCCTTATTTAATCCCCACAACAACCCTCTTGTGAGGTGGGTTAGGCTGTGAGTCAGTGACTGGTCCAAGGTCACCCAGCAAACTTCATGACGGAATAGGGAGGTGAACCCTGGCCACCCAGCTCCTAGTTTACCAAAGGTGTCACGGGTTTCGAAGATGCTCAAACTCAGAATGAAAGGGAGAAACGCGCTAAGAGGAAGACACGCTTAGCAAACCCTCACCATGATCAACTCCCACCCGGAAACCTATCCCCCTACTGTGGAAGGACGTGTGGATCCAGAATTGGCCTCCACAGTCACTTATGGACTCACTGTTAAAACCATGTTTATGTTCACTCAGCTACAAGAAGACGTAGTCCAACACTCTAGCCACTGCACCCCATTGTCTCTCATCGTTCCTTCACGCATTCTTGTCTTCTTCCCCTTCGTGCCTCCCCGCATTTCGCTTCCTTTCCCCTCCTGCTTGACACTCCTCCAGTCTGCAAGCATACAAACTCACATATTACCTTGCAAACTTCGTACCTATACTGTATCTATACTAACCAGCAAGAGATGAACAGGAGCAAGACAGGGAGGGCATACCACAAAGGGTGATCCCGGGGCAGGTGCCTGCTGCTTGCTTACAAATGCCCTTCTCTCTCTCGAGGATACCCTAATTTTTGCAGAAATCTCTGCACATCCTCTCCCCATCCTTGTTTTATCCGACCTTCTCCCGCTTCCTTAAGATTACGCACCTTCCCAGTCTCTCCTTTCTCTGCTTCTCCGCTTCTCTGCTTCTTCCCAGGAGCCGCAGGGTTAAGCAGCAGGGCCTCTCCTTTTGCTTTTATTCTCCTCCTCAAGCACTGGCAAACCTTCCCTCCCTCATGGTTGCGCACGATTCTGTGTCACCTCTTCTCTCCGCTCACCTGGACTGCGGACAACTGTTCCTTCAGTTGATCCCCAGGGTTGTCACGGTTCCAGGGTTGTCCCTAGGGGGTTGTGGTCGGCTGACTCACTTCAAAGGGTGTTGCAAAATGTGAGGCAGGGTTGGGCATCTCAGCATCTTGTTGAGAGATCAGAAAACTACCCACGCCAGAGACTGCACACGGGAGATCTCCCTGTGTTTTCACACTCCAGAATCCAGCCGTGGGGAGACTGAATAGGAGTCATTTTTATTTATTTATTTGTAAGGCAGGGACACGAACCTCCCATTTGTGAAATAAGAAGAGGCTGAGCTCTTTCTTCCGGGATTAATTGTGCAGAGCTCCTAATTATGCTGGGCCTGTGCCAAATTCTCTTCCTTTCTTTGAATAAATATATTAGAGAGGGGAATGGATTTTGGCTCCTGGTCCCTTCCACTGGGATTAATCTGGAGCCACACTTGATTGCAATGTGTTGCAATATCAGTTTCTTCTTTTCGCAAAAGGAAATAAATTGTAATAAATCCTGATTGCAAATGGGTTCACTGCCATATCCTTTTTTTAGTGACATCAAGGGTATATAACCGTGAATGGAAGTGCTCGAACTGCCATTATGATCACGAACCCAGAGGAATCAATACCTTACACTTTTGGTGCATTTGCTGGACTGCAAATCAGTTATCAAAAATTAGAAATGTTATGTATAAATGTTTCTATGTATAAATGCCTCACACTCACCAGCTATACAGAATAAGCTCCATCAAACTATAGGCTTAAAAATTCGTCCAACATCTTTAAAATATTTAGGAAAATTAACTCCCCCCAAATCTTGAATTGGCTTGTCACAATAAAGTATTAACCCCTCATCAAAACTGTAAAACAAACACTGATAATCTGGGACAAATTGAAACTTCCATGGCTCAGGAAAAAAATGCCGCAACAAGAATCGTAATTTCCCCAAAACGATTACAAAATTTTGAAGTCATTCCAGCCATGATATCAGCCTAGCAAACCTAGCAAAAGTTAATGATCACATTTATCCATTGAGGTGGGGAGAAAGCCAGAATCAGGCTTTCCATGTTATAGAGTGAAACATCATAAGGGGCTCTGAGTATCCCAAATATTACATATTGCCATGATGTAGCACACACTAAGAATCTAATTGCCATTGCTCAAGGCAATAAAGCTTAGATATGGATAAAAATTGAACACTCGCCAGAGTGGAGCCATAAAATGGGAAAGTATCACATTTCTGGTGCGTAATCCAAAGACAAATGAAAAATTAGATAATCCCTGCCTATTGGCAATTGAAAAAATATGGAAAAGATGGTATAAAAAATTACATGCACACAAACCCATTTCCCTGCTAATTCCTTTCTTATATCATCCCCATTTTTTATAACCAGGACAATTGTTGACAATTTAAACAATGGGAAACAATTAGTTTTAACATAATTTTTGGATCATATGGAAATACCACACTTGTAAAATATTTGTTTAAAAAACAAACTTAAGAGGAATATCTCATATATGGATCCAAACACAGCAAGTCCTTCACTTCATCCCAGAGGCCAACATATAAGCCACATAGAATTTAACTAATTGCAACAAAGGATATCAAATGATAAATGTTTATTGTCAGAGGTGTGTAAGAGAAACTCTGGCAATCTCCTCATAGTTCAAAGCTGTGTCCACACTCCCGTTTATTCCACATCCAATACACTCCCACCACTGATTTTGGAAGTGGTATACACAAGGTTTGATCTGAACCAGCTTTGATCCGAATTCAGAAAAAGAGCAGGCTAGCTGCATTTTAAGCTGTTAAGATGTACACAGCCAAACTCCATTCTGATTTTGGCGTCATCCCCTCCACCCATGTATCTCACATAGTTTAATTTCAAACCGGATGGTGAAATTTGCTGATTGATAAGCGAGTGACACCACCCTCCTGACAATTTTGACCCACAGCAGGCGAGGGAGATAATAATCTGGCCGCCTGGCCTGATCCAGTTTCTCCCTCAGGTTTAGATCATAGCTCATATAATACTCATATCCTTTCGGCATCATTTCCTCAGGTGGGGCAGTGGATCAGCGCATCTGGCTGTTAATCAGAAGGTTGGTTGTTCAAAGCCACCCTTTGGTTCCTTGAAGAAATGTGTACCTGGGATTCCAGGATTTGGGTGTCTCCAGCAAACAGGAAACATAGTGGCCCAGCTGACAAAGGAAGTCCGTGTATGTGCTGAAAGGCACCCAAAAATTCCTAGCCCCTATCATGGAACTATGCTCTACATTGCATAAACTGGTCAAATCTCTGGGGGAAATTAAAAAAATGTAACATTCAGAAGCCAGCGGGATAAACTTTCTGTTTCCAAAGACATTCTGCTGCAAACCTCAAGGCTGTCATTCTGTAATGAAAGACAGTCAAAAGTGGAGCTGCCAGGGGTGCAAAATTTATGAGCAATAATTTATTGGCAATTCTGGGTAGCCATTTGGACTCATAAAAACCCTGTAGTGTAGTCCAATGCTGTGATACACAGTGTTTTGTTTTGTTTTGTTTTGTTTTGTTTTGTTTTGTTTTGTTTTGTTTTGTTTTGTTTTGTTTGGTTTGGTTTGGTTTGGTTTGGTTTGGTTTGGTTTGGTTTGGTTTGGTTTGGTTTGGTTTTGGTTTGGTTTGGTTTGGTTTTTAAGGGAAATGCAGTTGGGGGGGAAGACATTTTGATGGTAGTATTGGCACTAGGAAGGGGTAGTAGTGGCATTGGGAAGGGATTGACTAGCTATTTCCCACCCCCCTTGGGGGGAAACAACCAAGAACTGGTGTTGGTGGATGTTTGCTGCAGGTACAAACAAACACTTATATCAATACTGTATATTCATGTCCAGGCCTGGTGCCAATGGTCAGCCAGGTCAGGTTCTGGCTGAGAGTCCCAGGGACTCAGAAGGGCTCCTCACTGCCCCAGTGTGGCTCACTGCCCTCTTGCCAGGCCCCCAGACAGCTGTCTGAGCAGTAGGTGGGTGGTGGTGCTGCTTTGGGGAGGGAGCCAAGGTTGGTTTCATTCACAGAATCCACCCAACCATTTAATTCACCCAGAATGCAATGCCCTGGCTGACATTTATAAAGATGTGTGCTGTGCAGCTATAGAAAACTATCGCTTCCATTAGGTCTATAGGTTGGTGTTATGTACTGAAGTTCTCACCCTGGGCCAGCAGGGGGTTACTGTAGATAGTTTTCACTCAGGTCCACATATGCAAATAAGGAATTGAAAGTGACGTTCAGTGATTGGATAGTTACAGAAAGTTGTTACTGTTGCTTTGTAGCTGAGCTCTATATAAGCAGGTTGGCTGAACCCTTCAGCCCAGTTCTGTTCTGGGCCTGTGAATAAACAAGAGCTGTTTGAAGAATCGCTGTGTCATCTGATATGTTCACCCACAACTTAACAGTTGGGGCACTGGATTTGGTTAAATTAAGATGGCGAGCAGCCGTGGCAGCTGGGAATCGAGCTTTGGCTCTCATTCAAAAGCAGCACCACAAAAACACTGCAGGGCACCAGTGAGTGGTGTTGCTGCCACTACTGAGGCCTTGGTGGCTGTGGCAAAAGGGGAAAAAATGCTCTGTGACCAAAGGGGAAATAGGTTGTGTGTGTTGGTGGGGACACTGGGTGGCAACATGCTGAGAGGCCCATGAAATCTGATGCCAACCCAGTCTCTCCAATTCTCACATCATTTCTCCTCAGAAATGAAAGTGTGGCTGTTTGACCTGCGTTGTTAATGTTGCCGGTAATTATGAGCTATAAATTAATAAACTACAACAAATGCCCTGTGAGAAATGAGGATGTTGCTTTTTCACATACAAATGTAACAGGTAAACAAACAAATGTATGCAGTCCAGACAGCTTAAGAGATATCTAGAGCTTGTGGTCAGGATGTGGTTGTAAATAAGTAGACAAGTGCCAGCAGTCCAGATCAACTCCCACTTGTTAACTAGAGATGTTAGAGCTTGTGATCAGAAGGCGGTATTTTTGCTTGGCTTAGCAAGTAATTGCATAGGAACATAGACCAAATAAGGGGAATAATAAAGAAATGTAGAGGGTGAATCAGAGTGAACAGAGGTGGGAATGTTGGTAGGATAATTAGGTGGTTGTGATAGGCTGTAAACTTTGTAGTACCCAGCCAATGGGGAGACGGGGGGACGGGGGACCTGTGCTTCTGGTACAGTGGTACCTCGGGTTAAGAACTTAATTCGTTCTGGAGGTCCGTTCTTAACCTGAAACTGTTCTTAACCTGAAGCACCACTTTAGCTAATGGGGCCTCCTGCTGCCAGCACGTGATTTCTGTTCTCATCCTGAAGCAAAGTTCTTAACCCGAGGTACTATTTCTGGGTTAGCGGAGTCTGTAACCTGAAGCGTCTGTAACCCGAGGTACCACTGTACTGTATAGGGAATATAAGCTTATGCTTTGACAAAGCTGGGGTTTGCCTACTTTGGATACCCACTCTTGCAAGAACATATTGTATTCAATAAACTCTTTGCTGCTTCACCAATTTTGTTCAGATTGTATTTTAAGGAGTGGGATTAAGGGTCTTAGGACCCACATTTTACATGCCTCTAGAATATATCGCTTGCTTTTAAAAAAACAAACAACAACAATGAATCGATCTTGAATTTATCTCAGGCATGAGCCTTTGAACCACGGTTGCAGTTAATCTCTTTTGACTGCCTCTGCCTCCCTTACTTCTCAAATACCAGGCCTGATCTTGCACTGAACAGCTGCTGCCACCCAGTGTAGACAATGTTAAATTAAATGGAGTAATGTTCCTACTGTGAGGCACAAAGCAGGCATGAAGGAAAACATGGTCATTTCTCATGGCATAACAGCCATGGTGGAATCTTTCCTCTGGCATCCTCAGTGCAACCTGAAACCTGCTTTATGCCTAAGGCTGTGTACATCCTATACCTTTAAAGCACATTTGAAGAAGATGCCTTCCCTCAAAGAATTCTGGGCACTGTAGTTTAGCCCCCATCAGAGAGTTACAATTCCTAGCATCCCTTAAGAAACTACAGTGCCCAGAATTATGTATTTGGGGGGAAAGAATGTGCTTTAAAGTATCTACACGGAGACTTTTTCTGCACGATGAAGTGGGCTCTCTAGGTCCCCAAAGTTTCTTCTGCTATGGACCACTTGAAAATTGCTGAGGATCTTGGCGAACCATGATTTTTCTGCCTGTTGTAGCAATTGCAATGTGCTGTGCTAGATGCTGTGTGACTTCTAAAGGCTTTTTGTTTCATATGCGCTGTATTTTATTACATTCCAAAGACTCCAAATTGTAATACAATAAAATCCATGAAATAAAAGAAGCCGTTAAAATGCAATTAAAAATAAATATGAATATTTAATGTGATGGATGAGCCGTCTCCCATCTTCGACCAAGAATCCACAGACACACTGCGAACCACCTGAACGAAGCACGGATCAGTCTGGGAAGCCCAGCTGCTGTCCATGAAAGAATGAACCATAATAAACGTGTTCATCTTTTTAGGTGTCTCAACGAGATGCTTTGTTGTTGTTTCTGCTTCAACAGGCAAACTTGGCACACTCTCTCTGATAGCAGATCTCTTCAGGATTCCTCTGAGGAGAGCTCCCAGATAGTTTTGATCTGTACAGTAATGCTCAAAGGCTGCATCTGCATTACAAATCAAGCTCTATCTCTTCCCCCCCCAGCCCCCTCTATTTAGGAGGCCTGCAAAAGAGGATACTGACAGACATTATCTGACCAACATCTACCACATGCTGTTTGTCTGTAGTGCAAAGTAACACTTTTATAATACCTCTCTGTCTGTTCCTTGGCAAGCTCCAAATAATGATAATATATGAACAATGTCTACATACTGCCTTTCAGTAGGATGACCTCGTTTGTTAATATATATATATATATATATATATATATATATATATATATATAAAAAAGTTTAAAACCACAGTGCGGCAAAAAGTATTTAAAAAACAGTATTGAAAGGAATATATATTTAACATTTAAAAGCTGGTGACAATGAAAACAGTGTCCGAAAACTCAGAGGAATAATCACATTTTCACCTGTGCTGGAAAAGAGAGGGAAGAGAATTCCACAGCTCAAGGGGCGCCACACACAAAAAATCCTTGTGGACCTCAATCTAACGTTTGAAAGGGATGATAACTGGAACAAGGAAGATGTACCCTACAAATACCCAGACCTTGTATGAAAGGTTTCTATCTGCCCTATTATCTCTCTCTTAGGAAAATCTCATGGTGTCCTCCTACAAAATTATTCCCTCCATTTCTAAGTTCAGAGGCCAAGTGTGGATTTTTACGTTGCCAAAATGGCCCTATCCGCTCTCTAAAGCAGAAATGGGGAATCTTTGGGCTGAACTCTAGCTTCCATTCATGCTAGCAAGCCCAGTCCATGGCAAGGGATGATGGGAGTTGTAGCTCAGCCACATCTGGAGAGTCACATGTTCTCTCACACCTGCCTTATAAGAAGGGATCAAGCAGGCGTTTTGGGGGGAGGGGGTGTGCGATGGCCCTAAAGCGGAAGTGGTAGGTGGGAAACCTCCAAAACAGTCCAAGGAGGACTGAGCATGCTGAGTGACCACTGAGCGCCGACTGACCCTTGAGATGGAGACAGGAAAACCAGATGGGAGAGGGAAAATAATGAAGCCCATTGCAGGGAAGCTGTGAGGCTTTTAATGCAACCCTCTGCGTCTTTACTCAGAACTAGGCCTCACAGGGCTCAGTGGGGTTTACTCGCCTTCCGCCCTCTGGAAGTCATTGGACCACAACTCCCATCAGTCTCAGCTGATGGGAGCTGTAGTACAACATTGCATTGCAGGGGGTTGGACTAGATGATCCCTAGAGGACCCTTCCATTTCTACAATTCTATGATTCTTTCTGAACAGCAGCAGGTTGGCAAAGGCTGCTCTAGTAAATGTGTACACACCATACATTTAAAGCACAGAGCTACAATTCCCAGCCCTTTAACAAACTACGGTTCCAGGATTCCTTGGGGGAAGTCATGTACTTTAAATGTATAGCATGTTACGAAGACTAGATGTGGCACTAAATGTGCGGCTTGCTTTCTGCTCCTGGGGACAGATGGGACTTATAAGGGCACTGGGGCACATACTGAGGGTGGTTTAACTCCATGACAGTCCCAGTGAAAATCAAGTTCCCCATACTTACAATTATTCTGTTGTTGTTTTTATTATTGTTTTAAAAAGGGCACAGCAACAAGTGCATTGTCTAGTCCGGTCCGAAGATGCTGTGAGGGGCAATTATTTGGAGGAAATGTGTAATAGAGATAAAATGCACACAACAACAACAACAAAAGTCAGAAAGGGAAGGAGACACGCCCTGCTGAGCTCGCAGGCAAAATCTGTATTGCCAGAGCAGAGGGAGAACAAGAAAAAAGAAGTGACTGTACAAATGTCCTTCAATACAATTTTTTGTGTTTTTTTATCTGTCTTTTCAGATGGGGAACTAGCAAGCAGGATTGAGGAGACCTAGGATTCTGGAGTACTGATTTAGGGTGGCAGCCTCAGACCAAATAAGGTGGGTGTTTTTTTGAGAAGTCAACATCAGATTCAATTCTCAAATCCATCTTTGATGACTCTCCATTGCTATGTGACACACTCTGGATTACACCTGGCCAAACACAAACCTTCTTCTGGTTTCAATGCCACCCTCAGATCGTCAATAACATTCATTCCATTCCAATGCTACAGTTCTATGATTCTATGAGGTACAGTGGTACCTCAGGTTACATATGCTTCAGGTTACAGACTCTGCTAACCCAGAAATAGTGCTTCAGGTTAAGAACTTTGCTTCAGGGAAAGAACAGAATTTGTTCTCTGGCGGCGTGGCGGCGGCAGGAGTCCCTATTAGCTAAAGTGGTGCTTCATGTTAAGAACAGTTTCAGGTTAAGAACGGACCTCCGGAACGAATTAAGTACTTAACCCGAGGTACCACTGTATAATATAGATGGTTGAATCTGGAACTGTCACAAGGAGTGAACACTGTGAACAGTGTGGTTTTTGTTTTTTTTAAAAGAGTGCCTTATTCTAAGACTTACCTTTAATTCAGCAAGCAGATCCTACTGCGCCTGCCCTTTTAGCATCATTATTTCACTGCTCCTCAGTTCTCGAAAGGTGTACCTGGGGCTTCAAGTCTTGAGCCCTCTCTTCAAGTGGAAATAAAACTGTCTGCCAGATGGTGAAAAAAGTCAAGAGGATCAGAGTATGTGCTGAAAGGCACCCCGAAATTCCTAGCCTCCTCACAGGACCAGAATTTTCATTTATTCCAGCCTCTCTGCAGAGGACTAGTAGGTCTGTCTCCAGGCAAAAGAATAATAGATGGACACAAATTCAACATACAAAAATGGCAACATTTCAGAAGCCAGTGGGAGAACATTTCGCTCTCCAAGGACATTCTGCTGCAGACTAGAATGTTGCCATTTTTCAACAAAGGAACTTTAAAAGATGTCAAGAGAGTGAAATTGTTGAACAAGAATTTATAATGTCTTTGGATTCCTATTCATTTAGGACTCAGCTGAGACCAAGTTTGTTTTTTCCGCCCTCCCTTTCCAGGTGTTAAATTAGCATAGCAAAGCTAGAAAGGTTGTGTTGCCATCAATTAGCACTGCTGTGAATTAATAACAGAGTTTTGCCACGTCTGCATCTGAACTTTATGCATAAATAGCACTGACAGCATCACTCCTGGGCACAGTTTATTTCTCTTGGCATGATGTTCCTCTTGAGTGTCACGGGGTGCAACTCTTGCAGGGTACCCCAGGCTCTCGGCCTGTGGCAGAGGGAAGAGTTTGCCTCCCTTCAGCTCTGGGCTAGAAGCAGTTGGAGCTAGATGCTCTTTCCAGAATGGTGAAGGAAAGCCCCTGCAGCTGCTCCTTCTCTGAAAAACGCAATCAGGCAACTATCCTTATCTGAGGAGAGGAGTTCATCAAAAAGTCGTGTGCGCAGTACCTCAACAATCTGTGCATTTCAAATGGACACCTTTGCCCCACCACCCTAGGGCTTCCTCCTGTGCGTTACATGCTTGGTGCGCATGCAGATGTAGTCCAAAATATCTCAAAAGGTTAGCAAAGGCTGTGTTAGGGGGTTCACCAACTGCCCCCATGATCAAGCAGATCCTGCTCCTGTTCTAGCCACAACATAAGGGAAAATAATGCCACTGATTAAGGAAATACCTCTTTGTGCTTTTTCCAGAGAAGCAGCCATGCTAGTCGCATCAAAAAGAACCAAGTCTTGTGGCACTTAAAGGCTAATCAATTTTATTGTGGCCTAAGCTTTTAGGAGGGACGTGGGTGGCGCTGTGGTCTAAACCACTGAGCTTCTTGGGCTTGCTGATCAGAAGGTTGGCGGTTCGAATCCCCGCGAGTTTCCGTGAGCTGCTCTGGTTTCGGTGTTCTGTTGCCGGCTTAGTCATGCTGGCCACATGACCCAGTAAAACTGTCTGCGGACAATCGCTGGCTCCCTCGGCCAGTAAAGCGAGATGAGCGTCGCAACCCCAGAGTCGTCTGTGACTGGACTTAACTGCCAGGGGTCCTTTACCTTTTTAAAGCTTTTAGGAACTACATGACTCCATTTCGTTAGACGCATGACATGTAATCTTGTGTGGGATAGCTCAGTCGGTAGAGCTTAAGACACTTAATCTCAGGATTGTGGGTTCGAGCCCCATGTTGATCAAAAAGATTCCTGCATTGCAGAGGGTTGGACCAGATGACCCCTGAGGTACCTCCCAACTCTACAATTCTATGATTCTAATCCTCCAGTTGCTGGATTATTTTGCAGACTGTCTAGCTATAATTGAACTGTCACTATCTGTAATTACAGGAACATAAGGCCATTGGTTCATCCGTCTCAGTAACCAGGCGTCTCTTCCAGCCTTGCTAGGTGATGCCATGGATTGAAGCTGGCACCTTCTGCATGCAAAGCGGTGGATGCTCTACCCTTCCTCATATTCCTTATTTCCATTTGCCTCTGACCCCAATGATTACAGATCCCCCGTTCCTTACACCCATGTGTCCATATAAACCTGCAAGGATGGGTGACACTTAATGCATCTGATTGAAATGGACTATAATCTACGGGAGTTTATGCCATAATCAAAGTGTTTAGTATTTAAGGCGTCACGAAACTCTGTGTGTGTGTGTGTTTACTTTTTGTGATTCTCTCTTCCCTCAGGGGAAAAAAAAGTTAATGAGGGAACCCACTATTTACGCAGCAACTAGGACCCAACTCCTGGCGCGCTTCATTCATTCCTTTCGAGTATGATGCTGCCATCTTGGTTGAGGGAAAACCAGACAGCGCCTTTCGCGGTAGTAGAGACAGATAGGGCTGATTCAATGCCGCGGCCATTTTGGATCGGAAACGAGGCTGGGAGAGCCAGCGCGATGGAGTTGAGCTGCGGTCCCTCCCAGGTACTGAGCAACAGGGGTGCATCGCCATCCCCAAACCTGCCGCTTTCAGCCTATCTCAGGGCTCCCCTTCTCCTCAGTATTGATGCTCCACAAATTCGGACAGCAATCCCTCCCTGTTACGCTTCATATATGCATCTGCACTTTATTGCTTGGGGGGGGGGGAGAGTATTACGTCTGTATCTTTTTTCCTTGTACATTTTAATAGGATCCAAGTATTTTTGCAGCAATGTTTTCTTTATATGTACCCATATCACAGCTGTCAATGTTTCCCTTTTTTTAAGGGAAATTCCCTTATTCCGAATAAGATTCCTCACAAGAAAAGGGAAAAGTTGACAGCTATGACCCATATATGAAAAATAGTCTGGATCCTGGAAGGATGCAGTTCGTCACTTTTGACTAAAACTATATATTGTAACAACGGCTAACAAAACAGAGATCATCTTAAATTCACATAGCAAAAGGTTTCTGTATTGCTCTGATATCTTGTGTGTCACATAAGAGCAACCGAGGCAGAAGCAGAAACAATTTGCTGTGAAAATTTAATGTCTGTTATGTTACTTGCAGTGATGTATGCAGGTTTTAAAAATTTGTATGGTCTGTCTTGCTTATGAAAGATAATCACAAAGTCAGGTTGAAGTCATGGTGAATCTCCAAGTTAACCCCAAATCAGGAGAGGGGTTGTGGTGATTCTTGTGTACATTAAACACATGGTACTACTAAACAGGGACTCCTCCAGATGTTCTTCTTACTGCACATTCGTGATGATCTATGTTCATGATGCTATCACAGTGGTCAGACAGGATCCCACTTTCAATCCTTTAGTCACATTCCTCCATTTCCAATCGGATGCACATATCCTGCAGCTGATATTCTGTAATTTTTATGCCACACATGTTCCGGTTTAATTTTGTCCCACTTTTGTTGCTCTACAAAACAGTCTTGTGGTAGTATCAGGGAAGCATCGCAAGCTAAAGCAGAATAAGTCCACCACTATTTTTGTGTCACAGAACATGTTGCGGATGAAACTTGCAATAGAACATCAGTCTGGATGGAGAGGCCCACAAAATGTAATCCTCCTAACAGGAATACCGTGAGCCAGTGTGGGTGTGTGCTGCCCCCCTGTGGTCCAGAGATGGAGGCATGAAGAAGCAGCACAGACCCAGATTGCAGCTGACACAGCAGCAATCTCTCTCCTTCTTGGACATGTGAAGCAGAGATTTCTGGGAGAGCACAGGGCGCTTGTACAGTGTAAAATCAGAGAGGAGCCTCACTGGTTTGCTGGCAGGGGAAGGTGTGTGGGCTTCTTGGAAACACAGAATCCCTTGTTTCTTTGTGATGGCAAAGAGGCGAGCTTGGACTTTTCAAGGCTTATCTATTTATACGTACATAAATTTCTATACCACTAAATGAAAAGGGGGAGATCTTCTCAGAGTGGTGTACATAAAATTAAAGGTAAAAGCAAAGATCAGAAGAATGTAAAACTGCTCACATGGCAGGGTAACTTTGCAAAAATAAAAAGGTTTTTGAGCTAGAGTGAAAAGCGAATCAACAAATTGAATAAATTCCACAGTATAGAGTCTGCTGTGCTCAATTCTGTGTGGCACAAGGGACCAGCTAGCAACGTTGCTGCAGAACATATCAGAATAACAGGTAGGAATAGGGAAAGGTGGTCCCAAGGCTTTTATACACTCAGCACCTTCAATCTGGCCCAGTAGCCTAAACGGCCTCGGTCCTGTATACCTGAAGGAGCGTCTCCACCCCCATCGTTCAGCCCAGACACTGAGATCCAGCACCGAGGGCCTTCTGGCGGTTCCCTCATTGCGAGAAGTGAGGTTATAGAGAACCAGACAGAGGGCCTTCTCGGTAGTGGCACCTACCCTGTGGAATGCCCTCCCATCATATGTCAAGGAAATATACAACTACCTGACTTTTCACAGGGAGGGAACCGCCAGAAGGCCCTCAGAGCTGGACCTCAGTGTCCGGGCTGAACAATGGGGGCAGAGACGCTCCTTCAGGTCTGCTGGGCCGAGGCCGTTGACAGCTTTAAAAATCAGCACCAACACTTTGATTTGTGCTTGGAAATGTACTGGGAGCCAATGTAGGTCTTTACAGGATAAAACAGTTTGGCATGGGGAGGGTGGAGGGCAGAGATGACACCAGGTGAGCAAATTTGTTACTGTGCCCTTAGCCTTTCAGGGCACTACATTTCCCAGAGCTTCTTGGAAGGGGGCGAAGTGGCACCAAGGGCCAGGAATAAGGATGACCCTTGAAGCAACAACCACGCTGTTGAAATACCAATAAGCCGATCTTTGTCCAGTAGGCCTTCCCTCTGGTCCTGGTGACCTGGTTGTGGCAGGTGAGCAGGTGAAAAACACCAGCGCGTCACCCTGTTGCGAGGGCATGGCTGCATTGCATGACCACGGCGCATACTGCATACCAGAAGGAGGACATGCCCTGAAGAGGCTTGTGAGGGAGTTGCAGGACACAGCCCACCGCCAGAGCGAGCACCTTCTTAGCCTGCAGGGAGCGGTGGAAGCCAACCAGAAGGAACACCGAGAGCTGAAGGTGAGGGTGACCAGTGACTAATAATAATTTTATTATTTATATGCTGCCCATCTTGACCGGGTTGTCCCAGCCACCCTGGGAGTCTTCCAGCAAAATATAAAAGCACAATAAAACATAAAAACTTCCTTATGCAGGGCTGCCTTCAGATGTCTCCTAAAACTCAGATACAGTGGTACCGCGGGTTAAGAATTTAATTCATTCTGGAGGTCCGTTCTTAACCTGAAACTGTTCTTAACCTGAGGTACCACTTTAGCTAATGGGGCCTCCCGCTGCCACACAATTTCTGTTCTCATCCAGAAGCAAAGTACTTAACCTGAGGTACTATTTCTGGGTTAGTGGAGTCTGTAACCTGAAGCATCTGTAACCCGAGGTACCACTGTACCTCCTTGGCATCTGACAGGAGAGTGTTCCGCAGGGCGGGCGCCACTGCCCAGAAGGCCCTCTGCCTGGTTCCCTGTAACTTCACTTCTTGCCATGAGGGAAGCGGCAGAAGGCCCTCAGAGCTGGACCTCAGTGTCCGGGCTGACTAGGTGGGCAAGGAACAGAGTTGGGTGAGGGCACCTTTGTGGAAAGCCATGCCAACGCCGCCATTTTGTCCTTCGCCGCACACAGGAGAGCGTGGACAGCGAGAACTGGGCTCTCCTTTCCCACCTCGGAGAGCGCGTCTCGCAGCTGGAGGAAGAGAACCGGAACCTGCGCTGGGAGCGGGAGCAGCTGGAGTCTGCAGGGCATCGCATGCGCAAGGAGCTGGATGCCAGCGGCGCCACCGTCCTCTCGCTGAGCAGGCAGCTGAGGGGGCAGCGCGAGGCCCAGGCGCACCACGGGGCCTTCTCCCTCGAGAGCGTCAAGGGCAACGGCAAGCGGCTGAGGTTCTACACAGGCTTCGACAGGTACCCCCGCCTGGTGGCCTTTCTGGACTTCCTCCTCGAGGGCAAGCATGGGGAGGTGGGGGGCCCGGAAGGCAGCCCCCACAGCGCCCTCAGCCCCGACAACCAGCTCTTCCTGGTGCTCGTCCGCCTGCGCCTGGGCCTGCTGCTTCAGGACTTGGCCTTCCGGTTCCACATCTCTGAATCCACGGCCTCCCGCTACTGGGCCAGCTGGACGGAGCTCATGGAGCAGAGGTTGAGACAAGTGAGTAAAGCGAGGCAAGAGCTCCTCCTTTCTACACACCCTGGAAAAACACCAGAGAGTTAATGAGAGGTGCAGTGGTGTTTGTGAAAGGAGCATAGAATAATTGGGTGGGGACTAAAGGGTGGGTGGTAAGGAGCCTTCAAATGGTGCATGGTCGCAAACTTTCTCTTCGGAGGCTTTTGAGGTGCAATACCCATCAGCCCCAGCGAGTTGGAGGGCACAAGGCTGGTTGAGAAGGGCCTCTTCTGCCAGTCCTGCACTGTCCCCGGTGGATGAAGTCCAGTTCACACTGTTCTCCCAGCCCCATGTGTAGAAAGGGAAGAAAAGTGTGCCGTAGAAGCACATTCTATTGTCTATGGTTTGGATCCCGTCCCCCCCCCCCTCCGCCGCTTAATTTTTAGGCTGTTGCCCCTCCCAACAGAGAACTTTTTTGAATTCAGTAGTAAAAATGGTATTTAAGAGCACAAATCCCAGTGAAAATTAACCCCGCTGTGAAGTCCCCATAAAAATTAAGTGGTGTATGTTAGCCACAACAAACTGGTCCTATTAGTTTCAAAGGGAGGACTTCACAACTTTTCTGTGGATTTGGACTGCGGCATGTGCGTCCTTGCTTTCCAATTCCTTTTGCCCCCGTCAGTTCTCAAATCAAAACAGAAGGCAGAACTACTGCACCCTTTCCTGTTGACCCTCTCCTCATTCCTTGAAACTCACAATCCAGAGATGAGAGCCCCCAGCCATCAAGCAATTTGGCCTATGTTTGCATTCATCTTTTGCAGCACGAGGGCCACATTTCTTTCTGGGGGCCATGTGCTAAGGGTGGGCAGGGGAACAAATGTAGTTTACCTTTGTACAGCAGGCTAGGTTTTTCTGCATACCCTCTATCTCCTGTCCAGGCAAGGAAGACGTCTCATCAAAGATCAAGAATTCAGGCAGGCAAAAGCAGTTAAGGAGCAAAGCAGGGCCAGTATGGAGTATGGCTTAGGGAGAGGGGTGTGGCCTGAGGAGAGTCCCAAGGGCCAGGTAAGAGTAGCTTGGAGGGCCAGATTCGTCTCAGAGTCTGAGGTTCCCCTTTCCTGTTTTTAACCTAGAAATGCCTGTCAGAGGCAGTCGTGCTTCTGAATACCAGTTCCTAGAAGTCAGGTAGCAGGGAGAGGGTACTGTTATGCTCAGATCCTGCTTGCAGGCTTCGCACAGGCTCCTGGTGGGAGCAGGATGCTGACAAGATGGGCCACTGCCCTGATGCAGAAGGCCATTCTTACAGATGTGTTCTCCTCCCTCCAGATCCCCGTCGCCTGCAGCCAGCGCTACATAGATGCTTTCAAGCCACAGCAGCCACTCAGGCACCATGACGTGCCACTGGTGGCTCTGGACTGCGCAGAACTGTTGTTCGAAGCCCAGGGGCGGTCAAGAGGCAGAGGAGGAGATGCCCCTCAGGTTCCCAGGGCTCGGTACTCAGTGCACGGCTATGCTCTGGCTGCTCCCAGCGGGTTCCTGACGTTTGGTGCCGGGAATGGCAAAGAACTGCCTGTGTTGCCGCCGTTCCTGCAGGCAGGGCCTGTGGAGTTAACAGCCCAGCAGGAGGCAGCCAAGAGGCAAGTGCTGAGCTTGCGGAGCCTGACGGACAAGGCTTTCGGCTACCGCTTCCTGCGTGTTGTTCACCCGCAGAACATGGAGGGCCAAGTGGGCAGGGCGTGGACCATTTCGTGCTACCTGGCTTGCCTGCTGCATGAGCCCATGGGGCTAGGCTAGGGCAAAGGAGTCCTGCTCCCCCAACAGTCTCAACACTTCTGTGTCACCTCCATTGAATGCTGCTCCTATTCCCACACCTGCATTGTAATTTTATTGCTGGGCCCTACTTGGTGTGTCAGAATCCATGCTGCAGAATGAATGCACCTTTTAGGACACCTGTGTTTCTGCTTTCCTTGACCACCAGAGATAGTAACCAGGAAACTAATCCAAAATTCATTTGATATGAATTTGGGTGCTTGGTTGAGCACCCCCAGACTCAACATTTAGCAATACTTTTATCTATATATAAAAAAAGTCTTCCCTAAACTGTATTTTAAAATTCTAGTTCAGTAACTGATAAGCACCAGCAGGGGTGCTTTTTCCAACCAACATGTCTCCCACCCTCCAGCTCCTGCAAATACTTCTCTTTAAGAAGTCTTCTCTCCCTCCCTCCCTGACACTTTTCTTTTATGTCTGACATTTCCAAAACACTTCTTTATCATCACCGGGATAGCTGCATCACTAATTTCGCTACGCTACATTTGCTCTGATGTTTTAAGAAGACATAATTATTGTATAGTATAATTATAAGTATAATTGTATGGTATAATTATTGGGTCACCTCATCCACTCATGTTCAGTAAAGATTGTGGGAAGACTCAAAGCAGGTTGGGAGGGGAGAGACATCCTGAGAAAGACTGATGTTCAGGCAAACCAGACGTTGTTGGGTCTACAGCCTGCCTTTACAATCTTCCTAGCACTTGACTGTCTTAACAAATGACACGACATGGGGTTTTTAACTTTATATTCAGAATAGCAAATTTAATCCATCACAGCATAGCCGTCAAATTTTAAAGACCCAATCTAGTTTTTGTAGCCTCGACTGGCACGGCGACCTCGAGCCCGCTCAAACTTGCGGCCCTTGGATCTGATGTATGGCCTGCAAAGTGGAAAATGTAAGAGGAGTTAATAACACAAATAGGAGCCTACTCTTGCTTAGTAGATATACTGCTTCAGGAAGGAGATGCGCGCACAGTAGCCTCTGAATTCAGAGGTGCTGCAGAATCGTGGGGCTCTCTTGCTCCCCCCTTCTATCCTTCACCTCCCTAACCCCAAAAAGGCTCCCCCCTCCCACAGACTGTCCTAGCTGCCTACAAGTGAGAAGGCGTCAATGGAATTTTACTCTACTTCCTCTCCCAAAATTCCCAGAGCTTCTGAAACCCAAGAGCTGTAATCTGAGTCCAAACTCCTCTCCAACTTCTAGAGTACAGAGAAAAAGAGGCAAATGGGGGGGTCACGGCTATATGGCAAACCATGCAAGAGAATGTGTCTCCAAAGGCAGGCTTTGTCAAGCTGGAATTCTCTCTTTATTTTACCAAATCTATTTTTTCCTTTTAAGCAAATTAAATCTATAGGTGCTGCAGTTGAAATACTTGGGATTGGGAAGCCTGTTTTAATGCTTACAGGATAGCCTAATTAATTCTCTTAGGGGCAGCTATGAGGTTCAGAACACTATGGTGAGACGTCCAAGACTTGATTCCTTGGAAGAATGGGATTCAAAGGTCAGAAAAGGGAGAGTACATGCCTTTTAGGGCCCTTTGTAAGTATAATACTGAAGCTATACCACAGAAGAACAGGAAGTAATAAAGTGATTGTGTAAACAGGAGAAAAGTCATTTCCCCCCCCCCTCAAAAACCTACAATTATCCTGAAGTGCAGCATAGCTTTTGGCAAATACAGGTAAATGGGAAGAGGCTAGCAGGAGACCTGGAGCCTGAGGTACTCACTTAGTGTGGCTGTGTGGGGTTCCAGGGGCCTTGCCAAAATGCCTGTAAACTTCGCGAGCCTTCCTGGGTCCTGCAGGAGGCAAGTCAGAAAAGATGCTTTAGTCATACTGAGGCATCAGCAGCAAACTAGCACCTTCAAGAACTTCACAAGCCTCGAGAGCTTGGTACCATCCTCCTGACTCACCAGAAAGCAGCACAGTTCCTTGGCCCTTGGGGGCAGCCATGGCCAACTGGTCAAAAGTCATGATCTGACCACCAGCTTTCAGGATGCGGGTACGAGCTCCTCGGGTCACTCTCAGGGCACAAACCTTGGAGGAAAAGGGAAACGGGTTGAAACGTGAGATGAAGTATGTCATTTGTTTGCTCCAAAAATAAAATTTGCACCTTCATCTATACCCTAAGCTAATTATTATAACTAGGGATACAATTAATTGATTGAATCAGAACATTCTGATTGGATAAAAGGATGCTCTCCTGATTAACCAGGCAGCAGACCTGGAATGCTTAGTTAATGAACTAAAACTCATAAACAGATCACAGTCCAAGCGATGGCCAGTCATCAACTGCATGTACAATTATAAGTTGCATACGCCAACCACTTCCATGCCATCACATGCCTATTAGGCATTCCTATACACCTCCAGTTTTCAAGGCTGTCAAAGCAACATCCCTCTTGCTGCCTCAAGCCTCTTCAGTTCCTGCCCTTTGAACAGCTCCTCCACCAACAACTAGCCAAGCTACCTTCAGTTTGGGGATTTCCTGGATGCGAACATCATCGGTCACTGTACCCACCACCACAGCAGTTTTGTTCTCCCGGCCTGGGAGCTTCATCTTACGGATCTGGAGAGGGAGAAAGAGTGATCACAGTGAATGTCCACATATTAGCTGTCTGAACAGCAGGCAGTGGTTTAACTATATGACAAGGAGTGGGCTCCTTTTTTATATATGAATGCGCACCCAGGTTACTCTAACTGGGACAGCAAGAGAATGGATCTGCCTCTCCATTTCCTCCTATAACTTGCATTAGCATGATCAGCTGCATATCTCACTAGATTTACTGGACCACCAACCTGCACAGCAACCCACTGCTTTGGGGTTGGGGAAGGAGTGCATTGCCCTTTTTAGTTTAGAAAAAAAAGTGAGGTGGGGGGGCGCGCGACATGATAAAGACATGGGGAGGGAAAAGTTATTCTCTCTCATAATACTAGAACCTAAGCAGCTGAAAGTTGGAAGATCCAGGACAGGGAAAAGAAAGCCTTCACAATATGCATACAGTGGTACCTCAGGTTAAGTACTTAATTCGTTCCGGAGGTCAGTTCTTAACCTGAAACTGTTCTTAACCTGAAGCACCACTTTAGCTAATGGGGCCTCCTGCTGCTGCCACGCCGCCAGAGCACAAATTCTGTTCTTATCCTGAAGCAAAGTTCTTAACCTGAAGCACTATTTCTGGGTTAGCAGAGTCTGTAACCTGAAGCATATGTAACCTGAAGCGTATGTAACTCGAGGTACCACTGTACTTAAACTATGGTATTTGTTCACACAAGATGCAACTAACTGCCACCAGGATGATGATGATAATAAGCATTATTATTACTCTATATGCCGCCCATCTGGATGGGCTTAAAAGAGGACAAGTTCGTGGCGGATATTGATGGCTACTAGACACAATGGAGATATTCCATCTCCCCTGTCGGAGGTAGTATGCCTCTGAACAACAGTTGCTGGGAATCACAAGCAGGGAGAGTGCTGTTGTTGCCCTCAAGTTCTGCCTGTGAGTTTCTCATAGGCATCTGGTTGGCCACAGTAGGAACAGAATGCTGTGCAAATTGAACATTTCGACAGATCTAGCCAGGCTCTTCGGATACCCTTAAATAGGGAAAAGCCACACCATGGGCCATAGTCCTGCTCCTTTCCTTTCTTCCTGCCTTGCTCCACTGCTTGAAAAATGCTGGCAAAATCACAACAGAGGTGGCCGTTTATTCCTGAACTTGGATCTGGAGGGGTGGTGTGTTATGATAAAGCGAAAGATAGCATGTGAGAATTCCTATGTAGGGCATCCCGTAGAAGTGTATAAAAAAAAGATAAGAGAGATTGGGAGCGGAATCTGCACTTACCATGCGGGAAACGGACAGCGGAGGTCTGTTGGTGCGGCTCATAAAAAGCCGTTTCAGAATCACCTTGTTGAATTTTGCATTGGTCCGTCGAGCAAGAAATCTGTAGAGCTGAAGAGGCAACAAAGGGGCTGACAGGATACTTGGGGGAGTCTCGTTGGCCTGCCCCTTTGCCCTCCCTTTCCATATTATGTCCACAATTCAGCTTTCAGCCCAACAAGCCTCCAAATATAATCCACTAATTCTGTTTTTCCATAGCAGGTCAGTCCCCCGCCCCAGCCTCCCAAATTCCTTAGAGCCTTCCTTCTGTAAAAAGACTCACACATTCCAGTATGCCACCACCACACAAATAAGCATGGGTGAAGGGGGGAAAGGGAGAAAATGGACTGTGGGAATTCTGGCTCTTAGCCATCTCCGAAACCAAGGTTTTCAATCGCGCTGGTTCTCACCTTGACCAGGAGGCGAAGGTAGATATCCTGACTCTTAGGCTCTTTGCGTCGAACCTTCCGGTCCTTGTTGTGGCGTATGTCGACTCCCTGGGACCAAGAAAGAGAAGCTGTCACGTAAGTGGGTTTGTGCGAGAATCTGCCAGACGTGCCTATATACAACCACACCTCCCTCCTTTCCGAGATATAGAAATGTTGGATTTCTTTATGACTGGGCAGCATATACTGTGCCAGCCTTCACCAACCTGATGCTTTCTTCCCAGGTAACTCTGGGAATTGTAGTTCTCTGAGGTAAATAAAGTCTCCCTACAACTCTCAGCCCCCTTAACTAACTACAGTTCCCAACATTATTTGGGGGAAGCCAAGACCATTTAAAGTGGTATCAAAGCGTTGGCAGTTAAGTTCCACTGAAAATAGTGGGACTTACTGCTTAGTAAATGTGCACAAAACTGCAGAGTTAATTTTGGTGGCAATTTCCCCCTCAGCCTCATTTTTTTCTTCTGTAGAATGGTGCCAAATAAACAATCTCTCACATAGAGGGGCTTGTGAAGACAATCAACGTTCACAGACTTTGGGACATTTTGTATGCTATAAAGTGTTGCCAACTAGTTGTCCACCTTCTCTATTTGATCAGAAGGTTAGGTAAAAGAGAAGTTGTAAACTACAGTGGTGCCCCGCAAGACGAATGCCTCGCAAGACGAAAAACTCGCTAGACGAAAGGGTTTTCCGTTTTTCGAGGTGCTTAGCAAGACGAATTTCCCTATGGGCTTGCTTCGCAAGACGAAAACGTATTGTGAGTTTGCTTCCTTTTTCGTAAAACCGTTAATACCCGGGGAATCCGCGCTCCGCAAGACGAAAAAATCGCAAGACGAAGCAACTCGCGGAACGAATTAATTTCGTCTTGCGAGGCACCACTGTATTCTCAAAATTGCCCATGACAGCACTAATGCGATAAAAATAAAAGAGCAATGTGCAAGAGGAAAGAAGTACAGGGATTACACTAATCTAATTACAACAAGCAACTACAGTGGTACCTCTAGTTGTGAACACCTCTGGATACGTATCCTTTGGGCTACACATGTGGCAAACCCGGAAGTAACAGAAAGGTTTCCACCCCGCATGGATACGCAGACAAGGCGCCCCTCAATGCGAATGTTTTGTGGTAAGAACAGACCCCCGGAACGAATTAAATTCGTATCCAGAGGTACCACTGTAGATGCAAACCATTCTGCAAGTACAATGCCAAATGCACAAGAATGTTTCTGCAATAACTGAATACTGGGCTGGTGGCCCAGCTGCACCCCATCTGGTCAGGCACAGCCCAACTACTGTTCAATATGCTCTGGTAACCTCTAGGCTGGATTACTGCAACATGTTCAACGGAGGGGTGCCTCTGATGATGGTGCAGAAAGTTTAACTAGTGCAGAATTCCGAGGCCAGGTTGCTCAGCAGCGCAAGATGGTTTGAGCATATTACACTGATCCTGGCCCAACTGCCCAACTGGCGGTGAATTAGTTTATGGGCCCAATTCAAAGTGCTGGTTTTGACCTATGAAGCCTTAAATGGCTCAGGACTGCAATATCTCAAGGAGCACCTCTCCCCATATGAACCTACCAGGACGTTGAGATCATCCTGAGGCCTCTATGAAAGTCTGGAGGGTGGCAACATAAGAACGGGCCTTTTCTTTAAATGTGTTTGAGAGAGAGGGATTATTGGTTTGATTTTATTCTTATTTTGTGTGTTTTATATTGTGAACTGCCCTGAGATCTGTGAATGAAAGGTGGTATGCAAATTCAATTAATAGTAACAGTAATAGTAATATAACCAAGGGAAGTTGTTATTCAAAACAAATTTGTCTGTGGTTTAAGCTGCTTGTTACTGCATGTTGTTTAATAAGGGGATTCCCTTTTTATTGTTTCATGGCGGCAGGCACCCCAAGTACATGATCATCTTCTGCACACACACGAGCTCCATTCATCCAAGCCATTCTTTCGCATCAGAATCTGTTCATCACCTGCATGCTCACCTCCCACATGCCCAAAGGACCCACCATACTAAGCCCCTCTCTTTCTCTATCATGAATAACCAAGGGTTATGCCTAGCTGCAAAATCCATTCTCAGTACAACTGTCCCATTCCCAGCTTCTAAGATGCCCCCCCTTCCCATTCACACCTGCATGGATAAAGTTCTATTACACAAAAGTAAACAGCATCTTCCATACTCCTTTCTCACTATGGCCACACCTACTACTGCTGCTGCTATGATGTAAACCTCACTGGTTGGCACCAGGAATGGGCAACCTGCAGCCCTTCAAGATGATGCTAGCCTGAAACTTCCACCGGAGCTAAACACTTGAACTTTTTTGTTGGCATTGATGGGAGCTGGAGTCCAACAACATCCAGAAGGGTCACAGGTTATTTGTTTATTGGTAACAGTGAATTAAAACCCCATCTCCGTTCTAAAGCTAGTACGCTCCTCGTGCAAAGGCTGACACTCCATGTTATTAAGAGGTACTCAGCTTTGAAAGGCTGAAAAGTGCAGTATTTCTAGAAACCATGAAGCTGCCTTGTAGAGTCAGATCATTCGTCCATCTAACTCAGAACTGTCCACATGGATAGGCAGCCCCTCTCCCAGGTTGCAGGCAAGAATTTCTCCCAGCCCTACCTGGAAATGCCAGGGACTGAACTAGGAACTTTCCACACGCCAGGCAGATGCCCCGCCACTGAACTAAGTCCCTTCCCAAAATGTCGAGATGGATATTGGCTGTTACAGCAAGAACTATAAATACCAAAGACGCAGAGCCTGAGAACGGCTACGTTTCACCTGGGTATTTAGAGCAAAGTTTTCTGAGAGAGCATGCTGCAGCTTCTCGTCTGCCTTCTTTTTTACCATATAACGAGCCCGTAATCGTGTTCTAGAGAAGACGTGTTTTTTTATTTCCCCCCTGTGTAATGTCAGGACGTGCACACACGCATGTAGACTCCCCCTTCCTCTGTCCAATTTTAAGCGGCTCCCGCAACGCTCCTAGGCCCCAAATCCATCCTGCTCCTGAAGAGAAACACACACACACCCTCCGCGGTGGTGTCTTTCCAGGCAACGGCTGCGCCCGCCAATACTAGTCTCCCCGGGCACTCCAGGCCCTTCTCCACACCGGCGCGGCACCACCCGCTGTCCACGCCGACTCCCCGGGAAGGATTGCAACCGATTCACTTCCCACCTCCCTCCGATATCAGGACTCACCATGGCAGCGTCAGCGGCGCCCGGAAAAAAAGGGAAAGGAAGAGGCTGTAGGAGCGCAAAGAATTGTGGGGAAGGAAGGGGCGAGACGGGAGGAAGGGGCGTGGCTTCTGTTCTCTAGTAATTCTAGGATGTGCACCATAGACGTACGACAACTGTAGACTGACAATTCCTTGGGTCGAAGACGGAGCTTCCTAGTTTCTTTTATTTACTGTACAGTACTGTATATCGTTTCCACTATACCCCTTCTCCGATAGGAAACGAAAGAGAAATCTCAAAGCTAATGCTGGGCAGCAACATGTAGTTAATACCGGCCGCCCACCCGAAAAAGTAGAAGCAAAGCCAGGATTTCAAAGCTTTTTCAAGCTAAGGGCTGATTGTGCAAGGAAAATATAAACAGGGATGCTTTTAAAAAGAAAAGAAAGAAATGCTCTGCAGGTTGCAGATATATTCAGAGTTATTATTTCCATATTGCCATATTGTGCCTGAGCTCAGTGAGTCATAATCAGCTCTGCAATGTAGTTTGGCTGTTGTTATTCCCATATTACGGTTGGGTGTCTCAGAACAACTGTGTATGATGCTGTCTACAGTTCCTCAATCATCCATTCTTTATTGATTGCATCATAATTATCATTTTACAGACCACTTAATGCCAAAATAATCTTCCAGTGGTTTACAAAGTGGGAGCATTTGTAACATAAACATTAAAATATAAACATTCATAATTAAAATACCCAATAAAACAATTCCATTAAAACAACACAGCAATTACAACAGGAAACTATACAGTAAGCATGTGGTGTTATCAACATGCCATCAGTAAGTTGAACATAATAATTATATTTTTATGTCATTCCAATCTCTGAGTGCTGTGAGATTCCAGGGGTTCCAGGCACTTACTCAGGGTTCCAGTTTCCTTTAGAATGTGGCACAGTGGAGACTGTGGTTTCTTTAGTATGTATGGTTTATTTACACATATATCCAACCTGAGCCTATGATGGAGGGGCTCATGGCATTATCAACCCTAAAGTGTCTTGCTTCTCCCATAGCCACAGCCTCTCCCTCTGCCTTTCCAGGCTGCAACTTTTGCCTCCAGCTTCTAGCTCACATAACTCAGCTCTCCAATCTGCCCTTTGGTCTTTCTAACGGGAGGTGGGCACTCTTTGCCCTCTGGCAAAGATCCACACCCTTCGTCCTTCATAAAGAACTCCTCTTTAGTAAGCCATTACCAGGCTGGCCCGGCTATTCCAACAACTGAATCTGTGCTGGATCCAGAAGTTAGAAGGGGACCCAGGCATTCAGCCTAAACCGCCCCCACCCCTCCAACTCATAACAACATAATAGGGTATCTAGACTAGATCTTTCAGGTGAACTTGTTTCACCAGCAATGTCTGGGTGAGGTTGGAGAAGCCAATACGAAAATCCCTTGAAAAGCTGTTTGTAAGAAGGATGCCCCTATGGAAAGCGACTTTTTCGACTCATTTGGTGCTCACGCGAAGAGAAGCAACAAACCATAGCCTGCATTCCAGTAACAAAGATGGCTGCTATCGTCGGGGGGTGGGGTGGGGTGTTAAGTTCTCGCGCCTTCACCACTTCAAAGATGGTGCGAATAACGTGAACTACCGTGAGGCGTACCCTGTTCCTCACTTAAGATGATTTGCTGCACGTCGAGCGAAGCCTTGAAAGTTCGCCCGCGTCCAAAATGGCCGCTACGCCTTCCGTTCCTCCTGGCCCGGACTGAAACGCCATCCTTTTCACTTACTAAAGATTCTATTATGGAAATAGAATCAAGTCTCTTTCTCGCTGTGACCTTGCCCCCACTACGAAACCCTGCGACCTCTCCTTTCTTCAAAAGCCGGCCTCCTTCTAATATTACGGCTCCCTTCCCTTAGTGAAGATGGCCCCCTCCGCTGCCTCTCCACACATTTGCCCTGAACAAATATGGCAGCCTCCACCCATTGCCACCAATGCCGCCGCATCTGACTCGCCGGCGGGCAGGGGCGGCATTCCTGAATGGGCCGGCGAAAGGCCTTGTCTCTCTCTCATAGGCTAAGGGCGAACTCTCCCCGCCCCCTTTCCACCCGACTCATCCCTCCCTCTAGGTAGAAAACAGAGCACTTCCTAGTTGAGCACGAGAAGGAGCGTGGAGCTGGGAGAGGCAGGAGGGAGGGAGGGAGCGAGCGAGCGAGAGGGGGGTGGCGGGCGGGCGGGCGAAGAGGAGAGCGAACAGGAAGAGGATGGCAGGGAAAAGGAACTGCTGAGCGGGGCCGGGGACGGTCGCCTGTCAGGTGTCGCAGGGAGGCGCTCGAAAGTGCACGGAGCTGCTGGTTTTCCTTTATTGCCCCCCATCCCCGCCGCTCCCTCTTCCAAGACTCTGCTCCACCGACTCCAAGCAGGCACTGATTCTCCTCAGTGTGGTCTTGTATGCTTTGGACAAAGGCGCCAGGTGGGGGTGAGTTGGGCGCCTCCTTTTTTGGTGTGTGGTGGTAGGGATACTTCATAGTCCCGCTGCATTTGCACTACGTTTTTATAGCACTTTAGAAAAAAAAACCCTTTCTTTCCCGTCCTTTCGATTTCATTAATAAGCTTGTGGTGGTGAATTAACTTGCCCCCCACTCGTTTAAAATAGTGGTGTTAGGTGGTGAAGGCGATATACAATCTGGATCATAGCTTAAGCTCTTTTAAAAGCTGAGCTGCCAAAGTATGCTGGTATGAAATGCTAGGCAAGTCGTTCTTTTAAAAAACCGACAGCCTCCAAACCTGGCCTCTAGCTCAAGTCCTAAAGGCAGCCTTTTCCAAATAGTATTTCCACATTTCTTTTGAAATTTCTTTTCCTTCTTTTTCCTCCTTAGCACCATCACCTGAACAGCTAAAACTTCTCTGGCATCCTTGGTTAAGTTGCTGGACTTGGGATCTCTTCCCACTGAGAGCTGCATATCCTCAGTGACTCATTTGGATTCATGAGAGTCTCATAGCTGGGACACCTTCCGGACTACATTCTTCAGCTCCTTGCCTGAAGGTGAAAATCATCTTATTTGAAAACACCTGAAAAGTACCTATTTGCTAGGGAATGCAAACATTTTTAAAAAACCTTTGTTAGCTTTTATCTCATTTCTCTCCCCTGGTCTTTACGCAGATAGCAGGGCTTCCTTTTTTTCTTTCTTGTCCTAAATCTGTAGTAGCTCAGACAGATTGGTTTTTGGTCCTGTAGGCTTTTGATGTGGTCCTGCCTCATAGCATTCTTTTTGTGAAGAAGCAAGAGGAGAAAAGTGTGTGTGTATACACTTCCCCCCCTTTAAAACTTTTTGTTTGTTTGTTTACTGACACACAGGATCTTGCTCAATGAAGAAAGAGAAAACCCTGGGAAACGGTTGGGCAGCTTGAACTGTGGAGGAAGTTTCTTGGTTTATAGGGCTGCATGAGCCACTTAATCTACTAAGGAAATGAAAAGATTTTCAAATCCTCTTCTTTAAATCTGCTGCTTCTGGGGGAGAGGTTAAAGGGAAAGGGTTCGGTTGCAGTGAGTTGCAACCAGCTGTTGACAGGCTTAGCGAAAGGTGAAAAGCAAAACTGCAAAGCTGGGGCTCCGTAGCGAGATGAACATGTTTTTGGGGGCATGTGGGGAAGGCTCTGAGACTCTCCTACATGGAGAATTTGGTGCCCACCCTCCGAAGGGGACCCGCTATGCCCTCAGCCTCACACGGACAGAGTTGCATATCCAGCGCCTGGTGCCCAAGCCAGATACAGATCACCGGACGGTGTTGCAGCTGATTGATGTGGTGGGTTGCCACACGATGCGCAGCCACACAATTGCGAACCAGTCAGCTTTCTTCAGTGTCTACGCTTACCCGCTGAAGAAGAGGAAGGTGGCGGTGAGCTCTGGGCGGGTGCGGCAGCGGACTGCGAGGACCTTTCAGGTGGACAGCGCAGAGTGCTACGAGGATAACCTAAAAGTGGCTGAGAGGTGGGCAGCTGCCATCAAGTGCCTGGTCTTGGGGATCCCCATCTCGAGCGAAACAGGTAAGGGATGCCCTGCACAATCCTTTGAGTGTTGCTTCTTGCCTAGAGAAACTATCGAGTCCTCGCTACTTACAAGTGGTAGCCTTTCCTAGACTCTGATGCTTCAGATTGTAGGTGGGTTATCACCAATTTTTTGTAATGCTTCACCTATTAAATCCTTGCTTGTAGAAAATTGACCCATCAGGGAGGTGTTCAATGCTAGTCCTTCCCTTGATATGCACCTCCCCACCCCCTCCAAAATAGGGAAGTGTTTTTAAAAAAGCCCCTGCCGCATGATTTTGCCAAATATGTAGAGTTTGTCTAACACTCTCCTCCACAAAATCAAATAGATTTATTACTGTGTCTCTGCTCCTAATAATGTCTTCAAGAACTCAGGAGACCTAGATACCCAAATCCCTTAGTTTTATAATGTTTTGTCTATCCCCACAATCTCTCTCTTGACTTAGAGAGCTGTTGGACTGATTGTGGCTGGTGAGGTTTGTGGTCTGAAAGATCTGGAGGATTCCTGGCTAGCAAAGGCTGGCCTAGGTGGAGATATCCTGGACTCCATCCTCCTAAATCAGTAATGCTGCCAGACCCTCCCTATGATTCTTGGAACCCTTAGCTTCTGCAGTATTTTATTAACTTATTAAATGAGATACTTACTAAATGACCCAGCTTATCTTGCAGGGCAGAGGATTATTGTACTAAACTTGTACATAACATGAGAATAATTGTAATACTCAGAGTTTCGTAAGATGCTTGCCTCTGGCACCACTGTAGTTTTTGGCTTTATAGAACGGGGTGTGTAGGGAGTTCATAACATTAGTTGAAAGGCGGAGATGCTCTGAAAGTGCTCTTGCTGCGTTCTGTTCAAATGAAGTTCCCCCTCTTTTCCCCTCTGTCTCAGAGCAGGGGTAGCCAACATGGTGCCCTCCAATGTTCCTGGGCTACTGCTCCCACTCTCACTGACCATTGGCCATACTGGCTGAGGATGGTGGGAGTTGGGAGTCGAACAACATTTGAGGGGTAAGCTCATGGGCAGAATAAGGTCTGTACGTTTGCAGCAGAAGCTGGTAGTGCACAGCGCAGATTGCCCAATGTCTGTGTTGTCACAAACTCGCCTACCATCAACCTCATCTACACCAGTGTAACTTCTAAAGTAGATAGTGCCTTTTTTTAAAAAAACAACAACTAATAATGAGATTATAGAATGAGTTTTTAAAACAATAAAAGTGGTGCTGTCAAATTTATCATTTATCACCGCCCCCCTGCCAAATCTTTCTACCTGAAGAGCAGGAAGAGGAAGACAAGACTGATAACTGAACCCAGCATTTGATTTACACATACTTATGATGTAAAAGTGGATGGGAACCACGTAGAGAAAAATCTCCCATGACTCCTTTAAAAAATAAAAATAAAGACTGCAGTTCTGTGCATGCTTACCTGGGATAAGTCCCTTTGAACTTCAAATGTGCTCATTTCTGGGTACTGTATAGGACTTCACTTACACAGGCTATGTCTGCATACACCTGGGATAGTGGCAGGCTGGTTGTGGGACTGGCTTTTCCTGTGAGGCAGGGATGGGACATATCTGTTTCTTTCTATATTGCTGAACTCCTCAGCTCTCATTATCCCTGACCTTTGACCAAGGCTGGCTGGAGTGTCGGGAGCCCAGCCCTGTGCTGTTAGAAATAGAGCTCTGGAATCTTCCGTACCCGAAATCCTTGGTGTCTGCTTTCACTTCCCCAATTAAGGAAGCGAAAATGCATTTTGCTAACATTTCCTTCAACTGATCATATTCTGATGCTCCGCTAAAATGCATGAAGTGAATGCAGGACAAGTCATACCTTCCAGCCATCTAGATGGATAAACACCAGTTACCACCATTCTGCTATGTGCTGGGCTGGGTGGGTGTATGTGTGTATGCATGTGTTGCCACACTCATTTTCTGGCTGCACCAACCACTGACATGCTGGTTCCAAATGGGCTCTTCTGCCTGAAAAAAAGAAGAAGTTCAGCACCTCTGCTTTAATGTGGCCCATAAACAGAACCCAGGGCAGGACTGTGTAGATCTCAGATCTTAGTAGTTTCCCTTGAGTTTGGTGGGAGTTTGAGTCGGCAGGTGGTCACCTGTGACATCCTTGAGAGGCTCCCAGACCTATCTTTCGCTCTGGATACTGTGAGGTGGTAAATGCAGTCCCTAAGCGTTGAAGGCTTGCCCTCCATTTCCAAGGGGGGGAGGGACGACGAAATGCTGCAGTGGGGGTAGGTGGGCCTGGAAGCAGTGTTCGGAATTAGCCTGGGGCATTTTGCCCTTGGCTAGCAGCCACTTGAGACCAAGTGACTACGCCTGGGTGCCAGGATAGTGCCCGACATCTCCACTATCTGGAGGTGCATGCTTGGGGATCTTGACTGTTTTCACAAACTAATACCACATCCTGTAGAATTCTATCAGTTATATTTTATCTGCACAGTCAGCATAAATTTCAGGAACTGAAATGCTTTTTCTGTGCAGCCTGAGCAGGAGCAATAAATGACATTATAGTTAATTGTTGTTACTTGTCTTCACCTGCCCCAACCCACTGTCCTGCTCACAGTTGTGAAGAATCTCCTTATGTTATGAATGGACCATTAAGAAAAAGAGGTCGGAATAGGCCAATATATATGTGGGCTATCCCTGGACAAAGTGACTTTTCTTCTTTTAATTTCTCGAAGCTTTTAGCGTAGCTCAAGGTTCTCATCTGAACTAGCCAGATGTTTAACTGATAATCAATCACAGTCAGTCCATCATTTGAAAAATAAGACTTTAGCACCATCTTGCCCCCAAATGACATTCCGTTTTGGCTACTGTAACCTTGGTTGAAGGAGCCATTTAGCTTATATGTCTGAGTTTCTAACCCTGCCTGGAAGTTAGGAAAGAAAAGCAAGTGGGGCCAAGGGAGTGGCTGAAACATTGCTTTTCTCCTCAACCTGTCAAAACTTTACAGATCTTAGCCATTTGTCAGGGCTGTGCCTCCTTTACTTACACTGCAGGTTTGGCAACTCTCGTATGCTTGTATGTTTGTGGCTTTGTCTTCAATGTGAATACTTGCTTGGTTTCATTTGCATTGGCCAATCTATTAGAAGGGATTAACAGCATAATATTTGCCTATCTCCAGGGCAGCTTTCCTCCTCTTGCAGTGCGTTTGCTTTCTCTGCTGGGCACAGGGGAGAGGAAGACTCCTTTGTCCTCCATCCACTAGTCTTCTCACTCGCCTGCAATGCAGCTCCTTTTCGCCTTTGGCTACCCAGGCTAGTGCTTAAATACAAGGCTGGTCTGAAGTGGTACACAGTTCATCCTGCCCACCTTGCAATCTCTTAAGCATTTCGTTCCTACCACATGCTGGTGCTTTTGTAGAGTAGGCCTCCTTCCTCTTTTACAGGGGTGTGACCAGGAGAGCTGAACCTGAGGCATCTGTGTGAAGAGGACCCCACAATACAAGATGGGTGCTTTAGGACATATTTCGTGTCTATCCCATGGACTTTACATATACATTGAGAACAGGCATGGGAATCTACTATGTATTTTGGAAAGCATTTGGATTTCACTTAAGATATTGTAACCAACTTTGGCATGATGATTCCTGAGGTCAAGGAGCAGGTTTTTATCTTATGTATGGATATAATGGGTTGCCATTTTGAAGCAAGATGGGGGGTGGAACCGTTGAAAGCCACTGTTTTTAACCACCTATTTTAAAACTTCGCTGGTAGTTTACGTTATTATTTTTTTGGTTTCTTAGAATTTCTGAGCAATGGCAGACGCAAGGCTGCTAGTGTAAGACAAAGCCCCAGATTAACTTCAGATTGGGGGCATAGGAAAATGGGAAATGGAATAAGGATCTTAATGGAGTCCATTCAAGCAGGTGTGAACTCAAACCTTGACAAGGGAGTGGGGACCAACCTAAGCATTTGCAGAGTATCTGTTGGAGGAAGGGAAAAGGGGAGGGCACCATTGCTGCCCACTGCAGAGCCCCTCCCCCATGCCGCCATGCACCCTCTTTGCGTGCTGGTTAGACCTTCTGTTATGAAAGGCATCATAATAGAAGATTGGAGATTTATAAACAGAATTAAATGTGTGGGGGGGGGTATTTGACTGTGCAGTGTTGGCAGTCTGTTCCTGCCCGAGGTGCAGCACACCTGGACCTTCAGCCTATACAAACAATACCACTGGGGGTGAAATTGATCAAACAGGCACGATGTTGGATTGTGCAACCAAACTTCATATGGCACTGTTGTTGGTAATTTAGGTATACAACTTCTTGTTGGTGGACTACTTGTTCCAATAACGGTTGCAATGAGGGATATTAAAGGGCAGCGTTCCCTCCTGAGTAACCAAACACTTTGGTCCTGGGTGCTGCTACGGCCTATGCTCTGCCATTGCGGAGAGTTGGCCAGATTTGGTTGAAAAGAGGTGAAGTTTGCCACAGAAGTTCCAGGAGAAGACTTCTCAAGTTCATCTGTTCGAGAGAAGCTGGGTAGGCTGAAGAAGGTGGATACACAGTGAAGTCTGGAAGACATTGAAAAGAGGCTCACCACTTCAAGGCTGTTGACTGTCCTCCACACACACTCCTGGTTGCTGTTGTTGATGGTGCTGTTAAAAAAAAAAAGAACATTAGGCTGTTTGACCTGTTGACTGTGTAGCCAAGCACCTAGGAAACCAAACAATAATGTCCCTGCCGGAAGGGTTACAGTTAGTGTGAGGAACAGTTGAGGGACTTGGGTATATTTAGCCTGGAGAAGAGAAGACTGAGAAGTAAATATGTCAGTCATCTTCAAGTATACGAAGGGCTGTTCGTTTCATGGAAGATGGATCCATAGTTTGTTTTTCTGTGACTTCGGAGGGAGGACACGGACCAGCAGATTCAAATGACAAGAAAGGAGATTCCAGACAAACATTGGGAAGAACTGTAGGAGGAGTTTGACAGTAGAATGGACTACCTCAGAAGGTGGTGGGATCTCCTTCATTGAAGGCTTTTTGACAGGTTGGATAGCCAGCTGCTGGGGATCATTTCACTCTTGATTCCTGCACGGAAGGCAGCTAGACTAGATGAGCCTTGGGGTCCCTTCCTTCCGAGTCCACAATTCTGTGATTTTAAACCCGCTGCGAACAGCCCTACAAAATGGTGCTCAGTCTGGCATAGCTTTGAACTGCAGAATCCTTTCCTTTACATCGCTAGCAATGGCGGTGGGGACCAATTCAGAAGCTGGGAGCTGCTCTGCAAAAGGGGCAACTGAAAAATTACTGCGGTCTCTAAACAGTTTGCCATAAGAGATTTCTGTGGGACAGCAGGCAAAGTGTCAGCTGGAAACCATAGTGGGGAAAGCCACAACACCATTTCCAAGGAAATTGCATGATAGCATGAAAAATATGTTTCCGAAGTGATAAGAGCATAAGAAGAGGCCTGTTGGGTGAGGCCAATGGTCTGTCTAGTCAAGTGCACTGTTCTCACAATGGCCTGTGAGAAACCCACCAGTAGCACAAGCACACTCCCCCTGCCTCCATGCCTCCTGCCTCCAGCAACTGGTGTTCAGAAGCATTACTGCCTCAGAGTCAAAGCAGATACTTCCAGTTGTATACCTAGATGGGCAACCTGTGCTCCCCCCTCCCTTTACCTATTATGAAAGTCTCTGTGATTTTTAAATTAAAGAGTGCACAAGTTTTAAGTACTCCATTGTTTTTCTTTCTTGCTTGCGTAGTACTTTCTGCTGCTGACACTTAATTGCAACACTTAACATACTGTATTAGTTTTCCTCACCGCACTGTGATTATAACAATTGCACCTTTCTATTTTAATATTTCTCACGTGAACCGGAACGAAGCCAGTTCTTTATGTGTGCAAAACTGGTTATTGAGCATTGATTGGCCTGAAGCTGGAACCACCTCGGCTGCAGCTGAACCAGAATGGAAATAAAATATTTAGTGGCTTGATCCCCTGAAGTTTATATTTTAGTAGGAGGGGACTCTAAACACCCAAGTGGAGAAGGACATATCTTCATTGCCCCCGCCATTGAATAGAACCTCTAGGCCTAACCTGGTGCTTGGAAACTCAGTGTGTGTGAAAGCCAAGTTCAAAGCACTTTGGACTTATTTAAGACAGCATCTCTTTTCCAGTTCCTTGTTGCTGTGTGTATATATATATATATATCCCTCTTTGTGTGGCCTCTTGTGCTGAAAAGCGTTACTAAGATGCAAGCTTGCATTCTTGAGGGATTTCTGCTTTTGTTCGTGTGTGGAACAAGCTTCATGATGCCCTCATGATGATTAGAGGTATTAAACGTCTTTAAATCTAAAGATTAAGTTGATTTTTAAAGAGTAACAAAATGGTTGCCTTTCATCCCACTTAACATGGCAATAATATGCCCATCTCCACAGTTCCCGTGCAGGTGTTGTTGGCCTGCAACTGCCGTCATCCTTGACCATTGGCCATTCTGTCTGATGGGAGCTGTAGTCCAACCGTGTCTGGAAGACTCATTGGTAGCACCCATGAGTGCTGCTAGGTTAATGGAGGCTGAGAAGTGGCTGTCCTCAGCAGACCAGAGAGGAACGTCAGGCAGCAATGTGGATAGGTGGCCTGGGAATGAATGGGACTGAGCAAGAGATCTAGAAGGGAAGATGTGATTGTGGTAGCAAATAAACTGTGAGAAAGACTATGAATTGTGGGAGGCCAGGATGTTCCAGCGTGGATTCTGATGTCTTATCACTGTTCAGAATTGCACTGGTTGGGAACAAATTAACATTCACATGACTTGTGTGGGGTGGTTTTATCAAAGGATGTGATGGAATCCAGGCTGCATATCTTTCTTTATTACTGTGAGAGTGAGAGGTGCCTGTCTGTCTTTTTTTCCACAAGTGTGCCAAAAGCAAATAGGAAAAAGCTAAACACTTTCTGGAGAAACACCAAAACCATCTTAACAAGTTCTGCAGGGGCACCTGCCAACTTTTAGAAAGAGGACTTATGTTGGGTCTGGTCAGTGTTCTGGCTCTCCCTGTCCAGTGTCTGCCATGAGCTGAAGATTGGCCTTGGCTTTGCCAAAACAACTTCACAGCTCACTTGAAGGGGCCTGGCAGAATTAGTTGGTATGATTGGGAACTTCTACATCAGGCATGTCCAGCTCCCAAGAGACTGCGATCTATTCCCACTATAAATTTTTTTGGCAGTGATCAACTTTGGAAAGCCAAAGTTGAGGTTTTTTTTGGGGGGGGGGATAGATCATTCAGGATCAGGAGATCGACCTGTTGGACAGGCCTCTTCTACATGCACGGCTGTGTGGAGGACCTTTGGCTCACCAGATGTTGCAGAACAACAGATCTCACCATCCCTGTCCCTGGACTGTGTTCTCTGGGGCTTGTGGGAGTGTAGGCTGCTCTGATCATTTTGCAAGAGAGGCAGGATGCAAATTGTTACTTATGAAGCACTTAAGGGTGCAATCATACCCTTGAATTACGCCAGCTGAGGCCTATAGGACAGGGGTGGGCAATAGCTTGCTCAGGGCAGGCATAGGCAAACTTGGCCCTCCAGGTGTTTTGGCCTACAACTCCCATAATCCCTAACTAGCAGAACCAGTGGTCAGGGATGATGGGAATTGTAGTCCCAAAACATCTGGAGGGCCGAGTTTGCCTATGCTTGGCTTAGGGAGCCACATTCCTTTTCTGTGTATGGTGTGTTCCAAAACAGTGGGTTGAGAATGGCATAAGACCTGCCTTGATCCACATGGACTCGGGGATCATTATCGTCCTGTGTGTTGAAACTCCTGGGACTATTTCACCATCATTGTGAGTGTTTTCACTCTCTCTGTTGTTCATGGGCACAAGGTTGGCCCATGGGCACAACACAGTCCTTACGTAATTCCCACTGGCAATATTTCCAGGAATGCTGGAGGACGTCTCTTGCGTTATTACTGTGTAGACCCTATCTGCATTTTCTGGCTGCATGTTGTTGTTTTTCCTTTCCTCTGGGAATCGGGACCGGCATCAGGGGTGGACATTGCTGGGTATCTGCCAAGAGCCCCACCCTTGTGGGTCCCTGGGGTGCCCTGGTTCTGCAGCAGCTCCTGCTTTCTCTGCTCCGAGCAACTACCCATAGCAGGTGGAGGAAACCTTTGGCCCTCTGGATGTTGCTGAACTACAACTCCCATCAGCCCCAGCAAGCATGGCCAATGGCCAGATCCTAAGAGTGAGCAGATGGAGCAGCAGTTCCCTCTTGCCTGCTGTACAGATCATGGTTGTACAGCAATGCCTCCCCCTCCACCAATCACAGCCGTGCCCTGGCTAAGCACACATAGTCTCCTGTCTTTGTTACTGTAATGTTTGAAAGGACTCGTTTTAATCATGGGTTGCTAATGATGGTTTTGCATACTTTAATTCTGAGTGTTTATACTTCAGTGTTTGATTGGGATTGTTTTCTTTAGGTTACTCTTTGCCTAGCTGGTTTTTCTACATTGCAAACCTCTCAGAAGCTGATTTTTTGGGGCACTGAAGTGATTTTAAGAAAAGGCGCTGATCCTTCCTGCAGGCTTCCATAGTCCAGGGATGAAGACAAGCCCCAGGCCCTGATGTCAGCACCTGGCATTCTCCTGCAGCTACCTGGCTCCAACCCCCTCCGCCCCCCCGCCCCCCAATTGCTGATCCCTGCACTGGGAAGGAGGGCACCCATGCTAACTTTCCAGCAATGGCTCAGACCACTTGATATAGTTTGTTTCGGGCTTCTTTGGGTAACCACCTCTGCTACCCAGTAAGCTCGCAGCAGCCAAGTTGCGGTGGTGACAGTGACAACACACACAGCCAAGGGCCTCCTTAAACCTGGACAAGATGTATTAGGGAGCCAGGGAAATGAATAAGTAGTTTTTCACCAATGTTTTGGGGCTGTGTTTGTGCTGAGTAAGGTTCCCTACAAAGAAACTGCAGGAAGCAATTCTGTTTGTTATTATGGGTATAAATCACACCTTTGATCCAAGGCGCTCCCAGTGGGGGGGGGGGGGTTCTCCCCCTCCATTTTATCCTCACAACAAACCTGTGAGGTAGGTTTAGGCTGAAAGACGGTGACTGGCCCAGAGTTCACCCAGGAAGTTTTGTGGCTGAGTAGGATTTGAACTCTGGTCTCCCAGATCCTAGTCTGGCACCCTAACCGCTGTGCCACACTGGATGTCAGTGCCCCATTGCCGATTTTGCCTAATGTCTCCTTTTACTCAGAGTCTCTTGCAAGGAAGCCCTGACAGATTAGGTTGTGTGACATTACAAACTTATAGCTGTTTCCCCCACCCCAAACTGTGGCACTTTTTATTTTTCTTCCCCCCACGGCGCCCCCAGAATAAATGGCAGCTTTGCAGAAAAACAGCAACAACAACAACCAGCCACCTTATATTTTGAACTATCAGTGCCTGTTAGCCACAGTGGTTTCATTTTTTACCTCCACTGTCAGAGGCACCATTCCTCTCAATACCAGGCGCTGGGAATCACGAATGGCACGAGTTGCTGTTGCTCTAATGTCCACCTTGCAGGCTCAGCTGCGGTGAGAGCAGGATGTTGGACAAGATGGGCCATTGGCCTGATTCAGCAGACTCCAATTCCGTTCATGCAGAAGTGTACAGCTAATTTTTGTCTCTGGACTGAACAGAGCCTGTAGATTGCCTTGTGGAGTCCTTCACTCCCTTCAGAACATGGTGACACAGCCTTGCTTCCTTTAGCAGGTTTGTGTGTGCGTGCGCTACTGCCCACCCAATGGAGCGATGCCCCCTGGGTCTTGAACCCCCAAGCCCTGCCCTGGTGGCGCAGCAGGTGGGCCGGCAAAGGATAGCCAGAGCACTCCTCTGTGCCCAGTGTAGAAAGCGAGTCTGTCCTTAAAGGAGAACAGTCCCTTCCTGCAACACCCCAAGCATGGTAATGTAGTAGCAGGGGTGGCCGAACTCTCCATCCTTCCTCAGCCTGGATTGTAGAGATGGTAACTTTTCCTGGCAATAATAATAATAATGCATTAATAATAATATATTACTTATAGCCTGCCCATCTGACAAGGTTGCCCCAGCCACTCCTGGGCGGCTTACAATGTAATAAAAACACAGCAAAGCACCGCACATTAAAAAACTTCCCAATACAGGAAGTTGTGTGGTAGTTGTTTATCTCCTTGACATCTGATGGGAAGGGCGCTCCACCGGGAGGGCGCCACTACCGAGAAGGCCCTCTACCTCATTCCCTACAACTTCACTTCTTGCAGTGAGGGAACCGCCAGAAGGCACTCGGAGATGGCACATCTATCTGTGCAACCTCGGCTCTCATTACCCTAAGCAGTCCTGATCTCCCTCATGTGCCATGCAAATTATGCGCTCTTTCATCCGTGTCCCAGATTGCAGTGCAGGCGGCTTTTCGTTTCATTCCCCAGAACCCCATGGGAGCCACTGAGGACGGAGCCAAGTTCCTGTTTGCACAGCCCTGCCTCTTCATCAGCAAAGGCTCCTCGCAGATTGCATTCATTCTCAGGGCAAAACATTCCCATGGGTATCTCCTGCACGTGCCTTTCCCACTGTTTTCTCATAAAACTGGATACCTGTATGCATACTCTGCCCTCAACACAAGAAGGAAGGGGAACAAAGTTGCTGCTATCATTTCTTGTGAAGCATTTTTCTCCCTGTGGCCTGTCTCACTTGGGGGCATATAGGCCTCTGGTGTTGTTGGACTACAGCTCCCATAATCCTTTACCACAGGCTGCGCTGGCTGGGGCTGATGGGAGTTGGAGTCTAACGACGCCAGATTCAGGAATGCTGTTTTACCTCATGAGAGCTAGTCCTGACCTTTGGGCCCTCGGAGAACAATTTTTTCTGTCTTATTATGAGTCCCCTTAGCCTTCTTATCTTCAGGTTAAACGTGCTCTTCAGCCTTTCCTTGTAGGACTTGTTTTCCATATCCCTGACTATTGTTTTCCATTAAACATGTTTTTATTTGTCACAAAGGTTGGCCACGCACAAAACCCTTCATCTGCAGTCCACATATTCTACATATTTTACATATTCTTGATTTACCTGCCCATTGTGGCTAGTGAAAAGGGTCAGTGAAGTGGGCGATGCCTCGCTTCAGGAGTGAGTTATGCCCACCTCTAAAAGAGGTCCTCCCTGGACCCAGAGGCTTAAAAAAAAGGGGGGGGAGCTCCAGTCCCTTATATTCTTTATATGTAAGATGACAGTTTTTAAAAATGCAAATTCCTGGTTGGGTGGGGGAGGGTGGATATTAAACGGAATCAGAGAAGGCACTGAGGGAGGATTTAACTCTCTTCTCTGCTCCCCCTGTCAGCAACAAAACTATTACAACAGGGAGGAAATTGTAGAGAATCATAGAATTGTAGACTTGGAGGGGACCCTGAGGTCATCCAGCCCAACCCCCTGCAATGTTTAAATTGCCTCTCGCTGTTTTGACCCCTAATGCCTTCCCCTCCCCAAAGTATCCCAAAATTTTGAAGTTTGGCTCAGAGAAATACCCTGAGGATGAGTGCTCTATCTCTCCATCTCTTTAAAGTTCATCTTGTTCCTCTTTGTATTGAAATGGGCACAAGTTCTGCTCATTGGGTGTTCCCTCCAGAATTATGAAAGGAGTTCAAGGTACCTGAAAGTCTTATGAAAGCCTTGCACCACTGAATGCAACTGGCCGCGACCTTGGCAGCACAGCGAAGTGCTACCTTCATTTTAGGTACAGTGGTGCCCCGCAAGATGAATGCCTCGCAAGACAAAAAACTTGCTAGACGAAAGGGTTTTCCGTTTTTCGAGTTGCTTTGGAAGACGAATTTCCCTATGGGCTTGCTTCGCAAGATGAAAACGTCTTGCGGGTTTGCTTCCTTTTTCGTAAAACCATTAATACCCGGGGACTCCGCGCTCTGCAAGACGAAAAAATCGCAAGACGAAGCAACTCGCGGAATGAATTATTTTCGTCTTGCGAGGCACCACTGTACAGCCCAGAGAGCGTTTGGCCTCCCGCTCGGCATAACCAGTTATGCTCTGTGGGTATTTCCAAATTAGTATCTGCCTTCCAAGATGGATTAGTTATTTTGGAGCCTCAGGCTGCAGAGCTTCCTTCCTTAGTTATTAAGGCTTCCTGCCTGCCTGGGTGCTTTTTTATCTCATGTGTTTTTGCCCTTGGAAAACTAGCGGGAAGTCTAGTGTGGGGATTCCCATTTCTAGGTCACAGCCTCATGCCAGGAACAGTCAGCATTTCGAGATGATTCCAGCGGAGACTATAGAGCTACACCATGCTTTTAAAAACACATGGTTTCCCCCCAGAGAATCCTGGGACTTGCGGGGTTGTTTTTTCCCCTGCCACAGCATTGCAGCCCTGGAGCAAAGCCAGCCTGCTACCTTCTTCTCAGCCAGACTTTGTAGTTTAGTTAAAAGGGTTCTGGGAATTCTAGTTCTCTGAGGGCTGAGCTACAGTTTCTTTGCTTTAAATGTATGGTGTGGCTCGGCTAAGAGGAAGGCGCTGGGTATGCAGGTTAGCGAGGGTTGATACTCTTGTAAGGAATGGCTTTAAAAAGACAAGCAACCTATATAAGGCACCTATATAAGGATGAGGAGGAGTGATACTTCCCCCGCCCTGAAAGCTAAAGGTGGCATGGCAGCTATCATTAGTCATGGTGAGCAAACAGTTTTTATTTCTGTCTCAATTACACTATTTGTGGTTAAACATTATTTCTGGGTTTTCGATGCCCTGTAAAGGCTAGCAAAGGTGAGACCACAGTTTTTGAAAAAAGCACATACATGAATGAAAACCACAGGAAATGATGGCTCTCAGTATCACCTTTAACTCTCCTGAAAATCTGTTTGTGGTCTAAGTGGTAGCTCCCTCCCCAGAGTCAGCTGCATATTGCAGCACCATAAGAAGTCACTGTAGAAACAAGTGACTTTAAACTAGAGGCCACTGCAAATATGAGCTTTCCAGGGTGTGTGTGTGTGTGTGTGTGTGTGTGTGTGTGTCACAGTGAACCTTGTACATCCCAGTGATGAACAGAAAATGTGTCTGGGATTGCCGGTTAATGTCTAAGAATACATGAACGCTTTCAGCCCCACCCATGAAAACTGGAAATGGTCTTTGTGTGAATGTCACCATCCACCCTTGTTTCTCTTGTGGTGCTCACTGGGGCTACACTGTTTAGCAGATTAAATGTTCTACATTAGTAGATATTAAAAATAAATAAATCTGTTGATCAGGCTCAAGTGTCAGCAGGTTTGGAAACAAGGTCAGCCAACATGGTTTTTAAAGAATTCTTTATTCCTTTGTAAGAACTTGAATAAAAAATAAAGTTAAAAATACATCACTTTGAATAAACAGAGGGAAAGAACAGACCTAAGGTCCTTTAGACACACAAGATGGCTGGTTTGACTCAGCTGGGTGGAGAATGCCTTATAAAAATGTTATTTTTTTATGTGCTTACTTTGACGACATTTTCATCCTGCCCTTCCTCCAAGGGCCTTGTACTTCTTCCACCTCCATTTAATGTTCACACCAACCCTGTGAAGTAAGGTGAGATAGAGTGAGAGTGACTTGCTCAAGGTTACATGGTCAATTTCATGGCTGAGTGAGGATTTGAACCTGGGTCTTTCCAGCACGCTAAACCCCTCTGTGACACTGGCTTGAGAAAACCATTTTTTGCTACAAGTGCTTATGGAAAAATCATGGGTGGAGGCTGTGCCATTGCAGGAGAAGCATTTCCTGCTTCTTTTGCACCAAGGAAGGCTTGCTTCTGCTCAGACAATTACATAGAGCAACTATCAAAACAAAGAAAGCATCTTCAGAACTATTGTTTTATTCATCCAGGTAGACAGAATCAGTTCAGACTTGGTATAATTTATTGACTAGATTTCTTTGATCAGATTTCCACTTTAGTTTTCCAGGCATTCACAGCAGGCATCTGGGATCAGCAAGCCTCCACAGGCGAAAGCTAGCAACGACCACAGTTTGGGCATTTGCCTCTGATGTATAGTTGTACCTTGGATCCTGACGTTGGTACTCGGTACTCGGACGTTTTGGTTCCCGAATGCCTCAAACCCAGAAGTGAGTGTTCCGGTTTGCGAACATTCTTTGGAATCTGAACGTCCGATGGGCTTTCACGGCTTCCTATTGGCTGCAGGAGCTTCCTGCAGCCAATCAGAAGCCGCGCTTTGGTTTCCGAACATTTTGGAAGTCGAATGGACTTCCAGAATGGATTCCATTTGACTTCCAAGATATGACTGTACATTGTTAGGGCATGAACTCCCAGCTACCCATGTCACATGGGAATGCACACTTGCTGTGTGAATGTCTTGCAGTGTCACGAGCACTTCTGAAATCGGTTTTGTGGTTTTGTGGTGTGTCTGTCAAATGTGCCATGCAGATATTTACTTATTTTTATTTATTAAATTTGTATACCGCCCTATACCTGTAGATCTCACAACATAAAACTACAATATAAAAAACACAAAAGACATACAAAAAATATAAACGAAGACAACCCAACAATCCCCGCCTCCCACAACACACTTAAAAGGGCATTAGATGTCAATCAGCCAAAGGCCTGGTTGAAGGGAAACGTTTTCATCTAGTGCCTAAAAGTTGTACAGTGGTACCTCACGTTACAGACGCTTCAGGTTACAGACTCCGCTAACCCATAAATATTACCTTGGGTTAAGAACTTTGCTTCAGGATGAGAACAGAAATCGTGCTCCGGTGGTGCGGCAGCAGCGGGAGGCCCCATTAGCTAAAGTGGTGCTTCAGGTTAAGAATGGACCTCCGGAACGAATTAAGTACTTAACCTGAGGTACCACTGTATAATGAAGGCACCAGGTGAGCCTCTCTGGGGAGAGCATTCCACAAACGGGGAGCCTCTGCAGAAAAGGCCCATTCTCATGTTGGCCCCCTCCAGACCTCTTGTGGAGGAGGCACACAAAGGAGAGAGGCAGTCCTTGAAGAGCCAGCCCCCTCCCATGGGACTGGACTCCTATTGGCCCCAGATAGTTCGGCCAATGGTCAGAGCGGATGGGAAGTGGAGTTCAACATTATCAGGAGGGTCAGAAGTTCCCCAGATCTGTAGTAATGTGTGAAGCTGGTTCTTGGTGCCTTAATAATAATAATAATCAGCACAGCTTTACCACACAGGCAGCTTCTTGTTTTGCACCAGCTTACAGATGCAGCTCCAACAGGGGAAATGCAACACCTGATTTGTTCACCCTCTTCTCTCCCCTCAAACCAGAGATCAGCCGCAGCCTCCTGCCCCGTCCCCGTCGCCTGCTCCTGCTGCTGAACCCCTTTGGAGGCAAGGGCAATGCCCTGCAGTGGTGCCAGAATCACATCCTCCCCATGATCACGGAGGCGGACATCGGCTTCAACTTGATCCAGACAGGTGAGGTGGCAGCAGAAGGAAGGTGGCCTTCAAGGGGCAAGGGGAGTGGATGTCGTGGGGGGTAAGAACACGCAGAGCGTGGCCATGAATTTGTCTAATTCTGTTTCAAAGCCATCTAGCTTGGTGGCCATCAGTGCTTCCTGTGGATGTGGGGAGGGGAAACACAGCCTGTAGATGGATTCAAAAGTGGAGTTGGGGGGGGGGGTAGACAAATTGGAGGCGGCTGGTTCTTATTGGTGACTCTGAGCCATACTAGCTCAATGGAGCCAGCATGTTTAGGGGCAGTCTATCTTTGAATATAAGACACCGGGGGATCTACAGAAAGGGAGGGCTGCTGTCATCGTCATGCATTTGTTGTGGGGCTCTTTTTTTACCGAACTAGCTGGGCTGCCCTTAAGTACTTAAGTGAAATTCAGTTGAAAATGGGAACACAGCAATATTTGGGAACAGATACTTTTGTTTACTCCTGCCAACCTAGCAGTTCGAAAGCACGTCAAAGTGCAAGTAGATAAATAGGTACCGCTCCGACGGGAAGGTAAACGGCGTTTCCGTGCACTGCTCTGGTTCGCCAGAAGCGGCTTAGTCATGCTGGCCACATGACCCGGAAGCTGTACGCCAGCTCCCTTGGCCAATAAAGTGAGATGAACGCCGCAACCCCAGAGTCAGTCACGACTGGACCTAATGGTCAGGGATACCTTTACCTTTACCTTACTTTTGTTTAAACAAAAAACAGCAGCAGTAGTAGTGGTGGTGGCGGCTAGGCAAGAGCCATAGAACCTGTGCGCCATAAGTTCCTGGTTGAAATGTTGCCTCAGCCACCAACTTGCTAGGCAAACAGCAGCCTCAGTCCCTCTGCACAGCAACCTGTGACAAGGGGGTAATAATCCTAGATTACGGAAAGAAGGTATGCAAAGCTTCTTGAGCACTTAAATAGCTCTTAACTCCCAAGTAATCATTAGCGTTAAATGCTAGAAAGTTAAATGTATATTCATCTTCTAAATGTATGGCCTCAAAGCTTTCAATCACAGCAGCAATAAATTGTGATGCCCATGCGTTTATATTTGTATAATGTATATGTACATGCATGTACGCGCGCGCACACACACACACACACACATGCTTGCAAATATAATTTCAGCAGCAGCAATAATAATTTCTCCCAAACAGTTTGCTGTTTCCATTCACTTGTAGACAGCCGCTTAGGACAGGACATACAGAAAAGGTCAAAATTGTCTCCTGGTGGTCAGCCACTGAATCAGTTTCTTCGGGTGGGAGTGTGGCTTTGGATTGCTACTAATCTGTATGCTATTTATTCCTTTTCTGGCCCAGAGAGACAGAACCATGCCCGGGAGCTGGTACAGAACATCAACTTGGCTGAGTGGGATGGCATTGTATCCATTTCAGGAGATGGGCTGCTATATGAGGTATTGTTCACAAAGTGCTAGCCAAAGCACTGGCCTTCCAGCCTCCTGGAACCTTCCCCTTAGGCTACTCACTAGGGCCCATTCCTGTTAGTTGTCTCCTGAGTTGCCCTTTTGTGCTCCCTTAGAACTGTGGCACATAAGACCCAATTCATTGCTTTGGGGCATGTGTGTGAATGTCCTGGTGTAGTTCTTCTTCTTCTTCATCTCCCCCCTTCCCCCCAGAGTTTCTAGTCTTCATGGGACTTTCCAGGGCCCAGGACCTGCGATTTCCCTGAGAACCAGGCCTAGAATCCCCCCCCCAGCCCTCCCTTTACAAGGCACTTTGCTGGAATGGATCAAAAGCGGAAGGTCCAGCTGTCTTTACAGAAGCTTCTTTGCTCTCCCAGTTCCTTAAGTGAGAGAATTTTGGGTTTGTTGGATCATGAATTTGCAGACTGCTGTTCTTGGGTGTCCCCCCCCCCAAACACATATCCCATTTCCTGCATTATTAGGATTGTAGGTTATGTAGGATTGTAGGTTATGTAGATATGTAGGTTATCTCCTCCTTCCTTCCTTCCAGGTTATTAATGGCTTGATGGAACGGCCGGACTGGGAAGAAGCCATAAAAATGCCCCTTGGTATTCTCCCTTGTGGGTCTGGAAATGCAGTAGCTGCAGCCATAAACTTCAGAGCTGGGTAAGTGGGAAAGCTTAACAGATGTGCTTAGTCCACCTTCTTGCTTGTTTTTATTTTATTTTTTTTAAAAATTAAATTTGTATTTGTTGTTACCAAAGTTGCTTCACATTGCTGCTTTTGGGTTGTGTTTGCACTACAAAAGCTTTTCTACAAAGAAACGGCAGCAGTGATTGTATTATTTAGTACAATTTTTACCCCACCTTTTCCTCCAAGGAGCTCAAGGTGACACGCACACAGTTCTCACCCTCACAGCTTAAGCTGAGAGGCATTGACTGGCCCAAGGTCATACAAGTGAGCTTTTATGGCTGAGCAGGGATTTGAACACGGGACTCCCAGGTTCAGTACACTAACCGCTGCACCACACGGGCTCTGCTCCACACCACTTCTGGGAAGCAGGGGAGTAGGCTATACTTGGGGCTCCATCTTCAGCCGGACCTGATCTCTACTTTTGGATATGTAAAGGTGATGCATTTAAGAATCCCTGCAAACATGCACAGAGTGCTGCTTCTTTAGCTAATTAGGCTCCCACTCACCTGGTACTGGTTGGCAGGGCTCCCAGGCCAGATTGCAGTTTCAGAGCTGACTGTTCTACTTGCGGCAGTAATTTTGAGCAAGTAATTTTGCATTTTCAAGGGTAGGGAGCAAGTTACATCAGCAGCTTGGCCAATGCTGAGAACTAATTACCATAATCATGGTCATTATTTATTCTGCTTTCATCCTGCCGTTCCTCCAAGAAGTTTAAGGTAGGATACACAATTTTCCCCTTTTAGCCTCGAAACAAACCCTGTGAGTTATGAAAGTTTAATAAAAAATTAATAATAAACAAACCAACCCTGTGAGGTATAGGCTGAGGCAGAAGGAGAGGGACTGGTTTAAGGTTAGCCAGTGAGATTCTCGGATGGATGTAGATTCGAACCTGGGTCTACCCAGGTGTAGTCCAGCATTCAAGCTACACTTGTGTCTGGGACACTTTATATTAGTCCGGTCGTACCTCAGCTCCCAAACGCCTTGGAAATCGAACGTTCCAACTCCCAAACAATTGAGAACTGGAAGTGAGTGTTCCAGTTTTCAAACGTTCTTTTGGAAGCCGAATGTCTGACGGGGCTTCCGTGGCTACCGATTGGCTGCGAGATCGACTTCCAAGGTACGACTGTACACCACTCTTCATCCATAGATCTCAGGGTGGTTCACAGCATAAAGCTGCAATATAAAAACCACAAATGCATAGTAAAAATAAGAACAACAAATCAATATCCGCCCCCCCCCCTTCCACAACACATTTAAAACGGCATCAGATGTCAATCAGCCAAAGGCCTGGTTGAAGAGGAACATTTTTGCCTGACATCTAAAGGTGTATAACAGAGCTTCCCAAACTTTGTGTTGCAATATGCTAGTGTGTCAGCTGCAGTGTGTAGGTGAGTTGCACAAACCCTCCCCATGCTCCTCTGGGGCTGGAAAGGGGTTAATTTAACCTCCAGTTTGCTAGGAAAACTGAATTACTGTGTCACAAAATGATGCATGTCTAAAAAGTGTGTCTCCAACTCAGAGGATGTCCGCAGGGTCCAGGTAGGTTCATATGGAGAGAGGCGGTCCTAGAGGTATTACGGCCCTGAGCTATTTATATCTTTCTTCCTCGTTTTGCGCATGTGGCTATTGTTCTCCGGCTAAACAGAAATGTAAGTGCTACTGTTGCCTGTGGCAGATGCAGCCTCCGCACCCCACATTGTGGCAGTGTTTGTCGTCCCCCCCCCCCCCCTTGGGAGCCTCTCACCATTTGATTGCATGGGCGAGTGAGCTTCTCTAACCCTGACACATTTCTCGCTCTGTCGGGCAGGTTTGAGCAGACCTTGGGCCAGGAGCTGCTCACAAACTGCACTCTCCTGCTTTGCCACGGGGCAGTGACCCCCTTGGACCTGGTGTCAGTCACAACCGCGTCGGGTTCCCGTTCCTTCTCCTTCCTGAGCGTGGCCTGGGGCTTCATCTCAGACGTCGACATTGAGAGTGAGAAGTTCCGGCACATCGGCCCAGCTCGCTTCACCTTGGGGACGATGGTCCGTCTGGCCTCCTTGAACACTTACCGGGGCCGCCTCTCCTACCTGCCCGCCCTGGAGGGCACAGCCCACCGCCCCATCTTGCGCAGCATCACCATGGCGGCCAACGGGAGCCTCCCCTTCCAGCACGGGCCGCTCCACCGCACCGTCTCTGACCTGGGCCTGTGCAAGGAACGCCACGCCCTCTGCTTCCAGGAGGTGGAGCCTGCCGACGAGCCCACCCCCTCGCCCAGCTCCCCACCCTCTTCCTCCAGCTTCCACTCTTCCAGCTTCAGCTTCGAGAACCTGTCGGAGGAGCTCGTGGCTGACCGCAGGGAGACGCGGGAGGCCGGGCTGCCCATGACCGCGCCTGCCGTCTCGCTGTCTCCCCGGCAGGTGCACGGCCCCCCAGACGAGTTCCTGGCACCTCTGGACCAGCCAGTGCCCAAGTCGTGGGTGACAGTGGAGGAGGACTTTGTCTCTGTGCTGGCCATCTACCAGTCTCACCTGGGAGCCGACCTGTTCATGGCACCCTTTGCTTGCTTCGACGACGGCCTCATCCATCTTTTCTACATCAAGGCGGGCATCTCCCGGGCAGCCCTGATCCGCTTGTTCTTGGCCACGGAGAAGGGCACTCACTTTGACATGGAGTGCCCGCACTTCATCCACATTCCCGTCCGGGCCTTCCGCATCGAGCCCCTCACTCGCAAGGGCATCCTCACCATTGACGGAGAGAGAGTGGAGTACGGCCCCATCCAGGGGCAGATCCACCACTCGGTGGCCAATCTAATCACCGGCGTGAACCAGGTGAAGATCACAGCATTCTGACCCAGGATGCGGGAGCACTTCGCAGATCTGACGTAACTTTCGTTCTCTTCTGCCCCTTTGCTGCAAAGAGGGACCCTGAGGCTTGGGATCGGGGGTACTGTCTGTGTGGGTAGCGGGTGGGCGTTCTGACTTGCAGTGCCCCCTCCAGCCACCCAGATGGCAAGCTGCTTAAAACCTCCCTCTGCTCTTCTAGGCCTTGGCACACACATACCATATATTCCTTTAATGAGCCTTTGGGTGGCAAGTCTTGCCCACTCCCCATGATCCTCTGCTGCTGTCCATGCAACCTTTTGAATGTTGACCTCCTCCTTCCTTCCTTCCTTCCTCACCCACCTGCATAGGCCTGGTTTTGCCAGCCTGTTTTACATCTCCCATCCAGAAGGAGCAGCTTGGCTACAGGACCCTTGGTGTGGTTTGGGTTGAGAAGTGATGTAGGCTTTCCTCCCCTACAAGGGCCCACCATCCTCTCCACCTTGTTCCTTTTTGGGGAGGCCCTTCTATTCCACTTTTCCAACCACTTGTCCCAGAGACGGGGGACACCAGCGCACTACCCTGCTTGCCAGTCTGGGGCAGTAACACTGAAGACTCCGATCCCTTTGCAGCTCATGGTTCCGGAACATGTCTGAAGTGATGGGGAGAGAGATACTGGTGTGGGTTGGAGAGATGAGTGGGGCACTGAGTGGACTGGGGAAATGCACATTCCACACCAGCTTTCCTTCAAGCCGTGGGGCCAAGAGTCGTGTCCCAATTTCTAGTCTTGTTCTCTCTCTCTCTCTCTCCACTCTTTTTGTGTCTTCTGCTGAACCACACACTTCTCTCCTGCTAATTGGGAGCCCCCTGACCCCTTTGAGGCCACCCTCTCTTCCTGAACTTGCAGCCCCTTTTTGCCTGTGGTTCACAAGAAGCCACTTAGAGAACACTAAGCCTTGCTTGCTGCTCCTCGTCTTTCTACGGTCTGCTCAGCCAGGGTGGGGGTGTATGTGAAAGCAATGAGACCACTGTAGCAGGGAGTTGAATGTAAGAGGCAGCCCACAAAACACTAACTTCTATTTGACACCACCGCCCCTCCTCTTAAACCCTTAACTTCAGAACCGAAGGCAGCTGTTTCCCCTCCTCTCTTTGTTTACCCTGGGAAGGGAGATCTGCCATCTTTCTTTGGAGTTGTGTTTGGTTCTTTGGCCACCTCTCCTTCAGAGGGCGACCAAGGACATTTAGGGCAAAGAAGGGACCACTTTCTCGACAGCCTTCTATGGCTCCTTTCTAGCCAGCCGGAGGGGTAGTGAAAGGGGATGGGACTGACCCCCAACCCCTGCACTAATGACCTCCAAATCTGGCTCTCTCTAGGAATAAACTTGATGAATGTAACTGGAATTTTTTCTTCTTCTCACGGGTGGGGGCTTAACTTTGGTAGGGCGGTTTGTTATTATTCTTTTCTCCCCACTATGTGGGGGTTAACAAGCAATTAAAATGATCCAATACTGTAATGGATATGTGTGTGTGTGCGTATATGAAATGATGTTCACCATACATGTATTTGTCTGTGTCTCTTAAGAGATGTCGAATCGGGAGATTTAAGTTGGCAAATTCCACCGGCAAAACTTTTCCCCACTTCCTCATGGGAGAAAGCCTGTATATCAAAGGTCGAGCTAGTGGGTGGACGTCTAGGCCAGCACTGGAGCAAAACATAATAGGGTTCCTAATTTGCTGAAAGTCCCACATTACTTCCTTTGTTCTGTCCTTTCTCTTCGCAGAGTACATTGTTAAGCGTGACTGTTTTAAAAGGCGGTTAGAAAGATTCGCAGAGGATAAGGCCATCATTGGCTCCTCCTCACAATGCCTCCAGTATCCAAGCCTCTGAATCCTGGCTGCTGGGGAGCATGAGTGAGAGAGTGCGGTTGTGCTCATGTCCTGTCTGTGGGCTTTCCACAGGCATCTCTTTAGCCACTGTGGGACACCATTTGCATCTGAAAAAAACAACTTTGCAATGAAAGGTGGAAATGAGATTCTTCCCTGCAGTGGACACATCAACACCATGCATTGAAAGCACCACAAAACCAATTTAAACAGTTGTGGCTTTCCGCCAAAGACTTCTGGGACCTGTAGTTTGTTAAGGGTGCCAGGAGGTGATGGAAGGGGGTGGGAAAGGGGGACTGATCCTTAAACCATTCTGGGAATTTTAAACTCTGTGAGGGGAATAGGGACGGCCTACCAACGCTCAGCACCCTTCACAAACTACAGCTCCCAGAATTCTTTGGGGCAAGCCATGATTGTTTAAAGTGGTGTGGTGGTGTTTTAAATGTAAGGTGTGAATGTGGCCTAGGTAGGCCTGGACTTGAGCCATTGGCTGCTCTTTGTTAACACGACTGCTCACGGTCCTGTTAGGTTAACAAGCAGTTTTTACGTTCTTTAGCTGCTGGTTTTTGTCTTCACTCTGAATGTAGCTGGAGAAGTGCGTGTGAGAGAGAGAGCAGGTTTTATTTACAAAGGAAAGGCCATCCTGCAAAGTTTCCATCTCACAGAAACCTCCTGAGAGCCAGGCTGTCATTTTGATCCCTGTAATCGGAGCATACGAATGACACTGTTGGGAGGCAACACAGAGACCTCTGCCTGCCACAGCAAGGAGGGCGGCTTCCACTCTGGGAAAAAGACCCTCCGTGGCAGTTGCTTTCTGGTGTTTAGGTGGCATGTAAGGCCAACTCAGGGGGAAACGGGGGGAATTCTGGGATCCACTGACGTTAGTGTGGGCTTAAATGACTGCTGTATGAAAAGGAAAGGCAGTCGAAGGGACCAAGATTTTTTATTTTCTTTGTTCATGTGAAAGTTCCTAGGTATTTTATTAGTAATACTTTAGCTTGCCCTATTTTCCACTCTCTCCCTATTTCCCACAAGTTGCTAGTGGGAGCTGGTGAATCCATCACTAAGAAGTGTTGATCACAAAAGGGCAGATCCATACTTTTAAAGCACCGTCAACACACATTCACAGCACATGGCCTTCCCACCCCCACCCCCACCCCCACCCCCACCCCCACCCCCAAGAATCCATGGAACTGCAGTTTGTTAAAGGTGCCGGGAATGGTAGCGCTCTGGGGAGACGGACTACAGTTCCCATGATTCTTTTGGGAAAGTCGTGAGCATTTAATGTGCTCCACAGATCTGGCTTTTGGGCGGGAGAAATGAGGAAAGGACGACAGAACTGTGTGTGTCAATGTATGAAAGCGTTGGCTCACAGCCGTATTAAGCGGGGCCACGAAGCAAGGGATGATTGTCTCTTGAGAGGGTTTTCTACTGTCCAGATAACAATTGTGCAGAGCCACCCAGCTTCTGCAGCTCGCCAGCCCTGTGTGGGACTTCCAGGGCCCTCACCAAACTTTGCTGCTTGCCTGGGACTGCAAAAACAGGCAGTGGGAGATGTCCTCAGGCACGCAGCAGGCCACAACCCTCACCCAGCCTGCCTGGTTACAAGGCGGAACACTTGCTTCCGTGGGCCTGAGCCACCTCTCTCCCCACACCCCTTTTAAATGTATATTATATAACTCTTATTTGTGGCTTACCTCATAGGCAGTGTCTTAGGAAGCATCGCTTCTCTGTTTGCTGCTTGTTGCACTTTAAAAACAAACAGATATTTCCTATAATGTTGCACAGTCTTAACTTTGATTACCGTAGCTTTAAATACTTGTTCCAGCATCAAAAAGAGTAGCTTTAGAATCGCCCTGAGGAGATCCGGTTCACTCTCGCAGCGCCAGCGCCTGCTCCAGATCCCGCAAGAGGGGGGGGGGTTGTCCTTCTTGTCGCAAACCCCACTGTCCGAAATGGGGAGGACAATGTAGCTGGAGGGTGGCACTTATTCTTGCTCCTGTCACCGGTTGTGCTCTTGGAGAGGGTTGGGAGAACAGCAGTGACACCGAGGAGGAGCAAAGCCCTGGATCCCCCTCCTGGGATATGGGCCTCAGCTGGTGACTGTCAATTCCAGCACTCGGCACCACACTCTGTTGTCCCCTCAGAAACACTTTTTGTTCTGGTGGGAGGGAAGTTCAGCAATGCAGAAATAAATTGGGGGTTTTTCAGGATCAGGACTTGTGGGCAGAATTCTTGGTGGAGCAATATTCAGGGTTATGTCCAATGTTTCACACCCATTATGGACATAAATTTCAGCGAGTCTGAGCAGAATTTAGTGGCATACAACCCTCAAGGTTTGCCCTCACTCGCTTAGCAATCATCAAAAATTGTTATCAGATATATCCACTGGAAGAACACAGGATACCACCCCCTCCTTCAAAGTAGTAATGCATACGAGCTTGGTATTTATATATTTTGGGGGAATAGAATGCAAAATATACCAAGGAAGAAATTATTCAGCTGCTTATTGCTCTTAATTTATTCTGGAGCCTGTATAATCGCTGCTCTTAATTTTAATGTATAGATCTGTGCTGGGGTGTTAATAACTTACCCTGAGCTACTCATGTGTTTGGTAGAGGTTTACAAGGTTGCCTTACAGCTCTTTCCATCCCTTGTCGCATCTCAACCTCATTGTCCTCACTGTTAACATCTTCATGTCTGCACAAGAATGCTTAGCTCAGAGAAAATAAACTGGCAGGCAAGACTGTGTCTTTTAATCTGGGACCTGCTGCATGTTTAACTGGCTGAGATTTCTAGCACTGCTGTTGTTAAACAACCAAGGTTCTAGTCCCTTGTGATAGCAGAGAAACGTTTTTGAACACAGGCAAATATGGCAAATGGTTTTGGAGATTTATTTATTTTTTAGTGCAAGGCCTGAAGTTGGTGAAGGGGTAGAAGCATGTCTGAAGGCGTATTCTCCTAAATCAGATCGTAACCAGTCGAGCTGTCATGGCTCCTGGCCAGGAAACTCAGGGACTGGGGTTCTGTGAAGGAGGTGTACATCTTAACAAACAATATTCAGCCACCTCCTCACACTGCGGCTTGAATCAGTTTCATTTGTGGGGTGGAAGCTTATGTAACTCATTTAAAAGAAGTTGTAGAAAGCGAGTTCTGATGCATAGCCGTGCCCTTTGCAACACAGAACTCTTTGCTGCGCAAAATGTTAACACAGCTAATTCTAACCTATTGAAAGGTTCCTGATAAAAGGGACCAGTATGATGTAGGAGTTAGTGGGTCAGATTTGTATTGGGAGAATCACTCTGAAATCCGCACTCAAGATCTGTGATCTTTGCCTGATGGCCTGCTCTCAGCCTTAGCTACTTTAGAGGGTGGTTGTGAGAATAAAAAAGTAAGGAGGGACCATAATATATACACTATCCGAAAATAATTAGAGGAAAGGTGGGATTAACTAATTAGGGGAGGGGCCCACTGCATGTTCTGAAGGAATGCGATGCAGCAGCCAGCTACTTGGGGTCACTACTTGGAAGGGAGATCAGCTGGAGACTCCAACATTTGACTGCATGGTGCTGATAATGCCACGGTTGCAGGCTTGATCCCCGTATGGGACAGTTGCATATTCCTGCATTTGCAGGGGGTTGGACTAGATGATCCTCAGGTTCCCTTCTAACTCTACAGTTCTATGATTCTTTGGATGAAGGCAGGATCTAAATGAAATGGGGGACGACGACTGCAGGCCTATATCCACTTCAGTGGCATAGTGTGGGTTGTCAGCACCTGGGGCAAGGCAAGTAATTTGCGCCCCCTAACCCGTGGATTTGCGCCCCCTAACCCCCAGATGTTGCGCCTGGTGCGGCCGGCCCCCCCTGCACCCCCCACGCTACACCACTGATCCACTTACCCAGAAGCAAGGCCTGTTGGGGTTAAATGGGGCTTCTGTGTAAGTGTGTCTAAGAGTGTGTTATAAATGTGGCCAAATGCACTTGCTGGATAACAACACACTTGGCAATCTTTGAGGGGAACACAAGATCATGGCAGCAACAATGGAACAAGCAGGTGGTGCCCAAGCTGCTGCTGGAGTCCTCAACTTTGCGAGCACAAAGCATGATGGGAACTGTAGTTTTTGGGACTCCAGCCCCCTGTGACATGGGAAATGGACTGACTTGCCTTTAATAGACTGTCAGGGCACAAAGCTTGTAAGCTGCCGCCGAAATTATCTCACTTCTTTTAAAAATGCCTCATTTTGATCCAAAATAGCCAATGGTTTCTCTATAAACCAAGTTGCAAATGTTAATGCTTGAGCTCAGTGCGAGAGCTCTGTGTTGACCAGCAAAGCTTGTTTGTTCTCAACAGATTTTTTTGGCTCAAGATACAGGCCTGTCCTTTGACTATTTGCTGTCTACATCTTCAAGCTGCTACAAAAAAAGATGTGTAGGCAGTTTAATAGGATAGGGGTGATGCATTGCCCTGTCTTATTGACCCTGCAGCTGCCCTCCCTCCTGGCCTCCTCTCCACAAATCTAAACACTGCTGCATAAATGTAAGCGTATTTTAATATCATTTAGGCTGCAGTGTAGAAATTGGGGTGGTGATCTGGCCTGGGAACGATGTTCAGCATTGCCTGTGAGCCCCATCAACCTTGTGGGTTTTTTTGTGCATCAGATCTGTGACTGTGTCCATTCCAAGCTCATTGCACTTTTCCTCATCTTCCTCCCTCCAAGATCCCATGTCCTGTGGGTGCTGCAACCCATAGCATCTTTGACTGGAGAAATGCAGCCTTGGTTTGGGTTGTTTATATGTCTGTCTGAAGTGCTGTACTGGTTAACCTTTATGTCTGCAACTGCCTCCTGTGTGTTGCCTGTCAACGAGATAAATGTTTAAAATGAAATAAATAAAAATAAAACTCCCAAAAACTATGCAATAAAAGCAATAGCATGGATATCCATCTCCTTGTTTTTTCCTGAGTGCCGCAGGGGATTCAGCTGTGCTGGGCCAGGCAGAAGGAGACCCATCCATAGCTTCTGTTACGCTAATCACCGGTTTCGTCATGGGCCTGGGTGGGTAGAAGACAGTGGCTTTAAATTAGCCTGATGTCTGGCAGATACTACTACCCTGCTTTGTTCTTCAGATAGGGAGATAGATCTTGCACAACCTTTGTTTGCAAGACTTTAGACAAGTCTTGCAGGTAGTTTATAGCTCATCACTTAGTTGGAATGCTTTAGAACAGCCTCTACTGGTCACAGGGGCAGAGGAAGGGGTGGGGTGCTGGCTGCCCCAGGTGTTGCCACTCAGGGGGGTGACAAAACGCCAGGCGGCACTCACTGCAGGGCCTGCAAGCTGCCCAAACGGTCCACCTGCTGCCTTCCCCGCCCCCAGGGTGGCTGAGTGGGAGGAGGCAGGCAGACTCCGGAGGCCCTGTGGTGCACCCTGCCCCTATGGATGGCTCGCATCGCCCCTGGGCGCACCACCATGGGTGCCCAAGCGACTTCCTCCGCCGCTGATTGGGCAGCTTGGGGTGAATGGGGTTTTAGAGTGAGGGGGTAGTACTTCTGGTGGGGGTACCTGCTACTTCTGGGGTAGCTTGTCCATCTTTGGTCCCCAGCTTGCAGTTGGTGCTCACCTGTGGCTCCTCGAAGCTGGGAAATGGCTTCGACTGGCTGGCTAAACCAGTTGAGGGTAGCCAATGGGTCTCAAACCCTCGGTGAGTTAGGGGCTTCTCCTGCATGCGAAGACGGGCTCTGGCAGATGAGGGGATGAGACCAATAGTGAGTCCAAGATGGCGGTTTTCGCATGTGCGGTAGAGGGAAGTGAGGGGCAAGTGGGGCCCTTCAACCTGGGAAGGTAGCCCATCTAGAAGGAACACGCCTCTGCTGCCTTGTGGAATATCTTTGGGAGATTAAAAGGCTAAGAAGTAGCCCCTACACGAATCTGGAGTGGATGGTGCCTTGTGTGCCTCCTTCCGCTGACCCCTGCAGCCAAGCTGGTGACAAACGTGTTGCTCTGCTTTCCTTCGGACCTCATCAGTGAGGCTGAGATGAGGGTCTTGTCATCTGGGCAGCCCAGGACCTCCATACCTGCTGCCCAGGACTGCACCCTGGGAAGGTCACTTTGTTGCTGTTAACGCAGCAGCTTGGCTTCGCCCCTGGAGGTGCACTCCATTGTCTCGAGAGAGATGGGTGCTCCAAACAACTACTGGGCTTCTTCAAACCATGTGCCCATTTCCTTCAAAATGAAGTCTGCATTGAAAGACTGAAATTCCCAGTGTCTCACTTTGGGCACCAGGTGGCAGCAGTGCTGTGGTAATTGGTGCATTAAAAAACACACACACACAAAAGGTAACTGTGGGAATTGGATGAAGAAATCTTTCGCAGGAATTGACAAACTCTGCTTTCAAAAGGAACGTGCGCCAATTATGCACCTGCATATGCAACTAAGCCAAAACAGAAATCCTACGTATTTCTCAGTGCTTAAATAAATATTTATTTATTTTGTTAAGTAGATAAAAGAAAATGGTAGGAGTGGATGTGACCATAGTGATGAAGTTTGACCTGGTAGAAGCTCAGCCAGAGTCTCTGTTCTGTAATCCTTAACATGAAGTGCTCCTCACTTGCAATTATGGAAGGTTTGGTGCATCTTATTTGTAAATATTCTCTCCCAATTTCTGGCTGCATTTACACCCAGCCTTTCCTGATCTGATTCTATTATTTATTATGTTATATTCTCACTGCCATCAGTGGCTGGTCTGTCCTGAATTATATCCACCCTCCACCCACCCAGTGCACATTCAGAAGTGTGCTTACTTTGGAATCAGCGCTGCTCATGCACCCAGCCCCTGGGCAGCATCTATATCAAAATGCCAGCCTGTACCTTCTCTGTTTCTAACATTTTAAGTCCAATGGTAAATCCTCAAAGTCAGTGGTTTCCAAACTCCCCTCCACCAAGCATTGCTTGACAGAACCGCTGAATGGTTTTTCCTACTGTTGCAGCAATTGCTACGTGCTGTGCAAGATGTTGCATGGTTCTGAACTGTCTTTTTATTGCTTCTTTTATTTCTGATCTTGTATTGCAGTTTCCATTCCTTAAAATTCAAATGCAATGCAATACAAGAAATAAAAGAAGCAATAAAAATCAGTACAAATGTTTCATGTGGACATGCTGCAAGCGAGCCGAGCGCATCTTGTGGGAATTCCTGCTCTTGAATTCCCATGATACATCGGCAGTCGCTGTTATGCAAAAGCTCACTGGGGTAGGACAAATGTCCTGATGTTTGAGTGGGTAGTCTCAATCTCTACACCCACTCCTCACCTGAGCAGTTTAGCAATTTTGCCTCCAGCCATCTCAGGCACAAAACTGAGGTGTTGCTGCATGCCAAAGATATATGGCTGTTTCAGAGCAGCTTATTTTCCCCCAAGATCACCACCCAGTAAAATGTGAGGGATTCTCATGGAGAATGTAATCACAGTACACATCTATCAGGCTTCTGGGGGAGGGGGCAAAATCTTTTGCTAAGTCTTTCGTCACTTTTGAATGGGCAGGCTAAACAAACAAACAAAAGCTGTTGTGCAAGTATTTACTATTAAAAAGAACACAACAAATGGAAATGGACATTTCCACCCACCTCCCCCCAAGTTTGTATTTTGCCCACTGTTTTGTGTGAAGCATCATAACCAAGGCTGGTAGTCTTTGTTCTTGCACACTTCCTGGGATTTAAAAAATGTGTGTGCCCACATGTGCAGAAATAGTGGTACGCATGCCCAGAATGGAAAAAAGTAGCAGAAAGAATGGCCGAAGCCCGAGGAACAGAAATACAATATACATACCTAGTCCAAGCTTCCTCATCCTTGGCCCTCCAGATGTTTTGAGACTACAATTCCCATCATCCCTGACCACTGGTCCTGCTAGCTAGGGATCATGGGAGTTGTAGGCCAAAAACACCTGGAGGGCCGAGGTTGAGGAAGCCTGTTCTAGTCACTTATGTGGACAGCAAGTATCAGAGCAGCAATGAATACTACTCGGCTGAGGCAGGCATGAGAAAGCGAGGAAGCTTGTGGGCCACGGAGGAAATTGGGGGGAAAATAAAATCAGATTTTGTGACACAGTTGCAAAACAAGGTCCCCATCTAAAAGCACCCAGTGATGACATCTTCTTGCAATTTGCACTTTCTTGTCAGTGTGGTTAGTGTGCTGGGCTAGGACATTGGGGACCAGGGTTCAAATGCCCACTCAGCCATGATTCTCACTGGGTGACCTTGGGCCAATCATTGTCTCTCCGCTTAACATACCTCACAAGGGGGAGTGTTAACTGAGGTGGAGGGGAGAGCCACATACACCACCTTGAGCTCCTTGGAGAAAAAGGTGGGATATAAATGCAACAAATAAGCTCTATTTTCCAAACTTAGGTTTGCAACTGTTTTGGGACTACAACTCCCATCATCCATAGCTAGCAGGACCAGTGGTCAGGGATGATGGGAACTGTAGTTCAAAAACAGCTGGAAGCCCACGTTTGGGAAACCCTGCTCTAGACACTGCCCACCCACCCACCTCTGTGCATGATATAAATGTAATAATAAAATAACACATAAAAAAGAAAACCAGTCTCTCTCAATTTATACACACCAACCTTAATACAAGGTCTCCTCACAAAGGTGGTTTGCAGAATCAGTTTGGGAACTGAAGGCCCAATGACTCCTACGCAGGCTTGCTCCATCTTGTAAGGCAGGTGTGGGAAACTTTGGCCCTCCAGATGGACTACAATGCCCATCATCACTGACCAAGCTGGCTAAGGGTGATGCGAGCTGGGAGTCCAACGTGAGGACCACAGGTTCCTCACCCCTGGCCTAATGAAACATCGGAAGCTGGTGATAGGGGCAAGCTGGGCTTTTTAGAGGATGCTGATGGGCTACAGCTTAGTGGCAAGGCATCTACTTGGCCTGCATGCAGCATGTGCCCAGCAACTCTAGGTAAGGCTGGGAATGTCCGGTCCGAAATCCTGGAGAGCCGTTGTCAGTGTAGGTGAGTGGTTCCTAATACTTTCTCCCCCATGGATCTCTTGAGAATAGCAGAGGGCTGCTTAATGGTTTTATCTGCTTGTTGCAGCGACTGCAATGCCCTGTACCAGATAGATGCGCAATTTTTAATTGTGTTTTTATTGCTATAATCAACAGAATTACGATTAGAAGCAGAGAGGAATCTTGAACACAGGAATGTACCCTCTCCCATCTTCAACCGCAGCCACACACATCACAGGCCACCTGAATGAACCTTGCAGACCGCTGGTGGTTCAATGACCTCTCTTTGGGAACCCCTGCTGTAGACAATACGGAGCTGGATGGACCAATAGTCTCACTTAGTACAATGCACTTCCCTGTGTTTCTGTCTCTTTGTCCCCTGCTCTGAATGCCTGAAGCCCAATCTCTGCTGCAAAATGGGCAGGAATGTGCAAATCGGCACAAGTTGCAGAATTTAGTTGTCTTTGCACAGAATGCTAGTGGGTTCCTCCTCCTCTCCCACCAATGAACGTAGCTTTTTTCCTTTAAGTCTCCTTTTACCTGTTACAGCAGGACATTAGCAAATGATAAGGAAACAACACCTTTCCGTAAATGAGTGGAACAAAGAACCCCAGAAATGGCTGAGGCTGATGGGACTTGTAGTACAGCAAGAGGAAGGCACTAGGTTGGTAAAATCTGAGCCGCGCACAGAAAGGTTAATACAAACAACACAAAAGATATCGGGTTTTGTTCGTTCTTTTTTTAAAATGCTGTCTTTCTTTATTCCTAGTTTGCTCATGGTATACAACTGTGTAAACATCCTTTCGAAATAAAAGCCTTCCGTCAAGTCCGGTGGTTTCATCCCCCAAAGTCTTCAGCAACACTGTTACATGGAAAATTAAAAAGACTAGGAACCTCCCCAAAAGGAGATAAAAATACCGTATTCCCCCTCCCCCTTACCCCCCCATTCACTTTCTGTACGAAAGAACCATCCTTTCCCCAGTTAAGAAGAACATAGTTTGTAATCTCTCAAGTCTCTCCTGGAGCCTCTATATATACTTTTTGCTTTACAAAAAAAGAGAAAATTATATATATATTTATATATATGTTCATATTTATGGAGGGTCACCAATGAGGTTCTGTGTTTTTCGTTTTTCTTTTACTTTTAGTTTCTATACATATGACATACATCAGACAGTGTTGGACACAAAACATGAGGGAGAGTGTGGTGTGGTGGAAGGGGGGAAAATAACAGAAACCATCACTTGCCTTTTAACTAAAAACAGGTATAATAGTAATAATAAGATAATCGTAATCATTCAACTAACAACCCATACACCTGCCCTCTGACACAAAGCCCCTTTTGTCCAATTGTGGAAAAAAAATATTGAGTGCACAACCCGTTTTTTCTTTTCTTTTTTCTAATTTGGCATTTCGCAGGCAGAAGTCTTGACGTTTACTGGTATCAAAAGGAAGAGAGAGAAAAACAACGCTCCTGTGTCCTCTTTTTTCTCAGGGTGCCAGGCCTCCTCTAAGTTCTCTTTGCAAAGGGTGCAGCGGGAGGAGGGCGTAGTGGTTCGATACCCGCTGCGAGATGGGAGCCCAGAACGGCTCGGGGGTGGGGGTCCACTTTTGCAGCCTTCTCGTGTCCTTCCCCACCAACCCTGACGAAAGAGTTGACGGGAGAAAAATGAGAAAGGAGTCGAAGGAATTGTGTGCAGAAGAAGAAGAAGAAATGTCCACTGAAAAGCGATGCTGTCGGAAGAAAAAAGCAAGCAAGCACAGGCACCCTGATGCCTCCTTGGGCCAACTGTGTCACTGAGCCAAATGCCACAACAGGGCAAGCAGAGGTGAGTAGCTGCAGCAATCTGGGGCTGAATTCTGCCGTTTGGAGAGAAAAGTCTGCCAACGAACCAAACTCTAGCATGTATGTGGAGAGAGAGAGAATGGGTACTGTGTGCACGTGTGTGTGTGTGTGTGTGTGTAATACATCTTCCAGTGTGCTACAGAGCCCTTGTGTGTTTGCAGTGTGTCTCGTGTGCCTACGATGCCCAGTTCAACGTCTCCCAAGTCACTGCCCTTTTTCTTGGCGAGGGTCAGCTCAGGCCAAACCCAGGAAGTCTTATCCCTTCTGTCGAGTACCTGGAGCACGGCAGTCCCCGCACGTGGGGAATCGTCCGTCTCGGGACCTTTCCCCTTATTCCAAACATCTGTTGTTTGATTATTTGTTTGCCCGGTTCGGGAAGACGGGGGTCAGGGTTGAAAAACCAGGGTGGCCCCACCGCGTCAGAGCGGTGGAGCGGTGGAGAAGAGCGCAGCCGTCTGCTGCCGCGGGCCTTACAAGGTGCCGTGCTGCGATTCGTACTTGGAGAGGATGCTGCGGTAACGGGTCAGTTCCTGGCGGATGTTGGCCACTTCCTGGCGCAGGACGGCGTTCTCCTTCTCCAGGAAGGCTGCCCGGACCGTGATCTGGTTCTCCTTCAGGCGGCGGGCGTCCCGTGAGCGTTTGGCTGCTTCGTTGTTCTTGTACCGCCTGTTCCAGTATTTCTCGTCCTAGGTAGGAGAAACAAAACGAAACAGGTCAGTGTGGGCTTGTGAAGAATCGGCTCTCTTTTGGAGGCCACAAATTGCTGTTTATTATTTTAATAAATCTACTTTTTGTCCAGGGAGCTCAAAGCTCTCCACCCCCGTTGTTCAGCCAGGACACAGAGGTCCATCTCCGAGGGCCTTCTGGAGGTTCCCTCACTGTGAGAAGTGAAGCTACATACAGGGAACCAGGCAGAGGGCCTTCTCGGTAGTGGCGCCCACCCTGTGGAACGCCCTCCCATCGGGTGTCAAGGAAATAAACAACTATCTGACTTTTAGACGACATACGAAGGCAGCTCTGCTTAGGGGAAGTTTTTAATGTTTTGTGTTTTTAATATTCTGTTGGAAGCCACCCAGAGTGGCTGGGGAGGCCCTGCCAGATGGGCAGGGTGTAAATAATAGTATTATTATTATTATTATTATTATTACTATTATTATTGCATGATTCCCAGGCGATAGTCCACCTGGGCACTGAACAGGGTCAGACCTGCTTAGTTCCAGCAGGGCGGCTGTACTACTTGCCTTCATACGGTGTTCTGGACTTATAATATAAGCAAGAAGGGGCAGGAAAGCTGCTAACTTTGATGACATGCTTGCAGGTCTTGCATGTTCCTATGCTAAAATCAAAAGAAAAGAGCAGCAGAGGTATTTCAAGCTGCTTCTCGCTCTTTCTCCTGCATTTCTCCATATGAACCTTGTATACAAATTTAATAAATAATAATAATCTGTCACCTACTAGCGCCCATTCTACCCCAGCATCTTGGAACTGTTTGCATCCCAACTAGTCTTAGTAAGAACTCTTTGAGATTTGGTGCCTGAGTATGCTTTCTTTCCCCTCCCCTTCCATTTTTCCTTTTGTGACTTATTTTTTAGATGTTAAACTGAGGACAGGAAATGTCTTCTCTTTTTTTAATACTAAAAAAAAAAGTTCAATAAGGCACTTGGGGAGGCTTATTGGCTAAGAGAGAGGTGCAAATGCTATAGGTCAGGTGTTGGGAACCTCTGCCCCATCAGATGCAGCTGAACTACAACTCTCCCCCTCCCCAATCCCAGTAAGTATGACTACTTCTCCTGGTGTGGTGATGTAGCACACAGAGGACTGAGTTCGAATCCACCCACAGCCACAACACTCAGTTAGTGACTTTAGGCCAGCTTCTGTCTCTTGGCAAAGTGCATTTCTGTGCCTCTTTCTATCTATCTTTGTATATTGGTGGCAGCACATCGTTCTGGAATCTCGGACAGAGATTGACATTCCCCAAAAGAACACACATACTTCTTGAAAGAACACATGCACAGTCATGCATGCGCAAACACACCCTTTCCTGTCACCGCTTGACAGAATACGCATGGACACGCTACTTGCCTTTGAGACACACAATGCCAGACAATCATCCATACCCGCCAGCTCAGAAAAAAGGTTTGTACCCAGCAGTGCATTTCCCAGACAGCCTCTCTCCCGCCCATAACATTGTCACCCTGCAGCTGGCACATGAAAAAACGCTAAACCCCAGAGAGAAATTCACTGTCCTAGCCCTGCCACCAAAACCCCTGGTGGTGGAAACCAACCTTCAGGCAGGCACTTTGGGTCAAAGGCATTACACTGGGGTGTCACATCTGTCTGCCTGTCTCCTAAAAAGCAGCGGCTGGGACCATGGTGTGGTTGGGTTTTCTTGATATTAATGTGGTCAATGGTGCTACTCAAAGGTGTGTGTAATTATAACCTGCATGGCAGCACATCTGTGAGCTTTCGACAATTCAGCACACCTGAGGTATCTTAACAATTTAACTAATTAGCAGGGAGAGTTTACCTATTGCACCGAATGCAGTGCTGTGGTAGGGTAAACTGGTTATTTGAAAACTGTATTTAAGTTGATCAAGTGTGTACAGTTATAGAATACTGTTAGGGAATGCTGTTGAGTACTATTGAGGAAAGGTGGTGAGAAGGGGTGTTTTGCAGCTCTTTGATTATTCTTTAAAAACAAAGATGAGCAAAGATATTGCAGGCAAGCTTTTATTCCATCACCCCAGTCACTGCGCACACTCGGTTGGCATAGATGGCCAACAGGTGCTGGGGGAACAGGGATGTTTTGCCTAGCCTGTTTTCTCAGGCCACATTCACGTTATGTGTTTAAAACGCTACTTTATTTCAGAAAATAAAAAAAATGTTGTGATACCACTTTAAACAGTCATGGATCACCCCACCCCCCCAAAAAAGGAATTCTGGGAGCTGTAGTTTGTTGAGGGTGCAGAGAGCTATTAGAAGACTCTTATTCCCAGAGTCCCCTGTGAGCAGGGACTGATTGGTTTAACAATCTCTGGAGATTGCAGCTCTGTGTAGAGCATGCAGTCGAAAATGGGAGGGTTTGGGCAGCAAGCCTAGCTCTGCCCACTCACGCCAGCGGATTCCACCCAAATCTTGTCGAGCGACACATGCCTCAGTGGGCAGGGTCACAGCTGGTACACCGTAACCTTGGCTATCGGGTATCAGTCGACAGGAAAGAGCTTAGAAAATGTTAAATAATAATGCTAAGTAGTTTAAACAAGTAATATAATAACAAATGTCAATTCCCCAAACTTTTCGATCTTACTTAAAACGGCCCAACCTTTTAAAAAGAAAATTAAGAAAGTAACCTGTCCCCTGTTGTGAAGTTAACGTGCTGTGGAATAACCACCAGTGGTGAGATATTATGGGAGTTGTAGTTCAACAAGCCCTGGAGTGAAACCACACTGGCTGTCCCTGGGCTACAACACTGGGCAAGGAAGAGCCACGTTCAGGCCTCCGACCTCACAGGGTTGCTGTGAGAATAAAAGAGTTGAGTGGAAGGGGAAAAGAACCAGGAGTGCTGCCTTGAGCACCTTGAAAGAAAGGCGGGGTATTAATTTAACGAGCTGCAATTATGACACTGTTTTGTTTTCATTGCTAAGTTTAGTTACCGTATTTTTTGCACCATAACACTCACTTTTTTCCTCCTAGAAAGTAAGGGGAAATGTCTGTGCGTGTTATGGAGCGAATGCCTGCGGGTGGCGGGGGCAGGGGGGATCTGCTGCAGTCGTGAGCAGAGGATCCATGGTTCCCCTTCCTTCCCTCCTCCGTGGTTACAAAGCATGGATCCACATGGATCCTCAGGATTTTTGCATTGGGCTACTCCAAACTCACTGTCAGATCACATGTCTGTGGCCACAGCATGAACCACAAAAATCATATATCCACTATTTTGTTTAGAATATTTTTTTTCTTGTTTTCCTCCTCTAAAAACTACGTGCGTGTTACGTACGTCTGGTGTGTGTTATAGAGCGAAAAATACGGTATTTTTTGTTGTGATTTTTTAAAACTTGCTGTTTGCTGAATTTGGATATAAACGGCCAAATTAAAAACCACCACCTGCACCCAAGCTTTTTTCAGCTACATTGGGGAATGTAGGGAAGAGCTTGCACACAAAGCAGAGATCAAGGCTCGGGAACCTGTGGCCCTCCAGATGTTCCTGGCCTCCCAACTCCCACCAGCCAGCAGGACCAATGGTCAGGGTCAGGGATGACAGGAGCTGTAGTCCAATAGCATTTGACGCAACACAGGCTCCCCTGTGCATTTGATATTATCCAAGGAAAATCTCTTAAAATACTGTTCTAAGATCAGTGCGTTTTGTGCCTCTCTCACCTTCTGATCATCCGGGACCTGTATTTTCCGTGCCTTTTTCATGATGGGCTGTGGCTTGAGCTCTTCCTCGGAGAACCGATGCTTGCGGGGGTCGAAGGTCTCGTGCCCCGGGATGCTCGACAGTGCCAAGTCGGCAGGGTCAGGGTCAAAGTTCATGAGGACCTCCACGCCCTCGGGGTCCACAGGGCTGGGCGTGCTTCGGGACACAGGTGTTACGGGACCTGGAATGGGTGTGGAGGAAGGAGAAATCCAGGTGAGCTTCACAAATAAAGAGAACCCACAAGAGGGCAGCAGCACCCACAACTGGCTATCTGCAGGCTGGTCCGCCCCACACTTCCATTGTAACCTCTACTGAGTCCTTTGTACACAAACACACATGCACATCCATATGTTATAGACATTGCATTATGTACATATCCACCCCCATTGTTTTTATTTTCTCTGCAGAGTCTTTCAGGAGGAGGGCTGTAGGGTTGTGTGTCTTCTTGAGAAGTGGAACGGTGAATTGGGGACACAGGGCTTCGCTGCTGCTCAGGCAGCTGCAGCTGCACACATGATGGGGATTAGAGACACGCAGAGGGGCTGGCAAATTTCTGAGGATTAAACGGCACTGCAAGGCCGTTTTGGGAACAGCACTATGCAGTATCCAGCTAGCCACGTGGGCCCCGCCGATCTGTTTAAATGCCTAACAGATGGGGGAACGAGGCATAAGAGAGAGTGGATCCAGACAACCATTTCACAAGTGACAACCGCTTTGAAAAAGCTCATCGTGGAACTAGGAGGCAAGGCAACTCTGAGGAGGCAAATGGCCGTCCCTCTAAGCCGCTTGGGGTTGCTGGGGCAAAGCAGACAAGTACACAAGAACAAGCCCAGGAAGCTCTAGCCCAGGGTTTCCCCAACTTGAGACTCCAGCTGTTTTGGGACTACAATTCCCATCATCCCTGATCCACTAGTTAGGGATGATGGGAATTGTAGTCTAAAAACAGCCGGCGACCCAAGCTGGGGAAAGCCTGATCTAGACCAATAAAAGAAACATTGCAACTCTCCTCAGAGACCAGGGTCCCCACATCTCCCCTCAACTCAGGTGTCTGCCTTCCCATCATTCTCCCCCCCCCCCATATCACTAAGCTCCACCCTCTGGATCCCTTGGCTCTCATGCCCCCAACCTCAGAAAACTTGGGATATCGAACACCTTCTCCCAAGGTCATCCACCCCCACCTGCCCCCTCAGAAAATTCAGGAGTCATATGTCCCACCCTCAACTAGATCTCTCTTAACTCCTATACACTTACCACCTATCTCCCCCACCAAAAAAACACCCTCAGAGGACCCCGGAATCGCCACTCCCTTTAGGAAACACTAAAACCCCTCTTTCCTTGAATAATCTCCCAGTGGCGTAGCGTGGGTTGTCAGTACTCGGGGCAAGGCAAGCAATTTGCTAACCTGTGGATTTTAGTAGGGGCAGAGAGCTGCTAGTGTGAGCGGCCCCCCCCCAGATGTTGTGCCCGGTGTGGCCGCCCCCCCTGCACCCCCACGCTACGCCACTGTAACCTCCTACTCCTGTTCCCATTACTACAGCCCTCTCCTTTTGAGGAAACCCACAATCCTGGTTCCCTCTGCCCCCCCTCCTCTTGAAGAACCCAAGAGTCCTGTGCCCCCCCCCCCCATATTTCTTTCCTTGGAAAACCAAGAAACTCCAGAGCCCAACGCTCCACCCACTAGGCGCCACACACGCACCCCGGGAAAAAAACAGGGGTTTCGACTTCCCTGAAACACCCTGGAGTCCACACACACACACACACACACACACACACACCCCGTCCTTGGGGGACCCCACAACTCCCCAGAGAGAACCCGCCCCCGGGTCCTACACCCTCCGCCCCCTAGAATCCCTTCTTTATGTGGAAAAACCCGGGAATCCTGATCTCCACTCCCACCTCTCCTTGAAGGAAGCCAGAATCTGATCCCCTTCGCTGGACCCCCACCCCTCCAGGGGGAACCCAGGAGTCCTACTCCCGCCTCCCCGCAGAACCCAGGCGTCCTACGTGGCCGCGCCTCCCTCCGGCCCAACCTGCCCAGCCGGGATAGGCGGCCACCCGGCCACCCACAGGCCCACGCCCCCTGCCGCCCCCGTTCCGCGAGAGGCCCCGAAGCAGCAGCAGCAGCACCCGCTTCCTCCTCCTCCTCCCGGGCTGCTGCAGCAGCAGCGCCGCCTCTCACACCGCATCCCCACGTGCCCGCTGGCCCCGCCCTGCGCCGAGGAAGGGGGCCGCCTGCCAGCTGGCAGCGAGAGGAGCCGAGCCGCGACATGTGTTCGCAGAAGCAGGGCGAGGCACGTGAGCGGGAGCAGGAGGCTCCGTGCAGCAGACACGAGACCGGGCTTCCCAGGCGGGAGCCAGCAGCGCAGGATTTCCGCGCCCAGCAGCAGACACGGGATTCCCCGCAGCCTGCCGCCGCGCCGGGCGGGCGGGCAAGGAGCGCGCGTGTGCACGCGCACAGGCACACGAGAGAGCGCCTCCCCCCCCCCCGCCGCCGCGGGGGTGGGCATCCAATACCCCCCCCCGGAATTGTTGGAAAGGGGGAGGAGGGAATCCAGAATTCCTGAGTTCTTTTTTTTTTTAATGCAAGGGGGGTGGGGTGGAGAAAGATGTTGTTATTTGGAATTCTTCTGCGTGTCTAAGGAGGAGGAGGAGGAGGAGGGAACCTGAGGCTGTTGGTATTCAGGATTGCTAGGAACGAGGAGGAGGAGGAGCGATCCAGTGGGGGGAGGGGATCGGTGTACGTGGGCAGAAGATACTGTCCAGGACTCCTGGGTTCTCACGGGGGAGCTTCGAGGCGCTGACATCCGGGATCCGTATGTGGGGGAAGGGGATGTACAGGCGAGTGTCCGGGACTCCTGGGTTCTCCAGAAGGGAATGGGGGGCGTCTAGTGAACTTGGATGGGTGTTGGTGACCTCCTGTGGGGAGATATGAGGAGGGGGGCTATGAGTATTCAGGATTCCTGGGTTCTCTGGAACAGAAGGTTGAGGGAGCGAGGGAAGAGAACAAATGATTTGAAAGAAAAGAGAGTGCAGTACTTTTAGCAGAGGTCTCTAGGACTTCTGGGTTCTCTGGGCAGGGTGCATCAGTTAGTGGGGTGGAGGGGGGGGGAAGTATTGAGTGTCCAGATGTCTGGATTAGATCAGTGGCAAACACTGTACTTTGTAGAGTAGGGTGGGAGGAAAAAGTTGGGGAGAAATATGGGGACATAGGTGGGTGGCCCTCTGTTAATACCCTGTAAAGCTTTATGGTTCGGGGGGGGGGGCACCCAGATTTACCCAACTTACATCTGTGAAAAACATAATTCCTTTGCATTTTACGTCACCTTTTGCCACCAGCAAAGTCTACGCTGCCCACTGCTAGTTCGAGGAGGTAGCATTGCGAAGGAAGACCTCTGGTAAGAATACCTTCTCTGGAGTGCTCACTGGGGCCACGAGGGCACGGATCCCAAGCGTCCCGCTGTACTTCACTAAGGATGGCGTCAAAGTCGTCCCACTACCTTGTTTTCCCGATATTTCTCTCCACAAACCACAAGCGCTAGTCTCCCAACTCTGCGTTTCAAACAAAACCCAAACATCTCATGATATCCACCCTCCTCTCTTGCGATTTCCCAAATCGCACCAAAAACCACAACTGTAAATGAAAGCAGAAAAGGGACAGTAAGTATTAAATGGTAGCAGGTAACTTTCAGAGCACTGTCTATTTTGTTCTCAAACTTAAACCCACATTAGCCTGCCCTCCCCACCGAAATCCAGTGCACACATTGGAGGCGGTAATCCGAACAATATCAGTAATTACTGCAACTCAAAGGGACAGTTTAAAAATATAGTATTTCAGCTCCAGGGAAAGCATCCAGTATTTTCAAGAAGTGGAAAAGTTAGTTTAAGGAGTGCTTGGCAACTTTAGAAGGTGGGGAGCCCCCTCCTAAAACAAAAACACAATTCCCTTCCCACCCAACCATCTCACAAAGTCCAAGTTTCTAAAACACATGAGATGTTAAAAACATGAAATAATGAAAGTAACCAAGTGCAGGACCCTTTGGCCCTGCAGATATTGCTGAACTACAACTCCCATCATGACTGGCTGTGCTTGCTGGGCCTGGTGGGAGTTGTAGTTCAGTAATGTCTGGAGGGCCAAAGACTCCCCACACCTTATTTAAACACAAGCATTAAATTGCTCTGGGGTTGAGGCACTCATTTCGCTTTACTGGCCAGGGGAGCCGAGGTTTGTCTGCAGACAGCTTCTGGGTCATGTGGCCAGCATGACTAAGCCGCTTCTGGTGAAACTAGAGCAGCGCACGGAAATGCCATTTACCTTTCCGCCAGAGCGGTACCTATTTATCTACTTGCACTTCAACGTGCTTTTGAACTGCTAGGTTGACAGGAGCTGGGACTGAGCAACGGGAGCTCACCCCGTCGCAGGGATTCGAACCACCGACCTGATCGGCAAGTCCAAGGCTCAGTGGTTTACACCACAGTGCCACCTGCGTCCCTATAACTCTTATAAATAGTATAAAATTGCACCCCAGAGTTTTCTCTTTAATATCCTAGTGTACCCATGAAGCTCTCATCCAAGGCAAACAACTAGGTCCACACCTGGTATAGCTTCAGAACTGCTGCAACCTTCCTTCTGCACTCTCTGCAACAAAAAAATGCATGGAGGACCCTATTGAAATTCTTAATACTTGTGATCTAAACTGGGTAGAAATCATCTGATCTGCTTCTGCAAACTAGGAAGGGACTAAATCCAAACAGAGCAAAATTTGCTTTTATTTCCTGCAATGGTGTGTTTGTGTATTAAACATCTGCTGCAAACATAACTATTTAACCAAAATTTAATGGGGGCATCAGACAACAGGGGACTAGGAAGGAGAAGGGAAGCTCAATTCTTGCAGCAGCCTGAAGGGGGCTACTGGTATTGCCACTGCAACCCAGAGAGGCTGGGATTGAAAAACTATTTGCAATCAGGGAGGAGATTAGAAACTCAATTTTCTCTGCAACCAGGGAGGGAACATGAAACTGCCCTCCCAAACAGGGAGGGCTCTAGAAACTGCTCACTCCTCCTATCCAAAGTGGTGTGTGCTCAGAGGTATCCCCCCCCATAAAAATATATCCAAATAGGTAGGCTAAATTTTGCACTTGGAGTAAACACTGTATGCTTTGCATAATTTATTCCAAGGCATAACACAATAACTACCGGTACTTTTGTCAGACAAATAGAAGGAGAGACTGGTGCACATAGCCTGAAAGCAGGTAGCAGAGGGGGTGGGAAGGACAGGAAAAAGGCTGGAAGGGAGGGAATCAAACACACATTTCTCTCCTGCCTCTCCACTCAAAATCTCAGCCTCCCAAGTCTGCTTTTAATTTTGTTCCATGCACTTCTGTGTAACATGTTGTTTGCCCTTGACCTTGAAGTGAATGGGGTACTACAATATAACCCTTGTTCCACTGCAGCCACTATTAGACTGTAAAAACACCTTTTAGCCTTGAAACCCAAGAGCTATTTCGCAGAGTCAACTGAGTGTCTTCAGAATGGGAGCTCCAGTTCCCATCACGACTCTCTTTGCAAACATACAGCTAAAACCTAATAGGTGTGCGGCTCAGAAACGCAGGGAGCTTGGAGCGTAAACAAAGTTATATGAAACAAGGGAAGGGTGAGTTGATATTCTCACAGCTCCTTCCAAGGGGAGGAACGACAAATGCCAGCAGTCACTTTGACTCCCATTTCCCCACCAGCACCACCCTCACACCCAATGTACAGCACAATTTACCTGTCTGGCTGCTGCTGTGATGGTCGTAATCACTACCCACTAGGCCTTCGCCAGACGAGGAGCAGATGGAAGAGGACGATGCACAAGAGGCCGGGCGGCTAAGGTCCACCACCACGCCGCTGGAAGGCGAGGCCGTGGGCTGGCTCCCCGGTGAGAAGGGCTGGTGAGCTGGGCTCGGGGGCAGCCCGTTTTCCAGCAAAAACTCGTCCAAGTCAACATACTCAATCTCGTTGTAGGGCAATGTGCGTTCCCACAAAAGGGAGCCCAGGTAGGCGCATTGGCCAGGGCGCGAAATGCTCAGGTCGTCCTCCATTTTGCGTTCCTTGTCTTTGATGACACCTGCAGAAAAGGGGGCAGGAGGAGAAGCTCAAGTTAAGGAAGAAGGCTATAGGTTGAGAAGCATCTAGGGGCAGAAACCTAGAGGCCGGAAGCTAAGAAAGCGGAAATCTACGAGTCTTCTCTGTGTGTGCAGGTTTTCCACAGCACAGGGCCAGCAGAATAAAGGAAACCGAACAATGTTACACTGTTGACATGGAAGTGGACTGGGGAGATGGATTGGGAAGATGGACAAAAGGAGGAAAATAATCATTCTGAAGTCTGTGATTGCCGTAACTTTGCAATTCTAAGGGTTTTGCAAGGTGAGCAGCAAAAGATTCCACTGCACAAGGAAGGATGAGAGATCAGCAAAACTTAATGTTTATGTACATAGCTGTGTGCACTTGGAATACAACACCCAGCACTGCTGGCGTGGGGAGCTTCAGGCATCCCTGGGCACGTGCACGGGTGCAAAGTGCAAAAGGCCAGAGTGTTGAGGCAGTTGCTTCTAGTCTCTGGGCTTGGCCACCTTCTGAATCCAGACAGCCCCAGGCAACCCAGGACAGAGTTTGGCACTTGAGTGTGGGGGTGGCTGCGTACACAACACAGGTTTAAAGCACACCACTTCCCCCCATTAACCCAGGGAACTCTAGCTTATCTCTCGCAGAGCTGCAATTCCCAGCAACCTTCAATCACAGTTCCCAGGATTCTTCGGGTGAAGTCGTATGCCTTACATGTGTGGTGGGGGGGGGTTCCGGGGCTCCCAGGTGTGTTGATCACTTCCTTACATTCTCACAGCCCAAGGGCCCAAAGCAGACAAAACAGTCCTGCTCAAACATAAACTCTGCACGGTCCTCCTCTATAGGCGCAGGCAGGCTGTGCAGGTGGGTGGGCAAAGAAAAAGGACAGGCTGCCAATGAGAGGGCCAGATGGCTGGGAGAGATGCGTGTTGTGGGGATGGGTGGCTGCAGCATGCGGCAGTCCGCATCTTTGAGCTGCGGAGGCTGCCGAAACCTGCCTGGGCCCCATCCCTATCTCTCCAGCCCTAGAGGCCTGCATGCCGTTCACCAGCAAAAAAAAAACGTGAGCGCTTGCCTCACCCCAGATGACCCCATGCTCAGCCACGCTTGATTGGGCTCTCACTCTCCTGCGCCCTCGGAGCTCGCTCAGCCCATCTGCCTGCCTGAATCCCTCCAGCTCGCTCCTCTTTGGTCTAGGTGGGGCGGCAGCAGCAGCCGCCGGGTGATCCTGGTGTGGGCATCGGTGTGGGGAGGGAGCATTTGGTGCTCTCTGGGGGGCAGATCTGACTGGCATCTTCTGTGCTGGTGTTGAGAAGGTGCCCATCACCACCACCCAGGGAATGCCACAAGGACCCCGGTTGCTAGAGCTCCCCTCATTCTAAGCTCACTAGGTTGTGCTCCCATACTAAAGGACCCAGGAGTTCGGGGTCATATCATTAGATTCGCTCCCCCACAGTGCTCAGATTACAGAAGGAGTCCAGCCTCTTTTGCAATATATTATTATTGTTGTTATTATTAACAACTATTATCATTATATAACAACAACAACAATAATTGTTAATAATAATAATAATTGTTAATAAATAATAATAATAATTGATAATAATAATAATTGATGATGATGATAATAATAATAATAATAATAATAATAATAATAATATATTAGTACCCTGCCCATCTGACTGGGTGCCTTCCAACAAATATAAAAGCAAATAAAGCATCAAATCTTATAGAAGATCAAGGTAGAGGGAGATTTAGCTAAGGTTGGGAGTGAGCGGGCAGGAATCAGGGGACAGACTTGCAGATTTCCTTTCGTCCCATAATTCCAGAGGTCTTCAGCCAGGAACTATTTGTTCCAGCGGGTTGCCTCCATTCTTTAACCAAGGTCACCCTCTTTCCCATGCACTTGGGAAGAACCCACTGCCACCATCACCCCCTCCACCCCTCACTAGGTCTCTGAAGGCTTGAGGGCTCTTGTGGTTTACAGGCCAGGATTCTCCTGAAGACGCCCCACCCCCCTGCACGAGGCTCAGGCAGGCTTGGGAGTGGCACGCCATACCTGAGCCCTGACTCTGCCTGGACACGTGGGAGAGAAGTCCGGGCCCAGCTGACACCTCCTGCGGTGACACCAGCCTGGCACCCCGAAACTGGGCGAGTCACCCACAACGCCCCACAGATCAAGCGAAGCCTGTGCGCGGCTGCCTACTGCGCAGCTCCCCAACCCTGGCAGCTGATCCACTCCAAATCCACCCCACAACCCTCTTCCACTTTTCTTCCAATGAACCCCACCCCCCAAACAACTATCACCAAAGAGTCGGAGAGACTCAGACGATAGGCTATCCGAGATTCAGGTTCAAATCCTGGCTCAGCCATTGGAGTCACCGGGGCGGCCTTGGGCAAGTTCTTAATCCTCAGTTATCCTCATCTGTAAAATGGGAATATTATTAACTACCTTGCCAGGTCTATTGCAAAGATAAAGGAAGTAGTGGAGGAGGGGGAGATATTATTCATGAGGATTATGAGTTGCGAGGAACGTGACACAGGCAGAAATACAACTGTTGAAATTATACAATAAAATATGCAGAACAATGTAGTAAATGAATTGAACCGTATGCATTTTGTCACCACTCTTAACTTTGCCCCTCAGTTGTATTAGCTTCACAAACGTGGTCCAAAGTACTCCTCACCACTTCCTAGTATTGCCCTGCCCCCCACCCCCCGGTAATCTTTGAATGCCCTCCTCCCGCCACAGTCAATATCCAAATGATATAAAGCTATATTTGGAGTTATGAGTCAAATATTCAAAGCCTGGGTCATTTATTTATTTATTTATTTATTTATTGACTTTATATCCCACCCCTCCTCTCCAAGGGTGGCAAAACAAGATAAAAACTTTTTTTAAAAAAATCCAAAACAGATAAAAGCATTCCAAAATATGATTACAATCAAAAACATATAAAATCAGTTTAGGGACCAATCAAAGAGGCTACCAAAACTCAAGTCTCAGTTTTCCTCAACTGTGAAATGGGAACAACAACACTCAGCTTTGTGGAGGCTGTTGTGAAAAGGAAAGCCACCTGCAAGTTGCAAAACGCACCAGGAATAATCTAATGAAATTGCATCTCTATCAGTCTGTGGCCAGTGGCATGTTTACTCAGGTGTAAAGCCAACGGGCATTTATAAAGCTTACTTCCATGTATGAACAACCAAGGGTCCCCTGACACCTGAAAAGATAAGACATTTGTTGTGCCCATAAGCTTTTGCGGAGCAGAGTCCATTTCTGTGTATCCGATAAAACTGATATCCACAATAAACTTTTTAAAAGGTGCCACAGACTACTAACCCTTCTGGAAACGAATTGCTTCCAAGTAAAACGTGCTCAGGATCGAGCCGCCCAAAGCATTGGAGAGTGGTCATTAACAACAACAACAACAACCTCAAAGTAACCAGGGTCAGGCGAGTTTCTCAATGGCTGGAGCCAGCAGGAGCCTATTCAAGCAGGACATCAGTTTACTTTCTGTTCCGAAGAGCAATGATTGACATTCAGCACTAGGAGGAGAAGCAAAACTCGGTCCTTCTTTTGGGTGGGTGGGGGGCAAACCTACAACAATAACAGTGGAGTGACCAAGCCTAGTCAGCACCCAAACAAATCTGTCAAGAGTGCCGGTGCACAAACACGTTTGTTTATGTGTGTGTGCGAATGGCACCCTTGCAGGACGGGTGGCAGGATGCCCAAGATCCAAGACCCCCCCCCCAAAGATATATACACTCTGCCCATCTTAATGACGGGCACCAATATAATCAAACTGAAATAAAAATCCTGAAACAAGTCTCTGGCAGTCCGAGATGCCCACCTGCTATGCCTGAATTCACAGGAAACCCACCCCGGCCGCAGGGTGCCAATCACCCCCCCCCGCCCCAGCGCGCGCAAAAAGTGCCCGCAAAGATACCCACCGTCCGTGTCGGTGTGTCCGCCTCCCATCTTGTCCGCCGGCCAGAACCCAAATGCCAGCTTGTGGCTGGCAGCTTCCTCGCCACCCTGGTGCACCTCCCTCTTCCCCTCTCCCTCCGTGGGGCGTTGACCCCGGGTGGCACCCTGGGTGCCCCTGCGATGTCCTAGCCGCCGCCTCCTCCTCCCGCCTTGCCCTTCGCTGCCCGCTCGCTCGCTCGTGCGAAAAAGTCTTGCGAGAGTGTTTCCCGGGGCGAAGCGCCACAGCAGCGCCCGCGCGCACGTTTCGCTCCCTCCTGCTGCGTCCCGTGGCCAGGCTGTGTGCAGCTTTAAGGGATTTACTGCTGCCAGCCAGCAGATGCGAGAGTGTGTGTGTGTGTGTGTTTGGGTGAGTGTGTGTACGCGCACGGGAGGTTGTGCGCATGTCCAGAGACACCGCTTGGTGGATCACCCTGGAAAACCCTAGCGAGTTGGCACCTCTCCAGCAGCAGCAGCAGCAGCTAGCGAACCCAGGCGTCCGGGCTCCCCAAAGCTCCCCCTCCCCTCCCGATCCTCGGAATCCGGGACGCACGCAGCCTTCGCACTCGGCACCGCATTGCCCGGCAGAACCCAGGAGTCCTGGCCAGCTCGCCTCTCTGTCCGCCCCCTCCCTTTCCAACAGCTCCCCCCCCCCCGAAAACCTGACAGGCCCTATCCGTCCCCTCCCCAGCCCGCTCTCTCTCTGTCATTGTTTTGCTTAGAGCTATCAAAACCGGTTGCCCATCTTGCCAAACACCCAAGGGGCAGAAAAGCAATCCGGGATTGAAATGCACACGCACCGCAACGGTAGGGGCAATTGAATTATAATAGAATTGTAAAGTTGGAATGGGTTCCAAGGGTCATCTAGCCCAACCCCCTGCAACTCAATATTATTTTGCCCAACAATGAGGCTTGAACCCACAACCCTGGGATCATGAGTCTCACGCTCTACCGACCGAGCTATCCCAGCTATAGAAGTCCCCTGCCTCATATATCTAGAAGTCCTGGCCCCCCAACTTGTCTTGCCCCTAATGCCCCTCCTCCTCTCCCAAACATGCCAGGAGTTCAGGCTCCGTGGCTCCTCCTAAATCTTACGCCACCAAAGGCATTTACCTTCTTTCTCCAGAACGCCTAGGTCCCAGGCCCTTCCTGCAATAACTAGATTTCGACCTCCTTCCAGATCTTCCGTGGCATCCCATGCAGAAGTAAACATGGGTTTGTCCCTATGCATATGTGGGGCCTACATGAACCCATTGCATGGGGCCTTCCCAATTTAGAATGAATGCATTTTGATTGGAACTCACAACCCAGGAGAAGGAACATTTCACGGATGGAAAGAATTAACAATGCCGCATTGAAAGCAAACACAGTTCACCCCCCCCCCCGCAATCGAGATGGAAAAGCCCAAAATGAAAGCAAGTTGAATGTTCAGGCTCTGAAGGCCATCTGGATAGAAGGGGAGGGAGGACAAGAGTAGTATATAAATATCACTGCATATCATTCATAGGAATGATATGCAGGGCCCTGAGTCTGAGCAGGTCTTTGCAACTCACATATTTTGTTATGGTTTTTTTGTTTTTTAAAAAAAAGAGGGAAGGAATGGCTCGATTTTTTTTATATAAGAGCATTGGACAAGTGTGTGCAGGTTGGGACCTATAGACAGATATAAGGCAGGTGGATGGTGTGAAAAGCCAGGTGGACAAGGAGGCAGCTATAAAGGGGGTGAATACAGGTTGAGAGATAAACTATGGGGTGGGGAGATGGATGGGGTGGCAGGTGGAGGGACATTTATAGGATGTATTTAAAGACTGAGCAGACCAAAGCTTATGTGCCAATAATTCTGCTTGTCTTTAGACTGCCTCAAAACTCTTTTTTTCCGCTGAAGGCAGACATTTATGAAATGAAATGGCACAAAAACGACAGAGAGGCCCGGACTAATATTATGGGATGCCTGGGAGATGTATGAAGTAGAAGGATGGCCTCTAAGGTAGCCCAGGGGAGACATGATTGGCTAGGCAGACTCCTATGCAAATATGCAAATCCTGCCTCTGCTAAGGATGACAGCCCTGCCTCAGTAGCTTCCCTATCTGTGAAATGGGAATAAGAGTGACCCAGCCGTTTAAAGGGCAAACTCTAGGGAAGATTCTGCAGTGCCCTGAAGATTAATACAAAAAACACCACCAGCAGCAAGAAAATGGATGCATGCATAGAGGAAACACGGAGCTAAGTACATGAATATCTACACTTAGGGAGAGATGGACAGGCAAGCAAAGGAGGAACCAGGTGGAGGAATGATTGCATGGGAGGATCGAAGAGGTATCACTCACATGAGCCAAGGTCCTTGGCCCCTCGGCGGTCGGGACTTTTGACCGGTCCCTGAAGGAGGCTCTTGAGACTGACCATCGCGGAGCTCGGGGTGGCTAGTCCCAAAGGAGGAGAGGCGAGCATGGGGCTAGGAGCCGGGCTACTTTGGGTGGCTGGGCGGGCCATAGCGAAAGCGGCAGCAGCAGGAAGATCCAGAAGGTGCCCACCGCTGAAAATTGCTTTTTTCGCCCTTCTTCTATGGTGTCGAGCAGGGGACAGCGAATAAAAACAAAAGGTCCTTGTGGAAAACAGCAGCAGATACCCCCGAGGGAGATTCACCGATTCGATGCTCGACTGGAAAAGGAAGGTGAGGTGTAGGTTTTGGGGTGGGATTTTCTATTTTATTTTAAAGGAGGAGGCTGTCTTCTCTCTCTCTCTCTCTCCTGCTACCAGCCTGGAAACAAGCCTCCGGAGGGGCAGGCGATGGCACCCTCCTTGCCTCACTCCGATCCAAATTTAGCAGCCAACCGGCTCTGAGGAAGATCTCCCCAAAAGATGGGCAAAGAAATATATATATATATATATATATTTGCGATGAAGTTATTGGAAAATGTGGAGCGGGGTGGAGTAAAGAGTTCCTAAGATCCAACGAGATTTCCCTAGGGAACGGGAGGGTTGTATTTCCAATCTTGCTGGAACAAAATTATTTCCCCTAGAATTAAAAGTCACCAGCTTTCGGCGAGCTTTAGCAGATTTAAGGCGCCAAAGGAAAACGGAAAAGTCAGCAAATCCAAAATGCCCAGGCGATCCCTTTGCTAAGGATCTCGCAGTTGCAGCAGCGGCAGCGACGGGTGATCTCCGCTGCTTTTTCTTCCAAGTCAGATCCTAAATAGGCTGGAAGAGGGATGTCCGTGATCTATAAATGGGGAGGGGAGACCCCGTCTTCTCCGCAGGCAGTGAGGGAATCCGAGTGTGGGGGAACCTCTTCGCACCTTCCTTTTATTAATCAGTATTATTATATTATAATAATAAAAATAAAGGGAAACCGAAAGCAGATTCTGCCGCTTTCCAGAATCCTTCGCTCCGGCTTTCCCCCAAATGCGAATCTACAACCAATTATTTTTTTTAATAAAAAATTTTACATATAAATAAAAATTGCTCCAGTTACTTTCCTCTAAGCACTTTGCAACTGTCTTCGGGTCTTTCCCCCCTCCTTTTGCAACATTCGAAGTGGGAGGAGCCGCGAGGGCCCAATGGGCGGAGCTAAGAGCGCCCTTCTCTTCCAATCGGCAGCCCAGCAGCCCGAGATTTGCAAACACAGCTCCCCCGTCCCGCGCCCTTCCCGTTCTGTCATGTGCGCCTGCCATGGGGCAGGTGGGGCTCTGACCTAGATTTGGCCAATAGCAGAGCAGCAGATGGGAGGAGCCTGACCCAGTTTTGGCCAATGGCGAGGCGGCGGGAGGGGGAGCAGGAGACTGCTCGGGATTGGGAGCACGTGAGCAGGCACGTGTTGCTGGTGTTGTGATGAGGGAGCGGAGCAGAGAGAAAGTTGGGTCTTAAAGGGGCAGCGAGGAGGACACGGGAAGGTGGGTGATCCCTGCCTAAAGCGATCACAGGCTCAACCAGGAGCCGGGGACCTCTGCTCTTTCCTCCTTGCAGGCTTCTTGCCTCTGCTGCTCAGAAACACAATTGGGGCGGGGAGGAGGGGAGTGAAACATCTCACCAAAGCAGCTTACCCTTTGCAGAGCATAGGAATCCAAAGGATTAAATCCTTAATGCCAACACGCTACAAATCTCTATATAAAAGTATAGTTGTCGCGTGCAGTGCGTTACTCTACTCAGAGTTGATCCAGAGTTGGTTTCCAGCAGGTCTACTCTTTCACTGGCAGCCTAACAGCAGTGAGATGTGCGGAACTAAAGCAGGCTCTCCCCGGAGCTGGCAGTCTGGAAAGGCAGAGAGCTCACTTCACACCTGCACAAAAATGGTGAGCTCAGCCTTTCTGCTCCAAATATGCCCCATGTGGAGCTGCCAGGTTTCATAGCAAACATTTCTGCAAACACGCCCCCCCAATAATGCACATGTGGCTTTTCCTATAGTGGTGCTGCAGAGTTTGGAGGGGTGGGAAGCTACATTTTGTGGAACTGAGACTATCCGATGCAAAGCTTCAAAGCCTAGGAGCCTTCTCTTTACTGCAGAGAGAGGCTGCTCTCATTGGTGCATAGCTGCATGTAAAGCAACCATCAAAAAGGCACAGCTACAGAGACTGATTTAAAAGTTGGCAACCCTCTTGAGGCCGAGGAATACACACATACCAGAGAGTAGGTAGAAGAGGACACTAAAAAGTCAGAACTTGACAAGCATTACAGTGGTACCTCGGGTTACATACGCTTCAGGTTACACACTCCGCTAACCCAGAAATAGTGCTTCAGGTTAAGAACTTTGCTTCAGGATAAGAACAGAAATCGTGCTCTGGCGGTGTGGTGGCAACAGGAGGCCCCATTAGCTAAAGTGGTGCTTCAGGTTAAGAACAGTTTCAGGTTAAGAACAGACCTCTGGAACAAATTAAGTACTTAACCCAAGGTACCACTGTATTGAATCATCAGGATCTGTCCTTGAACATAACCAAATACCTACCCCTCATAATTCTGGGCTGAACAAGAAATTATGTAAGTAGCACTAGGTGTGTTGTGTGTGGGGTGAGGTATCCTTAGATCAAGGTGTTTCCCCTTCCCCAAACCCAGCTCTTCATCTTTCTGCTTTTAATATCTCCCTTGCCTCTCTCCCTAAGATCTCAACATTCTTAAACAAATTTCCCAAAGCTGCGACAAAATGCACAGAAGGAAAAACAATTTCAAATTCTGCATGTGCAGACACACTTTCAAGAACATGACCAATAAGGAAATGCGCAAATCAAATTCATATGTGCAAAAATAAATGAACATCATTTATTCTAACTGCAGATTATGGCTTTTCTGCAGCATCATTTATTCTAACTGCAGATTATGGTTGGGGGGGGGGATCTGGCATTTTTACAAGTGCAGAATTCAAAATCCTCCTCATGTACCTTGAATGCCATACAAAATGTGCCTATCAGTGAGAAGATGCCACAAATCTTTTGGTGCAGTCTCTTCAGAATTGTAGCTCTGTAAGGGGACATGGGGGGGGGGGAGGTCTCCTAACAATGCTCAGCACAGGATTCCTTCGGGGAAGCCATAGTTGTCTAAAGTGGTATGATACTGCTTAAAATGTATAGTGCAGATGGGTCCTAAATTTGAACCTGGGCCCATGCCCCCAAACTTGTGCACAAAATGGAAACACTTCCATCCCACTGAATAATCACAGAGAAAGCTGTAAACTGGGAATTAGGGTATCAGTTTTCCAGCATAGGCTACAACCCAATTTCCTGTATAAAAATTATATTTGCACATCTTGATTCCACTTCTCCTACCCAATGTGTGGCAATGGCAGACCTAAGCAGTTGGAGATGCTTTAAAGCAAGGAGGAGGATCAATGGAGCAGCTGGCCTAGCTGAAAAGGGGGCCTGGTTCTTTCAGGAGGGGGAGAAGGCCGCTGTCTGGGGCAGGGTCCTTAATCAACTTCAGGATCTGAAAAGAGAAGGAGATGCAGATGTGAAATCTTCCAGGGGCTACCAACTATGCTTTCTTTCAATGCAGAACCTTCTTCCGAGGCAGCCCCGCACCCCGGCCCCACAAATCTGGTTGCCTTTCAGAAGCTGTGACTCCAACTCCTATAAACCCCAGTTGGTGTGGACAGTGGTCAGGGATGATGGGAGTTGTAGTCCAACAATATCCGGCAAGCTCCAGATTAGAGGAGGCCCTAAGAAGAAAGAAAACAAGGAAGAAGCAATACATGCTCACCCTTCCTATATAAGGCAGGCCTTGGCTGCCTATCTTCTCCATGTCCTCATGGCCGGGCAAGCTGCTGCCCCAGGACTGGGTCTTACTCACAAAATCAGGGCTTGCCTGAGTTTGTTTCACAGCTTGTTGGCACAAGCACTGGGGTGGCACACTAATGCGGAACCCGTGGTCCTCCAAATCTTGTTGGGTTCCAGCTCCTATCATCCTTGATTGATGGGAGCCGGGCTGCTGTAGTGGTTAGAATGTCTGATGATGACCTGGAAGACCAGGGTTCAAATCCTCCCTCAGCCGTGTAGCTCACTGGGTGACCTTGGGCAATCTCTGCCTCGCAAGCAGAAGGTCTCAGGCTCAATCCCAAAAGGCGTCTCCAGGTAGGGCTGGCAGTGACCTCTGCCTGAAACCCCGGACAGCTGCTGCCAGCCGGGGGCCACCAGGGGGCGCATTGGAAGATGGTCGACAATAACATCTCTCCGACACACACACACACACACACACACGAGGTAATTAAGAGGCTGATATGGGAGTATGCAGCCTCCCTTCGTTGCCCCAAGGAAATGGGGAACGCTGCCTTGCCTGCTGTGTCCATAATTCACCCCCGGATTCGAAAGAAGGGGGTGAGGGCACTAGGCACAAAGCCCTTGGGTGGGTCCGGCTCTCCCGGACGCTGTCTCTGACTGGTTTGCATAAGCTCGAAATATATAATTGGAAATGAAGCAAATGCACATGTTTCAAGTGAAGAACGGGAGTGAAGACTGCTAACTGAAGTGACCTCTGTGAAACGAGAGCAACGGGTTGGATTTAACGGAATACAACATGAAGAAAATACACCAGGTTCAGTATGCCGGAGCGGGACTGGATGGGGTGGGGACTTTTTTTCTTTTCTTCTATGTGATTAACCAATAACCCCTCCTCAAAAAGAATCGTTGCATAACCGACCTAAGCAGGATGATTAAAAACTGTGTGGAAATGATTTACTACCAAAAGTTTGGCTTGTGAGTTCGAGAAAAAGAACAAGGGCTTTTGATGGCACAGCAACAAAAAGGGAGTCGCCATTTTGACAGGTCCTGTCGAAAGATTCATGATCAGGAGGAGGAAGCTTTGTTTTCATATTGGATTCCTGGTAGAACCTCCTCGAGGACTGAGAAAGAGGGACAGACCTGTGAAAAGTGAATGAATACGTTCCCGAGCACAATTCAAAGTGCTGGTGTTGACCTTTAAAGCCCTAAACGGCCTCGGCCCAGTATACCTGAGGGAGCGTCTCAACCCCCATCGTTCTGCCCGGACGCTGAGGTCCAGCGCCGAGGGCCTTCTGGCGGTTCCCTCATTACGAGAAGCAAAGCTACAGGGAACCAGGCAGAGGGCCTTCTCGGTAGTGGCACCCGCCTTGTGGAACGCCCTCCCATCAGATGTCAAAGCGATAAATAACTACCTGACATTCAGAAGACATCTTAAGGCAGCCCTGTTCAGGGAAGTTTTTAATCTGTGATATTTTAGTGTATTTCTGGTTTTTATGGAAGCCGCCCAGAGTGGCTGGGGAAACCCAGCCAGATGGGCGGGGTACAAATAATAAATTATTATTATTATTATTATGAATAGACAGCAATAATGTTTTTCTTTATAGAAGCGATGAAATACGGTAGCCGTCTGAAATACGACTCTTGGATGAACGGAAAAATCCACACAGGAATACAAATTTGTTTCAACCCGCTTATGGAGATAATCAGAGGTCACAAAGACAAAGAAGGAAAAATATATGAAAATAACTAGAAGAGATGTGGAAAACAGCATGAAAGGATTGGACAGAATTCTGAACATTATTTGGACAGATTTGTGGACTTTTAAAGCAGCAGCAACAAGAGGATTGGATCCCTTTCAGAACTTGAAATATGGGTACCCCCAACAAAAAATTAAAATTAGGCTTTGTAATTCAGAACTTATGTGATTTGATTTGATTTGATATGATTGGTCTGTTAATAAAAATTATTCAGAAAAAAAAGAGAGCTGCTGCCAGCCAGTGTGGACGGTATGGAGTTAGATGGACCAATGGTGTGACTCATACTGACTTATACTAAGGCAGCTCCTCACGCTCCTCACAGGTTTCTTGGTGGGGATTAAATGAGATGGGGGGGGGGGAGAATCATGTGCATCCCCTTGGATAAAAAGTAGGATATAAATGCAATAAACTAAATGTTCATGTTGGCTGGAGATGATGGGACGCTGTATCCTGGCAATATCTGGAAGGCGACAGACTCCTCTCTGCCTGCCTGCCTGCTTACTTTGTTTATCCATTATTTCCTCCCTGCATGGTTGAAATTGTAATGGTAAGCTCCTAAGTCAGGGAACTGTCCCTTTTCCCCTTGAAAACGATGATGACGGCAATTCATTACTATTAAAATTACTTATTAAAGCCATACCTTGGTTGTCAAAAGGAATAAATAATAAACATTATTTATTGTTACTATCCTGAAATAACTCCTTCCTATATGCATGAGAAAAGCCTTGCAGAATATCTTGGGTCATCCATAGGCCACCTCTCTGGGACTGTGAACTCTGCCTCCCCTAAGGAAGCAACGCTTGCTCTGTTGAAAAGAAGCCTTGTGATTTATTGTGACATAAGCTTTCATGGTCTGGGGCCAAACCATCATCAGATACATGGTGTTATCTTCTTTCGATTGCTGTTTCATTTGTATTTCTCACTTGAGTCTGAATATTGGGGGGTGGGGGGCAGGGAGGAACGGTGAGCAAATGGGCCAAAAGGCCACAGCTGCAGATACCATCAGTGACATTTCTATGCAAAAGCACAGAGATCACTTGCAACAGCAGTAACCGGCAATAATATTCCTAGCGTTGCTGTGCTGATTTCGGCACCTGTGCTGGGGAAAGAGAACCCTGGTCTCGATTAAGCCTTAAATGTATCAAATCAAACTTGCTGCTAATTCTGGAGCAGGAATTGTTCCTAGTTCTGCTCTCGTTCTTGGGATTCACTTATTTAGGAAAGGGATAAGGAGCAGATGTAGGAAAGGAGGAGGCGGCAAGAGCCCCATATCTTGTCAGGGGCCCTATGTTTTTTCCAAACACTCTGCAGTTTCTCAGTAAGTTAACCAATCAGAGTTTGGCAGGAGATGTGAGGGATTATTCAAAGCGATTGCCCTCTTTGGATTAGGGGAGACAGAATTGCTATTCCTGTATTTTCAACCCATCTCCTCCATAGGGAAGGAATTCTAGGCTTCTTCCAAACTGCACAGACTCCATTGGGAGTCATTTATACATCATTGGGAGTTTGTGGGAGGCCTCTTTGGTGGAGATAAACACGCTCTCTAACTGCAAACTCAACTGGCAAGGGCTGAAAGGCTTTGTAAGCAGAGATATGAAAGAGTCTTTTACCTGCACACTCAGCCCCTTCACTTCTCTTGTTGGAACTCTTTCATTAACTACAACTTCCCATTTTGTCCAAAGTGGGGGAAACTATGGTTAATACCTTTGGCACAAACCAGGATATTAAACCATGCCTTGAGGCTCACTTAGTATCCTGGCTGGCTCAGAAACTGTTAAACCAGAGTTTCCTGATTCAGACGTCACAGGAAACTATAGCTAACTGGAAAAGTTCCTGATTTATTCGCTCCCACAACAAAGGGAGGCACAAAGAAGTATGTCTGCAAACATACGAGTCTTGTTCCTATTCCAGCTTACTGAGCATAAGTATGATAAGTCAAACAAGCCCATATAGTAGAGGAGGGTGGCAGGCTGAGGGGTGCAAAGGAGGCTGGGAAATTACCTCTTGGAAATAGGGGTGTGCAGCATCTCTGACCAGTTGCAGAATGAGCCCTTCGCTGGTGGTGAGGAAGGCACCGCTCTGGCGTAACCTGGACAGAGCCACAATCCTGTCCAGCTGACTGGAATCCAGAGGGGAAAAAGAAGACCACATAAAGTATACAAGGGGGGAGGAAAAGAGCCCTTTCCTGCCACCCACTGGGACCATCCCACCAGTCACCTGCGGGAAGAGCAGGCATCCACCACAACGTGAACATCCAGGCCTCGTTCCATGATGTCCAATGCTGTGTTCTACACCCAAAGAGAAAAGACACATCAAACTCGGGTCAACCGCATGCCTCATTTCCACCCATCCGATTTTCTTTTTCAGATTTCTTTCATTTCAAGGTTCAAAGTCATGTTTCATCACTCAACAGTTAAAATCCTTATTCTCTCATAATAACAACTTCCTGCTCACCCCCACCCTCAATGTTTATGATCATGATTACATACAATCACATCTTAAAACTCCACCATATCCGGTTTCATCTCCTTTAACAGGGTTCTTAATATATTCTGCTATTTTTTTCTTAAAACTTCAAACCCTGCTCTGGACTTGGCGTATGAATTTTTTTAAAAAAATAGACTAGAAAAAGTTTCCAGCCTTCCTTAAAAGATTCTAGATTTGTGTCCCTTATCAGAGATCACTCATCCATGATTGGTGGTGACCTTATTCATGTGTCACCCAGCTCTGAGGCTCCTCCTTACACCAGGGATAGTCAATGCATTGCCCTCCCGATGTTTTTTTTAAGGCTCCAACTCACACCAGCCCCAGTCAGCATGGCCAATGGTCAGGGATGAAGGGAGCTGTGTCCCAGCACCACAGTTGTCCCTGTTGTTTTGGATTGTGTCTCTGTGGACACCCCTGGCTTCTACACGGCTTGGCATCCTAGCCGAGAAGGATGTTTCCCCTCCAGTTAGGAGCAAGGGAAATGCAACTGCCTTAATTCCTTCCTTCCCTTTCAACTGGAAGGGGGGGGGATACCAAGCACTTTTTTCTGAACTCCTAAGGATTTGAATCCTTAGGGATTCAAAGGGACGCGGGTGGCGCTCTGGGTTAAACCACAGAGCCTGGGACTTGCTGACCAGAAGGTCGGTGGTTCGAATCCCCGCGACGGGGTGAGCTCCCATTGCTTGGTCCCTGCTCCTGCCAACCTAGCAGTTTGAAAGCACGTCAAAGTGCAAGTAGACAAATAGGTACCGCTCTGGCGGGAAGGTAAACGGCGTTTCCATGCACTGCTCTTGTTCGCCAGAAGCAGCTTAGTCATGCTGGCCACATGACCCGGAAGCTGTACGCCGGCTCCCTCGGTCAATAAAGCGAGATGAGCGCCGCAATCCCAGAGTCGGCCACGACTGGACCTAATGGTCAGGGATCCCTTTACCTTTACTTTAAGAATTTGAAAATATTTATTAAGTTCTGAAAGGAAGGAGGGAAACGGTGGCACTATCTGTACAGGGAGAAGAGAACCCTGGTCTCCATCGATCCCTAAACAAACAGAATCAAACCTGCTGATAAATGGACTGCCAGGCCTCTCTTCACTATTGGGGTCCTGGCACTGCTCAAGCACACAGGCCCATCTATCCCGAGGTCAGATCTTGTGCCCTGTCAATCAGTAACATATGTATCCCTGAGAGGAAAAAGACCTTCAGCCTCATACCATGATGCAGGCCTGTGTCTCGATCCCACACAAAAGCACAGATTTCAGGTCGGGCACAGCGGCCATCTCCTTCTCCACCTCTGGGGTAACCATGCTGAAGCAGGTCTTGGCATATTTCGGCAAGTCTTCAGCACCCAGCTCTGGCACCGTAGGGCCCAGGCCTTTGGGGTATTGTTCGGTCACCACCGTCCGGATTTCGAGAGCCTTGGCAACCTGTAGGGAGAGAGGAGAGGCCACTGGAGGGTTAAAGCAGGACTCCTGGGTTCTCTGGGAAGGAAGTGGGCCTTCTCATGAGACAGCGTTAGTCAATATTAGGCTGCCCCCATGTGTCCATCTGTGTAACTGCAACTGGGAAGGTTAATAGTGCTTTTATGGGTGGCAAAGGCTGCATGCAGCTTTGGAGGCCATATATATAGTAAATATGTCAATGGCAATGATGCAAACATTTATTTTTCTTCTCCCTCACCGTGGTCTCTAATCAAACTGTGGGAAATGCTAAAGGTACTTGCTAAGCACCCAAACCAGCTCCTAACCAAGTTATCAACATGGCTGCAACCAATACATAATAGGTTAGCTCAGTTGTTTAGCATAGTATCATAGAATCGTAGAGTTGTAAGGGATCCCAAGGGTCATCTAATCGAACCCCTTGCAATGCAGGAATCTTAGCATGCTGCTGCTAACACCAAGCTTGCGAGTTCAATCCCAGCATGGGCCATCTGTATATTCCTCCATTTCAGGAGGATTGAACTAGATGACTCTCAGGGTCCCTTCAAACTCTACAGTTCTTTGTGGCGCATTTCCTGTAGGCACCTATTGGAGAGTGCCAGTTACAAGAAGAACACCCCTTCTTCCAGCACAGAGAGCCATTTCAGAACTATTCTTAAGAGGCCAAAAACATTCTTCCTTTTAATCGATGTTAGCCAACCCTGCTAATTAATAGAATTAACCTCCCTTGCCTTCCCTTCCCTCCTCCCCTCCCTATCCACGTCCCTCACCTGTTTCTCATAGCCCAGCAAGCCTCTCCATTACACAACTTTTACCTTTAGCATCCGAGCTGCCACAGATACAATCTGAGGGAAGTAGCTGATATTCGGGCGAAATTTCTCTTGCATGTCACACAGGAAGAGGATGCTGGTTTTGGGGACCACTTTTCCGAGTCGTATCACTGACATTTTCGAGCTGAGAGACAGTAAAGGGGAAGAGCCTGGAAGTTACTTCTGGATGTTTTGATATAAATATTTGCTCGTGTTTTAGGATTTTACATTTTACTCTGGTACCCTTTAGAGAAGATGGTTCCCCCCTTTCCTTTTCAAAAGTAGGCTATGGGTATAATAAGATCAGAAAATGTTTTTTGAATTTGCAGGCCACTGGGAAATGATTGTTGCCTTAATCTCAAGCAAACTAATATACTGAATTTTGAGTGATCCTGCAAAGTAGAATGAAAAATGGCTAATTTTAGACTGGAGCAGAGAAGGGGGAAACACAACAGCCGTCTCCAAATATCTGAAGGGCCAACATGTACAAAATAGAGCAGATGGAAGCTGCTTCCAGACAATTTGTTTATGGAGCATTCATCCAGGTTTCTTTGCAGGGAGGTTATTGGCTATTTATTCAGCATTTCGTCCAATGTGCTTGCAGTGAGGTTACACAATGCTACCTCAAGCAACTGTTATCCCACCCAGACCCTCCAAGTGTCCTTATTTTCCAGGGACAGTCCTGGATTTATAGAAACCTTCCCAGTTTCTGATTTGATCCCGGAATGTCCCGCTTTCCCTTAGGAAGTCCTTCTTTTCATCAGAGAAATGTCGGAGGGTAGGGAGTTATGCGAACACCCCCCCCCCAGCCAAAGAGATACAACCTTTAGAAGACATCTGAAGGCAGTCCTATGTAGGGAAGTTTTTTAATGTTTAATGTTTGCTTATGTTTTTATATATGTTGGAAGCTGCCCAGAGTGGCTGAGGCAACCTAGTCAGATGGGCAGGGTATGAATAATAACATGATGATGATGATGGAGTAAGATGTCCCTATTTTCAGTGGATAAATGTTGGAGTGTATGTTATCCTAAATTTTCCAGGGCATTTCTCCATTGCTTTCCTTGTCACAAAACAATCCAATTTCAGTACTGGAAGTACACAAAGCACTGGGCAGATCCTTCCATCCCTAATCTATACACACACACACACACACAAATCAAATCAATACTTATATTCTACCTCCACTGTCATCTGAACACCCATTGCTGGGAATCGAAAGCAGGGAGAATTGCTGTGCCCGGGTCTTTCTGGTGGGTTTCCCATGGTGGCAGCTGGCTGAATGCAAAGACAAAATTCCTACCCTTCCAAGTAGGGTAATTGGATGAAAAGGCTCTACCCCGCCCCGTTTTTTAGCAGTTGTGTGGAAGAGGGAACGTTAGCAGATGTTCCTGCTTCAGAGAGAGAGAGAGGAGGAAAGGAGGAATGACGAAAAAATGTGCTCATATGGCAGTTTTGAAAAACGTCCCTATTCTTCAAAATTATCGCATACGGTATTTTTTAACAGCTCAGTTAAGGTCTCCGTTTATCCACCTTTCATGGCATCTTCACAACAACCTGGTGACGTAGCTTAAAGCCTGAGAGAAAGTGGGTCACTGAAGGCCAGCCAAATCACCTCATAAATTAGCTATGTCCAAGTACTGCAATTTATGATTTCCGCCCCCCCCTCCATACGCAGAAGGAGGGAGGTGGGTGCCCTCTGCTGGCCAAGAAAGGATAACCCATACTGTACAAGCTTTGCCTCTTGCTCACACAGACAGGAAGCTGCCAAGGACCAGACATCAAAAGGAGGAAACAAAAGCTCTGCTCCAGCTGCTTGCGGCATGGCTCACTCCTTGCACAAAACAGAGACGGTGTCCCAGAATCCTTTGCAACATCAAACCTTGCCTTAGGTTGTGAAGAAGACACTGAGCACAGGAGTAGCCCTTGGGGTTCCCATAGACGGAAGATAAACCTTGGGTAACAATCCTTGATCCTATTATTTCTGCCTCAAGCCCTAGCTAACTGCCACCTGCCACCTAAGTAGGCCAATGCATGTTCATCAATGTGAACGCTCCCCAGCAACAACCACCTCATGCTTGTTCTACGCCACAAATGCGGAGCCTGGGACTCAGCTCCAGAGATTGCTGGACTTCAGCTCCCATGAGCCCCAGCCGGCATGACCAACAGCCAAGAGTGATGGGAATTGTAGTCCAGCAACACCTGCAAAGCTACAGGCTTCCCGTTGCTGTTTTATATGATTCCAGGGCCCCTGATCTTGGCTAGCGGTTGCCCACTGCGAACTCTCTTCAGCCCCTGACTTGCTCCTTGAATCAGTAACAAAAACTCAAAAGGCTGCATAGAGGGCTCCAAAAGACCTCATCATGCAAATAACATTTGCTTATGGGAAACTGAGAATACGGAGTCACAGCCAATTTTCTAGTTATCTAGCATTGTATCAATTGGGCTGGCTGTTTTAAGGTATTGGTTTGGGGTTTGGGGGGGGACCGGGGAATGTAATGTATTGCTTTTATTTCTTAAGGTGCTTCAAACTTCAGGAAAACAGCACTTAAAGAAATAAATGCTATTGGGTTGTTGTTTTTATTTTTATTATGTATTTTGTGGTTTGAGATCCTGATTTTATTCTGTGAACCGCCCTGAGACTCTGTGGTATAGGGTGGTATATAAATTCTAATAATAATAATAATAAACCACTTCAAATAAACGAAATCCTCTTAGGCTAGTTCAAAAAGTAATTTATAGCATAACTTTGGGGGTTAGGTGTAGTAGCTCAGCTTTTTTCCCCCTTTTCTCTTTTTAAATCATCTCTAGAAGTAGAAAAAAGGACCCTATGGGATGCCAGGCTTTATTTATTTTCCCCTCCTACAAGTGAATCACTTCCTTTGACTTCTCTAAAGATAAAAAGATACAAGCAGAGGAAAAACACAAAAGAACCTGCTTCCCTAACTCCAGGTGGTGGTGAACTGTTTTAGGGAAGTCTCTAGGCTTCATAACAATAGGTTTCGAAGCAAAAGATGCAGGTTCTCATTGAAGTGATTTCCATGAGGTAAGCCAGCCTGGTTGCTCCTTCATTTCTGGGTATTTAGCCAACAAAACAAGTCAGAGCTATGACTGACAAGTTGTTAGGACACCAGGCAATAGGAATTTCCTGAGAGAGCTGCTGTTTCCCACCCTCCCGCTAGTGAACTTTTCCTGCTTCTATCTCGTTTTCTAGTTCTTGGAATCTCTGTAGTTTGCCCTTCCTTTTTTCCTAGCGACCAGGATGCATCTTACCTGTGGGTGGATTTGTCTGTGATCAGATACTCCCTGGAACTTATTTTCGGCACACCTTCTGCATGCAAGGCAAGGCAGCTGTTCTACCACTGAGCTATAGCTGCCCGCCAAGTTTTCCTCTTGTATCAGCTTCCCAATAAAATAAGACCCCCTTTTTTTGCCATTTTACTTCCAGGAACCCCTGCCATCTTGAGGAAGCATGCTTGACGTCTTGGGATAAGACTTTTGCATTTGCATTACTTCCAGGGAGGCTCACCTGTTGCCAGTATTACGGTAATCTTTTAGGCATTAATCCAAGGCTGTTATGCTTTTCTCCCAACACTATGAAGGATCTTAGCTGAGGCTGTTCAGCCTTCAACTTTCATTGTGGTTTGGATTGCTGTTGTTTTATTGTTTGCTGCTATGTTGTAAACTGGGGCCTTTTTTAAAAAAAATTGGAGGGCAACACAGAAATGTTCTAAATAAAACAAAATTAGCTTCTCGTTACACAGTGTATAGTAGCAACACGTGTTCTTTAGTGGAGGAGTAGCTACTCCTAATCTGTTTTTAAACACGCATCCTTCTTTCACCACAGAAAGCGGGTCGGGAGGAGTCAAAAAGTGAGGTTTGGAGAGCAAGGCATCCAAATCTGTCCTTACACAAGTTTACTCCTTAGTAAACCTCGCTGACTTCAGTGGGACTTACTCCCAGATAAATGTACCTGGAATTTCAGCTGTAAGGGGTGGAAAGCGACATGGCAGCTCAGGCCGTTCACACAATCCCGTGCAAGGGGTGAGAGATACAGACCCTCCTCAGTCTCCAGCCCCCGTTTCACACGAACGTTCACAACGCAGAAACATGGCGGCTGCGAACACGGGTCAGGCCCGTCCCGTGTCCCGCATCCATTAGCTCCCCTTTCCCAGGCGCCCACAAAACGCTTTCCCCCCGGACTCACCTCCTCTGATCTCCAATTGCGACACTTCGAGGTGCCAGCCAATCAGAAGCGGGATCTGTAACCCTCGGAGCCCCGCCTATAGAACAGCTGCGAGCCAATGGCCTGGCGCGGGCTGAAGGGAAGTTTCGGCGTCCCCGAAGCCTTTCTTTCCCTTCCAGCCAATGGCGTCGCTCCCTCCCGCGTTCCACGCGCGGCCAAAATGCAACTCGGCGTTCCAAAGTCGCGTATTCAGAGCTGCATTAAGAGCACGTGCGTCTCATCCTTTGGGAATTGGCGAGTGTGTTTTGTTTTTTAAAAGGTGCTGGGGCTCGTGCGCCGGTAGCTCAGCAACCCGCCCCCTTCCTGGGACTGACTGCAGTTATTCTGCACATGCTCCCTGATGTTGCGGGACTCCCATCAGCACCAGGCAGCACAGCCAATGATTACGGATCGTGAGTTATGGTCCAACATTTGGTGGGCCAGAGATCCATGAGCGTAGCCAGGATTTGGGGGGGCCAAGACTTGGTTGGGGGGGCAGGGCTTTTGTTGGGGAGGGCAGAACCGACGTGATTGGTCAGTTAAGTATTTCTGTTGTTTTACTTGATCTAACGGGGCAGCTGCCCCCCCCCTTGGCTACACCCATGCACAGATCTCTCATCTGGTTTACTGTGGGATTGCGACTGACACGGGACACCGCTGTAAACAATAATGAGCTAGATGGGTCTGACTTATACTGAGTCAGGTTCCTATGATGTTTGGTCAGAGAGAGCAGGTTATTTATTTTCTGGCTTGTCACTCAGTTTCACTAATTCTCCATTTAAAAAGAGAGCCAAAATCAACCATAGCTGAAAGGGAGCAGTGAGAACCATTAGATCTCCCAAAATTAATACAAAAGGCGAATAGCTGCTGGTTGAGGATATACCCTGCAATGGTAGGGAGTGAAATAATTCTGGTCCCTGGGAAGGCTGGAGACGGAGCCACCAGGGGTGGAGTCCAGAGCAGGCCCACTGTTGCAGCCTGGCATTTTTTGAAATGGCCAGGGGGACAGAGACCAGCACAAAAGGGGGCTGGACTGGATGACCCTTGGCCCATGGTTTCTGAGGCTCAGTTTTTGACACACATAGTTAAAAGGATCCAGTGATGTGAAATACTCTCCCAGCCCAAGTTCCCTGGAGAGATGCCAAAAGACTAGATAATCTGACCTGCACACACCACACACCACAATTACCACAATTACCACTCCCCCACCCCTGCTGCTAGGCTTGGCTGTCTGGCAACCCAGACTCTGCAGGAATGGGCAGCTGACTGTATTTGCACAGTTGAAAGTTACCCCCAGAAATACACAGCTCCAGAATTCCAGCCTTGCAGGCAAGATCTTTGACAATATGTAGCAGCATGGCATCAATGCGCCCCCCCCAACCAACAATCCATTAACAAAAACAAATAATATTTCACGCAGAAGACTGGTAATTCGAGATGAGCTTTTAATAGAAGACATACTTTTTCTTAAAAAGTATTCTTTTTTTTCTCTTTCTTTTTTTTTTAACAAAAAAAGGAGCAGGATAATTGCTATGGCCCTTTACAACAGGATAAGAAACTCCAAACAGATCCAAGTCAGCAATGGTAGGGTGGGGAGAAGGGGGGGACAAAAAGATTTTTTTAAAAAAATGCAAACCCCCTGGGTTTGAGGAAAAAACAAAATCAAGTCGCTTGGAATAAAATGCTTTTGTTAGAAACAAATAATAATAATAATAATACAGAATTAGAACAAATTAAGACAAGAAAGCACCATGCAAAAAAAAAAAATAATTATTCAAATATATATATATTTAGAAAGACAGACCCCACCCCACCCCCAGTGCCAGTTCCTGGAGCCTTAGGACCAGGCACAAGTGGATGTTTATATTTTGAGTCCAAGCTAGGATTTGCAAACCCTTCGTTTTGAACTCCTTAACAAGGCAGGCATGGGGAACCTTTGCCCTCCCCTCCAGATGTTGCTTAAGTACAACTTCCAGGAATGATGGGAAACGTAGTATATCAACATCTGGAGGATACTAAAGGTTCTCCACACGTCTTAGGTGCAGGAACAAGCTGTATTATTATTTTTTGGTCTCCCTCTGCCCATCTGCTGTTAGCTTATATAAGGTGCACAATGGATCTATTCCAAAGTAATGGATGTAAATTGTTGGCATCCGTCTGCCTCAGGAGACAATGGAGGAGAACACCTTTGGGGGTGAAGTCAATCTGCTGGAAGGTTATAGCGCCCAAATGTAAAACCCTTTGCATATACTTAAAAGTGCTTTATATTACCAAGCTGAAACCCTACGGGCACTTACCTGGGAGTAAGCCCCCTTGAACATAGTGGGCCTTGCTTCTGAGTAAACATGCATAGAATTGGGTTGCACATTCTCAACAAAAGACAGCTCATTGTCAGAGCCTTGCCCAACTGAATAAGGGGAGGAGCTCCTTTGTGCACCATTGTTAAGGAATTAAAATCAGAAACCAAAGTGAGCAAAAAAAAGAAGAGCCCCTGGATAATTAGGGACTCTTAGCTCGCCTGTTGCACCTTGAGATAAGGACTGCTTCACACGCTATCTGTATGTTCATACATGGAAGCAGTTGAAACTCCTAGATTTGCAACCGTGGAAACCAGCACTCGTGCAGTTTTCAGGCATGGCTGTGTATGAACTGGCCCTGCATAGTGGTGATAAGCAGTGCCAAGACTTTGAGAGAGAAAAGCAAAGTTGTTCCTCCTAAAACAGGTGAAGGTGAGAGAGGATCAGAATTCATTGCAAGCAATGAAGCTGCTTGTGAACCCAGGCTCACAGACGCACCCAGTAGGATTTGGGGGGAAGATCACCCCCCTCCCCCCAAATACCAAAAGCATATCCTGGTGTTTCAGCAAAAGAGGAAGGAGGACAGTTTGGAAGCAGCTGCTTATTACTGTTAGCACTTTCTTCGTTCTTTGTGCTAACCCACAGCTTCTGCACCAGAGTTCAAATCCCTTCAGTAAATCAATATGATTTCTGCATTGTAGGCATGTTTTGCATTGTTAACTCAACTGCCTGCCTCAAGCTTCTGGGGTCTTTTTTTTTTTTTAGCAGAACTTGAATTCTGGTAAGGAGCCATACAGGAATAGGAAGAATGATCAGGTGCAAAAGCAAAGGCTGGCAAGTAGCTAAGAGGGCACAGATGCAGCTGCCTCCGAACACCAGAGGTTTCTGCAGACGTTCATCTGGAAGTTTTTGAATGTATATCCACAGCTCAAAAGGACCAGCAACTTGGCTTGTTCTTTTCCCCTCTATTGGATTGGAGGAAGACAAAAAAAAAAAAAGGAATGCAGAGAGTCCCTAGAACTCAAATTCTGTGCACGATACATAGCAGAATTCCACACACATGTGCAATCAGGCAAGATGAAACTGGCCAGCTTGTGGCCTGTCGTTGCTATTGAATCTACAGGGTTTGCAAATCCTGGCTTCCTCACACAACCCACCACCACAGCAGGTTTAGGGATGGTGGCAAGAGAAGAGGAGGAGGAGGAGATCAAAGTGCTCTTGGCTGCTGACAACGATATGCAGAGAGGGCGAGATCCAGATCCCAGTCCAAAAAAACGAGAGAAGGCAGGCTGAGATGAATGGTTTCCAGTTCATTCCGCATCTTCCTCTGCCCACAGTCTGGGCAGGTGTGAAAGGCAGGTGGGAGGTCCAGAGAGTAACTCCAGCAGGCTAAGGTGTGCTGGAGGGAAGCCGCCTTCCAGAGATGATAAAAAAAATCTCCACATGTATCCTTCATGTGAAGGCATCCCAAGGACTCACTCCTACAGCTCCCCCATCACCCCCCTGGGAAGAAGGGGAACGGGAAGGCAAGGAGACGAGATGGAGTGGCTGGAACCAAAGGGAGCAGAGGGCCCCCACACCCGACACAGCTGCCCCTCAGCGCTGAGAGCAAAGGGTCTCCCTGCGAGAAAGCAGCTGTCTCCATCCGGGGCTTGGGTGCATTTGGGTGCCAGGCAAGGGGATCAATCGCTGCATGAACCCCGAGAAGCAGGGCTGCATAGAGCCATCCCTTCCCCACCCCAGTCTGTGTAAATTTGCCACTTCGATGCCCGAACTTTGATATGTATATTTTTCCTTAGTAGTGGGCAAGGAGTTCTTTATATATATATCCGTACTGGAGCTGGGAGGAGAGGAGAGAAAGAAGGGTTTTGGATGGGGGAGGGAGAGAAGGTGCCGGAGAAGCAATGGCTATTTGAGAGTTGGATTTTCCTTTTTCTTTTTAAAGGGATATAGTTAAAATCCTGACCCCTGAACCTCCCTCCTCCCAGATTTCCCACCCCTCAGGGGTGGTTGATATTAAAGTGCAGCCTGATAGGAGAGCTGGGAGACCCTTGAAAGAGAAGCCGGAGGGTGGGGGCAAGTGTGGGGAGGGGGTTCCTTTTTTGTTGTTGTATACATGACAGTGTAGCAAGGCTGGGGTTCCTACTCCCCGCCCCTGGTCTTGCGATCCACCCCCCACCCCCTGGGGTCTGACATCCCTGCCTCATTCAGTCTGGGCTGGCTCTGCAGGGGGGGCCGGCTGCTGCCCCTGAGAGGGCGTCAGGGGCGTAGGAGGCTGGTGGTTTGCAGACGGAGAGTCGCTCTCCGGGTCTTCGGTCTCCTCGTCTGAGACGCCGTCCAGGCGGAACACCTGCCGCACGGTTCGGGTGGTGAAGCTCAGAGGGGTACGTCTGCAATGAAGAGGGAAAAGGGAATCCGTACTGGCACCGCAGCGGGCATTTGAGTATCAATTCCCACCCCCTCCCCACAAAAGCTAGCCATGCTCCCAGGTACTCGACTCCCTAAGCTGGGATTGGCAAATGCCCCTAGCGCAGGCATTGGGAGGTGTTATTGGGCTGCCAAGCACCCCCAGGCCCAGCCGGCATGGCCAATGGTCAGGGATGATGGGAGCTGCAGCCCAAACAACATCAGGAGGGCCACTGCCCCCTATTCCTGTTCTGGCGCAACTCAAGCGTCTCCCTCCAGCAAACATTTCTACAGCCACACTGCACAGTGGCCTTCCAGCAACCGGAAGCCTCTTCTGACCCCTGTTTATTTTGCTGGAGCCTGCAGAACTGGCAAGCTCCTTGCCTAGTGCACTCACTCCTAATACCACCCCGATTGCCCCACTGAAATCTGTGCCAAAGCTGCCACTTGGAATGGTCCATGCTGAGCTTGCACCACAGAGATGCAAGGGACAGGGCATCCGTTTCACCACTGCCCGCATCCCCAGAGCATCCTTGCTAAGAAACGGCGGTAATTCCCTTTTGGGCAGGCGCAACTGTGCTTGTATTCTGCCAAGAGGCTTTCTGAATTATCTACTGGCATCAGCGTCCCCTGCTAAATGCTGCCCAGGACATCACTGCAAGGGCAACCCTAAGCTCCCACCTTCTCCAAAGTATCTGTGGCATTTCTAAATGGACCGTCTAATTCTGGATTCTCCCCCTCCCCTTTTGTTTTGCCTCTTTCGATTTGGAAATCATGTGGATGATGGTACGTTTGCCAAGAGAGAAGCAGCTATTGCTTGGGGAGAAAGCACCCGCAGGGTCTGCTCTCTCTCACCTACATCATGCTGGGTAGCTGGAAGCTCTTTGGATAGAAAAAGTGAGCCTACCGAGGTTACAACAAGCACACCTTGCCTACAGAGAAGAGAGAAGCACCAGCCTTACTGAGGGCTTTTTCCTGTCCCCTCTTCCTGGGACTGGGGGAAGCTGGAAGCTCACGTCCATAGCAAGCGCCTTCACAGTAGAAGCACTCCCCTGCCCACACCCCCTCCAGCTAAAAGTGCTCCCTTAACTGAGAGTCAAAAGTTGCCAGGGATGTCAGCAAGCAATCCTGCTCTCCTCTCTATAGCAGCCATCAGGGCAGAAACAGGCACGGCAGGGCGAGATCCAGGGTCAGATCTCCCAACAATGAAAGAGCTGGTGCTCAGCTCTCCCCTGTTTTACAACCCCCTTTTTCCTGCTCACAACATGCTATTAAGTATTGCTGGAGGGATGGGCAAAAAGGCAGTTATGGCCACATCACACACAAAAATCACAGTGTAGTGGTCAGAATGTCAAGAGTAGGATGCACACTGCACATTTAAAGCACATTGCTTCCCCACAACGAATCCTGGGAACTCTAGTTTGCTCTCAGACGAACTATAATTCCCAGCTGTCCTTTAAAAAACAAAACAAAAAAAACCCTACAGTTCCCAGGATTCTTTGGAGGGGAGAGTCACGTGGTGAGTGCACAGCAGAAGGGAGGAAATCAGAATGCGGATCTCCCATGACAAATCTGTTCCAACCCTTAACCAGGAGTGGGGAAGCCAGGAGCTTCTGTGCGGCAACTGCACGTGCGTGGGCACACACTCCGAAACTGCACAGCACACACATGCAGAACAACAGGGGAGTGAGAACGTACTTCCGCTGCCGGCGTTCTAACTTGCTGTTGGGCCGAGAAAAAGATGGGATGTAAACAGACACAAAGGAAAAAAAGAGAGAGAGAGAGAGAGAGGTGCAAGCATGAACGGATGATCTGGAAAGAACTCCACATGGAAAGAGACGGGAAAGTCAGGAAAAAGTATAAACAGGATGGGGAAGCAAGTTGGGTTCCCTAGGTTCCCGGGCTGAAGAACCGGGGGCTAATTGGGATTTGTGCTTGGAAACAGAACTGTTACGAGGTGGCTGAAAATGCTAAGAGATATTGGGGAGCGAAGGCTTCAAAACTGTAGCTTCCAGGTTCTCTTATCTACCGCTGCCTTGAAATAGGGTTCTGAGTCGTCCCCCCCCCATCCTGCCCGCCCCCGTGGAAGAGAAGTGGTACTAAAACCTGGGCTGTCTCTGCAAAGCAGAAAAATGATTTCAACTAATTGATTTAACATTATTTAAAACAAGTATAAAATCTGGCCTACAGGAAATCAAAGATCCAGGCTCCAGTTCCCCACCTCTTGTGCCAGGGAGCAGCAGAAGGAGCCTGGGAGTGGAGCGAGTCAGGGCGGAACCATTTAAAATAACTGCATGCTTTTCTAGTGCAGGCATATTCTAAAGGTTCTAGTTATCCAGTGTGGATCCGTTTTGTGTGGGCGTGTAGGGGAGACTTTCTGCATCAGTTTTCTCCTCTAATTTCCAAGGCAACCTCGGCTGAGATGCCAAGGGATGGAACGATGCACTGGGCAACCCCACAGAGACAATTGTGGCCAACAGCAGCTTCTCATTTTCCCAGGCTGTGTGAGTGCCACTCTAGCCATTTTGTCTCTCTGTGGTCATGACTGTGATAAACATTTACCGGAAGCCAGGGCTGCCATACACCTGGAATTTCCCAGGCATAGATGCTATTCAGCCCTCACAAACAGCATCCGGGCGAAAATTGCTGAAATGTCTGGGAAAAATGCAGACATATGGTAGCCTGTGTCGGTAGTGTAGTTTTTTGGGCAAATTTCACTTTCTGAAATGTGGCAAGCGTACCTGAAGCTATATTCTGTAGCATATTGAGCATCATGTTTAATCCGGGTCTAGGGATTATGGAGATATGAGAACAGCAAAAGAAAAAGACAAAAAGGGGAGCATCTAAGGGCATGTGGGGACAGGAAGACATGGGGGACATACAAGGCAGGGCAATCTACTCTCAGCTAGCTATGTCAAGGGCCCTATATTGGGATCAGAGCATCTGCCTTGCAGGCAGAAGGTCTCAAATTCAATCCCGGACATCCCAATGGCCTGAAAACGTGGAGAGGCACAGCCAGCAGTGAAGGCAAAGATGGGCCATTGGTCTAAGGCCTCCTGCGTTCCTAGGACTAGGAACTAGTCACAAGGCATATGGCGGAGGGTCTAAATCTTGAAGAAGCGTCCTTCACCCAGGCCAAGCCCCCGCTCAGCCATAATAACCCTGCTCACCTGAGACGATTCCGCAGGCTGGTCACCTCGCGATTCATGGACTCGGCTGACTCGGTGACGTCCTCGAGTTCGCGCTGCATGCGGCGGCGGCTGGCGTTGGCCCGTGACGCCTCCTCTTCCGCTTCTTCGAGCTGCCGCTTGAGTTGTTTTAGCCGCAGGTGGCTCTTTTCGACCTGCCAGAAAAGAGAGAGGGAGAGAGAGAAAGGGAGAGGTCTAAGGTGAGCAGAAAACTGGATCCCCAAGGCATGCAAATCTTCCAGGCAGCTTGACGTGCGTTAAGTTCAATATGGCCACCATCTCACCTGCCCATTTTTCTGACTTAAGCAAAAGAAGTCACTGAGGTCAAGATGCAGGACGTGGGGGGAAGTGTTTTAAATACTGTGTGGCTGCCTAATTTCTAAATATTTGTTTATTTTTAGGGAACTATTTTTTTTAGCCTTCAAAGGAAGGAGGATTGAAAAAAGAAAAACAAAGGCTAAAAAGATAAATAAAACAGTATGCATCTGAAAAATAGGTCCGTGCAGAACAGCCTGAAAATGTAGCATCAAGGAAAAAGATGGCAGGGTTCAAGCGTGCCCTGAAGTTGCAAGCCTTGCCCTGGAAAACTTATAAATGGTGAGGGCAGGTGTTTTGCACATGCTCAGAGGTTTTGTTGACTATTTCTTCAACATTTCCGATAGATGAGTCCCAAGCACTGAAAATACGCCCCAGGGCTCAAAATGTGGGGTGGGTGGGGAACACAGACGTCTTGGCCATACCTGATCTTTGTACTGATCTGCGTTCCTCCTCTCTTCATCCACTTGCAGAATCACCTCCTTGAGTTTCTTCTCTGCCCTCCGCACAAGTTTCCCTGATAGAATCCTCTCCCTAAAAAAACCCAGAAAATATAGGAAGGAATCAGGGTGGCTGTGGGCGGGAAAGACTTATTATTTAGTCTGGGGATGTTCCTGGACCCAGCATTGCTTAGGGGGAAGCTGGAGTGCCTTTATATAGGTTAGGCTATTTTTCCAGCTGTATCCATTCCTGGGGAGATTAGATATGACGAAACGTTCCTTAGGGCTGTTCTACATGTCAGCGTCTGCTCATACTTTTTATAAGCATGCTTAAAGCGGCCCCCTCTATTTTGCAGAAATTAATTCTTAATGTTTATTTGTCCATTCCCTCTGCAAATTCACTCATGGTCCTAGTCTTCACTTTAAGAGTTTTCCCCATAGCTCTTCCCGCAACATAGCTAGCAAGACAGAGAAAGATATGCAGTTTGTGCAAATCAGAGAATTTTTTTTTTTTTTTAATGGAAAATGTGGAGGAGAGCCCTAATTAATGGCCTGGGAACCTATGATGTTGCCCCATCCCTAGAAAATAAGCAGGGTGAAATTTAATCAGTAAACTAGGTGGGGGAATACTGGAAGCCCATGTGGGAGCAGTATATATGCACGATACATTTCATGTGTGTATTAACATTACACTTTTATTCCATCCTTCTTCCAAAGAGGTCAAGGTGGTGCTATATGTGGTGTTCCCCCAACCTTATCCTTACAGCAGCTCTTGAGGGAGATTAAGCCGAGCCACATTAGCTGACTTGGCAAGCTTTGCAGTCGGGCAGAGATTTGAACCTGGGACACATCAATGTAGGCCACGTTAGAAGAGACACCAGGAGATGTCCCACTCGTTTTTTTTGTCTTGTTTGTCATTCAGTGGAACCGCAGGAGAGTGGTGCTGAACAAAGGGGGAGTTTAAAACACCCCCTTTCGTGCTGTTTATCCAGCCTAAATCTATTTAGTGTCAGTCTTTTGTAACAGTTAAAAGAGCACCGGACTAGGACCTGGGAAACCAGGGTTCGAATCCTCCATGAAGCCCGCTGCCTCTTAGGCTAACCCACCCCACAGGGTTGTTGTGGGAATGAAATGAGGAGGGGAGAACCATGTACATCACCTGGAGAGTATATAAAAATGTAAAGGGACCCCTGACCATTAGGTCCAGTCGTGGCCGACTCTGGGGTTGCGGCGCTCATGTCGCTTTATTGGCCGAAGGAAGCCAGCGTACAGCTTCCGGGTCATGTGGCCAGCATGACTAAGCCACTTCTGGCGAACCAGAGCAGCGCACGGAAACGCTGTTTACCTTCCCACCTATTTATCTACTTGCACTTTGATGTGCTTTTGAACTGCTAGGTTGGCAGGAGCTGGGACCGAGCAACGGGAGCTCACCCCATCACAGGGATTCGAACCACTGACCTTCTGATCAGCAAGCCCTAGGCTCTGTGGTTTAACCCACAGCACCACACGCATCCCTGGAGAGTATATAAAGGTGGTATATAAATGTAATAAATAAATGAACAATAAATATGTCCAATATAAAGCTGTTTGTCATAAGGGGCGGGGAGCATACAGGCTCCTTGTCTCATTTTGCACTATGTCCAGCGCTCTAGCCACTCAGTACCACACCAGCTCAAAGCACTGGGTGTGGGGTGTTTGTGTGGGTGTATTTGCCACCTTGGATCCCAGGGCTCTACCTGGACTCCTGCTCCAACTGCTCCTCCAACTGGGCCACCTTGGACTCCAGGGTTGCGATGGCCATCTTGTACTTCGACTTGACAGAGGAGTCCATCTCTCCCAGCTTGGCCCTCAGGTCTTTGTTCTGGCGCTCCAGCTGCTGCCGGGCATTCTCGGCCTTCTGCGAGAAGCTGCGCTCCGCTGCCAGCTCTGTGGTGAGCGTTTCCACCTGCAGAGAAGACACGGGAGATGGTGTGGGTGTGTGGGTGTGTGGGTGTGTCAGGAAGAGGTTTCAGAGCCACAGGGCCAGGGAGCGCATGCCGTAAGAGGGCCTGCTCCGAAAAGGGTGGGGGAACTTACCTGCATGCTGAGCTTGCGGTATCGGTCGTTCATGAGCTCCATATTGCTCTGCTCCTCATCCAGCTCTTCCTCCAGCTGACCGATCCTGGCCTCGAGGTGGCGCTTTTCATCCATGAGAGCAGACCTGAGAGGGCGTAATTTTGGGGGTGAGGGCCGTGGTACAGCAGTTGATCAGAGAAAAATCTCTGGAGGAAGCCCACCCAAGGAACATCCCACCATTTAGGCTAGAGCCTTTAGCGCCACTGAGATACTGCTTTTCTGCAATCGGGTGGAAGCAAAATTAAAATGGGCTTCAGCCTCTAATCCCTTCCTGTTCAACATGGCGGCAGCAGCATTACCTGATGAACAACCCCTTAATTGATTCTTAGTTCCTTCCTCTGGCCAGGGGGGAAGTCTTCAATAACTAATGTCCGCTCCTTGCTCCCCGCCTCCATTTTATAAAAAACAGTGCTGTTTTACTTAAAAACGGAAAAAAGGGGAACCTGCTTACTGAGGTCCCTTCTTGAAAGGCAGCTTTGGCACACTAGCCCTGGAAAACCTCAGTAATATTTTGCTTATCTACACTGGACGTGCCGCTACCACTGCATTTTAACGTTTAAAAAACCCACAACAGGTCACGTCTGAAAATAAAGGACATGAGTACAACACAGAACACCCCCCCCCAAAAAAAACCCATGTCATCTGGATTCTCTGCACAAAGCAAATGAACAAACCATGCCAATTCCAGATTAAAAGGCAAGCCTAGAAGAGGCAACCCTGATCCAGATTAATTACCCCTAGAGCAACGTTCGAAAGCTAACCATTTTGTGTTCACACTGGCTGCTTGCTGAGCAGATTAAGTGCCTTAACTAAGCAGTCCCTTGGGCAAAAAAACTCCATTCGCACAAAACACCGTCATCCGTTGCGCATGCTCAATGGAATCAAAGGAGCATGGGAAATGGGCTTCCCCACTCACTTGCCACTGTTCCCATTGGCCAGCTCATCCGCCAGGTCGTCCCGCTCCTGTTGCGCCTGCCTCTTGGCTCGCTCTGACGCTGCCAGTTCCTGCAAGTGATGGGAAAAGGTCAGCAGAAGGCAGGCTGGATGGCGATAGGGAGGAACAGGTCCAAACAGGAAAGATAATGGGAAGGGTATCCTTCCCATTACCCACTGATTAAAAAACAGCAGCAGCATTTCATACTTTTAGAAGACATCTGAAGGCAGCCCTGTTTAAGGAAGCTCTTAATGTTTGACACACTATTGTATTTTAATATTTTGTTGGAAGCCGCCCAGAGTGGCTGGGGAATAAGTAATAAATTATTATAATTATTATAATTATTATTATTATTCCCATTCGCCTGGAATAGGCTCAAGCTGTGTGTGTGTGGAATAGATCTATATAGAAAGACACACATGCACGTATATTCTCACTGGTACAGAGGAATGGCAGCCATTCTGTGCCGACACTCCTGGCACTTAAACTGATAAGTTTAAGAGCCCTTGCAACTATAAATGTGTGCATATGAGAGAGATGTGATGTAGGTCACATTGACAAGAGAGATGACTTGCCCAATGTCATTCAGTGAGCTACATGGCTGGGGAGGATTTGAATCCAGGTCTCAGGTGTCCTACTTTCAACCCCCTGTCTACTACATTGGTTTGGTTAGCATCCGTCCGTCTCGGGAGACAATGAAGGAGTGCGCTTTTGGGGGTCAACCTGTTGGCTGAAGTCAAACTACAGCTGTGGCTGTAGAGACCTATCGACTTGGAGCAGAAGTTCGGCCTGCTTGCTGAGTGCTTGTCCAAACCCCATTGAAGCAGACGGACAGTGGCAGGTCAGCAGTGCATTGACTGGGGTTTGCCTGGCTTAAAAGTGGGCAGTAGCTGACCAGTGAGACAAGGTGATCTCTCCTTACGCCCATCATGTTGAGTTTCCAACTCTTAACTGCTGCCTCCCACATTGTTTTTGCCGCATTTGCAGGGTGGCAAGCCTAGGCATTGTATATGGAGATCAACAAGCCCCACCCCCGGTCCCATTGATGTGGTCCAAAGGAAAGGAAAGCAATATGTTTGGCACCAGGTTGGCTGTGGAGTTGCCAGAAGGAGGATTGCAAGGTGCGATCCAACTGCCTTGGGGACGCCACTCCACTGGCTCAAGATGGGCTCAAGCTGGCAGCAAAATGGAAGGGTGTCCGCAATTGATCTGCCAGCCACCAGCCACCGCTGCCTCTCCAGTTCCTTCAGGAGGCTCCATGGAGCTTCACCCCTCACCTCCTGCAGCTGCAGCAACTCTGCCTCCAGATTCTTCAGCTTCTTCTCGCTCTCGCGGGACTGAATGAAGATCTCTTCGCGGGCTGCACGGGCCTCCTCCACTTCCCGCCAGAGCTCCTTCATCTGGGCCTGGAATTGGGAGGGGAAAGATGCTTAAAAAACAGCAAAAGTTTGACTCCTTAGGCCAAGAACATAAGGGAGGCTGAGGAATTACACACACACACACACACACACACACACACACCCTCCCAGGCAAGTGACTGTATGGCAATGCCCTAGTCCCCATACCCTACTGTAGGGGAAGCTATGACCCTTCTTGTTGTAGCTGGACTACAGTGCCCACAATGCCTCTGGCCATGCTGGCCGGGGCTCATGGGAGTTGCAAGTCCAACAACATCCAGAGGACTCCCATGTTGGCTACCCTTGCCCTACCTGTAGCTAAGCCTAAGGAGGGGTTGTTGAAATAAGTCACACAGCCTTCCCCTCTTTATCCCACCCTCCACTGCTTTCTCAGTCATCTCCTGTGTGCTGAATTTTTAGACTGAAAGATCTTTGGAGCAGGATCCTGTCTTTGTACGTTTGTGTAGATTGCGCATCGAGGGCACTGTCTAAATAATATAATCAGGGAGTATCTCATATGGCCCTCATGCCGCATATATAAAAGTGACATAAAAAGATAATGGGTTTGTTTTACCCTTGGCCGCTCAGACCTGGCAGTTCAGTTTTTCTGCCAGAGTGACTGTCCAGAATCGAGTGTATCAAGAATCAAGATATACGCTTATTGCGAAATGCCAACATCTAGTTATCTCTAAACAAGCAGCTACTATTTAAAAAGTTTCACATCTCCCTTATGATATAAATATTGATTGGAATAATCAAAAACCCCTAATACGGGAGACAATGCAATAGTGGTGTTGCATTTTTGTAATAGCTATCCGTGGAGAGATTTATCAGACCAGTTTTCATGTACCTTCTTATATATGTGCATTGTTTTGGCTGCATTGGTTGGTTGTGAAGAAACATTTGTTAGCTGCTTTTGTTGCTTGTCTTTTATTAAGTTTTGAAAATATAGTAAGGATATTTTTTTACAAAATTAAAACGAGGCAGTGTCTCCCTTCCTTCCTTCCTTCCTTCCTTCCTTCCTTCCTTCCTTCCTTCCTTCCTTCCTTCCTTCCTTCTCTTTCTCTCTCTCTCTCTCTCTCTCTCTCACACACACACACACCTGCAATTTTCGCAGCTGCTTCCCTGCTTCGTCCCGTCCCTTGTTGGCCGCATCCAGCTGTGCCAGCGCCTCCTGAAGATCAAGCTCCAGCTTCTTCCGGGCTGCAAGTGCTTGGGCCCGTTGCTTCCTCTCCGCGTCCAGTTCAGCCTCCAACTCCCGCACCTGGGGATGCAGCAGCAAGAAAACGTCAAGAGGAGAAACATCTGCCTCTCTGCTTAGCACAGTTCTGCGTCACTCTTCTGTTGGGATTTTTAACATACTTCAACTGAGAAAATGAACGCTCAGCTGACCTTGAATGTTAAAAATCTGGCAACGGAAAAAATTATGTGGTGCCCCCCTGCCGTTGATGCCCTAAGCCCATGCTTCTTTTGCTTCATGGTTAATCCAACCTCGCCCACCCACCTCCCATGAAGCCTCACGACTGCCTTGTGAGAGATCATTCGGGTTACGACTTGCACCCATCCGTCTACATCTGCCACCCTCTAACTGTGGCACCACACTGGTCCTCTTAAGCAAATATGGGCCCTTTCTCCACTATTCTTGACACTTTATGTTCTAGGCACACTTGGGCAAAGGCTGACAGGGACTGAGCCTCCCCAGCCTCCCTCCCCACCTGTTTCCCAAGCAGCTTCTTCTTGTCGTCGTTGGCATCGTCACGGTTCTGCAGCTCCCTCTCGTGCTGGGCCTTCAGGGCCTGCATGTTGACCTCCAGGCGGAGCTTCCCGTCCTCCGTGGCCTGAAGCTCGTCTTCCAGCTCCTCCAGGTGGGCTCGCATTTCCTGCACCTGTTGCTCCAGGGCCCGCTTCGAACGCTCCAGCTCATGCACCTGATGGGAAGAAGTGGGGTTGGGGTGGGGTGTTAGGGGAGAAAAAGCAGGAGGAGTGGGGAAGGCCAGTGGCCCTACAAACATTACTGGGCTACAGTTTCCAACAACCCTGGTTATTGACCATGCTTGTTGGGGCTGCAGAGAGTTTGAGTCCTCCAACATGTGGAGGGCCACATGTCCCACACCCCTGATGTAAGGGGTGGAGTGTCGTGATCACACTGAGGGGATTGTAGTGGAAAGGCTGGCTTCCTGTCAAAGTATTCCTAAGTTTGCATGACATCCCATATGCCACAGTGTTTCCCAAACTCGTGACTGTGCTGGAGTCTTAGAAATCTGAAGGTTCCATTTTTTAAAAAAATAAATAAATTGTGGGTCTTGCTGTTGCAAGGGAGGGGTGGGGAGGGAAGAATTTGTTTTAAAGGAAGTGGCAGCCTGAAAAAAACGTTACTTCCTGCCTCCTTCTTCAGAGAATGAGAGCCAGACCTCTCGGCACATTTCTGCCCTACTGTCACCCCCTCTTCCCTTCCAGTGGACCCAGGTGTCCGGGCTCCCTTACGTTCTTGCCGACGTCGTCCTTGGAGCTGACCAGGTCATCCATTTCTGCCCGCAGCTGCTTGTTCTGCCTCTCCAGCTCCTCCCGTGTCTCCAGAGCCTCCTCCAGGGCGCGGCTCAGCGAGAGCACCTTGGTCTCCTTCTCCCGGGAGTCTGCTTCCGCTCGGTCCCTTTCCTCGGCGTAGCGGGCAGAGATCAGCTTTTCCTCGGCCAGCATCTGTCAATGATCCAAAAAGGCCTCAATGTAAACAGTGACCAAGCTGTCCTTGACTGGGCAGTGGAGAATTGGGTTCAACTTAGGATTTTTGGGGATGCCAGACACAGCAGAGAGAGAGAGAGAAAAAGAGAGAGAGAGAGAGAGAGAGAGAGAGAGAGAGAGAGAGAGAGAGAGAGATGCAGGAATGCAGGTTATCATTAAGATAAAGACGGGAAGGTGGGGGAAAATGGTATCCAAAACGACAGGAATAAAGAGATCCCATTGTGAGGGGAATAATTCCAAATCACAGGTGAAAGACCTGTTTAAGTTAACAGTTTTTCTGAGCCAAAGAAAGACTTGTCGTGGGCGTATTTTTTGAGACACCGCTTTTCAGGTACACAAAGCCATTTTAGAATTAGAACAGGGGGTGTTTGTGTGCAGGGAAAGTAACATCTATTTCCCTGGTCAGGAAGCATTATATAGTCAACTGCAGTGACTGAGGGGCAAACTGCAGAACAACTAATTGGCAGGAAGACCTGATGGGGGAAACATAGGCCTCACCTGGTCGAATTTCTTCTGCTTCTTCTCAAGGGCGGAGACCCCCTGGCGCTGCTGGTCCAGGGCGACGGTGACATCATCCAGCTCCTGCTGCAGCCGGGTCCGTCCTTTCTCCAGCTTGTCGCAGGCCTGGACCCGCTCCTCGTAGCGCAAGGAGAGAGCCTCCAGGTCCTTGGCTGCCCGGCGCCGAGCCTCCTCTATTGCTTCGGCTACCCCAGCATCGTCCTCCAGCTTCTTCTTGGTCTCCATCACCTGGCGGAATGGCCACAGGGGAAGTCACACACTGTCCACACAGCGCCAGGCTAACCAAAGGGGTGTTGGGAACTTTGGAAGTCAAGTTTATCAGAGGCTTCTGCAGCAAAAGCCCCAGTTCCACCCAGACCTTATCAGCCCTCTCTCTTCCTTTCTTCAAATGCTGATGATGCAAAATGACTTTTCTTAAAAAAGAACTCTACTAGCATGTGTTTACCCAGATATCATGTCCCGTTATAATTTTTTCACATATTTCCCAGCAAATCTCTGGCTGAAAGGGGAAGGCAAGCTGAGCTGCCTCTCCCCACGGAGAGCAAAGCAGCAACTCGCTTTCCACTTCACACCTTGGCTGGAGCACCAACTAGCTACGTTTGCAGGGGCACTTTTCCAAGCCCTGGTGCCAGGAAAGAGGTGGCAGAGAAACCAAGTCCCTCTTCCCTTTTGTGTGCAGGTCCAAAGAAAGCGATCTGGCAGAACTGGGCCAGGATATACATTTCCCCAGTTCAATCCACAGGGGAGAAAGGGGGCAAGGAAGCCTTGATCGTTCCATTTCTCCTTAGAGAAAGCCATTGACTTCAGACAAAAGCTTGTCCGACGTGCCTTCTCTGGTGGACCCACGAGAGCCAATGACACCTGATTTTTCCTTTTGGCTCACACTGTGTGTATGGTGGTGAAGGACTGCCTGTCAACCACTTCTGTTTCCCACCTGCTGCTGTAAGCTCTGGATCTGGCGGGTGAAGTTCCCCTTGGCAGCCTCCTCCTCCTCTAGCTGCTCCAGCAGACCCGCTTTTTCCTCTTCCAGCTGCCGGACTCGAGAACTCAGATTCAGTTTCTGCCGCGTCTCTTCCTGGAGCAGTTCCTGCGATTGAGAGGTGGGGTAAAAGGACATGTGCTAAGAGACCAAACCTGTCCAGATCTACTCCTCTTCTTTCCCTCTCAGGAAATCAGGTGCCCCAGCTCTCAGCCCACTGTTCTCTCTGCACCTACTAGAGCTCTCCTGGGGAACTTAAGAGAGGGACTAGGGGCAATTAAGCCCTAACACATTACAAGACCTGCCTCTATGGCAGGTGGCAGAAGCCTGAAAGGATGGAGCATGGCCTTCTTACTCGTGGCCCCCAAATGACGTTACATGCTATCTAGCAATGCTCATTAGTGCCTGCCCCTCCTAACGTTAAGAGAGTTCCGGGCAGATCTTCTTTTGGAGGTTGTTTTACAAGTAGATACATTGGGTTCCTAGCTGTTTACAGCCTATTTTTGTCACAGCCCACTAATATTTAATGATAAAATGTATTTGAAAGCAGGGAGAATACTTTTTCTTTTAGCATGTGGAATATGCAGGTACTTTACAAATTTTCATCTTGCTGCACCCCATGAGACAGGACACATTCATTCCCTTTTACAGAAACAGAAAAACAGAGGCCAAATGAAACGGTGACTTGTCCAATATTGCTTTGTGAACTCACGGCTATGCTTGGGACATAAAGCAACCTTTCACAAGCTGAAACTGCGTTTCTTACCCTTTACACATTCTTTCCCCTTGTCCCTAAACCTCAAGGGATTCACTGTTGTTGCCCTCTGAGTATTGCCCCCACCTTCTGGCACAAACCACCACCCTCTACCATCCAGGGTTCAGCCTCTCTCTGTCTCGCATTCCCAGGTTTTGCCATGTACCTGGGAATCTTGCAGGTGGGATTCTACACTGGCCAGATCTTTGGCAAGCTTTATCGCCCTGGACTCTGCACTTCCAAGGGTACCGGAGACTCCGTCGAGTTCGTTCTGTTTCCAGGAGATGAAGGCAGCAGACAGACGGGGAGAGACAGACACAAACACATACCAAAGATAAAAGTCCAACTGCATCAAGGGAAATCAAAACATCCATCTATCAAAAGTCAAAAGTTAAAAATAATAATCTGGTTGTGTATTCTATGCATCTACTAATCAAGCAAGTAACCCACTCTGAATTTGGTGCACAATGTGGAATTCTGAGTTCAGCTTTCTTTTACGTATTTTAAAAATGCCTATTTCCAGTCCTTGTGAATGCACAGTAAAGCTTTATAAACCATGAAAGCTGTGTTGGGCTCAGGAAACAGATTGGCGACTGGGCACAGCATTGTGTAATTTTGGGCTGCCAGGCTGTTTCGGTGATGGGGAGCCTTCCTCGCCCCCCTTGCTGTTACCTACTCTTCCCCCTCCATTTTTACTTGCCATCTCCCATCCCCAGCAGCTACTCAACTTCCCTCCCCCCTAAACATCTCAATATCTTCAGCAGAATTACGCAGGCACTTATAGGGGCACTTAATATCTTGTGCAATTAATTCTAAACATAGAATTTGTGGGCTGACTTGGCACAAATCCTGCAAGGTACAGAGGACAGCTATAGAGATGCGAGAGCCTTAATAAGCCTGGGAGGCTACATGGGTAAAAAGATTTGGAAAATGAGGACTGGGAGTGGGTGGAAGGAGAAGACAATTTGAAGGATGGTTGTCTTCAGAGAGTGCGCACACACACACACACACACACACACACACACCTGCAGCTTCCCCAGCCTCTCCATAAGCTCAGCTTTGACTCTTTCACCGTCAGTGGCCCGCAGCTGCAGCTCCTGGACTTGGCTTTCCAGCTTCTTGCGCCGCTGCTCCGACTCCAGCTTGGCTGCCTGCAGGACCTTCACCTCCTTCTGCAGCTCCACGTTCTCCCCTTCCAGGGCCTGCTTGGTCTTCTCCAGGGTAACTTTGAACTGGGGGGGGGGGGGAGACATCAGAACCTGCCGAGGGCCTGCCTCTGGGGCACTGCTCGCTCTCTCCCCCCTCCATGATCCTTAAGGAGGCTTACTAAGGCTAGTTAAATCCTGCTGGGCTCACCAAATGGATGTGCTTAAAACTGGGCTGCAGGACTGAACAGACCTATTTCAGGGGGACGAATGACTTCTTAAAAAATCTCTCTGCTCGAGTGTTCTCCGTAGGAGAGTCAATGTAGTGTGGCGGTCGGAGTGTTTGGACTAGGGCCTGGGGGAGAGGAGGGTGCAAATCCCTGCTCAGGCAGGAAGGTCCCTGGGTGAACCTTGGGCCAGTCACAGCCTCTTCACAGGGTTTTTTTGTGGGGATAAAATGGGAAGGAAGAGAACCATGTATATACCACCTTGAGCTCCTTGGAGGAAAGATGGGGCATCAATGCCAAAGATAAATAAATGATAAATAACTAGGGGCAGACCCTCCCTTGTTTCCGGGCCGTTGGCCTCTCCTAACCCATCTCTGCCTCCGAAAACCAAACCACCCTTGGTCTTAGGCCTTCCCGATCTCTGGCTCTCAGAGCCTTCCAGCTTCTCAGCCTCTACACCTTGTCGGGCTCCAACTCCATCACCAGCCGACATGGCCAATGGAGGATGGGAGCTGCTGCAGTCCAAGAAGGCCCCACAGATTCTCCGTATCTCCACGCTTACCAGCTCCCTCTCGCCTTTCTGTAATCCCCCAGAAACATCCCGGCAATGTCCCCCCAGCCCCGTACCCGGCGTGACTGCTCCAGCTGCTCCGACAGCTCCTCCAGGGCAGACGTGTGCCGCTGGCGCATCTCCAGCACCTGGGCTTCGTGCACCTTGACCTCGTCCTCAATGGTCTTCTTCAGCTCAGTTACTTCTTGCTCCCTCTTCGACCTGCCAGGGGAAGGGAAAGGATGGGATCAGGGTGAGGCTAGCAGGGTGAGACAGGCTTTTGCTGGAGAGACCACTAAGGGAGTAGGGGAGAATATAAGAACCTTGCTGGATCAAGGTCAGAAGCTCATCTAGCTGAGCATCCTTTTCTCACAGTGGCCGGCCAGATCCCACAAGCAAGACCTGAGCACAAGAGGCCACTCTCCCCTCCTGTGGTTTCCAGGAACTGGCCTTCAGGCACATTACTGCCTCTGTCTGTGGAGCAGAACACAGTCCTTATGGCTAGCAATCACTGGATAGCCTTGTCCTCCATGGGTCTGTCCAACCCTCTCCTTCAAGACCATCCAAGTCAATGGCCATCTCTGCCTCCTGTCAGTTTACCGTATTTTTCGCTCTATAGGACGCACTTTTTCGCCTCCAAAAATTAAGGGGAAATGTGTGTGCGTCCTATGGAGCGAATGCAGGCTCCTTGGCTTCAGCAAGAGCAACGCGAAGCCTCCAAAGCGCAGAGGGAGCACTCCCTCCACACTCTGGAGGCTTCGCTTTGCTTTCGCTGAAGCCTGGAGAGCGTGAAGGGTCGGTGCGAATCCCTTCAGGTTCCTTTCGCTGAAACCAGGAGAGCAAGACTCTCCTGGCTTCAGCAGAGAGGGAGAGGTGCGCAGCGCCCCTTCAGCCAAGCGGGAGGAGAAATGGAAGGGGCTCCGTTTCTCCTGCCGCTTCGCTGAAGGGGCGCTGAGCAGAGAGGGGGAGATTTTTTTTTTTCTTGTTCTCCCCCTCTAAAACAAGGTGCGTCCTATAGAGCGAAAAATACGGTACTTATCCCCAGGAGCAGCCACCTCCGGGTCCAGGCAGGTGTGCCGGCTGCCACCAGGCCCTTACCGTAGCTCCTGCTGCGCGGCCGTCGAGTCCAAGGTGTCCTCGAGCTCCGTCTTCAGGGCCTCCAGCTCTTCGCCCAGGTCCCGCCGCTGCTTCTCGGCTTTGGCGCGGGCCGCCTTCTCCGACTCCATGTCCTCCTGCAGCTCGGCCAGCTGCGCCTGCAGCTCGCGGAGGGACTTCAGCACGGCGTTCTTCTGCGCAGACTCCTCCTCCACCCTGCAAGGCGGGTGGGAAAGGTCAGAGGGGCGAGAGGGCCAGGCTGAGGGTGGGCCGGAGGGAAAGGGGGGCAGTGGGGAGGAGGGCAAGGAGGAGGAAAGCTAGTGGCAGGCAGCAGGCACCCAAAGGGGGAAGAGAGGAAGATCTTTGCAGGATGCCAAAGAGGCACAGAGGAGCAATTGTGTTCCCCTGAATCTAACCCAAGGTTGTACCTATACTTCATAAATTTAAGGAAGTTGCTTTCTAAGCCATGCTTGGGAGTCATAGGTTAATGACTGTGGTCGGTTAGGTTGCCCTAAGTCAGGGGATCTGCTTTGTTTCACCCTAGAACCCTCGAGGTCCACTAGCTGGAGCAAAGTGCAAAACAGTGGGCTTTAAAAGGGGCAGGCATATGCTTAGAATTAAAAGACAAGGGCACCTCTGAGTGCATCTCAGCTGCCCAGGAATGTGTCACAAGTACCAGAGTGGAGATCAAAGTCCTTCCACACACAAAAAAGTCCATTCATAGTTTCCACCAAAGCTTTCCTTCCTTTCAGAAGCCTAATTGGGAAGGGAATTGCTACTCGTTGAATGACCAAGAGCCAGGCATCCCTGATGAGATCCGCTGCAAAAGCCACTCTGAGATCTTCCAGCAGATCCCCATATCTGCCTATTCCCTGCTCTAAGAGATTCCCTATGAGGAAGCCATAACAACCATCTGTTTAGGGCTGCAGGGCAGGGCGCTTCAGCCAATACGTCCCTCTTGTACACTTCTGCTTCCCTTGTTGACTCTTGGATACCCTCAAAAAAGAATCCCAACGAATGGGAAAGAAGAGTTCCACCTTGAGGCTCCTTGCAGCCAGCCTAGCTTACCAGCAGAAGGGAGAGTGAGGCTGGCTGGGCAGTGCCCTGTTGAATCAGCCTCCACTGCCAAGCAGGCAGGAGCCTCCAGCCCGGCACACTTACCTGGCCAGCGCTGCCTGCAGCTCGGCTTCCTTCCTTGCCAGCGCTTGCCGGAGCTCCTCCAGCTGCTGCTGCAGCTCCACCACCTGCTCTTGCAGGTCCCCTGCCTCCCCGTCCAGCTTGCGCTTCAGCTTCTCCAGCTCCTGGCGCCCCTTTTCCTCCTTCTTTAGCCGATCTAGAAGGGCGAAAGGAGGAGAGAATGGGGGGAAAGTCAAGCAAGGAAACAGGACGCCCCCATCGCAGAAGCACACGAAGCAGGCTGTTCATCGCTGGTGGGGAATGTGCGGCTCTCCAAATGCAGCTGGACTCCAGCTCCCATCAGCCACAGCCTGCGTGGCTGATGGCCAGGGATGCTGGGAGTTGTAGTCCAGCGTTGCCTGGGAAGGCCACATGTTCCCCATCCCTAACCAGAGCCCAGAATTTGTCCCTAATGTTCCACCTCCACATTCAAAGGCAGTGTAATATAGCCTCTGGGTGCCGGTTACTGGAAACCGCAGGTGGAGAGAATGGGAACTGCGTTCAGGAGCTGCTTTGGAGCTTCCAGTAGGGACACCTGCCTGGCCACTGGGAGAACAGGATGCTGGACTAGATGGGCCATTGGCCTGATCCAGCAGGGCTCTTGTTATGTTATCGGCTAAGCCCGGTCTTGGTCTACACCAGGGTTTCCCAAATTTGGGTCTCCAGCTGTTTTTGGACTACAATTCCCATCATCCCTGACCACCGGTCCTGCTAGCTAAAGATGATGGGAGTTGTAGTCCAAAAACAGCTGGAGACCCAAGTTTGGGGAAACCCTGGCCTGCACCAACAAGATCTCCAGGACTCCCTTTCCCCAGTCCTCTTCCTTTTGAGATGCCAAGGAGCAAACCTGGGACTCCCTGCAGGAGAAGCATGCGCTCGCCTAGCAAGCTGTGGCCCCACCAACACCCTGCGCAGCTCATTCTCTGCGCACGGATTTTAGCCAAGAGGCTGCCAGTTGGGGGTGGGACGGACACCTCCCCAAAGAAGCACTTCCCCAAAGAGGCCAGTTTTATGCCAGGTTTCAATTGCCACACCAAAGGAATGCGATTCCTGGGGTCTGAAGTGCCCAGGAAAGAAATCTAGGCCGCGCCCCCCCCACTCTGTGTACTCCCCTGTTCCCAGACGCACCTTCCATGTCGGCGATGACGGCTTCGTATTTGTTGCGCAGTTTGGAGAGGCTCTTCACCTTCTCCTCCTCCTCTGCCATATGGGAGGTGAACTCGGAGAGACGCTCCTCCATCAGCTTCCTCTCCTGGTGAAGGCAGTGGGTGTAAAAAGACACAGGGTTGGTGGGTGGGGGTTAGGACCCAAACATGCCTAACACTTCCAGGAAACCCAGGAGTCCAGGCTCCTAGAGTCCCGACTTAACCGACTTTTCCATTACCCATCTGCCTCCTCCTAGATCTCACTTCCAGACAAGCTGCTTTATTGAGCACCCGCCCCGATTCATTTGCAGAAAGGTCAGACAATGTGATGCCAAAGCAGAGGTGATCCTGCATTTCCCTGTTAACTTTCCTTACTGTAAAACATCTGATCTTTTTTTTTGGGGGGGGGGAATGCTTGTTGAGCAAGAGCTCCAACCCAGCTTGTAGTTGCGCTGCCTGAACTGGCTGGTATGTGAGTGAAACACTCCCCCCCAAAAACGAGCAGCAGCTTGGAAGTGTCTCTAGGGCCCCCAAACAGCCCTTCACCTCTATCTCTCCATCTCTGCAACTGTGGGGGTTAATAGTTTAAATCCCCCCCGCCCCACCGAGGGCAGTCTGCTCCTCACAAAGCAGCAGCAGGCTGAGGTTCCTCCTCTGCTTTTTAATATATATATATTATCGGTTTTCAACTCTAAACAAACACAATAAAACGTAACTTGCTGAAGCACTTGAGAAGAGAAGCAACCACGCTAGTAGGACTACAAGAAGTTTTGTAAGGAGAAATATACGAAGTGTTACAAAGTAGAAAAAGATAGAGATATTAAAAGATAGAGATATTTAAAAAAAAATTAAAAAATATATTAAAAAATAAAAAAATTAAAAAAAACAAAAAATAGAAAAAATAGAAAAAAAGAAAAAAAACCAAGAATAATAAAATTTAAAAAAGAAAGAAAAAAAAAAGAAAAAGATAGAGATACAGTGGTGCCTCGCAAGACGAAAATAATTCGTTCCACGAGTCTCTTCGTCTTGCGGTTTTATCGTCTTGCGAAGCACGGCCATTAGCGGCTTAGCGGCTATTAGCGGCTTAGCAGCTTAGAAAAAGGGGGGGCGAGGGAAAAAAGTCGCGAGACATTTTCGTTTTGCAAAGCAAGCCCATAGGGAAATTCGTCTTGCGATGCGCCTCGAAAAACAGAAAACCCTTTCGTCTAGCGAGTTTTTCGTCTTGCGAGGCATTCCTCTTGCGGGGCACCACTGTACTGATTATGAGATTGCAATGCAATAGGGAAAATAAGAAATGCATACTAAGAGATTAGACTGGAAAATTTTCAGACAGGACTGATAGAAGTCAAAAAAATTGAATAAGACGTAAAAGTATGTTTAATTACTGTTGAAAATGATATGTTAAAAAACTAATAAAATTTTATATATATAAATAGAAGAGAAGCAACCAAAAGGTTGCCCACCAGAGCAAGGATGGGCCACAAAACCCAAGGCAGGCAGGCAAGCCAAAGAACACCACCACAAAAAACGCCCCCCACGCCCGTCTTTTCTGCTTTGTGCCAGAGGTGGGGAGGCTGCAGCAGGAAGGGCCCCCAACTCACTTTGTGCAGTTTTGAGTTTTGGTCTTCGAGCACCAGCAGGTCTTCCTCCATCTTCTTCATCTTGGCTTCCGTGCTCACTTTCTCCAGCTGCAGCTTCTGCCGGGCGGCCTCCTCCTCCTCCAGCTGCTCTTCGATGTCCTACGAGGGAGATCAGGGGACAATGGGTATACGTAAAGAAATGTCCCGGGCCATATAAAAGAAACGGAGCGGTTATTTCAAGCCCTGGAACTGCCTCAACAAAGCAGCAAGGTTAGCAGAATATTCAAGTGCAGCGTAGCGGCTGGACTGGGACCAGGGAGATACAGGTTCAAATCCCTGCTCACCTACAAAGTTTGCTGGGTGAACTCAGGGCAGTCGCTCACCCCCAAGTCTACCCTGCAGCACAGGACTGATGCAAGGATGACCGTACAAGTCACCCTAAGGGCTCTGCAGATGCCATAAACAAAAGCGTTTACAGTCACAACCTCGGTTCTCGAAAACTTCCGTTATACGTTTCAGCTCCCGAACGCCAAAAACCCGGAAGTAAATGCTCTGGTTTCCAAACGTTTTTCGGAACCCGAATGTCTGACACGGCTTCCACTTGAGTGCAAGAAGCTCTTGAAACCAATCAGAAGCCGCGCCTCGGTTGTCGAACGTTTAGGAAGTTGAACGGTCTCCCGGAACGGATTACGTTCGGCAACCAAGGTTTGACTGTATTTCAAAACAAAACCAGGACCTAGTTTTAAAGCTGAGCTGAAGAAATTTATCTTTTTAAAGGGATTTGGGGGGTGGGCAGGTAGGCCTTTGTAGGGGTGGAATTCCACAACTGAGGCACCACCACTGAGAAGGCCTCGTTCAGTGTCACAACTAACCTGGTAGCAACCAACCTTCTCTCTCTCTCTCTGTGCATGCCCTTAGAAACTTGGCCTGAGGAAGGCCGATTTCTGCACAAACGTTAGCAGATGAAGCAAAACTCTTCCTTTGTTCCATCCACCACAACTAACGTATAGATGTATGGATCAATTTAGCCGTCTTCCCGCAAGGGAGTGGGCGGCAGCTGCCCTCCTCCTTTGCTCCTCCTCCTCCTGGTGGTGGTGGAGGAGGACGGGCCTCTCTTCCCGAATCACCTGGATGTGGTGCTGCATCTTCTTCTTGTCCCCCTGCAGCTGCTGGCAACGCTCCTCCTCCTCTTCCACCCGCGACTCCAGCTCGTGAAGGATGTCCTCCAGCTCCTGCTTCCGGGCCGCCAGCCGCGCCCGCATCTCCTCGGCTTCGGCAAACAGCTCCGTCTCTGCCTGCAGCTGTTCGGCCAGGATGGCCTTCTCCTCTGAGAGCTAGCAACGGAAACGGGATCAAGGAGGGAGGGACAGGCATCAGATCCCCCTGGAGCCTAGCTCAGGATGCTAGGGTACGGCAAACCCTTAGTTAAGGAAGGTTTTCCTCCCAATCCCGGCATTTAAGCAGTGGGGACTAGAAGCTTGATGCGGAATGTACAGCCAGTGTGAATTTTACAGGAGGACACAGTCCTTGCAAATGAAAGGTCACACAACTAATGCACTCTTACACCACAGTTGTGGAATCCCGGGAACTGTAGTTTGCTAAGGTTGCTGGGAGGGTTAAGCTACAGTTCCCATGATTCTTTTTTTGGGGGTGGGGTGGGGAGCCATGATTGTTAATGTGTCATAAGAGTGCTTATGGTGTGACTGTGACCCAAGAGAAAAAGGAGTTCAGGCGGACCTATTATAAAATCTGTTTCTGGACACGGAGAAGGCAGGCAGGAAGGCCAATATGGAGGGCAATGCCGGGAGAATCCAAGTGAATGGTTGAAAGAGAAGGGGGCGGGGCTTCCGCTGCAGATGTCAGGAGAGGAGGTGGGGCTTAACGGCTGGGGACTCCTGGCTCCTCCCACTCTCCCTCCTCACCTGCTGGTATTTGTTCTCCAGTTCCTTCAGGTCCATTTGGGTTTTCACGTGTTTCTCCTGCACCTTTTGCAGCTCCACTGCCTTTGCCTGCATCACCTCGTCCTGACGGGTCACCTGTAACAGGGGCTTCACCTGGGGAAAAGGAGAGGAGGAAAAGGAGGGGAAGATGTTGAGAGACCCAAAGTGGGAGGTTGGAGTGGGGGGGGTGAGAAGGAAGAGCCTCCGCCCGCCATGGGCTAATGAGACTTGGGACAGGTCTCAAGTTGGCCCCAAACCATGCCTGATGCCCTATAAGACACCCCCGTCCTTAGCATCACCGCCTGACCCACCTTGGTGAAAAGGCGCCACCACTGCCAGTGGCGCAACTTGAGGTAGGCGGCGCAGTTACGCTGCATGACCTTGAGAGCGCTCATCTGCTGCTGCTTTTTCATGAAGGCTCTGGGAGGAAAAAGCACGGTTAGTCAGAAAAGCACGGTTAGGTACCTTAGCCAGGGCTCTGTGCACGTAGTATCATAGAAACGTAGAGCTGGGACCCCCATCCAGTCCGACCCCCTGCAATGCTGGAGCCTTCTGTGGCTGTATAATTCCTTACCCTCCCCTCCACCCTCCATGCAAAGCCCACCAGTGAAGTTGTGTTTGCAACTGGATTGGTTCATACAGGTTTCTTACTCCAGAGGAGACAAAAGGAGGAAGGCCTGCCGAGGGCGGTCAGGGAGCCAGGTGGAGAGTAATCTCCTAGCCCAGGGGCTCTGTGTGCCCAATGGGGAGTTCTGAGGAAGCGTCATGGGTCCCGTCACAAAAGATTCCTGAGAAGGGGGCATGGCCAGTCACAGAGCTTCCACCCAATCACTGGCGGCGGATGAAGTGAAACCCCCTCTCCAGAGAATACCAGAAGTTCTGGCTTCCCAAGCGTACTAAGCCAGAGGCTGCCAACATGGACCCCATGGGCAGAATACAGAATCATACACTTGTAGAGTTGGAAGGGGCCACGAGGGTCTTCTTGTCCAACCCCCCTGCAATGCAGGAATCATTCATCCAACGCGGGGCTTGAACCTACGACCCTGGGATGACGTGCATCTGCTTCCCTGGTGCCCACACATTCCCTTCCCTTTCCCCCACTTCTCCTCTCTGGTACAATCAGGCTTGAAAGAAGCCTAACTGGCTGTACTACAGCTGACAGAACAGGTTATGGCCTCTGCTTGGTTGCGGTGAGTGTGTGTAGGGGCAGCCATGACAGCTTCACCAGAGGTGCACAGAAGCCAAACACTCACTCGCAAATCTCTCTAGGGGGTTGAGCTAGATGTCCCTTGGGGTTCCCTTCCAACACTACAATTTTATGACTCTCTACTCCTCTCTTGTCAGGGATGGGGGGAAATCTGACCCCGTCAGGTGTTTTTGGACTACAGCTCCCATCACCCTTGACCAATGGGCCATGCTGGCTGGGGCTGATGGGAGTTGGGAGTCCATCACCACCTCCTGTACAGCTCTGGGTTCCCTGCCCCAGAATCTGACCACAGTATAGCAGCTCAGTGCTCACTTGCGGGCCAAGTATCCGCGGGCAGCTGCCTGGAAGGAGACAATGATGTCTGTGATCTTCAGGTCCCGCTCCTCCTCCAGGTGAGCAAGGACGCCAGCGCGGAAAAAGATCTTGCTCTGGCCGATGCGGAAGAGATTGGGGTCAAGCTCCAAGGCCTTGATCTGTAAGGATGAAAAGAAACAGAAGGTGGGTTTTTTGGGGGTGGGAGGGATTAGTCAGTAGGACGTTCTGGTTTTCTGCATCTGGGCCAGTTCTAGCCCACATTGCCCCATCACCCTGGCCGGAGAGCCCCACGTACCATGCGTTCGCAGGCCTGTTTCCCATCCATGAAACCTTTAGGAATGGCGTTTGGAGTCAGGATCTCATACCTGCCAGAAGATAAGGAGAAAGAAGAGAGGTTAGAAATCGCACGGACACCACACACACTTGAGCTTGACGTTAACACCCTCAGATACCAGGGATGGGTTAGGCCCATGGTGGATCTGATCCTCAGTGGCTGAGAACAGGGGCAGGCCCCTCTGGGCGCACGCCCGTTGCCCTCCTAACTAAGGCCGGGCCTCCCTCGAGTCCTCAGGGTACCTCTGCCGGAATTCCTGGAAGATGATGCGGTTGGGAAAGCCCTGGCGACAAATGCGAATTCCCTCCAGGACTCCGTTGCAGCGTAGCTGGTCCAACACGAGGTGTGGCTCCAGTTTTCCAGCCTGTAAGAGGAGCCGGGAAGAAGCAGGACCTGTCAGAGGGCACTTCAGGAAGCAGAGTAATACTGCTTGTTCTCTTAGGTATACCCTGCCCATCCTCCAAGAAGCCCAGGGTGGTATGTGGGGGAGCTATCCCTCATTAACCTTCCCAACAACCCCGCGAGGTGGGACTGGACCAGTTTTCCAAGGCTACCATGGCAGAGAAGGATTCGAATCAGGTCTCCCTGGCCTGTCTAACATTCTAGCCACTGCAAGCCAAGGATGGAGGACCTGTGGTGCAACTAAAGTTACCGAAAGTGTAATCCACATCATCCCTCATGGGAGACGTGTACTACTACTACTACTACTACTACTAATTATTATTATTATTTATTTATATGCCGCCCATTGGACTGGGTTGCCCCAGCCACTGCCGGGCGGCTTCCAACAAATTATAAAACCACAGTAAAACATCAAATATTAAAAACTTCCCTATTTTAGTTGTCTTTTAAAGTCAGACAGAACAAGGGCATGTACCACTCTGGCGAGAATGTGTGCAGACAGGTAGGGCCTTAGCTGGCATACCAGATTAAGCTGGCAGACAGCTGCCCTGGACGCAGAATTGACCTGCACCTCCAAGGACAGCTGTGAGTCCAAAATGACCCCCAGGCTGCACATGTGGTTCTTTAGGGGCACAGTTACCCCATTCAGGACCAGGGAGTCCCCCACACCCGCCCGCCCTTGACTCCCCCAGAAACAGTGCATCTGTCTTGTCGGGATTCAGCCTCAATCTACTGACCGCCAGGCATACTCCAACCGCCTCCAGACACTCAGACGAAGAGGTCTTCAAACAGCCCTTTGGCCAAGAAACTCCCTTTAAGGACCCAGAGGAAGGCTTGGGCCTGCTTTTAACACAGGAGGCCTTCCACTGCTTCCAAGCAGAAGCGACATTCTCTGATGGGCTCCCTTCGACACTAGGACACTCATCCTGCTCTCCGTATGCACTACAGGCCTCTGTCGCATGAGCAACTCACTCTTTTCTCATGATTGGGGATGATGCAGCGAACGAAGTTGGGGTTGGTGTTGCGCAAAGTTGACATGAGCTTGGAGAGAGATTCCTTATACAGCTGCCCCACCGTCCGGAACATCCCCTTCTTCGTCTTGTATGAGGAGCCGAAGGCAAGGTCTCCCATCCCGCTCACTTGGTCCAGGCCCACAATTCGGTCCACTGTGGAACAGGGGGAAGGGGCTTCTCAGCTCACATCCAGCACTTCCAGCCCAGGGGGAAATGCAGGAATCTGTGGGTTTCCTCCCTCCCAACCCCACATAACATCCATTGCAACTGCCCCAAACCCCTCTGAGCCCTCCCTGAGGGAACGGAAGCCACCTGGAGCCAATGGCCGTTCCCAACCCACTTAAGTGATACATAAAACCTTCAGAGTGGATGTGACGAAGGACAATGGAAGCCCAGCCCTCAAGGGACATTGAAACAAGTTTCAATGAGCCCCTTCTCACACCTCCGCTTTCTTAATCCACACAATTTAGACTGCCATTGGAGAGCAGAAGAAAACAAGGCGAGTGTTACCCAGCAGTCCTGAGGGCCTGTTTGCTCCCATCTGCCTCAGTGGGCCTTTGGAGGGAGAAGCCTCAGGTGCTCTTGGCCTGCTGTTGGTTTAGATACTGCAGAGAGGAAAGGGAGCGTCACGCCCAGGTAGCACCCGTAGGAGAAGTGGGGCAGAGCGGAGAGAGTGAAAAGAAACCACGGCAATTTAATTCTGAAGCCCACGAGCGGCTTTGAGGCTGCGCTCCTGAAAACACAGCACACTTGCCAGGGACTATGCGCTGTTTAAGACAATAGGACTTATTAAAACAATGCGCAGGAGTGCGCCGTTAGTAAAGGAAGTCACATCTGAATTATCCAAACCCCAGATAGGAAGCCTCTGGCCCTCCAGATTCATGGACTCCAGCTTCCGCCAGCATGGCCAATGGCCAGGGATGATGGGAGTTGTGATACCAACAAAACTGGGAGGGCCGAAGGTTCCTCATCCATGGTCTAGACCAGGGTTTCCTTAACGTGGTTCTCCAGCTGTTTTGGGTCTACAACTCCCATCACCCCCAGCTAGCAGGACCAGTGGTCAGGGGTGATGGGAACTGTAGTCCCATTTGGGGACCAAAGGTTGAGAAAGACTGGTCTAGACCATCCCTAGCTAGCAAGACCAGTGGTCAGGGATGATGGGAATTGTAGTTCAAAAACAGCTGGAGGCCCAAGGTTGGGAAACAATGGTCTAGACCAATGTTCTACAAGCTTGGGTGCCCAGACGCTGTTGTACTACAACTCCCAGCACCCCCAGCTCTCTTAGCCAATGGTCAGGGATGGTGGGTATCGCAGACTGACAACGGAGGTTCCCTGCCCGTGGTCTAAACCAGCCTTTCTCAACCTTGGGTCAACAGATGCTGTTGTACTACAACTCCCACCACTCCTATCTAGCAGCATCCCCTGTGGTTGGGAATGATGGGAAATGTAGTCCCATCTGTTTGTAGTTCCCCAAGTTTGGGGAAAAGGCTGATCTAGAAAATATTAAACAGGGGTGGGGAACCTGTGGCCCTCCAAACATTACTGAACTACAACTGCCATCATCCCTAACCATGGGCCACGCTGGCTTGAGGCTGATGGGAGTTGGGTGACACCTAGAGGGCCCCCCGGTTCCCCACCCCAGATATTAAGAGGAAGAGGGTGCATGTCTTGCCCCTCATAAACCTGCCTATAGCCCTCCCTTCCTACATGCTGGTGGCTCATGTGTGGGAAGGGGGGACATACTTTCTGCTGGACCCTGAGATGCCACGGCATAGCTGTCAAAGAAATAGACCTTCTGTATGTTCTGGATCTCTGGAGAAAGGACAGGGCCAGGCAGGGAAAGGGGCAGGTGAGGTTTCGCAAAGCAATCCATTACAGGGGGAAAAGAGAGAGGTGGGTCAAGGATAGAAGGAAACAGAAAGAGCAAAGAGCAAAGTGATTAGTACCAGCAGCAACAAGAGAGAGTTTCAAGCAGCTTTGAGAAGTTATATTGACAGTTACTATGATCTACAGGCCACTAGGTTAATTAAATACGTAAACAGGTTAATAATATGTGTAAGTATGGAGACTCAGATTCAACACAGGCAACTGCTCCCCCCCCCCCCCCGGACTCATTAATCATTGAATTAACTCTCTGTTTTAAAGCTACCCACTATCTTCATTGTTCTATTGCAATGCAGTCATACCTTGGAAGTCAAACAGAATCTGTTCTGGAAGTCCGTTCGACTTTGAAAACGTTCGGAAACCAAAGCGCAGCTTCTGATTGGCTGCAGGAAGCTCCTGCAGCCAATCGGATGCTGCGGAAGCCCCGTCAGATGTTTGGGTTCCAAATAATATTCGCAAACCGGAACACTCACTTCTGGGTTTGCGGCGTTCGGGAAGCAAAACGTCTGAGTACCAAGGCATTCAGGATCAAAGGTACAACTGTATTGCTTTTTTTGTTTTAATCCCTGCAAGCTGCCCGGAGGACACTGGTGACAGAAGATGGCCTATGAACGGATCAACTTTGATCTTCCCAGGCCCCCTACCATCTTTCCACAGCTCTGCCGTGAACTTGTCTGCACTCTGGTGGAGAAGCGTAGCCACGTTGTCGTTCAAGGGGTCCATGTTCTTCATGAGCCACTCATCTGCTTTGTAGTCAACCTTTCAAAGGAAAAGGGGGGAGAGAGAAGGAGAAAAGAGAAGACGAGAAAAAGCAGAAATATCAGACCTATGGGTGCGCCACAACCCAGCCATGTGCAGGGATAAAAGGCCTTATCCCAAAGTTGGACCATTCAGTCCATTTCTAAGCCCAACCGTGTCTACTCCAGAAGTGGACAACATTTTGTAGGGGGAGGGGGGTCAAGGGCCACATTCATTTGGATGCAAGTGGTCAGGGGCCTCATACTGATCATAAGTGCCACATAATACTCATTTGGCGCTTGTAAGAAATCAATCTTTTGGTGTGGCAGCATCTACTCCTTGTCTGTTGACGTCAGACGGGAGCCTTCGCTGTGCTCTTTTCAGCAGCTGTTTAAGGCATTTTTGCTTAGGCAAGGCTATCCAGCCATGAAGAAGTTACATGTGTTCTATTTTTATTTTAGCTACTCGTGGTTTTGCCAGTGCTTCTTTTTCTTAAAAAAATATATGTTTAGGGGTACTCTCATTTTGACTCAAGAAAATCACCATTTTATAGTTCAAACCGGGAAAAATAAATGCAGTAAATGGACAAAAGCATGAAGATTCACAAAATGTTTAGGGGTGTGCATATCCCTGCACCCCCCCCTGAAAAAAGCACTGATTTTACCAATATTTTAAATGCATGCTTTTTATTGATACTTTTAATATTATATCACTGTAAAGCACTTAGAAGTTTTCTTAGAATCAAGCAGTATATAAATTTTGTGAAATGAAATGGAAACAAACAGGTGGGGCCAAAGTCTGACTGCCAGCAGCTATCCAGGCCCTCAGGCAATTGGCCTGTCCCAGCCCTGTTAACTGAGATGCAACCTGGGACCTCAGCTCCACTACAGAGCTCTGAGCCCCCTCCTTTAGACACTGCAGTTAGGTCATGAGACTGGCCTTTGTCAATCTGGTACCCTACAGGTGATGCCTGACTACAACTCCCATCACCTCCAGCCAATGGTCAGGGATGATGGGAGTTGTAGTCCAGCAATACCTGCAGACCTAGAACGTAGCAGCTGGGCTTTCGCCTCCTAGATGCAAGTGAGCCCAGGAGTGCCAGTAAATAGGGGGAAACCCAGCACAGCGGTGGGGTGGAGGTAACTTGCCTTGCCAGCGTAATGGATGATGCAGAAGTCAGCTTTGTCCCGCAGCTGCCGGGGCTTCTGGAACTTGGGGTGGGTTCCCTGCTCCTGGGTAACTTTTTCCACGAAGCTCTTGTCAGTGGCTTTGGGGAACCAGCACTCTTCGTCTAGCAGAGCCAGCACCCCTGGGGGGTTTGCCTGGGACAGAGGAAAACCAAAACCATTAAGCAAGGGAACCCAAGGAGGAAATTGAGGCAGAAGCTAAAGTTGCCTCGCTGGGAAGAGTTGTGTTTGTGGGTGTGGATAAACAGACCGGAAAAGAGTCAATTGTACTGAGTGCCTGGAAAAGTATATAAGGTTCTAGGCAAGTGACAAGGCGCTGGGAACTGGAATGCTATATTATAATATAATATAATAATAATTTATTATTTATACCCCGTCCATCTGGCTGGGCTTCCCTAGCCACTCTGGGCGGCTTCCAACCAAATATTAAAATACAGTAATAAATCAAACATTAAAAGCTTTCCAAAACAGGGCTGCCTTCAGATGTCTTCTAAAAGTTTGGTAGTTATTGTTCTCTTTGACATCTGATGGGAGGGCGTTCTCACTACCGAGAAGGCCTTCTGCCTGGTTCCCTGTAACTTGGCTTCTCGCAGTGAGGGAACCGCCAAAAGGCCCTCGGCGCTGGACCTCAGTGTCCAGGTAGAATGATGGGGTGGAGATGCTCCTTCAGATATACTGGACCCCTTTAAACAAAATCAGGATCATCTACACTTCCACTGCCATTCCCTGTGCCATGATTTTGAGCCATTTATTAAAGCAAAACAATTGTCGAAATGCTGTATTTGCAGGGAGTGAGAGAACCCACCCGGCAATGGTGTTGACCAGAAAGGTGTGCTCAAGACACAGCTCTGCCTGAAGGGAGGAGGTGTTAGAACAACATGCCTCCTCCCCAAGAATGTCAATGAACATGTCAAAGCCATGCACCTCCCAGAGGACAGGAAAACACTAAGGATCACCCAGGGGCTACTGCTGGGCTACAGGGCTACTGCTGCGGGTTCCCCCCTCCTTAAGCTAGCTTTCCCAAGGTAAGGGAACCCCACTAGCTCCAGGAAGACTCCGTAGGAAAACATGGGAGGAATACAAAATGCGAGTGAAAGAGGTGCGGTGATTACACCCTAAATGACTAGTTCTAGGATCAGCCTAGATAAAAAGGTCTGGAGCCGAGATTCCTAACCGCCTACCAGCTTTCACAGGAAAATCAATCCACATACTCCAGGTCACACCATGTCATTAGTGGGGTGCAAGTGCACTGCCAAGGGGTGCCAACAGTCCCAGGTGACTCAGTCAAACACACAATGGGTTGGGGAGGAGGGGGGGGGGAAGTGTTTGTGGATGTTCCTGCATGCTTGCTTTTTTAAAGGACAAAAACCTCCCTGCAAGTAAAACACAACAACTAGCCAATCCTAGGGAGAGGATGTTCTAGCCCAGACTGCTCTCTGTTGTGCTAGTTTTCTGCATGCATGGAGTTGTTTTTCTCTTTTGTTTTGTTTTTTGCAGAATGCAACCTTCTCCATCGTTGCATCTGCCTGTTGGGAGTTGCTTGCAGCTATTGCATTTCTTTCTTTTTGTGTGTGCCAAAACAAACAAACAGCAAAAAGGAAGCATGTGTGATGCTCCTTTGCACAGATTCCACTGCACCTCCTCACAGACTGGGGCAAAAACGTCAGATTGTTGAGGTGCCAAGCCTCTTCCCTATAAATGGAATAGACTTTCCCCAAATAAGCACGGTGTGTCTCTTATCTCCTTTCTCCCATCCCCAGGCTGCTCACCGGCCTCTCGATGAGGTCTATGCAGGGCTGGAGGTCCAGGCCAAAGTCAATGAAGTTCCATTCAATACCCTCTCGCTGATACTCTTCCTGCTCCAGCACAAACATGGTGTGGTTGAAGAGCTGCTGGAGCTTTTCATTGGTGTAGTTGATGCAGAGCTGTTCAAAGGAATTCAGCTGCAGGGGCAGTGAGAGGGAAGGAAAGAGAGAGAGAGAAAGAAAAGCATTCAGGTGGAGATCAGCTCCTGGCAAGAAGAGCGAACACCTCTGACTTCAGGTGCCCCACAATATCTTCTCCCCCATGAAATTCCCCATGTGGCACAGGGCCCTGCTCCTTGTGCCTTTTCTGCTCAAGGACATTAAAACTGGTAGGTGCATCACAACTGAGGAAGCCCTCTCCTGCAGGGGCCTTCCAAGCTCCCTCTCCCTCTGGAATGCAATAAAAACTTTGGATTTTGACTTATTGTTGCTGATTCATTATTCTTGTGCTGGTTTTATGTGAGTACATTTGCTTGATTTTTAGTGTGTGTGTGTGTAGATATACAGTGGTGCCCCGCAAGACGAATGCCTCGCAAGACGGAAAACTCGCTAGACGAAAGAGTTTTCCGTTTTGGAGGTGCTTCGCAAAACGAATTTCCTATGGGCTTGCTTCGCAAGACGAAAATGTCTTGCGAGTTCCTGCGGTTTTTTTCCCCTCCCCCCCCTTTTTCTAAGCCGCTAAGCCGCTTATTTGCTTATCCGATAAGCCGATAAGCCGCTAAAAGCCACTAAAAGCCGCTAATAGCGCTAATCCGCTAAGCCGTCAATGGGCTTGCTTCGCAAGACGAAAAAACCGCTAGACGAAGAGACTCGCGGAACGGATTAATTTCGTCTTGCGAGGCACCACTGTAGATGTTTATCTATGTGTGTGTATATGTATGTGTGAATTCTGCTACTACATGAGACTACAAATGGTCTCCTGTATATCACCAAACACTCACCTGTAGATCACCTAACCTCACTGTCAGGTGACTTTTCGCTCACGCAGGGAATCAAATACCACATGTGCGAGCTATGCAAGCCCAGACAATCAGCTGGGAACCAAACCATTAGAGGTGCTTTTGGCCCAAGCATGTCTATACCTGTCCTACGCACAAACCGGATGTGCTCCTCCCCACACACCCCAGTTATGAAACTACCCTCAAAAGGCTTCATTCCTCGCATAAACGCTGTGCCTTCGGATTGCTGCAAGAGGCAGCAATCTAGCTAGTGCCACATGGGCATCCGGTGGCATTGGCACAGGTACACCTGTTGAACTTTAACCCTTCCTTTCTCTCCCCCCCCCCAGCAGCACAGAGCCCGTGTCAGAAAGAAGAGAAGCAAGGAGGAGCATCCTCCCTTTTTCTTCCGGGGACGAAGGTCAAAGGCAAACACAAAGGACAGGTGAGAGCAGGAAGGGCTTGGGGAAAGGATAATGGAATGGATAAGAAGGATGGATTATTTACATGCAGACCAAAACAAAGGTGGCTGCTCAGCAGCTGCAGGTCCTCACCTGGAATATTTCAAAGCCCGCGATGTCCAGAATACCGATGAAGGAGGCGCCCTGGCGCTTGGTGCGGTCCAGGGCCCGGTTGATCCGATGCACCAGCCAACGGAAGAGGCGTTCGTACGTTGCTTTTGCCAAGGCTTCCACTGCAAAGTCAGCCTGGAAAAGGGGGGCAGAGGAAGGCATGGCTCCAGGCTTGGCTCGTTTCACCATTTCAAACCTCCTCCCGCCCACCTCCACAATGATGTTTCAGGCAACCCCATCCCACCTCCCGGTGCCCCCAGAACCCCAGCTGTTGCCACCAACCTGCTCTTTTGTCTGCGCCTTCTGCACATAGTCCCGGCCAACTTTGATCCGCGGGGTAAGGATGGCGCGGGTGAACTCGGTGACGTTCATGCCCAGGAGGTGGCAAAGCTTCTGGGCAGCTGCAGAGGGCACAGAACAAGCCGGTAACAACCCCATTGTTAGTTCAGCCCCCTGCTGGCTCGACACTGGCCACCCTCAACCTGGTCAGCCCAAGGCTTTGCTGGCCCAACTCCTCTGCCTACGCACCCAATGACCTGGTTGCTGCTAGCCCAGCTAAATGGCAGAAGCGGAACTGAGTGGCAGGCTGGGAAATAACAGGATGAGTCCTGCTGCCCAGTCCAAAGAAGGACAGCAACTACCCCATCCTTCCACCTCCCTGCCACAGCACCCTATCAGCCACAGGAGAAGACCTGAGAGCACCCAAGACTCATTCGTCCTAACCTCTTGAGCTGATAGTTAAATGTGCTCCTGGATAGTTATGATCTATTGCGCAGAATTTCAGTTCTGAATAATCTTAGCTTCTCTCTGCACAACCCTTATTTTTTTAAGAAGTTTCTAGTCCACATGCATTTTACTTTGTTTATTCATGGTTGCTTGTGCATGTTTTCTTTAACTTAGGTCATGGGTGGGGAAACGTGTGGCCCTTCCGGGTGTTGATGGGCTCCTAACACGCTTCACCGCAAGACCCTCTGGGGCAGATGGCAAATGTCCAACAGCATCAGGAGGGCACCAGGTTCCCCAGCACTGTGCTTGGGGTTTTTGGGTAAACTGCCCCTGGAATCTCAGGGTGAAAAATTCAGGCAAACGGACGACCAATCACTAAAATACAATGGAAAGCTACTTTAAGAAGGTGAAACATACCCATGAAGTTGCAATAACACGGGTGTGAGCACACACACTCCTCAGCTGATCCACTCAGATCTGCTACTGCCCCCTCCTCCCTCCCATGCTCAATCCAATGACTCTGCAGGAGGCAACCTCCGTCTCCATCAGGACGCAGGCCAGGGCAGAAAGGGTTAACCCTCTCTACCCACCCTAGTGCTGTGTCTACCTTAATTCCCCCCCCCTTTTCTGCTGCCATCAAAATGAGTGGGGTCTTGTGTGGGGCAGAAAAATTTGCTTGGGGGGGCTCTCAGCTCCTGAAAGGCCATGGGTTAGCCATCACTGCTTTATATATTCTGGAAGGCAGACTGAGCTATGACTGCAAAATAGGCATTCTCCCGCTAGAGCCCGTCCCCGCAAATCCAGCTGGCTGCCTATCAGAGCTGGTGAGCCCCCGCTACTACCTGTGTTGTCGGGCATGGAGGCCTGGTCTGTGTTCCTCTCCTTACGGAAGACAATGTTCCCAAACTGCAGCACGGCTGAGACCATCCGCAGCATACCTGGGGGGGGGGGAGAAAGGCCTTTAGTGTGAGCATGCTTCCGCCTCCACCCCTCTGAGTAGATGCAAACACCCAAGGTCATCCACCAAAGGAGGCTAAGGGAGCAGGTTGAAGGAAAATGCAAGGACCTGTGAAGCTCACTGCCAATGGGACGTGGCAGCAGCCGCTGGAGAAGCACATGCAACACCTTGAGAGCATCCGAAGTCCTCCAAATGCAACAAGATAATGCGACAACCCTGCACTGTTTATTTTCTACATCTCTGCATGGCATGGGAGGGCTGAGTTTAGAATTGCAAGTTCACAGCAGAGTCTCAGTCTGAAGCAAAGACTTCCTGATTCCTAGTGCGGGTTCTTAAGTCACTTTGTCATCTTTTTTAAAAAACAAACAAACACCTAAACTAATTTCTGATTAGGTGACATACATGGGAGGAGAGGGCGACTGGGGAGACTACCAGCCACATGGGCCAGAATGACAGGTTTCATGTTCAAAAGCAGCAAGTTTCTGCCCACCGGATGCTGAAGGCGACTTAAGGAGGTCACGGGTGTCGCCATCACGCCCTGCCTGGGAACATCCCCAGAGGAATGTGGTGTGACGCAGTCAGCAAATAGTGATCAGCTATCTCAGCCTTGGCCAGCCTGGGGCCCTCCAGAAGTTCTGGACTACAATTCCCATCAGCCACTGGGTGTGCTGGCTGGGGGCTGATGGGAGTTGAAGTCCAGAACCTCTGGAGGGCAACCAAGCTGGCCAAGGCTGAGCTAGACAGATCGCAGCTGTTCTCTTGACCCTCTACACACACACACACACACACACACACACACACACACACAACTCACAATGTATCTCCTCGTGTGAGAAGCCCATGATTCGCATTGACTCCATGGTCTCATGGAAGATCTCCTTGTCCTGCTGTCCTGGGATGGGCAGGTATCCGTTGGAGACAAAGCGATACTGATTGAAGGGCTCCAACAGCAGCTCCCCTGTAGCGCCATTGATGAAAAAGAGGCATCTCTGAGGCAAGGGTGCCACACTTCCGCCAGCCAATCCCCACACCCAGGAGCTCCCTGTGCTGTAAGACACGCTGCTCTGTCATCAATGACCACCTTTGCTTTTCTACTGCTGTCATCCTTGCCTTCCCCGCCAGTTCCACTTCCAGATTTATGCAGAGGCAAGAAGGCTAAAGCGTTGCCCTTCTCATTCTCCCTCAAGTTTGTTGCTTGCTGGTTTAGGAAGCCGAGGTCCAAAAGTGTGGGAGGAGGAGGACTGGACCCCCTTTTTCATGTTGCTCTGGCACAGCATCCGTTTACCTTTCACGTGCTCCCCGGCGCCCACCAGGAGCTGGTAGAAGATGTGGAAAGTCCGCTCGTCCTTGGCTTGGCGAATGGCTCGTGATTTCTCCAGCAGGTCTGGGCGGCTCAGGGTTAAGGAGGAAGGACAATTGCATCTGGAAGCACGTATCCCCCCCCCCTCCACAAAGCCAGCTTGCCTCACTCCCCCAAGAAGCAGAAGTCCCTGCTATGAGACTCCCTAGCTTACCTCTTCAACCTTGGCTCCCCCATATGTCGTTTGACTACAAAACCCATCATCCCCAGCCAGATTAGTCAGATGGGAGTTGTAGTCCGACGACATTTGGGGACCCAAAGCTGAAGAACACCATCAGGAATCCCTGGGTCTAGGATCCACAGGTGCCTCTAACCTGTCAGGGATCCCCGGATCCAGGATCCCATATTTATTCTAATTCAGGCTTTGCTCTCCTGCCTACAGAACTCAGGGGAGTCCTAGTTTTTGAACCAAATCCATGGAACTCCACAAGCAAGGATACATGTTTCTATGTTTGCTCCGACAATGTAGCCAGCTACATCGAAATTAATCCGTATAAATTTACCCTGGAGGAGAACAGCAGGTGGGGAAAGAGAAATGAGACAGACATCAGAAGGGCTCAGCAGCTTTGTAAAGGACAATTGTTTCATTTACATACCCAGGTCTCTGGCAAACACAATATATAGGCAACAACCATTTTATGCTTGTTCAATGCACGTGCAATCGTATGCGCGCACAGATTGCCGCCACAACCCAGAAAAGGGGTGGGTTTACATGTGTTCCGCCGACATGCGCAGGGGCCAGGAATGCAACCCCTGTGCAAATCAGGGGATGCGTGCACATCACACCCAGAGTAGAATGCTTTCTCTAGCCTTAAACATAATAGTGATAGAAGGGTGATATTCAGCTAAGTGATGCTCAGAGCAGACCCACTGAAATATATGGAAGTAAGTTAATGTAAGTCCATTGACTTCTATCAGTCTGAGTATGACTAATGTTGGATGTCACTCAATGCACCACGATTTTAAAATAAGAACGCTCTGAAATTATTATATTCCTCCTCCTCCCCCCCCTGCCCTTTCAAACATTCTGACACACTACAGAGTAGCCTTGGGCCACTTGGTGCTATTGGACTAGAATTCCCTTGCTGGCTGGGGCTGATGGGAGTTCTAGCCCAAAACCTCTGGAGGGCACGAGGTTTGTGAAGGCTGTTAAAAGAGGCTAAGAGCAGACTTCCCTCTCCCAGTCAACTGCAGATGAGGTCAGAGCTAATCAATCGTTCTTCAGCAGGAAGGAGTAGAAACTCGTCTCTGCACCAACTGGAAGAAACTTAGCATTACTGGGTGATGCGAAGCCGACTCCTATCCTTTCAACAAGGAGGAAGATAAAACACTTTATTTCAGCTTCTTAAGGAGGGACCGAAAAGTGACATTTCCCAACAACAACAACAAAGGGGATTTGAAAGCAGATCTTCGGCAAGGACAGGAAGAAACTGGTTTTTCTTCCTGAGGAGGAGAGGCTTTGTTGGCATAGTTCAACAAAGCAGGTGGGAGTGTGAAAAACACAGTTGTGTACACAACCTGCCCTTTCTGAAGAGTGGGTTAAGGTGCATTTTAAGATGGCTCAGGGAAGAAGCACGATGGCTCAGTCGGCAGAGCATGAGACTCTGAATCTCAGGGGCATGGCCTTCAGCCCCATGTTGGACACTGATGACCCTCGTGGTCCCTTCCAACTCTACATCTCTGTTCTTGAAAGGGTTTGCATCCTGCACGATGGGTAGATGGGTACGCAGGGAACACCAGTACAGGAAAGGTAAACAGGGGGTTGCTGGATGGCAGTAGTGGTGGAGCCTCTGAATATCAGCTGCTGGGGAGGGAGAGCGGCTCTTTCAAGATCAGGATGCTGAGCTGGACGGGATTTTGGTTCCTTTTTATTTTTCCAACAGGCTACATAATGAATGCTACCTTGCGCTGCTTCTTGCCCTTCAGTTCTCCCCCAGAAGGTGGCTGGGCCTTAACATTGCCACCATTTAAGCAGACAAAAGGGCAACTTACTCCTTTCAGGGAAGCAGCTAAAACACAGGCAAGATGCTCTAAAGAGGTCAAATGTTCCCACCTTCAGACTCTACTCAGCCAGCACTCCAGGATTTTCTGTGGCCAGTTATTTCGATTTGATACGGGCACTTCAACACACTGACTGGAGCTCTGAAATCACAGTGCCAATCGCCTGCAAACCACGCGCTTGGGGATTTGCAGAGAAGGGGACCCCTGCACCAGCTGCTGGATAGAGGCAAGGCAGACCAGTAGACCCCATGGTGTCATGCTCTAACAATAGAAATGCAGGAAGCTGCCTTGGTCAACCTAGCTCAGCACTGACTGGCAGCAGCTCGCCTGGCAAGGGTCCCTCCCAGCCCTGCCTGGAGACAGAGGCACATCGAGAGTCCTTTGGCAGGGACCTGTATAGGCAACCCCAACCCCAAAAAAACTCACTTTGCCACAGCAGCCACATTAGAAATTACCACATTTTACGCAACTCTAGTGCTTGGAAGCATCCGTAGTGAGGCTGAGGCAAGGCGGAAGGACAGAAAAATCCTCACACCTTTCTGCCACGCTGCAAGAAGGAAGGGGAGCTTCTCCCATGCCTGAGTTCTCCATGACAGAGGCGGCATGTCGCCACACACATCATACACTCCATAGTCCGATAGGTGATTTTTGCTCCCCGGCGGGGGGCCGGTTTCACCAGCCCCTACGTACTCCTCTGCCGGGAGACGCCGAGGATTGAATATGGGACCTTCTACATGCAAGCACCAACTAGGGGGGAAAGACCGACTTACGAATCGTGAGGAGTTGTCGTTTTTTACTGTTTTTGCGTTGCCAAAGGCCTCCAGGATAGGGTTGGCTTGTAGCAGCTGACGTTCCAGTTCACCCTGGAAAGAAAGAGAAAGAGGTCAGGTGGGGGGTGGGGTAGGATAGGGGGGTTGCCCAGGCCCAGAGCAGCAAAAGATGAAGCCGTGTAGAAAGAGCTCTCAAGGCTCTAGCCCTAGAAATGTGGGGTTTTTTGGGGGGGTGGGCAGATGCAGTGCTCTGAGAAATTTAGATCCTAGCAGGAGGAAAGCTGGCTGCCCTCTTGGAAGGGAATCACTCCCAAGCGACTTCCATCTTCCATTTTTCTGACCACAGGGCGTGCGTGAGGGGGTGAACCTCACAAGCATGTGCACCAGGGAGCAATACCCCCCCGACTCCCCCCCCCCCAAAGCACAACAGGAAAACTACTCACGTAGGAAGCAGGGTTGGAGGTCTATGGGTGGGGATGACGTCACGAAACATGAAATGGGAGCAGGGAGGGAGAGAGCAGGGAGCAAGATGAGGTAGGGTGGGGAAAACAAAACAAAAGACAAAACAAAAATGAACAACAACCAAAGGATTAAGTCAGACAACGAAAAAAAAAGTAAAGACCCAACAGTGACGATGCAGTAACATGAGCCGGGAACCAATGCAAGGGTCGGTGGGGGGCAGGGAGGGCACCCAGGCGCCCCTCTTCCCTTTCCCAGCACCCCTTGAATCCTGTTCCTTTCTCAAGAGAGCCCAGCGCCCTGGCTCTGATGAGGGAAGAGAGTCCAGTGAACTGCTTTCAACACAGAACACAAAGGTTTAAAAAACCAACGAGAAAAGCGTTCGAAGCCAGAATCGCAGCCCAAGGAGTCGGCATTGTCAGGAGCGGCAGCCAGTAAGTGACCAGAGATCAGCGTTGGAGGGCAGGCAAGTGAGGAGGGAGCAGTGGTGGGGGTTGGCGGGGGGGGGGCAGGGAGTTGGCATTTCAGCGGCATGCATTGCGCTCTCTTGCCTGTTGTTTGGCTTCGTTCGGGTACTCCGGCTGGGGCAGCAAGACAATAGAGGGGAGGTTAATGCAGGCTCCCCTCAATGGCCCACAAGAACACCCCTCCTCCCAAACACGCACACACGCTGCCCCCATTACAAAACCTGGGTCCGAGAGGGCCCAAATGCCCATCTAGTAAGGTAAGACCAGCTCCCTCCCCACCCCGCCCAGCGCCACCTCCCCATGTGATCCAGACTGCAAGAAGTGAATAGAAGCACAAGAGGAAGGCTGTTCAACAGGGATGGCCCAGAGCTGAACACACACTTTTGCAAGCTCTGTGTTCCAGGGCCAGATCCAGTTGGGTGCTGGGGCCAGGGAAGCCAGGTTTGCCAATGTCCCTCTGCACAGACAGTGCCACTTTTTTCTTGGTTTTTCAGTAAGCTTCCAAGAAAGATAAGAAGACGCCTTAGAAAATGCCCCCGTGTCGAGATAGAGGGCGGGGAGCATTTGCTCTGGTTACTGTGACTCTGTAGGATGCCCTGTACGCTGATGGCGTTGTAGATAATAGAATGGCTTCTGCGATAATATTAATCACTACCGCTGCTATTAAATATCATTTAGCAGCGACAGAAAATGGGAGCCCTCTAAGTTTCCCCCTCCTGCCCCCAAGTCCTGCAACCAGTGCAGATTTACTCTTTGCCATTTCCTCCTTAAAAGGATCTCAGAGTGAAGGGCAAGCCCAAAGGTCCATCTAGTCAAACTTCCTGCTTCCTTTCACTGGCCAATCAGACACTTCTAGGTAAAACTCATTTAACTGTGAAGAATAAAAACAAACAAAAACAAAAACCAAGAAGGACCTGATCCAATGGCCCTCTGCTGCTGCTGCCCCCACAGAGGACGGCAGCCTCTCAGTGTGGAAAGCTCCATTTAGCTGTCATGGCCAGCGGACATCGGTTAGGGCAGGGGTGCCCAAACTTTTTTCAAAGAGGGCCAGATTTGATGAAGTGAACATGCGTGAGGGCCGAACAAAGTAGTTGAGCTTTTTCAAGGATTTGACCCCAATAAATAAACTGCCACAGGTGCAGGATAAAACTGGCCGAGGGGCCGAATTAGGACCCAAAACGGACTGGTTTAGGGCAGATCTCCCTCCACGTAAGCTGGCCTAATCACCGGGTCCCTATGGCAGGGAACCCTCCACATTGAAACACTCGTTATTTATTTTACTTATTTCATAAAATGTATACACTACTTGAATGTTTTTTAAAAAAAGCCTCAAAGCGGTTTGCAAAAAGATAAAACTAGAAAACCCAAGAACAGTTCACAACCATACTTTAAAACATACAAAAGTTGAAATACCAAAAGAGATTGAGATTACCTGCAACTTTCTAAGCACCTGGATAGGCTTGTCTAAGCAAGAAGGTTTTTATCAGGCCCCAATATTTTACTATGTGAAGAAGTGCTTCCCTTTTGCCTGTCCTGAATCTGCTCTCCTGTCAACTTCACTGCACTGGGTGACCCCTGAGTCATAATATTATGAGAGGAGGGGAAAGCTTCTCTTTTGTCAACTTTCTTCACGCTTTTATTTGTGGCTATATAGGGGGGAGGCCTGCAGGTTCTATTCTGCCCAACTGCTTAACTTAGGAGTAAACTTCTTCCCCACTTCCAACATTCTGGCCAGTGAGTGTTGGGATAACTAATGCATGAGCACCAAACCCTTATTCCTAAATGTTAATTCATTTTTATTTTATTACCGCAGGGAACAATTGACTCTGACATATCAGGTGGCCTGTACTTATGTTCTGGCAGTTCTGCAGTGGTTCCTTGCCCCCACGTAGACCTCCTCACCGCAAAATGTTTGGCTACGGGCCTGGTTTCGTCCCCAGTTTGTCAAGTGCCCAGGACTTCCAAAGCGGGAGGAGGAGGAGGAGGAGAAATCTCTATTATATTTGTGGACAAGAGAGAGAAAGGGAAGGGATCCTGACTCCAGTAGGCCCGCATTCAGCCACTTACAGAACAGGGCGGGCACCAACTGCCTTGTCTTGTGCTACTTCCGCCAAGACGCAGGAGCGCTTGGGAGGACAAGCCCTGCACTTGCAGATCTGCGGGCGTCGAGACAGAACGGCAGTGACTGGGAGGGATGGAGGGAGGCAGATGGGGGGGGCAGGGAGGACACGGTGAGCGAGAGGCACACAGGGCAGGTGGGAAGGACAGAGTGAGCAGTCGTGGCAACGCAGGTTGAAAGGAATGACTACGACAGGTACAGGCAGCAACTCGTTTCCTTCGACAACAACACAAGAAGGACGGGCAGGCCGTTTTGGTGCTGGCTTCTGCCCGGATGCCTCTGCCCAGATGCCACAGACATTCCAAGCGGGCACAGACTGGGTGTGGCAGGGGAAGGCACTCAGGGGAAGGGTGCTTCCACTTTCCCGCTACTTCACGCATTCTGGAGTCTGAGCACCAGCATTTGGGGGAAGCTTCCGGGCTGGCCTTGGCTCAAAGCTGAGCCTTGGATGCTAGGAGGCTGTTGGGTCACACACAGACATCTTTTACTTGGCTACCCGCAACGGGGGGAGGGGGGGAGGAAGAGCCTGTCAACTCCACTCGAGGGTTGGCGGAGAGATCAGGCCAGTCCACTTACCGGGGAGGGGGCATTTTCAAATGGGGGGGCCAGAGCAGAGTAAAAGCTAAAACACCACACATTGGCCAGAGGTCACTCACCGGCACATTGTGGTCCTTCCGGGCTTTGTGCGATGAAGCCACATGGGCCAAATACTGGATCACTTTCTTCGTGTTTTCCGTCTTCCCAGCACCTGACTCGCCCCTGCCAAGGAGACCAGACACTGGGGGTGAGAAAAAGAGGGCGCTCGATCCTGGGTGGCGCTCACCCCCCTCTCCCTCCCCAGCTTCATCTAAGTGGTCTCCTAAAGAGGTAAATAAACGCAGCATCCTCTCTTCCTGGGTCTGCATCGCACATCAGTTCAGCTGGCGCAGCATACTGACAGAGAGGTTCCACTGAAGATTTAAAGCGGCATGGGACCACTTCAAACGGTCATGGCTTCTCCCAAAGAATCCTGGGAATTTTGCTTAAAGTCCTGAGAGTCGTTTGGAGGTCCCCTGTTCCCCGCAGAGAGCCACGATTTTAAAAGTGGTGTTGACAAGCAAGCCATCCCTCTTCTCAGGCAATTCTGGGAACTGTAGCTCAGAGAGGGGATTAGGGGGTTGTGCTGGCTTGGGGCTGGTGGGAGTTGTAGTCCCCAGTGCCAAGGCGTCTCTGAAGCAATATCTAAATGGTAAAGTGTCATTATTCACTTTCCTCTTAATAGGGAGACAAGCCTCGTGGTTTAGGCCCCAGATCAGTCATTTTTGTCACGAGGAGAGAAGGAAGGAAGAACATTGCTAGAGAAGTGCTTCCCACCCAGCCTGGCGTTTGAACAGAACAGGAGGAAGCTGGGCAAACGAAGCCAGGGGTTCAAGATGGGTATTTGTAAGGTTGTGTGAGCACAACAGCCCACATTGTGGACAGCTGACAGGCCTGCAGTGATCCTCTTGCTTAAACTAGCATGCCTTGTGTCAGATACTGGTGTGTTTTGGTGCTCGGTGCCCTTTTGGCCCACAAAGATTTCCACAGCCGCAGGCAAACAGGCACGTGAAGCAATGGGTGTGCAATGACCTTTGGCTCACCCACATACCTGCTGCTGAAAGCCCCTCCCCAGCAGGTAAACCGTTCCTGCTGACACTCACGTGCACAAGATCGACTGATCCTCTCGGTCTGGAGGGGGGAAAGGAAGAAGAGAGACCGTTCAGAGACATGAGGCAGGAGCCGTCTCCTCCGCCAGAGGGCACCAGAGGCAGACATGCAACCACCCACCCACCCACCCAAAGCTCACCGACCACAGGATTTTTAGGACCTCTCCGACACATACCACACTGCCCACTCACCCCACTTCTTCCCTCCTCCAATTCAGCTTGGAACGGGGAATGGCTGGAACTTCTCCACCCCTCCCCACCTCCCACAGCAAGCTGCCGCAAGGTCCCTCCCTGCCCTAATCTCGGGCCACATTCACACTGAACTTCTATGGTGCCATGAGATGCCTCTTTAAACACTCATGGCTTCCCCCAAAGAATTAGGAGAATAAGGGTCTCCTAATAACTCTCAGCACCCTTAACAAACTACAGCTCCCAGAATTCTTTGGGGGGGGGAAGCCATGACTGTTTAAAGCGGCATCATAGTGCCTGAAATGTATGGCACCCCTGTGTGCCCCCTTCGCTTTCCAACTCGTACCCTGCAGCATGCTCCGATAGGCAGCCTCAGAGATGGCATAGATGTGGGGTGGCATCTCATGGCGCTTCTTGCCCCGGTACATTTCCACGATCTGCTCCGTGTAGATGGGCAAGTTCTTGTAAGGGTTGATGACCACGCAGAAAAGCCCCGAATAGGTCTGTCGTTGCAGGAGAAGGAAGGGGGGGTGAGGGAGGGGGAGCAGCACGTCAGAACAGTTCTCCGCAAGCCCCATTCCCAAAACACACACATAACCGCAAGGTAAAATATGCCTGCGCACAAGCGCTCTCAAGTTGCCGTGCTTCCTTCCAAAACCAACATCTGAAAATTCGAAAATTGCTTCTGCTTCGGGCGGAAGCAAAATGGAAGAAAAAGAAATGCAGGCTAAGTTAATCCACTTCCAATTTATCAATCAAGCGTATCTGAAGGCTGAGCAGGGACCACGCACCTGGTTTACATGAGCAGCAATTGGGGGTTGGGGGGCAGAATATATATGCGGCAGAAAGAGGCGATCCCAGCTTTTTCAGCTCTGAAAAGTCTCTGGGTTCTGGACTGGAACTCTCTTTTTTTAAAATGATGTAGATTGATGGACACAAGAAAATCCCCTGCCCCAAAACAATTGCCTTGTGTGGCTTCATTGCAAGGGCACTCCTGGGTACATACTGCCAGGGTTTCAGTGGGCAAGCTTAAGAAGGCAAACAGACTGCTCACACATAACCCAACGGGGGGCGATTCTTAACGCTACCGTGGCCGTGGTTTTCTTTAAACCTGGTAATTAAGCTGAATGTTGATTGGTCTTTGTCACACCACCACCGGCCCAATTTTGGGGTGGTTTATGGTACCACACTGAGAGCCAAATTCCACCCATGGCAAAGCAATCCAATGGTGCGCTTACATAATTTTAGACTCTGGACTTCACAGTCTTACAGGAAGGGCACAGTCTATTTCTGCACCCAACTTCAAAATGAGATAAACTGCAGCTGCGACAGTATTTGGGGACCCTGTGAATCGCTCTGCTGAGTGGAGCCCTGGGCTTCTGCCCCAGCCCCAAAGACCTACCCTGACTATGCTTGTACAGTTTTACTGCAGGGCAAGTGAGGCTGGAAGCCTGCATAAAACTGGATGAATGTGAACAGAACACAAAGCGATAGGTTGTGACTGCAGGGAGGCAGGTGTAGGGTAAACAGCGGGGGGGGGGGGAGGACACCTGAGCAAAAGATGCCGCCCAGGGAAGCTGCAGAAACCCCCTTCCATGCGGCACTTTCTCAAAAGGTGCCCCCTGCTGGGATCTCCCATAGAAGAGGCCCTCTGCCCCAAAGCAGGTGGCAGAGCTAGGCGACCCACAATCTAGAGCCTTCCACTCTCAAGATGAAGTGTGTGTGTTTCCAACTGCGCCCTCGGGAGAATTTGTTTCACACCTCGTCGCGGGCTCCCGTTCTAGCTAAACAGGTCTAGTCCGTTCCCCGCCCCGATACCCAGCTGCAGGGGTGGGGACTGGAACGGGGGAAGGGAGGGTTGCTGGGCTGTCCGCAAGTCAGCAATGACGTGCGGCTGAGAGAATGCCTTGGCACGCTGCCTCTCAGGGCAGCCTTTTGTGCCCGCTTGGGTGGCACGGAAACCAAAGCTGACAATGCCAGTCAGGGCAGAAGAGAAGGGGGCATCTCTCCCCGCTTCCTTTCGTAGCTAAGCTGCGTGTGTTACTGGGGTGGAGGAGACTCAGCTCCCCCCTTCTGGCGTCATCACCCACGCACCCAGGCTCCACAAACTGGGAACAACAAAAGCCCAACTTTTAAGCCCCAGAACCAGCTCTTCCTCCTCCCTGGCAACAGCGCCTGATATGACTGAACAGCTCAGCATCTGAACAAAACCGCACCTCCACTCAGAAGGGAGCACAGACCCGTGGGCCAAGAGCACAAACTCCGGGAACTGTTCCCCAGTAGGGGGCACATGGGCTCCAGTTTAACTTAGGTTACCCAGTGGGGCCTAGCTGCCACCACTGAAATGAAAAAATACGTATAGCGGGCCCGGATCCTCCAGATGGGGGTTGTGCCCCTCCAAATGTGGCTGGACCCCCAGTTCCCCAACCACGTGGCCCTCCTGATGTGGTTGGCCTCAAACTCCCGTCAGCCCCACCCAGCGTGACCAGTGGTCAAGGATGATGGGAGTTGTAGTCCAGTTGGAGAGCAGCAAGCTCCTCAACCTGAGAGCCGTGTGCTTCCAGTTTAAAATCTAGAAAGTGCCTGTTTTCCATTCTGATTTCCAATATCAAGTTTCTGGTGCTTTCTCCAAAGAGAATGCAAGGCCTAGAGTGGCAGTTCTCTGCACCAGTAAGAATTGCACCCAATGACATTTTTCCATCAGCACCGCCGCCATCCCCACCCCCCCGCCAGAAATTCAGGCTCTGTGCCACTCTACACATTTTCTCTCTTTATGGTGGCAATAACGGTATGAGCTGCATCATTCGGATTTCCCAGCCCAGGTGTATTTTTGGTGGATGAGAGAATGGGGTGGTGGAAGCCAGAACTCTTGGGTTCAGTCAAGAAGGTGGCAAGTCTAGAGGCCCAAACTTGGGTCTTCGGCTGTTTTGGGACTACAACTCCCATCATCCCTAGCCGGCAGGGCCAGTGGTCAGAGATGATAGGAGTTGTAATCCAAAACAGCTGGAGACCCAAGTTTGGGAAGCACTGGGTTCGAGAAAGGCAGGCCTGGAAGCCAGGAGTGCCTGGGTTCTTGTGGAGGGGAAGGGGCTACTCACAGCAAAGAGTGCCAGGTAATGGGACCTTGGCTCCCCAGGGGACTAATGGCTCCCCACGTGGGACCAAGTGGAGGGTGGGCAGGAGGGTGCAGCCAGGCCTCTGGGGAAAGTTGAAATTGGTAGGGAAAGGGGAAGCCGAGAAGCAGGACTCCCAAACACGCCCCCCCCCCGGCAAGCCAACTCACATAGATGAGGCCTGAGTAATAGCGGTCCTTGAGGTTGTGCAGCACAGAGGCTTCGTTGAGGCAGGTCAGCTCCGCCATGTCCTCCACCTTGGTGAACTTGGGCGGGTTCATCTTCTGGATGTCGTCCTTGGCGACCAGCACCTGACGCCCATTCTCAGCAAGCTCCACCAGCACCTCGTCCCCCCGCTCTTCGCGCAGACCGGCCGCCTCAAAGCCATGGCGCTCCGATGGGACCCACACCAGCCGCTTGGCCGTCCAGTCAGCCTGGGAGGCTGGGTTGCCCACCTGGTTCCGATCCACAAACAGGTATCTCTCGGCGCTGGCGTCGCCCCGCGGAGCAGGGGCTCGGACAGCCATGGCTGCGGGCAAGGAGAGAAGAAAAAACAAAAAAGATCAGACAGGGAACACCCCAGTCCTGAGCTTTGGGTGCACAGAATTCCAATGCCCAGGAAATCATAACTGCCCCTGGTGCCCCCCCCCCCCAGTTCTTCCAGGTGCCTGTGTCTTTTTGTATCATATGACTGGAAGATGCTCAGATAAGGCCAGTGGGGTATTAAACATTTTTCACTGCTCCTGTGAATTTCTGCACACATTTGCTTCTCTTATCTCCTCCCTCCACCCCAGAAACCAGAGATGCGGCAAATTTCAGGGCACACAGGCAAAGGAGTGTGAAATTCCCCACTTCTTCGAATGGAAAACACAAAACAAGCATGAATCTTTGAGGAGCGGGATGAGCAGGGAAAGGAAATATTTGAAGCATTGACTTGACTATCAAATACAAAACCTGACCAAATCTGTTGAACTCTGGAACGTCTTAAACAAACATTATCACGCCAATAAAAGAGCAGTTCATGTTTACAAAGTAATCACTGGGAAATAAGGCCTGGGTTTTGGCAAGGGTGGAGTCAATTGTGGGAAAGCAAAAAGTAACTGGAACCAGGACTCTGGGGTCCCCAGCCAGAATACTGTGGTTTTAATGAGCCAAGAGAAAAAGAGAGCCGTTGAGTTGGGTTGGGGACTGTCTGTAGTTGCTACTTAAAGGCTGGCCTTCTAGTATATTCTTATTCATATGTATTTTCCACCTCCCACCATGTGTTCAGATTTTTCCTTAAGACCGAGAGGACATAGCCATTTTTAAAAAAGGTTTTTGTAAGGTCCCATCATCATCACTGGCCTGACACACCCAAACACATTCACGCCCACCTCACTTTCCACAAAATACAAGCCTTACAAAGTTGGAATTCTCTAAGATACTTAACGTATTTCATTACTCTTGTATAGAATCTTACTGAAGAAAGATTCTGTGCACAGTTTACAAGATTCGAGGCATCTGATTGGCATGTGAAAGAGAAAAAATGGGATTGGGAAGCAATATACAACCCAAAGCACCATTTCGATACATGCACAAAATGTTGCAAAATCTAGGGAAACCCCTTCCAAAACAAAACAAAACAAAAAAACCCACAACCATATGTCGTCAAATAGGCCTGTACTCTGAAATTGGTGTGGAAGAGTCTAATAGATTCCTATTTACCCATACACAATAAAACTATAATTATTGGCAGATGAATTAATGAAAGATATTATGAATCAGGATGAAAATATTTTAAAACTCAGGGTTTGCCAGAACCTGTCATTGTATGCAATTCTCTCTGTCTGTCTGTCTGTCTCTTCTCTCTTCTCTCTCTCACACACACACTTTTCTAGTATGAACTTACAAAAACTGGATGGCGGTGGACTCACAGATGTTACCTTCTAGACACAATAAGCAGAGCTGCTCTCAGTCAAGGGACTTAACAAGGAAGCCAGGAACAGACACGGGGAGAAAACGCTAGAAAAACAGGGCCAAAAATGTGGCCGAACAACTCAATTGTGTCACAAAGGTGGGGGGAAACCCCTCAGGAACCCTGGCTGCCTACAATCCGCTATCATCAAGCAAGTTTAACTTCTCCTCCTGGAAAATCCAGGCCCCCAGCCTCTCTTCCCTCATTCCCGGCCTAGCGACCCCAGTCAGCCGCCTGGCTGATGAGCTAGATTTTCCAGCTCTCTCCCACCCACCCCCACCAGCCCCCTGCTGGGCTCGCTGGCGTAAGCTGCAGCCTCGCTTGCTTGGGCTGCTGGAGCCAGACACTCAAGTCCTTGTTCCAGGCGCACAGCCGGCTGCCGGGGTCTCCTCTCTGACAAGAGGCTTTGCTCGATGCTTTGCATGAATGAGACTGCGCTAGAGAACCGCTCTGTCGCTGCTATTCTTTCAAAGGAGCTTTTCCTGGCATCTTGCGCCTGTACTCTCTACATCACCTTTCCCCTGCTCATCTTGGCCTCCAGTGGTTTCCCTGAACCCTGATAGGGTACATGGAAACAGAGCATCCAAGGAGCCAAAACTTGTCTGGTGTCACGTGCTCAGACCGGCACACCCAGAGCCCAAACCCCAGGCTTGCGGGAGCTTTCTGTGCTGACTCTGCAAATAAAAAATTTTAAAAATGGGGGAGCACTCTGCATATGTTCAAAGCAACTCCGCTCTTTGGCGTTTCTTCTCACGTTAGGACAGAACAAACACTCAGGATGTCAACATCACAGCACTTAGTTCTAAATGAGGCGCAGCACAATTTAAGTAACCTGAGTTCAGGTTCTGGTCGGTGCCTGGCTGAGAGACCCTATGTATGATGTCTTGAGCAGGCCCGGGAGAAATATGCAGCATCCTTGGGTAAAGCCCTAGTGGCCTGGCAGAGACCACTAATGACCCTTGTGCCCTGGACGGCTGGGTCTATAAGCTGCCATTGAAATTTCCCACAATGCTCCTTATATAGAATCCCCCCCACATGGTGCCATTCACATGCAGAGCAAAGGGTGGTCTCTGAATGACCAAAAAAGCAGGTGCAGCCCACTGAGCATTGTGGGAAATCAAAATGGCAGCTTCCAGGACCTCCATCAAGAGTCACAGGGAGCCAATGAGAGTGCCCACTACCACTTATGCCCAAGGGAGACCTACCAACGTAGGAGAGAATAACCCACCGGGAGAGCCCCCTCAGACCTGGAACCAGCCCCGGCCTTGGCGTTCCAAGGCAGAAGAAAAGCAGGATATAAACACACAAATCAACCTGGTCTTTGATCTGCCTCCGCTCTGATCTGTCAGTTGCTAGGAATTCAATTATTTCAGGAAGGGTGGGTGCAACGGAGAGAGGCTCGGTGCAACAGGAAAGGTGGGCAAGGGTTGTCGGTTGGGCAGCTTGCTCTCTGATGTAGAGATATGCAGGAAAGTGAGGGGGGACAGAAGAGAGAGAAAGAAAAAGAGAGAAAAGTCTGTGTGGTGCTACGATGGGGGAGGGAAAGCGGCTCCACATATTCCCACAAAGAGCAAAGGGTGGCAGGTGACGCCCTTTGGCTGCCAACCAAGGCAGGTGCAGCCTGCTAAGTGTACCTGTGCCTGGCAACCACCTGCTGAAGCTGCCGCACCCCTGCCCAAGAACCCAGGAGCACTAATGCGCTGGCACCAGAGAAAACCATACATCCCAGGTTGCTCCTTTTTTCCTTTCCTTTTTAATGCTGATGTTTCCTCTCTCCTCCTTCTAGAGAACCCTGAAATACCTTATTTATCCATGTCTAGTACAATTTACAAGGCATAAACAAGCTCACTCCTGTTTACTTTGAATTAATTTCGAACCAACGGTGGTGCCATATTCTAAACACTGACATAAATTAAAACGCCCTGGGTGATCACTCCTCTTCTAAGCTAACCAGATCTTTCTCTCTCTCTTACTCTTACACTGCCATTTTTCCTTAAACATGCTATCTCCAGACTAAAGTAACCAGCCCCACTGCCCCTTTGCAAAATAACCAGAGGACTTCTGGCTCTACTGACCCCTCTACTGAAACATACACTTTGGGAACCCCCGAGCTTTGGCTGTTTTATAGGCCCGTTTACCAATAAGGCGTGGAAACAATTATCTGCACAGGCCCAGCCCTCGAAGTACCACACCTACTGTCTACAGAGGGAAAGGCAACCACAGCACTAGGTCCGACTATATGCCCAAAGAACCCAGGAGTCCGGGCTCACTGTTCCACTGTTCTATACCACAAAGCTGCAGTCCTTGCCTAAAAGGAACCCAGGAGTCCTGGCTCCAGCCCTCGCCTGCCCCGGGCAACTTTTTCTTTTCTCTTCATTTCTGGCAGAACATCGCCCCGGCTTTCCAGCACATCCCGTGCTGTCTGTCTCCCACCAGGCCCCACTCCCACCCCACTGGAGGGGATTGGACAACACCCGAACCAGGCAAGTCTGAGGCAAGAGCAGCGTCAAGCAACATCGAGTCCTGCCAAACAGTGCCCAGCCAAGTGGCACTAACGAGCCAGCTGCGCCCTCGTTAGCTAATTAATTTGCTGAGCAATCCCAGGGTGAGGCCATTAGGGTGGTGGCAAACAATTGCCTCAGGCCCCTCGGGGCCTTGACAGAGCAAAAAGATTCCTATGACGGTCTCTGGTCCTAGAATCTCCCACAGGCTCCAAACCCCCCCAAAAGAAGAAGCTGGTCAAAGAGGGGAGAGAGAGAGAAGTTTGGAACTTACTGAGGCATTTTTCATTCAAGCTCCAGCACACAAGCTATAATTGTCTCTCCCCGCCCCCCGCCCCCCTTAGTGGAGCTCTTGTGATTTTAAGAAGTTGCCTGAGACAGACAGAAATTAACCAGGTTTTCCCCAACATGAGGAAAATGTCATTTGATGAATTTGAAGGCCAGGGAAGAAGAAAAGAGGTTGGAGCCTTATTGTGGAACAGAACTCAAACTAGGGAGTAGTAGGGGATGTTAGGGTTGCCCAAAGGCCCCGAAGAAACAAAGCACACACCCAGCCAGTTCCTTAACAGAGGTGTGCAACGCACAAATCAACAGGTGGAACTTTTCAAGGCAAAGAGCTGGACTTTGCTGCCTTCACATTATCCTGATGGTAAAAGGACAACTGCGGAGACCCCGTTCTGGAGTTGGCAAGTGAGATCTGGGAACCTGAACACACGAGGTTTTCTGGGAAGAAAGCGGGATCTGGCAGAGAAGGCTCAGGAGGTCTTGCTGTGACCCCTACATGCCTGGATTCTCCAGAGAGCCAAATGTAGCTATGATCATCACAAGACTCATTTTAAATAGTAGGTGAATCATTTATTTATTTCATGCTACACCTCATGGATTGCAGCAAGCAGATTATTTATTTAAAACCCATGTGAGGGAACACATTTGCAAGTGAGCTAATACAACATCTTTCCCAGGAAGGGGACGCAATCTTTGGTGAAGGGAGGTGTAGAGGAAAGGAGTCGCAACGATAGAAGGGTGTTTCTGCGTCCTGTGTCCCAGGGATGTGCCAGAAAGAATGGGACAGTAAAAGAAGCCTCCACAGAGATGGGGAAACTGGGGGAACACAGTGGGCTGAAACAAGGAAAGGACAATATGACCCAAAATTTGTGTTGTTTTTTTTGGGGGGGGGGAGTTGGTCAAAGGAGGTAACGTTCCTCCCTCCCCTCTGCTTTATGGAGGTTGCCCTGCCAATGCCCCCTGGCGCTTGCCTGTTGGTTTGAGATTGGCAGCACCCGCAATGGAATCGCAAGAATGCCCTTGAAAACCCACAGCCCAGCTGGTATTGGCAAGCACGGCAACCTGAAGAGCAGGGACAACTTCGAGCCCTCGCCTTTCCGGCACCAAACGGACAATGAGAGAAATGTTGATGGGCGGGCACTGTGGGTTAGGAGAGGCAGAGAGAGAGAGGGAGGGAGAGAGAGAGAGATGCATGGAATATAAAGAGACATTTGGGTTAGACATTTGCACCATACTGAAAAATCTCAGGGTGGAGGGGGACATGCAGGGCTTTTAGGCCCTGTGGGTTTTTGATCTGGCCCGGATATTCCAAAAGGAAGCCGCACTGAGTGGCACCATGCCCAGAGGTAATTGGTTCCAAATGCGTCTCCCTCTGGGGCGCGGCATGGCTAAAGAGGCAGAAAACGCAGATCTGTGCAGAGGTGCCAGTTGAAGTATCTCATCTTCAAAGCTGGTTGAAGATGAGAAGCGAGAAGGGAGTGGTTGATGCCTACTGCTCCAGGGGGGAGAGGCTGGGAGCCAGGATTCCTTGGCACTCAAGGCCGGGAGGGCTCCTCCTGAGACAGAGATGGAGGGCAGGGGAGGAACCCTGGGCAGAAAGCGGAGAGAGGGAAACGGGCTTGAGTGGGTTAAGAGCGAGAAGCAGCATCCCGTGGGATGAAATCGTCCTATAATTGTTAGTTAAGATAGCCACAGGAGTTTGTTTTGCTTGGGATGACCGGAATATTTTTGGTGTGGCTGCCTCCCCAATTTCGGAGGCTCCTTAAAACCCCAGAAGGCGGTGCCTGACTTGCATGCTCTGCTTGATTCTCAGCCACCCGCTCGAACCTATTTGTGTTGGGAGTCATCACCTTCTGCTTCTCACCTGTCAAACTTTCTTGTTGTGGCAACAACCCAAAAAGCAAAGGCAGCAGTGATGGGAACTATCTGCCCACCTCCTCCTAGCACAACATCATAGCACCCCCACCTCCCAAGAAACCAAGGAGGCCTGTTTCCCGTTACCAGCATTGACTAGTGAGGAACCCTCCACAATTCCAAGACGCTTCAAACACACACACACACACGCCTTACTAGTTTTGTGTTCAGCAAACAAAGTTGACCAGCGTTTGGCCGAAAGCAAGCCAAGCGAACGTTTTCCATTCCACATGCAGTGTTAGAAACGCAGATATATAATCTTATGGCCAAATAGCACCTTAAACCTAGGTTACAGTTGCCGCAATGGAATATCTAGGTGCCATTTTTTGCAAATAATAATAATAATAATAGTGGTATCTTGGGTTACAGACTCCACTAACCCAGAAATAGTACCTCAGGTTAAGAACTTTGCTTCAGGATGAGAACAGAAATCGTGCTCCAGCAGTGCGATGGCAGTGGGAGGCCCTATTAGCTAAAGTGGTACCTCAGGTTAAGAACAGTTTCAGGTTAAGAACGGACTTACAGAACGAATTAAGTTCTTAACCTGAGATACCACTGTAATTTCATTTCTATACCACTTTATATTTTAAAATATCCAAGTGGTTTACAACATATTAAAATATTGTATAAGACAATTGAGAATAACACAAATTCAAGCTTCAAGGAAAACATTTCAGATCCATCTCGAAGTGACATTTTGCTTTCCCCAGTCACTAACTTGGCACCATGAGATCCCCGCATGGTCACAACTGGACCCACATCAGTCGTAAAACGCACCTGGCTAATTTCTAACACCGTCCACATAATGCAGCGGAATAACCGACCAACAAACCAAGCAACAACAAAAAAATTGCTTTTATTTGTTCACTACATTTGTAGCCCTCCTCTTCTCCAAGGAGCTCAAGGTGGCATACATGATTCTCCGCCTCTCTGCAACCAGCCTGAGGTCACCGAGTGAGATTGATGGCTGGGGTGTGTGGGTAGGGGGATTTGAACCCCGATCTCTCAAGTCCTAGTCCAAAACTCTAACCAGTATACCATACTGGTTCAGCAAACCAAGAGCCACAGACAAAAGTATGCCACACCTATCTCAGTGGTTTTAGCTTTTCAAGGCTACCAAAAGGGGGAGGAAAGATGCGTCTATGGAGAGCTGTCTCAGCACTGCTAACGCTCCCTCTCCATCTGCCCTCTGCCACAAGGATCTCAGGCTCTTTGAGGCAACACAAACTCAGCAGCACAGCCGTAGTCACCGCAACTGCTCTCGGGGCCCAAGGGAAACAGTGACAGCAAACAAAGCAAACAAATCCTTCTTGGACTTGGCTGAGTCCTCACAGATATTCCTGCCACGGTATCTCTTGGTGTGGAAAGGAGAGGAACACAGGGACCAATTCCTCACTGCAGCTTCTGTTGAACCTGCAAGCTGATCCCTCCTCTCTCTGCTTTTTAACTTAGAAGACCAAGAGCAGAGAGACAAGAGACATAGCATGGCACTTTCAGGCTGTGCAACGGTGGCTGCACCCCAAAGCTCCATGACTGCTTTAGGGATTATGGGCACGGAGGGAGGGAGAGTAGGCCGTGAAAGCAGCCATGTTACCCCCAGTGCTGTGTTTCTGAGGTAAAATACTATGGCAGCTGCCTCTGCAGGGAGGGGAAGAGGAACAGCTGGTCAGAACAGGAAGTGGGGGCCATCCATTCAATAATTATCTGCAAAACCGACATACTTGGTTCAAATACATACATTTAACTACACCCCCTTCAGGGAGCACATCTCTACATTATCTTTTTTTGCTCTGTTTAACTGAATATATTGAGATTGCAGGGTGGTTTATGTAAAACCTAAACCAGGGGTGGGGAATCTGTGGGCCTGTTGTTGTTGTTGGATTCCCACCTCCCATCAGGCCTCGCCAGCGTGGCTAATGGTCAGGGATGATGGGAGTTTAAGAGTCCAACATCTGCAGGGCCAAAGGACCCCCGTCCCCCCACTACAAGGTCAATGAATACTATATAAATGCTATTTCACTTCACATCCAGGTAGGCCTCATGACATTTCAAGTGTATAAAGGTTAAAAAAAAAAAGGTAAATGACCCCTGGACAGTTAAGTCCAATCAAAGGCGACTTTGGGGTGCGGCGCTCATCTCGCTTCAGGCAGAGGGAGCTGGCGTTTGACCACAGACAGCTTTCTGGGTCATGTGGCCAGCATGACTAAACCGCTTCTGGAGCAACGGGACACCGTGACAGAAGCCAGAGCTCGTGTAAATACCGTTTAACTTCCCACCGCAGCGGTACCTATTTATCTACTTGCACTTGTGTGCTTACGAACTGCCAGGTTGGCAGAAGCTGGGAAAGAGCAACGGGAGCTCACCGCATCGGGCGGATTCGAACCACCGACCTTCCGATCAGCAAGCCCTAGAAGAGGCTCAGTGGTTTAGACCACTGCACCACCTGCGTCCCCATCTGATCAGGCTCCATCTGATCTATTCATTTTAAACGGTATTATACCACTTTAAACAGTCACCGATTCCCTAAAAGAATCCTGAGAACTGTAGCTTGCTAAGAGGCACTGAGAGTTGTTCGGAGATCCCCATCCCCTCCAGAGAGCTACAATTCCCAGAGTTCCCTGGAAAGAGGGACTGAGCATTAAAAGACTCTGAGAACTGTAGCTGTGAGTGGAATGGGGTCTCCTAACAACTCTCAGCAGCCTTGACAAATTACCCAGGATTCTTTAGGGGAGCATGACTGCTTAAAGTGGTATAATACCGCCTTAAATGTGTAGTGCTGATGGGTCACCAGTTCCTCTTCTAGGTCTCCACCATATGGGCCCCTGGGGAATTCTGTGCCCTTTTCCTTATGGGGTACAGGAGCAGCCCCTTCTCCACCTTCTTCCCCCACCTACCAAATTTCCAAAATGAACCTCGATTCATTATTTGGCTAGCCAAGATTTAAAGGCAGGAGGAATCTGGGAGTCAGGATAGTTGGCTTTCTTGAGGGAAGGCTATAAGAGATATCAGGAGACCAGCATCCTGGATTCCCCAAGAGGAAGCGTTGGGAGCCTTTGCCCCTCTGAGATGCGGCTAACTTACAACTCCCATCAGCCCTGCAAGTGTCACCAGTAGCTAGGGATGATGGGAGTTGTAGTTCAGTAGCACCTGAAAGGCTGCAGGGTTTCCATACCTGTCCAAGAGGCAAGTAAGGAAAGGAACACAGAAGAGTTTGTAGAAATTAGTCCTGAGCTATGTGACAGGAAAAATGGCACCAGATGCATCAGAGCTGCCTGCCTTGCTGATGCGTCCAATATATCTGGAGGGCACCAGGTTGGGGACGCCTGCATCAGAGCAAGAGGACAGGGAGAAAGGACTCTCCTGGATTCATCTGGAAACAGGATGGGGAGCTATGTGGGTTCTAGCCAAGTGGCTGGGAGCCAGGACTCCCAAGAACCCTGGGCCCCTCTGGGGTGACGGCCACTATCTTTATAACTATCACAGTCACAGAGTGAAATAACAAACCCGACTTGAATGTGTGTCACTCCCCACATATGTGTGGCGTGTGTGCCACTTTTGCGTCTTCCCACATAACCCCCCCTCCACCCCTTTCTGCAGAGCTCAGGGCACGCCTGCTAATTGTTTTGCCGGCCGGCTCATATGACTCCCAACGTATCCAGACCTTTCTGCCAAAATCCCTGTTCCAAGTTTAGGACTGAGCTGGGAGGGTTGGGAGGTGGGGGGCAGGGAGCAGGCTTCCTCCATGGTGTAAAGGCGCCCGTTGCAGCTATAAATACCGGGTTGCCGACAACATAACTGTTTGGTGCTCAAGTCCAGAGGACACATGGCTGTGTGGGGAGGGCAAAGGAAATTAACCAGATCTCTCTCAGTTCTAGCCCCAGCTCAACATGAAACCAGGATTACTTGGAATTAACTTCTTTTTTTAAAATAAAAAAAGCAAAAACACCTCTTTGATTTGTGTAATGTCTAGCATTACGTACAGCACCGCATCCACCCCTGCAGCCCTCTCTCCTTCAAGAATTTGGAATGAAATGCTCACCGTCTGGCCCACTGCTGAACATCCCAACATCTATTACCATGTGTCTCCTCAAACTACTCCTCTTCTACCACCTTCCCCATAAAAAAGTCTGCCTTAAATCTCTGGCCACAGTTCACAGAAATATGAAAAACACATGTGACATCAAGGATCAGGAAATAAACCCACCGCCACCACCATTTCCACTGGCCCAGCTGAAAATATTCACCTCTCCTGGGTTATGAAATCAGACAGACAGCCTCTTTGGACACAAAGCACTTCCTGGCTGCTAACTAATGGCCAGCAAATGCCTTTTGAGCGACGCATCCCACATTTTGTTGAGTGGCAGGCATGATAAAAGAAAGATGGTTCTTAAGACTCAAATATATTAACTTTCTATACTAAACCGCAACCTAACAGGCATCCTCAACTTTTCATTAGTTCAGTAAGTCTGCCTTTCCCACTTGCATGTCTGAGTTTTAAGAACAGATGAATGTGACTTTATGAAAGGCCTGGTGGGTGGGTGTTGAGGGTCATATAATCCAGAAACCAAATCATCTGTCAAAAGAAACCCTTCAGACATTTAAAGGGAGTGAGGGACACTAGAACACACACAGCACACAATGCCCTCATTCACACACTACACTAAGCCAAACCATGGTTTAGGGCAAATGATCAAGTGTACAGGATCTTGAAAGACGAGGTCATATCCACTTGAGCTAAGCTATGGTTTATTGTGTTGCCTAAGTCCAGGCTCCTGGTTTAACTCTCCTAGGCAAACCATTGGCTGCAAACTTTAGGACAAACCTTGGTTATTGCTTATGGTTTGCTTGGAACAGCTAAACCATGAGCCTGGACCTGAATGACACACTGAGCTAAATCATGCCTTGGCTTAGCACAGCAGCGAAACAACAGGAGAGGAACAAAGTGGGCAAGTATCTCCTCTCCAGGCTCTTGCAAGATTTGATCACACACACTAAGCTATGGTTTAGCTCAGTGTTACATGCAAACTGAGCCAATGGAAGGGTTGCAACTAATTTTGCCAATTCATTTAATGAATTAGGTTCTAGTCCACAAAAGCTTATGCCACCAAAAAAAATAATAATCATTAGCCACATGACTCTTTGCTGTTTTCATTACAACAGACTAACACAGCCACACACACCCCTTTGGAATTCACCATTCTGTTGACACAGCAAGTTCCAAATGCTAAGCATTCCTCGGATTTGCAGATCAAATCTGAGCATTTTGGTGGACTTTTAGATAAAACTCTGTAATTGGCTTGATTAAATTCAGATGGCGCTTTCAGCTGTCTTGAATTAGAGGTTAGACACATGCAAAAGAAAATCACCAAAAAAAAACCCACCACAAAACAAAACCCCAAACTACAAATACCTCACTTTTTCAGCATGAAAACACTCCGCTGCATTCCTGAAATGCTTTATATTATTTTGGGCATAATACTGTACTCAGAAATTCCAGCACCTTTATCCCAATGTGCAATGAATGCAGGCATCCAATCACGCTTTCGGTTCACTGGGTGACACATTCAGCCGCTGAAACCACCCAACGGTCTCCCCGCTACTAGAGCATGGCAGATATATAGAAATGTAGAGGCCACACAGAATCACATTATCCTTGAGAATTTCACTTCTTGCAGAGAACTCTTTGCAGTGGGAAGCCTCCATTGCCAAGCCACCTTGGGAGACGGAAGACAGGCCTATTCTTGCCAGTAAATCCAGGTGTACGAGGGTAACAACCTGCACCCGTATTCCACATCCTTCTGCAGTGCCATCTTCCATTGTCATTCCAAACCTCTTCGGATTAAGTCCCCTTTAAAACCTCCCATTTCTCTTTACATTAATAGTTCTGTTTCCACTCCCCAAGCCTCGGCAAAAACACCTTACCAGAGGCCTTTGCAGTACAGTGCTGTGGGTATTTCTCCTTGGCAGGAATAGTTGCCTCCATCCCATTTACATCCTCAGTAGGTTTGGGGTGAGGTTTTTTTTTATTTAATGCTACCGGGTCACAGGCTCAAAGGCAAGAAAGGACTGCATATTCATACCTGAGCAAAGCCCAGAATAGGGTGTAGGCGGGGATGGAGGAGGGAGGAGAGCATCAGAAGGAACCCTGCAGAAATTCAGCAGCTGACATTCTCTGGCTGGCCACCAATGAAGGGCTAGATGGATGGAGGGACGGGCAGGCAGATGGAGTCATGTATAAGAGAGACATAGGGAAGGGAATGAAGAGAACAGATTGAGGGATGGAAAGCCACGCATCGCTCTCTCGCTGGACACATATAAAGGAGCATGAAGCAACACCGGTGCACAGATCCGCAGAGACAACATGATCAGAAGCGGCAGAAGCCGAGGCAGAAAGATCGGGGGGGGGGTGGGCGGGGGCGGGGGAAACTTGATTTATCATCTGGGGATGAGGAGAAGACAAATCTAAACAAATCCCCACCACCCCTCCCCATCATGCAATGCTAAGTGTCACATTTTCTGTCATTTAAGCAAGATCACCCCACAAAGGATCAACCCCTCTAAGGAACCCGATCAACAATTTGGAGCACGCTACTATGATTAAGGCAAAAAATGCACAGGCACGCGGACCCCCTTGCGCCTCCCACTCCCCAGACCTTGGCAGAGCCCCTTGCCAGCCGCCGTCAATGAGACAGAGAGACTCGACCAAGGAGAGGAGAGCAGCGCAGAGGGAAGAAGAGGGCCCTGGACAAGGCTGCACCGTACCTTAGCAGATAGGAGCGAGAGAGAGATGTTGACACCTCCAAGGCCCAACCGCAACTGAGCAGCCACGGGCGGGTGGGCGGAGTCCCGGCGCCGTGGCCACGCCCATCGCGGCCAATCGCAAAAAAGAGGGAGTGGCAGCGGGGCCGCTGGTGGTGGCGGGGAGGGGGGGAATCTGACAGCGAGACAAAGATAGGCTGAAAGGGGGCAGCGACACCCCCCCTTTCGGGTGGGGGAATGGAATGAGTGACGGGGGAATCCACCAACCAGAGGCAGGAGAGCGGCTGGGCCCTCTTGGGCGCTGAATGGGTTTCTTTGTGTGTGAACAGATCGTGAGGGGCGGGGGGCGAGGAAGAAGGATGAATGGGGTCTATTGTCTGCTGGGAGGGGGATTGGGATTACGTCAGAAGCTAGGACCCCCCCCCCAGCCTTCCCCCCAAACCTCTCTCCCCCCCCAAGGGTCACGCATTTTCTCCTCTGCAGTTCCTCTCCTTCACCCGCAAAACTAGGGACTCCCAAACTCTGTACAGTACTCAGAAAACTTGCGCTGCCAAATAATAAATTAGTGATAATGCTTAAGGGCTTCCTGTAAGTGTCTCTCTAAAGAAGGGGTGCCCGATCCATGTCTGGATGGATTTAATATTGTGTTCGTGCTTATGTATGTATGTATGTATGTCGTTTTAATTCTATCAACCTTTAAGGGAACAAAATCTCTGCAAATTGTCCAAATTAAGATGAACGTGGAAAAACCGGTCGTCTGGAAATTACCACAGCCCAGTATCACATGAAGTGATGATACTTAAAGAATGGTGTGCAACTGCCTTTTTTCATAGTTGCTGCTTCTTACCTTGCTTGATTTCTGTTACAATTTCACATGTTTCACAAAATTATAGACTGATCCTGGTGTTTCAGTATAAATGTGACAAAGAACAGTAGTTCCACGAATAGTTTGCATTTACAGAAACTTTCCCTGACATTGCTGAAACGTTTAAAGGATTAAAGTTAATTTCGCTGTCTGACAGTTAACAGTGAACTAACTTGTTTCTGCGCTTAGCACAATTATCTTAGCTGATGATGATTAAAGTAGGCTGTGTTGTTTTTCTTTTTGGTCCTCATAATTACTGTGCTAAATAATAAATATATAATAAACATATTTATAGCTTTTGCTGCCTCTTAGTTCTGAAGAATGTTCTTTAATTGAATTTTATATGAATCCCCCTTTTTTAAGCTTTTCGTATACTGCCCTGGAATCCACTGGGCGAAGGGGAGTTTGGAAACTTTTTAAAAACCAAATTCCAGTAATAAGTAGAGTTTAAGATGCAAATTTAACACCCTGATCCTTGCTGTTGGGTGGATTTAGGATGTAACAGATACGCCCATGCTCTGGGTTGTATCAGCCTCTGTGGGCCAGGGTTAGGGACATAGCTGTCAACCTTCCCTTTTTTGGCAGGAAATTCCCTTATTCCAGCGCCATTTCCCACTGCTTCCTGCTGCTATCCTGGATTGTTGGATATCCCATAGACTGTCGGACAGGTGAGGCTGCTGATCCCTTATTTTCAAATCTGAAAGTTGACAGCTATGGTCAGGGAGCCCCTTCACTGAGCGGCACCAGCAGCGCTGCAGACTGAATACTACCAGCGCTGACATTCCCACTACTGTTGGCCGGTGGAAGGCTGTGAAACTAGATGTTATGGGGTGGAGCATAGCCAGTCATGTATCTGCTGGATCCTAAGGTGCTTCATCCCTGGAGAGGGGCCCATCTCAGACCTCCCAGCTTCTTCTAGCTTGGAGCTGGCATAGCAGAAAATTAGAAAAACGCAACACCCTCTTTTTTGTCCTGGTCATCCTGCGCTAGCAAGACTTTTGATGGCAGTGGTTGTTGTGTTGCTTTGTGCCATTCCCAGTCAGGACTTGGGATTGCTTTGTTCCCCAGCAACAATACTATACACAGGTTGCTGGGAGTAATTCCCATTCAAGCCAGTGCACATAACTTCTGGGCACTGGTGCGGTGGTGCATTTTGAAGTGTAACGAAGTCTGGACAAAGCTGGACCCATTTCAATCCGGCACTGAAATATATCCTCAGCAACTCTGATCCATGACATTTAGCTGCATTAACCCCTTGCTCAGAGCTTAATTCAAATAACCAGGGGAATGTGTAGCAGCCACACCTGCCAGCACATGTAGGATCCCACTTTCAGCACACTACAGTGCACGTCCGTTTGAGAGAAATTTGCTGAGGATATCGTGCACTACAAAAATGGCAGTGTGAACAGGCCTCCTCACACCTAATCCAGTTTGCAGGGAAAGGCCGTTGTAGCAGACCTTCCAAGTGTCCTTATTTTCCAGTCCTGGATTTACAGAAGCCTTCCCAGTTTCTGATTCGATCCTGGAATGTCCTTCTTCTCCTTCGGATGTCCCTGTTTTCGTCAGAGAAACGTCAGAGGGTGTAGAGTTATGAGCCAAGGAGATAAGTAACTATACAACCTTTAGAAGACATCTGAAGGCAGCCCAGTATAGGGAAGTTCTTAAATGTTTCATTATGTTTTTATATACTGGAAGCCGCTCAGAGTGGCTGGGGCAACCCAGTCAGGTGGGCAGGGTATAAATATAATAACAATTTGTTATGGAATACGTCACAGGGGTCAGCAAACTTTTTCAGCAGGGGGCCAGTCCACTGTCCCTCAGACCTTGTGGGGGGCTGGACTATATTTTGGGGAAAAAATAATGAACGAATTCCTATGCCCCACAAATAACCCAGAGATGCACTTTAAATAAAAGGACACATTCTACTCATGTAAAAACATGCTGATTCCCGGACCGTCCAAGGGCCGGATTTAGAAGGCGATTGGGCCGGATCCAGCCCCCGGGCCTTAGTTTGCATACCCATGAAACTGGATGTCCCTATTTTCATTGGGGACGCGGGTGGCGCTGTGGTCTAAACCACAGAGCCTAGGGCTTGCCGATCAGAAGTCGGTGGTTCGAATCCCCACGACGGGGTGAGCTCCCGTTGCTCAGTCCCAGCTCCTATCAACCTAGCAGTTCGAAAGCATGTCAAAGTGCAAATAGATAAATAGGTACCACTCCAGTGGGAAGGTAAACGGCATTTCCGTGCGCTGCTCTGGTTCGCCAGAAGCTGCTTAGTCATGACCCGGAAGCCGTCTACAGACAAACACCAGCACCCTAGGCCTATAGAGCAAGATGAACGCGCAACTCCAGAGTCGTCCACGACTGGACCTAATGGTCAGGGGTCCCTTTACCTTTACCTATTTTCATTGGAGAGATGTTAGAGGGTATGTTGTAGCTCTAATCTAATTTGCTTTCAGGAGGTCCCACGAGCAATACCAGGCATCTCCATTTAAGGCTGTGATTGTCCCTTCTCTGAAATTTTGGAGAGCTGCTGTCCATCACTATAGACAATACTGAGCTAGATGGAGCCAATAAAGGAGTCCAACTTTCAGCTTTCTACACAGCGCTGTGATTATCGAAGCCCACAGCTCTTGCCGCGGTCTGTCTTGCCAAAGCTACTCTGCCCCCTTGTGGGGTAAAGGTGCATGTCTCCATTTCTGATTTCTAGGCCTGGGTCAGGTTGCCAGTGTGACACAGCAAAAACTCCACGGAAGGGAATCGCAGTAAATGAGGTTATCTGGGGCCTAAAGGAAAGGTTCCCCGGACTACTTTTAGAGGTAGAAGTGACTCAACAAAGTCCTCCATCCACAGCGATGATGCACTTAAATGTGTGCGACGCTATATTTATCTGTGTGACGCTCAAGGCAGATTCTTGCCACCTGCAAAGCTCATGAGCAAAAAATGGAAAGTGGAAACTTCATCGGAACCCAAATAGGTTCATGTGCTCAGCATGGCTTAAGAAAGATGGTGAGATACAGCTTTAAAAAATGCCCAAGACCTGCTATTCTAGATAGAAGGATGCCACTTTTTTATGTCACACAGAATTATTGGTGGAGCTGGTGGAGTCTGCCTTTCTGTGTGTGGATAAATGATACGTTACGCGCGATATAAATGTGATAAAGGGTCTTCTTAGTTATCCTTTCAAACCCTAAACGGCCTCGGCCCAGTATACCTGAAGGAGAGTCTCCACCCCCATCGTTCAGCCCAGACACTGCGGTCCAGCTCTGAGGGCCTTCTGGCGGTTCCCTCCCTGTGAGAAGTGAGTTACAGGGAACCAGGCAGAGGGCCTTCATGGTAGTAGTGCCCGCCCTGTGGAATGCCCTCCCATCAGATGCCAAAGAAATAAACAAATATCTGACGTTTAGAAGACATCTGAAGGCAGCCCTGTTTAGGGAAGTTTTTAATGACTGATGTTTTAATGTATTTTTAATCTTTTGTTGGAAGGTGCCCAGAGTGGCTGGGGAAACCCAGCCAGATGGGCGGGGTATAAATATATTATTATTATTATTATTATTATTATTATTATTATTATTATTATTATTATCATCATCATCATCATCATCATCTAGCAGTTAAATCAGGTGGACAAACTGCAAAGGGCTTTTGGACTTGACCACGTAGTGTAATCACAGCCACCTGGGACTTGCAGTTCAATTACAAAGTGATATACGGCATGTGCACATATGAACCATGGCCCCAAACGTCATGCGGATTGACTATGCATCAGCATACAGTGGTACCTCAGGTTAAGTACTTAATTCGTTCCGGAGGTCCGTCCTTAACCTGAAGCACCACTTTAGCTACTGGGGCCTCCTGCTGCCGCTGTGCTGCCGGAGCACGATTTCTGTTCTCATCCTGAAGCAAAGTTCTTAACCTGAAGCACTATTTCTGGGTTAGCGGAGTCTGTAACCTGAAGCGTATGGAACCTGAAGCGTATGTAACCCAAGGTACCACTGAACAGTCAAACCGGCTGAAATCTCTTCTGCAGCGCTGATAACACATGGGAAGCTAGCACAGCAGCTTTGAATGCGTCTCTTTGAATCGCCTCTGGTTTTGGAAAGATTGCCAGCTAGATAAGAACCATTGTGTCTGTTGTGTGTGCTTGTTTTAGAAAGGCAGGATATAAATATGTTTAAATAAAGAAATATATAACTAGCTATAAAAGTAGAAGACCCCACCCTCCCACCCAAACCATTCAAGAGAGTCAGTCCCTCTCACCAAGTACCCAAGAGGTGCCCAGCACCAAGTACCCAAGAGGCTGAACAGATAAGAACGAGAAAGAATTAGCACAATCTACCACTAGGCCTATTTTTGCGCAAACGCTTCTGAAAGGAACAGGAGATTGTATCGGCTCTGCATTCTGGAGCACCGGCTCATTCATTTCTATGGGGATTGCGCAAGAGAAAACCTGCTTCCCTGCACATGTGATAAAACAGCGCCACCTGGCGCCGGAACAAAGAGGCTCGTGGTTTTCTTTTCCCAGTACGTACACAGTACAATACTGTACTGTAACTCCCAGAGGCTGAGATCGTAGCAAATAGCACTCCGGAGGAAAGAAAGACAGGTTGTGAGAGGTTATGATATGTCGAACCTGTTTCAGACCGAGCCCCAGGAGATGGGTGCCTTAAAATAACAACTACCAGTGCTTTTTTTCTAACAAAAAATGTTTAAGGGTACTCTCGTTTTCCTACTCATATTGAAATACTGATTCACAAAATGTTTAGGGGTATGCATACCCCTGCATGCCCCCAGAAAAAGCAGTGACAACCACAACAGCAAATATAGTAATAAATATTAATATTAACAACAACAACAACACCCCATTCAGATGGGCAGATAATCTGCCCATCTGACTGTGGTGTTTTTATTGAAATTACTGGTATGGTTTTAATAGAATATATATATAATTCTATCAGTGTTTAATTGTTTTTAAATGGTTGTTTCTTCTATATTTTTAGCAGTTCCTATTTTTAGTTGTAAACTACATTGAGTCCCGTGAGGGGGAAAAATGGTGTAGAACTAAGTAACTTTAACTATAATCCTTTTAAAAATATAATAATGCAGTTGTTCACCATTAAGAATTAGGGGTGATATTCATTCTTAGTCTTGTTCAGAGAGTAGAGTCCATTGATTTCAGTCCGTTGATTTTTGAGATGACTATAATTGAATATCACCCCTAATTCCTTGTGGTGAACAACTACACTTTTATCTGATTTGTCTATTGGCTTCAGTGGGTGTACTATTCTGAGTAGGACTTAGGCTGCATATACAGCCCATTCTTTCTCTCAAAGAATTCTGGGCTCTGTAGTTTGTTAAGGGCTGCTGGGAATTGTAACTCTGTGAGGGGTAAACTACAAGGCCCATAATTCTTTGAGGGAAAGAAAGTGATTTGAATACGCTTTTACAGGTGTGTTTTTTACAGAGCTGAGATATCACCCTACGTAAGCAATTAGGAAATGGTATGACACAGAAACATATCAAAATCATAAGTATTAAGATTAAAGAGGAAAGGGGGAGAGCTTAGGTAAATAAGGTTTGTGTGGTTGTGTGATCTATTGATTCAGCCAGCCCTTTCTCAGGTCTCTTTCCCAATTAACTGTCTTTCCCAGACATGTCTGCTTGCAATTTGGAACTGGGTCTAGTATTCTATTTGGTTCTCAAATGAGCTGCCAACTTCCTCCCTCCACAGCTGCTTTGCCTTCTCCCCACAACTATACTTTCTTAGTATGCAGCAAGGATTGGTTATTCAGTGGGTCTCTCCCACCCCCACCCCCTTCCCTGCTCTCCTCCCTGTCTGCACCCTTACCATGTGTCCAGATATTTATAGTTCTGTGGAGCAGACAAGCGTGGCTGACCCGTCCCTTATCGCTTCTCCTAGCCCTAGAGAAAAAGAAGACAGAGCATTCAGGGTAATAATGGCTGCAACACAATGGGGGAGGAAAGCGGGTGGGCTTGAGAGAGACAAAGAGAAGAGTGTGTGAGAGAGAGAGAGAGACAGAATATCGACTGAGATGAATTTCTTTACCCACCTGTGCTGTGGTTTGTGGCCCTGCACGGCTGTGTGAGAAATGCACTTTGTACCTGCTCCAAGGCACACTTTGCTTTCTGATTACAGTGGTATCTCGGTTTAAGAACAATCCGGTTTAAGAACGATTTGGTTTACAAACTCCGCAAAACTGGAAATAGTGTCCCGGTTTGAGAACTTTACCACGGTCTAAGAATGGAATCCGAATGGTGAAAGGGCACCAGCGGCAGGAGGCCTCATTAGGAAAAGCGCACCTCAGTTTAAGAACAGTTTCGGTTTAAGACTTCCGGAACGGATTAAGTTCGTAAACTGAGGTACCACTGTATTTCATATGTCCCAGCATTGGGTGTCTCTGCTAAAAACAAGTGCAGGCTGTGTCTTGATTAATATGTTATATATGTCAGATTTTCTGCAAGAGGACAGAATTTTGGTTAAAACTGAGTAATGGTCAGAGTGACCAATGAGGACAGGTTCAAATCTTCAGTCTGCCACCACGAAGCTCACAGTCTCGCCTTGGGCCCATCACCTTCTCTCAGCCTAAGCTACCTCACGGAATTGTTGTGAAGAGAAAAGGGAGGGAGAAGAGAAGACAGAATAGAAATGTAATAATTAAACGAATGCTCTAACATATGGCGCCGGCAAACAAGCTCCTAAATTCCTATTTGATCCTGCTCACAGATGTCTCTCCCTAACCTTTCAACAAAAACGATGTGGATTCCTGTTTCATTCAGATCCAATCTTTCCCACCTGTATTTATGATGGCAGCGGGGATTTTTAATATTATCCTTTTGTCCTGCATTAAAGGCTGTGGCAGAAGAGGCTCTGTGGGAGGTGCGCACACACATCATGCTCATAAAGGATAGCGCTGCTTTGTCACAGGGGCCCAGAGAGAGCAGTCTGCAGAACTGTGCATTGCCGTGCATGTGGAATATAGAAAATGACCTTACCATAGGAGAAGTATGTTATTAGAGAGAGGCCTGAAGAGGATGTTGGCGTGTCGTAGTTGGGCAGCACATAGAATTGGGGGCTGCAGTGCGTACAGAGCACGCACCACATTTAAAGTGCATGCTTCCCCCAAAAAAGAATCCTGGGAACTGTAGTTTATTAAGGAGGCTGGGGGTTGTAGCTCTGTGAGGGGGAAAACTACAGTTCCCATGTGCTTTAAATGTGGTGTGTGCGCCTGCTGCCTGTGTTTGAGGCATGTGGTGAGTGTCGAGGCCTTCTCACTGCATGTGGGTGAAAGTGCATTATCCAGTGGTGCAGAGATGGTGCACAAAAGTGTCATGGGGTGACACAGCCAGGTATTAAAATGTGGAGATGACATGATCCTGTTTGTGGCAGCATTAAGCAGGTGCAGAAATACCCCTGTGTAGGTAAGTATTTATACTGTGGTCCAACAGGAATCTGGGCAAGGATGCTGCATATACAGATTTGTGTTTATATAAACAGCTTTATGACAGAGTTTATTCCTGTTTCTTTTGTAAACATAAACTAGTTTCAAACTGATTGAACTAGAAAGATCAGTTATTTGGTGAGGGCACTGAGCATTTCCTCCCTTCTCGTCCTTATAGATTTATAACTACCAGGGTTATTATTTAAAGGGGAAATTCAGGACACATTAGAGCATCTCGTTTAGGCATGTCTTCAGAAAACACTTGTCACTTGCCACAGACTTTATGGGAGGGGGTGTTGTCTGTGAGAGAAGTTGTTAGTTGCCTTCCGAATGCACCCATCTCAAGGCAACATACAGGAGACAACTGAAACAGCTTAAAACACTTTAAAACAACACAGAAAATGGTAGGTGTGTTTTTAAAAACAATACAAAATAAACACCAGTGGCAGAGATCTTTTCACCCAGCTAGAAAAGCCTGTTGGAGCAAGAATGTCTTCAATTGTTTCCAGAAAGTTCAGAGAGTGGGCGCTTGTCGTATCTTGACAGGAATGCTATTCCACAGATCAGGGGCAGCCCCACTGGAAGCCCTGCTCTGAGTAACTGTGGAGCAATAAATAAATGCAATTTAAAAAAAATTAAAAAGCATTTGGAAGAAGATGATCCTTAAGATCCCCAGATCCTAAGCTCTTCAAGGATTAAGCCACATCCCAAGTTTTTCACACAGTTGACCAACACAACCGCAGCCTTCTGGCCTTGGAAGATAATAGCCACATGCTTTTCCGTGTGCATTTGCAGATATATACCAGCAGGAGGCGACATTGCAACCCCCCTGAGCAGAGGACGCCGCCACCTAGGGGCCATCTCGGGGAACTGCACTTCCGCCACACCAGCTCTGTATTCAAATGCACCCCTTGCTTGGTCTGGTGCATCGCCATCCTTGGCTGGCGAATGTTGTTGCCTATGGCACACTGTTTTCAGCCGCAGATGCAGCCCAGCAGAAGTTGGCTAAGCCGAGCCAGGATCCCTGCAGACACGACGGTTTGGATCTGAAGCAGACGGCCAAAGTGGCGCTGGTCGGGTTCACATTCCACGCCAACTTCAATTACGCCTGGTTCCGGAGCCTGGAGCGCCTTCTTCCAGGAGTGAAGGTGACCACGGTGATAGCAAAGGTCACTTGCGACCAGGTCATCGCTGCGCCAGTCACCATCGGGGCTTTTTACACCGGTGAGAGACAACAGGGGTGAAGAGGGGCTGGAGGGGGCTGGAGAGATCTTTGGAGGTGATGAGTTTGCTTCCCTCCCTTTCTCAGGTCTCTCTCTCCTGGATGGTGAAAGCAACATATTTGGGAAGCTGCAGGAGAAGTTTTGGCCAACGTACAAGGTAATAATAACAGCTCTGTAGATTCTGTGCTAGGCTGTTACAGCAAAGAAACACGCAAACAGAAAAATGAGGGCATTGTGGCACCATAAAGACTAGTTTTTCAGTATCCCTGTTTTTCAGCAGGGCTGGGACCTGGAGGGTCACTGTTGTTCAAGAAAAAGACCCAAAAACGGGGGCTGGGGTTCAAGTAAGTTGTTGTGTGCACAGAATGAGGTCCCAAGGGCCAGACAGAGATGCCTATAGGGCCAGATTAATGTCTTGAGACATTACCGGAGATTCAAACTCTTAACTAAGAAGAGTTTGAATCCCATGTTGCCCCTGATTTGCAGCAGGGCTTTTAGTGTTGCCGCCCCTGTTCCATGGAGCAGCATCCCTGCTGAGATGTCTTCTTCTTTGGCGATCACTCGTAGCTGAGTAAGACTGTCTTCCATAAACACAGTTTTAACAATGAGTCCGTAAATGACTGTGGAGGCCAATTCTGGATCCACACGTCCTTCCACAGTGGGGACATTGATTTCAGGGTGGGAGTTGATCACGGTGTGGATTTGCCAAGCGTACCTTCCTCTTAGCACGTTTCTCCCTTGCGTCCTGAGTTCTAGTGTCTTCAAAGCCCATGACACCTTTGGTAAAGGCTGTTCTCCAACTGGAGCGCTCGCAGGCCACTGTTTCCCAGTTGTCCGTGTTTATACTACATTTTTAAAGATTTGTCTAGAGACAGTCTTTAAACCTCTTTTGTTGACCACCAGCATTACGCTTTCCATTTTTAAGTTCGGAATAGGGTAGTTGCTTTGGAAGACAATCATCAGGCATCTGCACAACATGACCAGTCCAACAAAGTTGATGCTGAAGAATAATTGCTTCAACACTGGTGATCTTTGCTTCTTCCAGTACACTGATATTAGTTCACCTGTCTTCCCAAGTGATGTGTAAAATTTTTCGGAAACACCATTGATGGAATCTTTTGAAGACTTGGATATGGTGTTTATAGTGGTCCATGTTTCACAGGCATACAATAAGGTTGGTAGTACAATAGCTTTGTAAACAAGCATTTTGGTTTCCCTGCAAATGTCCCGGTCCTCAAACATTCTGCACTTCAATTGGGAGAAAGCCACACTCGCAGAGCTCAGGCGATGCTGGATTTTGGCATCAATGTTGACCTCTGTGGAAAGATAACTGCCTAGGTAGGAGAAGTAATTGACATTTTCCAGCGTTTTTTTTTTATTATTATTATAAGATATTTATTAAAGTTTTCAAAAATAATACATTGTAAGACAAAAAGAAAAGAAACAACAAAAATACAAAAATACAGAAATACAGAAATAAAAACAATTTAAAAACACAGAGTTTCCATTTACTTATTTTCTTTTAACTTATTTTCCCGACCTCCTCATACCTCCCTTTCTTATATTCCAATTCAGATTGTTTGTTCAGCAAATCCTCACCATCAGTTCTTTTACTTATTTCAAAACCTTATTTTCCGTATCTCTTAAGCATTACAGCTGGAAACCACTTAATTTCTATCCAACATCATTCTAACATTCATTAATTTTACAATATTTCTGCAAATAGTCTTTAAACTTCTTCCAATCTTCTTCCGCCGACTCTTTCCCCTGGTCTCGGATTCTGCCGGTCATTTCTGCCAGTCCCATATAGTCGATCATGACATTTTCCAGCGTTACACCATTGAGTTGGATAGGTGGCGCTGCAGAGGGGTTATTTTAAACTAAAATAATATTTGGTTATTTTTGTGACTTTTCTGTTATAATTTGTACCTTGCCTTGGGACAGATGTGGAAGCCGATTAATAAATAACAAGAACAATACTTTGGTGCACAGTCTGTCAGCCATTTTGTTACGGTAGCTTCTGACCCTTGGTGCCTCAGGAGTAGCTGCTGTAGACTCTGCAGCAAAGTCCTGCAATTCCTTAGTGTGAAATCCAAGCACTGCTGAGGAACTTCATCTTTAACCCTTATGTTAAATTTGCTATTTATTTATTTTCCCCCAATTTAGGCTGGTGTGCTGTGCTGGACCTTGTTCCAGGTACGTATTGTGGTCCGTGCTTTCCTTCCCTGAATGAGCTGGAAGCCTTGCCAGCTTCCCCCCACCCCCACCCCAACAGAGCTCCTGTGCCAATAGACAACTGCAAGACAGACAAGCAGGTTTTTCCTGTCATAAAGGGATAAAGCATTAGGAAAAACATTCCCCTGCTTCATTTCTTCTAGTCAGGGAGCTGCTGAAAAGCAAACCTAAAATATTTGAAACGCATCACTTCTTTCCCAGTTGCCCTAGGAATACACTGGGTTTTCGGAAGCCTGCCGGGAATGTATTAAAATTGTTTATTTATTCCCACAATCTGTACACCGCTTAATCATAGCTGTCTCTCAGGAGACCCAAAACAATAAGATTACAAATGAATTCAAACTATAAAATCAGAATTCAGTTAGAAAGCCTGCTGGAGGGTGGTTTGGTTTGGGTTTCGGGGTTTGGGTTGTTTTGTTTTAGGCTTCAGAAAGTGCCAGAAGTTCAACAGAGTGGTTGATATTTTGGGACCTGCCCCAAATAGCCATCAGGAAAGCAGCCTTGTACCCAGTCATATCATTGGTCCCCCTAGCTCAGTATAGTCTATGCTGATTGGCAGGAGCTGTCCAGGGTTTCAGGCAAGGATCTCTCCCAGCCCTGGGACCTTCTGAACGCAAAGCAGATGCTCTACCACTGAGCTACCGCCCATGGACTTTGAGAAGGATTGCCCTAAAAGAGATTGACTGGAGATCCAGGTGACCTCAAGGATGGCCTTCACCCTATGACCTTCATATATGCTAATATCTGCTTTGGAGGTCGTGCTCACACGCCCGCTGGTAAGGCCAGTTAGGCTAGCATACATGAGACAGGGACTTTTCCGTGGTGGCCCCACAGTTATGGAACTTCCTTGTGATTGGCTTATGCTTGACCGCTTCAGCACAGGCTTTTAAGAGGGCCTTGAACATCTCTCTCTCTTCATTGCTGCCTTTTCTTTAGATTGTTAATGACTTGTGTGACTCAGAGCAGTTTCCCCGAAATAATCGTACGCCTACTTTGTGTGCCTAGCGCATACAGAAGCACTCCTTTTATGTACTTCTTTTTCTGAGGGTTTGGCTGTAAAGAGCAGTTTATAAGATATTTGAAAGAACAACAAATAAGTATGCGATAAGCACGAGAGGTATCATCGCTAGTCTAAGAGGCACACACAGAGCTACCTTCCCCAAGACCAGGCATAGGCAAACTCTGGCCCTCCAGATGTTTGAGACTACAATTCCCATCATCCCTAGCTAACAGGACCAGTGGGATGATGGGAACAACCACTGCCTTGTACAGCACCCTGAGCTCCTTGGGAATTGTATAATCAATCAGTCAATAAAATAATACCAGGAACAATCAGAGCATGTGCTGCTGTCCAAGAACCATTGGCTGTTTATGTTCCTCCCTCCTCATCTCTCTCTCTCTCTCCTTCCACCAGGCAGTGAATTTTGCTCTTGTGCCACCCCTGTTGCGCACAGCCTACGTGGGGGCCTGCTCCTTCCTTTGGACGGCATTTCTCTGCTACCTGCGCCAAACTGATGCCCGCGACACCACCTCCCAGCTCTTCCAGGCGGTGCCAGGCTTGGCCGGCCTGTTTCCATCCAGGACAGAAGAGAATCAAGTAAAGATGCCATCTGAGAAATGACCAAAGGGCCGTGCTGTGGTTTTTTTGGCACCCCACCTTCATTTCTAGTTCTTGGTCTCTGCAAACTTTGATGAGGGGCCATGGAGGAGATTTGTCTCCTCATATTAACCCCCTCACACCCACCTTCTTCAAAACACGGCCTGCTCCTCATGCTGCACTGGTATAGGAACATACAACTGCAGATGTGAGAAGCAGGGCCTTTACAGCGATGGCCCCAAAGCTAAGGGAATGCTCTTCCCCTTGAGGCCTGCATGCCTTCTGAAAGACATACCATGAGCCATCTTTTGGGGATGCTGTAAAGATTGCAGCGAGATTAAGAGGAAGAGGAATGCTTTGAACACTCTAAAACGCTTTATAAATTCTGGCTGCACCCTGGACAAACACTGGGCAGTTGAACAAAAGATCATTATTCCCCTATCTCTCTTTCCCCCCAAACACATAATGTCTACGACGTCAACAGTGTCTCGTACCAAATATAAACAAACTGCGAAAAAGAATATATGAACTGAAAGTGGAGACGTATGTATTTTCTTCCTTGTTTTGTTATGCAAGAAAATCTTCAATAAGAACAAATTTTAAACAACTGAATAAATAAATGCTGGCTGCATGCACACCACATATTTAAAGAACATTTTTCCCTCCGAAAAATCCCGGGAACTGTAGTTTGTCAAGGGTGCTGGGAAATGTAGCTCTGTGAGGGTAAACTACAGTGGCCAGGATTCTAGATGTGGGGTTTGTGCTTTAAATGTATGATGGCCTCCACGGTTGGAGTCAGTAGGCTTCTGAATATCATTTGATGGAAACCACAGGATACGAGAGGGCTCTAACCTTGGGGAGGAAGAACCCCCCCCCCCACCCGGACTGAGATGTCCCTATCTGTCCTCTCCCTATGCAAACCTAACCCTTGTCAGTTGCCCCTTCCATAACTCGCCCCCACTGTGATGTCACTTCCTACGGAACCCTGAGGCGATCTCATTCCGCTTGGCCCCATCATGCCTCCCCTAGGACCGCTTTTGCGGCTTCTGCTTCTGGCCTGGTTTCCCATAAGCCTCCGGGGCTGCCTGCAATGCGACCAAAAGTTCAAGGAGAATGTGGCCAAGCTCCGGACAGAGGTTGTCCCGAGCAAGATCCAGGACAGCCGCCTCAAGGAACGGGCCGAAGTGCTCCTCAGCGGTCTTGAGGGGAATTTCTTCCTGCACTATGCCACCAGCCAGTTTTCTGGCTTGGCAGGTATACAAGTTCCAGCTCTGCTTAGCTCAGGGTCCACACTAGACAATCAGGGGGCCTGAATTTCACGCTGATCATCTGACTGGGTGGTGACTGCATGGTTCTTACCCAGGCAGCATGAGTCATCCAAGGCTATGTGATTTCTTTATCTAGTAGGGATGGAGGAGAGAGCAGCTGCCATTTGCATTGAATGCCAGCTGACTCAATTTCCACTTCCCAAAACAATGTGTGAACCAAAGTGCAGCTTTCCATCAAAATTCACTCTTCTCCAAATGTTGTGATGCAGTTAAAAAACAACTGCACAAATGTGGGAAAACAGCATAAAAGTGCATATAATCCTAAAAGTAACCTTTTAAAAAATGCATTATGTTAGCAAGAATAATCTTAACGGGGACTTAAATAAAAATCACAAACTGAAACAGAAATGTTGTAAAAGTAAGAATCCAAAATGTGCATCCCTACCAGCTATAGCCGTTGGTGGATTGCAGTTTGAAATGTAGCTGTGCAAAGGTGACAGACTGGCTGCCGCCCATCACATCTCTGATAACGAGCAACGTCTTCCCTCCCTCACTGTACCCACACCATTTAATGAACTTTTCAAAAAAGACGTTTTTTCGTGCATTTTTGTTCACCTGCATTCCCTGAGAACTCTCCCTCTCCTTGGTGCACAAGGAATGTGGAGCAATAGTGGGGTTCTCATGCTGGCATTCGCCAGGACAAGATGGGTGAGGTGGTGGCAAGCTTTTTTGGGGGGGGGAAGAGTTTTGGATTGGCAGCTGTTCCCCCAGCCCGGCTGGGTTGGTGGCAAGGTCAAAGGAGCTCCTGCAGGTCTGGTGCCAACCCAGAGTTCCCCCAGTGCCCTGGCTCCCAGCACCCATCTTTGCTGCCCCTTTGCTTCACTGCATCCCCTTGGGCAGCAAAGGACAAGGACACAGAAATTAGAGGGAGCAGGAGACCTGAGAGTGGCAGAGCTGGGTTTTGTGCTTGAGAACAGGACCTGCTTCTTCAACCTGCCGTGTAACACTCTGGCTGTGCACACACTCCTGTTTCCCTCTACGCCCAAAGTGCTCCCAGAGCTGGTTTGGGAAGTGGTGTACACATAGCCACAATCCATATCTATCCCGTTGTTCACAGTGTTTTTCCACCAGCCAGCTTTAATCCGAATTTGAGAAAAAGAATGACTTGGCTGCGTCTTAATCCGGTAATGTGTACACAGCCTGTATGGGTATTTAAACCCAAGTTGTTATCTGGAAAGATGCACAATGCAGCTCTGCCTGACCTTCCAGACTCTTAGCAGCTGCCTGATATTCTTGAAATCCCTCTGCCCTTTTCCCCTCCCAATTGTTGCTCTCTGCATATTCAGGCTCCAACAGTCTACACAGCATGGGTAGACAAACTAAGGCCCAGGGGCCGGATCCGGCCCAATCGCCTTCTCAATCGGGCCCTCAGGCAGTCCGGGAATCAGCGTGTTTTTACATGAGTAGAATGTGTGCTTCTGTTTAAAATGCATCTCTGGGTTATTTGTGGGGCATAGGAATTTGTTCATTTTCTTTTTTTCCTGCAAAATATAGTCCGGCCCCCCACAAGGTCTGAGGGACAGTGGACCGCCCCCCTGCTCAAAAAGTTTGCTGACCCCTGGTCTACAGCCACCCTTTTACTCCCCTTTCCCCCCAGTTAAGAGCAAAGTTGACGCCCTGATCCACAAGGCGAGGTTCAGCACGGAAAGTCTGCTTCAAACCCACCTGACAGGTGAGGATCCCGACTCCTCTCTCCCTCAGGTGCCCTTTTGCTGGGATTGAAGCTCCCAGGGCCTCATTTGCCAGAAAAAGGCCTCTTAGTCATTTACAGAAGGAATTTGTAGGGGGCTCTCAATGTTACACACATCCTATGTATCTCGATCTACCCCCAAGACCAGGCTCTGTTGGATGAATTGGTTGAATTCCGGAGGAAAACGACTATGAAGCTCAAGGAAGCTTTAAAGGAACACCAAATGAAAGGTAGCAAGTCTCCCCCAATTCCATGTATTATTTTATGTATTTTGTGTTTTTATGTTGTGATTTTATCCTATGAGATGCCCTAAGACCTGCGGGTATATGGCCGTATGCAAATAATAATAATAATAATAATGATGATGATGATGATGTATTATAGATTTGAATGCTGTACCAGGAAAAGCTCCCTGCTTTATTGCAGGGTTCTGTTGATTGTATCGACAGGAATATTTCTGCCCTGCGGTACCGCTTTGGATGTGGAAAGAAAGAAATCTGGGGATAATAGAATATATGGGGCATGTACACTCATTCTCGGACTCTGCTTTTCTTCCCCTCACAGCTTGCGACAAATCTGCCTGCGGTGAGTTCATCTTGTTGCCTAGCCGGGTATTAAGAGGAGGGGAACCCGGCAAATGAAAGCAAATGAGAACTGTTGTGGTTCTGTGGCACAGAGCATGCGGCGTGGGAGCAGCTCAAGGAAGCCAGAGTCTCTTGCACGCACATGGGCCAGGGAGGCTGGGGAGGATTTCTCCAGTTCTGCTGTGAGCCGTGTTTGGGCCTCAGGAGAGGAGGAAAGGGTGGAGAGAATAGAGGGAGGGTTGCTAGGAGGCCATCTATACAGCAGGAGTAGGGAAACTTTGTGATCCCAGGGACCGCATTCCAAAGTGGGCGACCTTCCGGGGGCCACACACAATGTGATTCTCAACTTTGCTCAGCCGCACACAAACCAGGGGTCTCCCCATATACCTCTCCACATGCAGGGAAGCAAGAAGCGTTTCTGCAATTTAAGGACACATTCGAGCAAAGTAAAAGAAAAAAATCCCTGGAAATGTTAGAGAAGGGTATGGAGCAGTCCAGTGAAGGGTTTGGCCTTGGGAGATTTCTAAGGGTTAGACAGAGGCATGGAGAGAGGGCTGCATTTGCCCCCTGGGACTGACGTTGCCAACCCCTGCTGTAAAGACATTTATAAAAGCAATGGATATATTGTCAGGGTTGGATTTGGGAGAAAGACAACCGAAAGGACTGTCTTACAGGGAAGGATTAGGGGGCATTTGACTCAGGGGGTGGGGGGCATCTATCAGAGGCAATTGATTCAACTATCCACCCAGCAACTAAAAAAAATTAGTGCCAGCAGTTCATCTTCATCTGTAAAACAGACCCAATTTTTGCATTAATTTTTGTGGGTGTTTTTAATTTAACGGAATAATAACCCAATCAGTGTCATGACTGAACAAAGAGATGCCCAAGATTCTCTTCACATTCACACCCTACGTGGCTTCCCTCAAACAATTATGGGAGCTGCAGTTTGTTAAGAGCCCCCTTACAGAGCTTCAATTCTCAAAGTGGTTTTCAAGAAATCAGTCTCTCTTCCTAAGGAGCTCTAGGAACTGTGGCTCTGTGAGGGGAACAGGGGAACAAACTGCCGCTCCCAGAATTCCTTGGGGAGGGAGGCCATGACTGTTTAAAATGCTATCCTTGTGCTTTAAATGTATGGTTTCAAAGCGGCCTGGGCCTAGACTGGCTTGGCCCCATACGTAGGGTTGCCATATTTTGAAGAGCAAAAAAGAGAGGACAATATGACGGCCATTCAAAGCAAATAAAGGCCATATGTCTCAATTTTTACCCCTGAAAAAGAGGAAGTGTCCTGGAAAATGAGGACACATGGCAACCCTATGCAACCATGCACTGCCCAAGACACACAGAAAGATCCTGCCCCCAGTCTTGGGAATTTTCCAGATCCCTGGACTGCAGAGTGTTGGGAGTGGATGTAGTGGGCCTTGCTAGAAGATTAACATCCTGGGTTCTGTAGGATTATGTTGATACCACCCGTATTACTCTCTGGCTGGTGCTTCTTCACCCTTTCTCTTTCTCTTCCTCCGTTTCCCGGACTCCTGATACCTCAGGCTGGTTGAGCTATAAAGTGCTGAATTGCAAAGGATGCCAAGAGACCAGTGCCGTTTGCTTGTCGCTAAGCCAGTGCTTTGGTAGGTAGAAAGAGGAACGATTCATTGGCCTGGGCAGTGTGTCCACGCAGGAGTTTGCGTGATATGTGGCAGAGAAAGTGGGGTCTGGGTTTGCGTGTGAGTCAGACCCACTGATGTGTTTCGGGCGTGGCCAGGGTTAGGTCCCACCGACGGCAGGGTCCCATGGCAGTCTGCACAAGCAGATCGCGACAGCCCAAGCAAAAGCAAGAACCCAAAGGTTACTCACCAGGATCCAGCAGAGGAAATCCAAAGATAAGGTAGACACGGCCCAGCACTAATATGAAGACATCATTCCAGCAGCTCTCTCAGCCTGGATTTAAGCAGGAGGGGCCAGAATCCCACCCACAATGTAGCTGTAGATTCGTAGAACCAGGCAGAGGGTCTTCTTGGTAGTGGCGCCCGCCCTGTAGAATGCCTTCCCATCAGATGTCAAGGAAATAAACAACTATCTGACTTTTAGAAGACATCTGAAGGCAGTCCTGTTTAGGGAAGTTTTTAATATTTGATGTTTTATTGTGCTTTTAATACTGCCCAGAGTGACTGGGGAAACCCAGCCAAATGGGCGAGGTATAAATGACAAATTGTTGTTGTTAAATTTCTGGAAGAAGTCCTCCTCGGGAGGAGAGTCTTGCTCACAAGGAGTCCATTTCTGAACGTGTGGATGCTGACCTGCCTCTTCAGGTGGCCAGTGGTCCTGAGGGCTTGGGAGTCACTCTGGCTCTGAGGCAGAGCTCCCCTCCTGTGGGGTGGGACCCCTTACAGGCTTCCCTAAGAGGTCCAGGCTTCTAGATGGCACTGGGGGGGGGGGCTCCAGATCCTGACCTGAGGAGGAATCCTCTAGCAAGGCATGACACCCGCTTCTGGCCATTATCTCCATCCTGCAAGGAGGAGAAGGTGAGACATAAGATGAATTTGCCCTGTCATGTAGGAACAGCAGCAACGAACTCTTCCTGTTCAGCCCAATTCGGTTCAGATGGCCTGACACGGAAGTTGTAAGAAGCTGCCTTGATGGTCCAGTTTGTTTTGCTCCGCTTCCCTTCCTTGGCCAAAGTGAAGTGGTGGAAACACAAATCCCGACTCTAGGCCCAAATGCTGGCAGGAGCCCAGATTAGGATACAGGTTTTGCTTCTGGGAGAATTCATCAGAAAGGTGTTACTCTGGGTGGTGCCATGTGATACCATCTCCAGAAGAGGGCAGCACTTACTGGGTGGCCCATGGGCATTCCTGCACAAATATGAAGCAGGGGGTTTTTGCAGGCCTGACTGAAGAAAAGTCAGAACTGAAGGACAAAGGGCCTAATCTGAATTTGACATGGAAGCATGATGAAATCAGTATTTAAATGGGACACCTGTGGCCTTCTGGATGCTCCCCCCATAACTGCTGACCAGGGCGGATGGGAGTTGGAGTCCAATGACACCAGGAGGGCCAACATTTTCCCATTCCTGACTTATAAGCGCTCCACAATATATTGTCTCAGAAAGCTTTACCACAGTCTTATAAGGTAGGCCGCTGTTCTTAGCCCATGTTGCAAGCGGTGGCCTGAGAGGCTTATAAACAATGAATTATGAATTCCCAGGTATCAAAAAAGGTTATTTATGTATGCCACTACTGCAGCTCGTGTTTTGTTCGCCCCCAAAGTGAAAAACAAGCGAAGTCCCAGCTAAAGAAGATTGGCAACTTAAACTGATGGAATATGCACAGCTTGTGGACCTAACATATAGGCTAGGAGAACAAGAAGAACATACATTTAAAGAAGACTGGAAAATGTTTATTGAATACATGGAGGAAAATTGTGTCCACTTGAAAATGTTGGTAGCACTGTTGATAAATTCAACAGTGTAAATCAGTTTTGAGGGATGTAATAGTGGAATACTGACTGGTTTAGTTTATATGAAACATGCAGGTATTTATGTTGTGCAAAATGAACCATGGAAAGAGGGGAAGGGAAGTCATTGATATTTTAAGGTTGTCTAAGTGAATATTCTAAAATGTAAAACAGAAATTTAATAAAGATTATTTAAACACCCCCCAAACCCCACAATGGATTACATTAAGGCTGCCTAACAAATGCATGGCAGATTTTATTTTTTTTAATTATAGGCCTCCTTATCTACAACCCAGTCTCTTATATATCATTATATATATTTTTCTGTGTTGGGACTAAGCACGAACTGCATTCTTTTATGGAGGTCTCCCTTCTGTTTCGAGACTCATGACTGTGTATGGGAAGAAAGAGATACATTTAAAGCATATCAAAAACACACACAGACCCCAAATCCTGGGAACTGCAGTCCCCCCCCCCCACCATTCCTGCCTCCTAAACCATCTACAGTTCCCAGGTTTCTTGGTGTATGTGTGATGTACTTTTTCAGTGTGCTTCGAATGTATGACGTGTGCTCAGCCTAAAACACTGAATCTGGGGTCTCTGCATGCAGTGGATGCCCAGGAACGCCTCTCCCTTCGCTTTGGAAAGCCCATAAAGGACCCCGATATCGCCAAAACTGGAGTCGCCATTGTCCTGTGTATGGGTGGACTGCTCTTCGTGGTGATGATAGGCGTGTGAGTATAAGCAGTAGACCTTTGTGTAGCTCAGAGTCAGCTGCACTGCTCTCCCTCTCCCAGAAAGGGACCTTGATGCGGGTTGGGGGAGCCCCAGAGGCAACTCACTCAGCACTCCTCAAAGGGTTAGGGAGGGTTTTGGGGGCCTCTAACTCTCTCTTTCCCCCAGGATTATCAGGTACTGGAAAAACCGGCTCTTCTTGTACATTTAGCAGAGATCTGCCCCTTTTCTCACCTGTAAGGAAAAGGTCCTATTGAGCTTCCCAGTTTTTGAAGTCTGAAATGTGGTCTGCATATCTTCATTGTAACAACCTCCAGAAATCCTTTTTTTACCTCCAAAATTAGTGTTTCTTCTTCCGGCTTACACCTCTTGCCCTCCTATCCTCTTCTTATCCCTCATATTCACAAAATAAATACGCACAGACACACCCTGATAGTTGTCTGTTTCTGTCCTCTCTTTTTGGACTGCAAATATCTGGCTTTAATAAAGTCTTCCTCATTCCCTCCAGCCCACAGACCAAGGTGTTTAGTAGGCATGAAGGTGGAATTCAATTTTGTTTGCATTTTAATGAGAAGCTACCCAGTTAATACTTCCTGAACCAATACGTGAACTGGAACAGACACCTGCCCTTTGAAATTTGAACTTCACCAAATTTGCAGCCAAACAATATGTACAAAGATACATTATATTAGGGGAAAATGTTAGTGGAAACAAACAAACACAAATGCATCATATGCTTTTGATGCTTGCAAAAATATGTGCATTAGTCAAAACTGCATACAATAAAGTTTTTACCAGGGGAAATTTAAAATAAGATGCTGATGAATTTTCAAGAGTTTTTTTGTTGTTAACTTGCAAATTGCAGTGGAAATATGGAGAACTGAAGAATGGAGAAGTGAGAAGCCTGATTGATTGATCCATCCTTACTGTCTAGACCAGAGCTTTCCAAACTGTGTTGTGACACACTGGTATGTCAGCTGCAATGTGTAGGTGTGCTGTGCGAATGCTACCCGTGCTCCTCATGGGGCTGGAAGTTTAACCTCCACTTTCCTAGTAAAACCTAATTACCGTATTTTTTCATGTATAAGATGGTGCTTTTGCTTTAAAAAAAGGCAAAAATTGGGTGTCGTCTTATTGAATGCAGAGGAGGGACGTGCAATTAATGGTGGCAGCAAGCAAGAGATTGGCAGCGGCGATTGAGCAGGCGATTGGTGGCTGTGGCGAGGTGGGCAGACAATTGGCAGCTGCAGTGAGGTGTGCGATCAGCAGTGGCGGGCAGGTGGGTGAGGGACTGGTGGAGGTGACCTCTCCCACCCCCCAAAAGCTAAACAACTTAATTTCTTACTCTGGGGTTAAAAAAAATAGGGGTCATCTTATACATGAGGGCATCCTATACACTGAAAAATACGGTATTGTGTTGCAAAATGATGCATGTCTAAAAAGTGTGTCAACGTGAAAAGTTTGGAAAGCTCTGGTCTAGACAGTCTGCCTGCCCTCCCAGATCTTCCTAAAATCCACCACAGGGCTCCCAACTCTCTATTCTTTGTTCCCTGTGCAGAGGAAGGTGACTGAGATGATCAAGGGCCTGGAAACCAAGCCTTATGAGAAACAGTTGAGGGAGCTGGGTATGTTTAGCCTGAAAAAGAGGAGACTGAGAGGAGATATTGTAGCCATCTTCAAATATCTAAAGAGCTGTCACTCACATGGAAGATGGAGCAAGCTTGTTTCTTCCTGCTCTGGAGGCTAGGGCCCAAACCAGTGGATTCAAGTTACAAGAAAGGAAATTTTGACTACACATCAGGAAGAACTTTCTGACAGTAAGAGCTGGAACAGACTCTCACGAAAGGTGGCAGACTGTCCTTCCTTGGAGGTTTTTAAGCAGAGGTTGGATGGCCATCTGTCATGGATGCTTTAGCTGAGAAAATCCTGCATTGCAGGGGGTTGGACTAGATGACCCTCGGGGTCCCTTCCAACTCTATGAAATAAGAAGCAAAGATGTTCTTTTATTCCAAGTGTAAAATTTGTATTTGTTCTAACCAGCAGAAGCTCACAGATGAGGGGGTCCTGGAAGGGTCCAGCAGCCTCTAGCGCCCTAAAGGCGCAGTGCTTTTCGTAGCATCTGCTTCTTATGCTTGACGCACACCCAGTACCTGGAAGTGTGGGAAGGGTGGTTAGTGGAGGCGGAGAAACTCCTGGGTCTTTTGGGTCCAGAATGGGGCCTGGTCTACACTTGGAGGCAGAACGAGGTGGCAGAATGCTGAGATAGGGGAGCAAACTATATCACTTCAGACTGCAGGTGGGAGATGCCATTTCTCTTTTTGAGGCTGTGCACATTTAAAGCTCGTGACTTCTCCCCCCACCCAAAAAAAAAAAATCCAACAAAGTGTAGGTTAAGGATGCTGGGAATTGTAGTTCTGCGCAGGGTAAACTACACTTCTCAGTATATTGCGGGGGGGGGGGGAGTCAAGTGCTTTAAATGCTTGGTGTATTCACAGCCTTAAACGCTCCTCTGCATTTGAACTGCCTGCAACACAAATCACACATCAGGGAGACTTGCCCTTTTTTTTGCTGCTTCTTGCTACAATCTCAACATTCTCCAATCTCACACGGCTGCATATGGAGCAACTGGCCAGCATTTCTCAAACATTTTGAGAACTGCCCCCTCCTCCATCTCCGGACTTGAATTTAAACCCAGGTCTACTTTCTGGAATCCTCTGTATATGCAAATACCTGCACACACTGGGGGGACGGGGACCCCAGTCAACTAACTTTCCTAAATAAACAGAAAGCAGAAATTAAGCATGTATTAACTCTGCTTGGATTTGAATATCATCCTGTGTTCTTCAATCAAGTTTTCAAAATCTTTTGCAAATCTGGTGGCAAGAAAGGAGAAGTAATAGAAATGGGTAGGAGATTTACTCTGGAACCTTGAGGTCCAGAAACTACCGTATTTTTCGCTCTATAAGACACACTTTCCCCCTCCTAAAAAGTAAGGGGAAATGTGTGTGCGTCTTATGGAGCGAATGCAGGCTGCGCAGCTATCGCTGAAGCCAGAACAGCAAGAGGGAGAGCTGTGTAGCAACCCCTCTTGCTGTTCTGGCTTCAGGAATAGCCGTGCAAAGCCTCTTCAACAACATTTGATTCAGCATATTTTTTTCCTTGTTTTCCTCTAAAAACTATGTGCGTCTTATGGTCAGGTGCGTCTTATAGAGCGAAAAATACAGTAGATTTATGGGGGGGAAAGGCAGCCAATGTTCTCAGAAATCTAAATTCCACACCACATTCTATGCTTGCACTCCTTTGAAGGGCCACAGTTCAGTAGTAGCTTCAGTAAGCTCTATTGGTTGCAGGCAGTCCCAGGTTCAATCGACAGAGTCGACAGAGGTGGGTCAAGTGAATGGGAGCAGCTGGCAGCAAGAACTCCTGGGTTCCTTAGGATGGGAGAATGATGGTCCTGTGTACCACAATAGGGTTGGTGCCCAGTGGCTTCTTTGCGAAGGAAGGCAAATGCCGGTCAGGAAACCTGAAAGTTTGGACTCTCGGATTCTACGGGAAAGGGAGGGAACTCTGCAGAGCCATTTACTCACACAAGAACAACTGAGGTCACCAACACAGACTCGCAAACAAAGAAGAGGTAAAGAACAACTTCATTATATTCTGCAAGGCGTCTGTCTTCCACTAGGGGGCAACAGAAACATCCTTTTAGCCTGGGATCCTTTTAGGCTGGGATGAGTAACCCTCTCTTATCTTGCTCCCTGGTCCAGCCACCCAAATGGTGGCTTTCGAATGGGAACAGGAAGCGAGAGTTACAGCACGTGTTGGGAACCAATTTGTAACAGCCAAGAGTGGAGGTACCAATGGCCACTTTGGGAACGGAAGGCAGAAGCTGGAAGCCCCCCACCCACCTCGGTCTTACCTCCACAGAGCTCTCCATCAAAGCATTGGGTGGCGATGCGTAAGCAGGTCCAGCAGTCCAGGACAGGGCCCTCAGTCACTGCTGCAGAGGGAGGAACAAGGCAGGGATCTGGGGGGGCCTTGCTGGTGCATCCGGTTCCAGTCCAGGAGGCTGTGTGGGCAACTTGGGGGGGCGGGGGAAGGGCTCTGATGGGGGAGGGAGTCTGATACTTACTGCAATCTTCAGAACAAGCTGAAGGGTGAGGGTGGAAGAAAAGAGAGAGGCCTGGTTTAGAGACCTAAAACCCAGACAGAGGGAGTCTCACTTAGCTGGCTTGCAATTTACAATTATGTTGTAATAAACAAAAATCTGCCCTTATTCCCTTATGGGGGACACAAGAGCCCTTATAGAGTCCTCCATCGGTCGGAGAAAATAACAGAGGCCAACCAGAGAATATTGAGAAGCAAAGCAGCTAGTAAGCCTAAACTGTTGCAACAGGGTGCCCCCTTCGCATGCAGGAGAAGGAGGACCCCAAACAAAGGTGTGCCCACCCTTATATAGACATTTTAAATTGCCAGCCCTGGAGTCCCAGACCACCCCCAGATACATCATACCTACATCACAGAAAGGGGTGTAGCTCAAGACCATGCCCCAGACACATCATACCTACATCACAGAAAGGGCGGTCTACAACAGAAATCTGAGTGCATTGTTTACCTCCTGTCTGGCAGGTTACCTGTTAATGCTTACTTGACTGGATACCATGGGGAGCCTGGCCAGTCTTTTGTAATGATAAATACTTAGTTCCTGAGCCAGGTCACAGGCTCACCCTATTCATACGCAGACATACCCTTAAGACAGGATTTGTGAATGAAAAGACAATGGGGAAGCTTTTCCATTTTCCTTGACCTTGCAGAGAAATCATTTGGTCAGTTTGGGAGTCAAAATGGTTTCAGGGCTGTTTTCTTGTGCTGCTTCAGACATGTGGTTTATATATTTATGTACATGTTTGCTTGGTACATTTATGAACATTTTATACCTTAAATTTTTTATTTCAACGTGCAAGGAATCACCTCAAAGTTTGGCACATCATAACCCACCTCTGCCTACAGCAATTCAGTTTCCCCTTTTATAACGAAGTTCTTCCTCCAAGTGAGCACGTTCTGCCCAAAATACAAATATTTATATTTTAAATCTACGTCTGGCGCAGCAAGTCACCTGCTCTTTTCTTGCTCCTCCATCTGCAACCTCACTGAACTAATGATGTTTAATACAGGAAGTTGTTACATGGTCATTATTCTTGCGTTTGTTATTGTTCTGTATTTAGCCGTATATTTTTATTCGTAGGTTTTATTCCTGGCCATATCTCCAGGGTCATCGGTGTGTGCCCAACCTCTCCCAGGCACTTTGCATGGTGCCTGCAGGGCCCCATCTCTCAGCTGAATTCCTTCAAATGAATTTGGCCTTGAAATAAGTTTTCTGTTGTAGTCAACAGAACAGGCTGCAGTGTGGGCTTTATGGTAGTGATTGTGTGTGCGTGTGTGTGTGTGTGTGCGTGTGTGTGTGTGTGGTGCCAACAAATGTTACACCATTCTGCAAATGTGCCCGTGGTCCTGAAAGGATTGACAGTCCCTATCCTCTACCTACAGTATTTTGGAAAGTTGTTTTTCTGTTTGCTACTGTATATCCATTTGGGCACCTCTCAAGATAATGTATAACTAAATTTTGCATGATGGCTCCTGAGATCAAGGAGCAGGTTTTTTGTCTAAGTTTGGATATACAGTGATACCTCGGGTTACATACGCTTCAGGTTACAGACTCCACTAACCCAGAAATAGTGCTTCAGGTTAAGAACTTTGCTTCAGGATAAGAACAGAAATCGTGCTCCGGCGGCGCGGCAGCAGCAGGAGGCCCCATTAGCTAAAGTGGTGCTTCAGGTTAAGAACAGTTTCAGGTTAAGAATGGACCTCCGGAACGAATTAAGTACTTAACCTGAGGTACCACTGTAATTGCATGTCATCCTTAATCAGGATTGTGGACTAAATCTTTGAAAACTGCATCAAATTTAACCACTGATTTCAAAAGTGCACCGATTTTGACCGCTGATTTTGAAAGCACGCTGATTCTGTTTCTCATTGTTCCTGAGCAATGCTGGCTACTGAGGAGATTTCACCCCTCCCATACCCAAGAATCTCCTGATGATCTCCTGAGGTCTCTGCTGACTCTACAGAGAGGAGGAGCAATGTACTGCTCTCTACTTAATTAGTCAAGTGAGTGAGTCAGTCTCTGTGTGTGTGAGAGAGAGTCAGTCAGTGTGTCGGAGAGAGAGTGCAAGAGATCGTGTTTATAGATAAGATTGCTGCTAAGAGCAGCTGCAGGCACTCAGAGTATAGCATTGATTTATGCTTAGAATTTGTAGCTCTGTATATAGTTTTGTATTATAGCTGTAGCAATAGAATAAAAGGAAGATATTCTACAGAGCTGCTCTCCGAGTGGTTTATACTCTGCAAGACTCTGCAAAACGCTGCTGCGCAACGACTGTATAATTGAGACAGTGAATCCGGTGCTCTCAGCTCCAAGCTGTGAGTCCACAGCACTGTGACCTGTTCCTGTGGGAAAGGAGGTCTCTGGCAGTGCTACCCAGCTCGCCTAGCCCAGTCGGGGCTGTAGTGCATGAGTCCAGTTGGTACACTGGCTCAAGGGCGATGCTGACAGCTACAAGACTGCCAGTAGCGGTATTTTATACATAGGGAGAGGGCACCCCTAGCCCACCCTGAGCCCCAACCCTGACCCCAGGATTCCCGGATAAAGGGGGAAGTGAAGGTCAGGGCAGTGGGTTAGAATAAGAGATGCTGGTGCCTTTAACTGCCCTGGTTTCCCTTCCCGATTGGTACCGAGGTCGGCGAATTTCTCCAGCGACTGCTGCAGGCGCCTTCGCAGAGATACCCGGAGCTGATACAGGGAGAGTTGCCACAGGAAGACGCCTGAGGAAGGAAACAGAGCTTAAGGTTTGTTAGAGGGAGATAATTCCTAAGATGCTGGGTTAGAATTTTAGCCTGGCAAAGCTGCACAGCACATAAAAACCTGACCTCTCACATGTTATATTTAGGGTTAGGGTTAGGAATATACGTGGAATTAATTCTGTCACTAAAATATCAATCCTGGCTTTGTGGACTTCCATCAGTGGCTTATCTGGGTTTCAGGCATGAGTCTCTCCCAAGCCCTTCCTGGAGAAGCGGGGGACTGAGCCCGGGATCTTTCACCTGCAAAAATGGATCTCTGCCATTGAGCTGCAGACCTGCTTTAGGTCTGGGATCAAATCAGGGGTCCCCAACATTTTTGGACCCATTTCCTTTGGAAATGGAAGGAGCAGTTGGGGCACCAGAAATAACCATTTCACACACAAAAACTGGCAATGTTCAGAATCCCTCCCCCACAAAGTAAAACACGTACGCCCTAAACAGCAATAAATAAATAAAATTAGGGGGCAGGGGCCTTAGCAAACACAAAGAGGAGTTATGTGAGGACCCATAGTGCCAGGCTTGGGACTTGAGTTAGATCATGAGCTTAGGAGAACCACCTAAATATTTGGCTGGTCTCCCCACCCCACTCCCAATGCTGATTGAATAGCTTTATGAGATTCAGCATTTACCGTAAGTAGGACTGGGGAAATTTGTCCATTTTAGTTTCTCTCAGTTTCTCATTTTTCCACATTTCCATATCAGTTTGCTTTTTTTTTTTAAGTCCTCCAGAAAATTTCTCAGCATTTTAGTGATTCCCACCCCCATCCCCCAGCATACACCCATTTTTGTGTGCTATTTTGCCTCACATAAACATTTTGGCAAAGCAATTTCCCCATATAGAATGCATTTCGGTATGCTATTTTCACTAATATATGCATTCACAAGGAACGCCCTCCCATCAGATGTCAAGGAAATAAACAACTATCTGACTTTTAGAAGACATCTGAAGGCAGCTCTGTTTAGGGAAGTTTTTAATGTTTGATGTTTTATTGTGCTTTTAATATTCTGTTGGGAGCCGCCCAGAGTGGCTGGGGAACCCAGCCAGATGGGGAGGGGGTATAAATTTATTATTATTATTAGGCAAAATTAACCCTAGCCTATGTGTCTTCCCAAGGGACTTTTTCATTTCATTATAAATCATCTCCCAGAATGTCTTAATCTTTGGGCATGTCCACCAAAGCGGGTGGCGCTGTGGGTAAAACCTCAGTGTCTAGGACTTGCCAATTGCATGGTCGGCGGTTCGAATCCCCGCGGCAGGGTGAGCTCCCATCATTCGGTCCCAGCTCCTGCCCACCTAGCAGTTCGAAAGCACTCTTAAGTGCAAGTAGATAAATAGGTACCGCTTTATAGCGGGAAGGTAAACGGCGTTCCGTGTGCTGCTCTGGTGCCAGTTCGCCAGAGCAGCTTCGTCACGCTGGCCACGTGACCCGGAAGTGTCTGCGGACAGCGCTGGCTCCCGGCCTCTTGAGTGAGATGAGCGCACAACCCTAGAGTCGGTCACGACTGGCCCGTACAGGCAGGGGTACCTTTACCTTTACGTGTCTTCCCACAGATGATTTGGCTGGCAAGCTGCATTTCAAGATTTGGAGAAGTGCGAATTTGGGGAGACGGCTGTGTTTTCATAGGCATAAAATAGTTTAAGTACACATTTCAGCGCAAACTGCATCAAATTTCTAACCTACAACCCTATCCCAAATGCAATCCCATCCCCCCAGCTCCTTCTCTCCTTTCCCCCAGCTCACCTTTCCAGGTTTTGCTGCTCTTGATGTTCCTCAACTGACTAATAACATCTGATTTGATAGACATCACTCCTCGGACATCTGCAAAAGAGACATTTGTGGCTGTAACTGTTATGTACTGAAGTTCTCAACCTGGGCCAGCAGGGGGATACTGTAGATAGTTTTTACTCAGGTCCACATATGCAAATAAGGGATCGAAAGTGACGTTCAGTGATTGGGTAGTTACAGAAAGTTGTTACAGTTACGTTGTACTGGAGCTCTATATAAGCAGGTTGACTGGACCCTTCAGTTCAGTTCTGTTCTGGCCTGTGAATAAACAAGAGCTGTTTGAAGAATTGCTGTGTCGTCTGATATGTTCACCCACAACTTAACAGTTGGGGCACTGGATTTGGTTAAATTAAGGTGGCTTTTGTTTATTCACAGGCCAGAACAGAACTGAACAGCAAACAGCTCAGCCAGCTTGCTTTTATAGGCAGCCAGCTGTCAACATTGTAGCAACAACAACCCAGGGTTTCCCGCCTAAAATAACTGACATGGACCTGAGTGAAAACTATCTACACGATACTCCTGGTGGCCAGGGTGAGAACTTCAATACATAACAGTAACCTCAACCCTTCTCCACCCCGCCCCAGATGTTACAGCCCTGCCAACGCTTCTCTGCTCAGTTCGCACCCAGCACTCGCTCGTGCATCTTTTGGAGGAAGGTGCCGTGCAGGTCAGCAAAGGCCTGGATGTGCCGTTGTATGAGGGCGTCTCGGTCAGGAAGGTCTGCTGGGAGCATTTCCAGCAGCAAGGTTGCCACAGAATCCAAGAAGCGGCGGTCACACTGAAGGCAACCAGCCACCGCTTGGAGAGAGAAGAGCCAAAGGGGGAACACCAGCAGGAACTGGGGTGCCATTGCCTCTTCCCCTTACTGCAGCTGGTGAAAACTCTTCCGTGAAGTCAGGAACCACTGGAAAGGCAACCACCTCCATGACACACGGAAACGTTGCCAAGGAGAGAGAGAGTAAATAGATGGTGTGTTTGGCGCTAGTCTCTGTGATGCTACAACAGGAAGTGATGTAAGAAGCAGGTGAGGAGCTTGGCTCGGAACAAGCACTACCCTGAGCAGGAAGCGGCTCCTTTGTCCTGGTTCCTATGGCCAGGATATCGCTGCTCGGCTGGCTGGCCTGGTCCCTGCCTGTGCAGCTGGCAGGCACATGCCTCCGTTGCTGGCCAGATGCCATTGTCTACTTTGGCTACGACTCCTATTTGCTGCTTGGGCAGGACTCAGAGGCCACCAAAAACTTGGGGAAGCTTTTCATAGGCAGCGCTGAAGACCTCGCCGCCTACGGCAGACACTATTTGGGTACAGAATTAAGAGAAGGCGCAAGCAATGTCCATGAGATACTAGGGAGGAGCTTCTCCATGGGGGTGCAAAAGGTCCCCATTTCTGAACCTCCAAATGGCACATTATCCAGCTCCCCAGTTTATTTTATTTTACAATCTTGAGTGGGGGGAAAGCCTTTAATTACAGTACAGTGGTACCTCGGGTTACATACGCTTCAGGTTACATACGCTTCAGGTTATAGACTCCGCTAACCCAGAAATAGTACCTCAGGTTAAGAACTTTGCTTCAGGATGAGAACAGAAATCGTGCGGTGGCGGCACGGCAGCAGTGGGAGACCCCATTAGCTAAAGTGGTGCTTCAGGTTAAGAACAGTTTCAGGTTAAGAACGGACCTCCGGAACGAATTAAGTACGTAACCAGAGGTACCACTGTGTTGCATTTATTTTCTCCAAGGAGCTCAAGATGGAGTACATGGTTCTCTCGCTCCTTGTTTAACCCCCCACAACCACCCTGTGAAGTAGGCTAGGCTTCTGACAAGTCAGAAATCCAAGACAGAGGCCAATCTGGGTCTGAAGAAGCACAGCTGCGATAGGGTAATACCCTGAAAAGTACAAAGCTGTTGCTGATTTTGCTAATGACTGAAATGGCTGAAGAGAACATGTGTCACCCCTGCTTGCCATGGGAAATCTGTGGCCCTCTAGATGTTATTGGGCTCCAACCAACTCGCATCATCATTCCCAGCCTGTGTTGCCAATGGTTATGATCGCTGGGAGTTGTAGCCCATCAGTGTTGTGGGGGAGGGGTCACAGGTTTCCCCCTCCCTGGTCTAAGGAACCAGGGAGCCCATGGTCTTCTTGAGCATAACGATAATATGCAACTCTGCTCCGATTAAATTAACCCACCTAGATTTCTTGGTTGTCACTGGCTGCAGTGAGCAGGAAGAGTTGGGCAGCAGAATATCATCTGGCGAGGGGAGAGGAGCCTGAAGTTATAGCAGTGGGTGGAATGGATTATGAAGACAAGTTGAAGCCATCTGCTCTGTTTTGTAAAGCGTCCCTATACAGCACTCTGTGTGCAGCAATCTATTTCATTATTTTCATTTGGGTAATTTATACACGGCTTAACATTTTTGACAATACCTAGAAGTGGCTTACGAAATGCCATCAGATGCTACAAATCAAAATACAGTAAGAGCCATAATTAAAGCCCATCCTTTAAAACAGCACAGTCCAACAGGATTTTCTTATTGGAAGCACTTTTGTGGTTGGAGTTTCAGGGATGCAAACTTCCATATGGAACCCATACATCATAGCAGACTGGGCACCCACTTTCCCTCCCACAAGCTGTGAGAATGCGCATGGGCCTCCTGCGTGCAGCAACTCCACGTGGCGTCATTTAGCGCACAGGAAAACGGTGTCCTTAAGAACTGTCGGGTTTGCTCAGGGCCCTCCCCAGGGCTCCTCAACAAGTTTGGGAACGGCAGATGAGCTACCATTGCCGCTTTCCCATTGGAACCTGCACCCTTGGGGAAATATTTTAACATATTCCAGGGTGCCGTCTCAGCAGGAGGCAAAGCCAACACTTACCTGATTAAACTGGGAGTGCCGCAGAAGTAGCCCCAAAATATTCAGGGATGCTCAGGGATCCCAGGCACAGGTCCTTAGCAGACAGCATGCATGTAGAAAGGGTTCCTGCAGTTAGGGGTGTGTTTCTTCCTCAACTGCCTCACCTGCACGCCCGGTTGCCCTCACCCTTTCTCAGTCCTAAAGGCCAGGAGGGCTGAAGCATTCAAAGAACACCAACCTAGGTTCCACCGTGTGGGAGGGTGTGTTCAAAATGGAGAATTCGGAAAGATTCAGGCATCATTGTTTTGGTTTGTTTCCTCTGCAGAACGGGAACATATGGAGCGTGAGGCTGGGACTCTCTTTCTCCACCTTGAACAGATTATCAAGAGGAGTGGGAAAGGTAGTTGTTGTTAGCTTGTCCTCCTCTTCCTTCCAGACTTACCTGCAGCACAACTATGTCAGGGAGCCATTGATTGCCATTGCAGTAGCTCCTAACGTGCACACGCAAACACAAAATACCCCCAAACCCTCCTTCTCTCATTCCACCCCTTGGTGGCCCCAATTAACCAGGCAATTGATCAGGCACTATCCCTTCTGCTGCACTCAAAAGCCTTGGCTTCTATCGACCCATTTCTCTTTCCCTACAGATCATGGCAGCCTTATGAGGGAGGCAGAGGAGGAAAAGAAGAATTTTGTCAAGCGACTGGAAGAGGCATCTAAGGCCTTTGTGAAGGAAGGTAAGTGCTTGAGGACAGAACCTCTGGTCGGAGGCATACAGCTGAGGAGAACGTGGCCCACACATCATGGAGGTGACAGGGTTTTGGAGGTGACCTGTTGGGTAGGGCAAGATGGAGTCCTGTGAGTGGGGAGGGATTGCCTTTCTCTAGTGCTCATGCCTTTGTTTTTCTCTTTTATATCCAGTCTGCAGCCTTTCCTGTGGTGAGTCCGTCTGTCCAAACTAGAAGGGCATCTGTCTGGCCATATGGTGTCTGCTGCTTTTTTTTTTTTTAAGTGTCCATTGTGTGTGTTTGTTTGTTTGTGTGTGTGATGCCAGTTATAAATGGTGGGTATCCATTCCTCGCAGCCCCAGGAAAAAGAAGGTAGTAGCCAGATCAGGAATAAATGAAAATGATCTCATCCAGGGATTGTGTGTGCAAATGCAGGTTGGCACTGTTATCTGCGTTAGTGCTTGTGAAGTCAAAGAGGAGACTTTACTGGTTATTTAAATTCATTGCCAGTTTTGTGCCCTTGAGTTGGTTCAGGCATACCACCAAACCATGATTTTCACTAACCACACACTTAGATTTGAAACTACCATGTCTACACGTGCAGGGAAATAACTAACTAACTAATTAATTAATAAATAATAATAATAATAATAAATATTATTTATACCCCGCCCACCTGGCTGGGTTTCCCCAGCCACTCTGGGGCGGCTTCCAACACAATATTTAAATACAGTAATGCCTCAAACATTAAAAGCTTCCCTAAACAGGGCTGCCTTCAGATGTCATCCAAAAGTCTGGTAGTAGTTGTTCTCTTTGAAATCTGGTAGGAGGGCGTTCCACAGCGCAGGTGCCACTACCGAGAAGGCCCTCTGCCTGGAATAATGGAATATTTCCAAATAATGGAAACCATTATTTGGGTAGTTTCTTGGTGTCCCCTGAAGAATACCTAGGTGCTATCTGAAGCAGCAGCTTCCATGACTGGATCAACATTCCAAACCATGGTTTGTTGGTTCATATGTGACACCAAACCTTAGGTTTCATACCACGTTTCAGCTCCTGGTTTGATGGTCATTCTCAAATCATAATCTGCCGACTTGATTTGGCCCAGACATCACAACAAACCATAGCTTGGCATTACATCTGAATCAACAAGAGATTGGCAAAATGTTCAAAAGATGTCATTGTCTAATGGAATCCCCTTTTCCATGACATTTCCACAGCCAAGTCCCGGTTCCGACCCTACGAAGTGGCACAGTGTTCAAACTGCCAGCTTATCAAAGTTTCCTGCCTTGACCCCTTTGTATGTGCAGGTAACTTGTCTTTCTATACCTCTATCCCTTAACGTCTCCCTCCAGTCACAGCATCTCTCACTACTCTCTGTACATGTCAGTACAAACTGAGAGCCAACGTGGCCTGGGGCGCTCCAGCTGGAGCCTTGAACACCCTCATTGGGGCCCATCTCCTTTACTCTTTTGCCTAATTTGCTCTGTAGCTATCATGTAGACATTGGGGTATGTATCAATATTAATAATCCTTAAAGGTAAAGGGACCCCTGACCATTAGGTCCAGTCGTGGCCGACTCTGGGGTTGCCGCGCTCATCTCGCTTTATTGGCCGAGGGAGCCAGCGTACAGCTTCCGGGTCATGTGGCCAGCATGACTAAGCCGCTTCTGGCAAACCAAAGCAGCGCACAGAAACGCCGTTTACCTTCCCGCCGGAGCGGTACCTATTTGTCTACTTGCACTTTTGACGTGCTTTCGAACTGCTAGGTTGGCAGGAGCAGGGACCAAGCAATGGGAGCTCACCCTGTCGCAGGGATTCGAACTGCCAACCTTCTGATCGGCAAGTCCTAGGCTCTGTGGTTTAACCCACAGCACCACCCGCGTCCCTTAATAATCCTTACCTTCATACAAAAACAGTACTTGCCGGTTTTCTGGTGGTTTTCTTTGTCCAAGCGCAGTCAGTGAACCTGTTTCTGGCTACAAGTGCCCTTAGGATGCTGCTGATGCAGAGTTTCACCATGGTCCCACCTTGGTCTCTCAAGACTTCTGCCTTCTCAAAAATGTTATCCTGCTCCTTTCGCACAGGGCCCAATGTTATTGCAGCAGTGCTGGTGCCACTTCTGCTCTTGCTTGGTATAGGAGCAGCATGGTGGTAAGTTCATGAATATTTAGTCTTTGTGGATACGTGTAATTTATTCATTTTTTATTTTTATTTTTGCAAAAGCGTAGCTCAACTCCAGGGCAGGGAGAACTGGGCTACACAGCAGAGTCTTAGCATAGCATCAAAAGTATGGATGGGTAAATGTGGTCCTCCAAATATTTTGGATCTTGGTTACTCCCATCAGCTGCATCCAGCATCACTGAGAGCCCAGAGGAATGTTGGGAATTGTTGTCCACGGGTTCTCCACCCCTGGCTTAGGGGAATGAGCCAAGGACTCAAAAAAGCCCTCATTCAAACCTATTCCGTAACATGAAGGTCACATCCATGCCGTTCCTTTCAAGCACATGGCTTCCCCCAAAGGGTTCTGGGAACCTTGGTTTACCCCTCACACAGCTCGTTGCCAGGATTCTCTGGGGGAAGCCATGTGCTTGAAATGTGTGGGATGGATCAAGCTGAAGTCACCTGGCAAGACAGCTTGAGCCTCAGTCCTCTTTCTGCAGGAGATAATGTATGCAAAACCCTTTGAACGTTGAAAGCACTTATCAATTAAAATTAAAATTATTATTATTCCATCAACTTTCACTGGCTGCCTGGGAATGAGCAGCAAAATTAAAACAGATGTCTTGCTATGCTCTTAAGGGAGTTCCTCTCTTTAACCGCAGGTATCGCCGTCGCAAACAGGAGGAGCAAGGAAAAGACAAGTCTTCAGGAGATGAGGACAGCTCAGAGAGTTCTGAGTGGAGCTCTGATAGTTCAGAGAAGGCAGATGCCAATCCAATATATGCAGAAGTTCCAAGCACCCCCATATATGCTAATGTCCCAGCACATGCTGATGTCCCAGCATATGCTAATGTTCCAAACCCTCCAGAATTCACCATCCCAAGCCCTCCACCCTTTGATTAAATAGTTTCCAATGGTAATTTTCCATCAGGTCTGTGCTTGCAACATCACTTCCTCTTAGGGCATGAAGCGACGACTGCAGCACCAAAGACAGCCATGCATGTGCAAATGAGGGATAAACAGAACCACCAGTCAAGACAGATCTTCCAATGTCCACCCCAGATTTCAATGGGGACAGCTCACACAGTCAGTCATCCAGCTACCAAGGAGCAATCCAGCAAGGTACACGAATGTGTGAACCGTGAACCAAACCTTAAATCGCATGTGTACACTTGGCCCAAAGCAAACCCCACATATCCTGTCTAGTCTTGAGGCCCCACCTCCAAGGTCTTTCCATCAAGAAGTGGGGGCTGGTTGGATACCTTAGGTTGATTATTCAAGGCTATCAACCATCTTTGGGGCAGCACTGATATAGCCCATTTTTTCCTAAACCAACCCAACCCAAACTGATTGCAAACTTAGCTTGCTTATACATTCATTGGGTTAAGTCAAAAGGCAGAAGTGGAAACAGGCAAGTTATGGCACAATGAGTGGATGGAGGAGTGTGCAGAGTTAATGGCAGAGTTGCTCTCTGGTGGGTGGAAGCCATGGTTATAGATACAAGATACACAATGACCTGTGAATGATTCAGGGTTCCAAGCACTGGGTGTAGCTTGAGTGATGTGGACTTCCTCTTCCTGCAGCCAGCAAGTTTATATCAGAGAACTGTTGTAAAGTGGCTGTTTAGGATTTGTGAGCCATAAGGTTGCAAGTTCATACCTCAAAATCCACCAGCCCCTCTGCGACTCAGATGGGCTAATAATATGTGGTCTGACCTTATTAAAGGTAAAGGGACCCCTGAACGTTTGGTCCAGTCGTGGATGACTCTGGGGTTGCGGCACTCATCTTGCTTTACTGACTGAGGGAGCCTGCATACAGCTTCTGAGTCATGTGGCCAGCATGACTAAGCCGCTTCTGGCGAACCAGAGCAGCACATGGAAACGCTGTTTACCTTCCTGCAGGAGCGGTACCTCTTTATCTACTTGCACTTCGTGCCTTTGAACTGCTAGGTTGGCAGGAGCAGGGACCGAGCAACAAGAGCTCACCCCGTCACAGGGATTCGAACTGCCAACCTTCTGATCGGCAAACCCTGGGCTCTGTGGTTTAACCCACAGCGCCACCTGCATCCCTTGTAACCTGACCTTATTAGGTTGCTGCAAATACTTAGGATAGGAGTGGGTAACCTGGGGCCCTTCAAGGTGTTACCAGACTCCAGTCTCCATGAGCCCCAACTAGCAAGGCCACGTTTCAGGGATGATGAGAGCTGTAGTCCAACAATATCTGGAAGGCATGAGTTTGGGGCAAGTGTCACTGTATTGTATCCTCTTTGTATTGCAAAGGAGTGGCTAAGGGGCAAATCCAGGATATGAGAAAGAACAAACTTGAGAGAGGAACCAGCAGCTTGGTGCCCATGATCTTGAGGCCTTATTTACATAGAGGACAGAATGAGGTAGCGGAATGGGTTGTACCACTTCGAATTACAGGTATGCGGGATGGAGGTTGTTAGAAAAAAATATATATTCCCACATGTAAACAGAATACAACACTAGCAAGTAGGAATGGCTAGACGCTCTCCAGCTAGCTTGATTTGCAGGGATCTTTATGGATTTTAAACAAGGGGGGAGATATAAAAATACCACCCACCTGACATAGAGTATGAGTTGGTTAAGCCCAGGCTACCACTTCAGTTTGGTTTCATAGGTAGGCCAAGGCCCTTCTCCTAACAGACAGCAAATGAGCATGGCTGAAGCATCTATAGGGCAGCTGAGGAAGACTCCCGGGTTGAGACTGCTAGCCAGGCTGCCAATTGTGGCGAGGGGAAAAGGTGTGGAAAGGGAACAGCCTTTCCTCTAGTTGGGTCCAAAGGGACTTGCTGCCCACACCCAAGGCATCATCCCTTCCCTGGTTACATAAGACACGCTCGGACGTTATTTCAAGCCACTGCCACTTTAAGGTGCCAGTATGAATTGCTCCCACATCACAGGCTGCATAATCATTCAGCCCCCAAGCCCACCTTGCGCCTTAGCGTATGCAGAGGAACCTGATCTGCTAACAGAACCAGCCTGCAGCACAGACAGAGCCATAAATCACTCCCGGAGCAATCCAATGGCCCATTTTGCCTACAACAACCAGTGCTATTTGAACCCAAAGCACCCTCTCAAGGTCCCAAGAAATACTGGGAGGAAAGAGCAAACCCTTGTAAGACTGTGAGCAAGCACATCCAATCTCAAGTCTTTTGTCTGTATACACTTCCAATGCACACTGGACAAAATTAAATCAGCTTTTTCCTGGGGGTGGGTGGGTAGAGTGGGGTTGAAGTCTGGAAGGAGCTTGCCCACTCAGATCTCAGACACCTGGAGGGCCCACATTTGTTACCCCCATCTTAGCCAGTCCTAAGAGTTATTATTGGAAGTCATTGTTCTGCTGCCTAGGTATGACTTACTGGTGTGGGTGGAGGAAGAGGGCGACTTCATGTTCTCATATTCCTGTGGTTCTAATCCTAACTTACCTCGACATTTCCACCTTCAAAGCCCAATGATTTTGTACAAGGGGAGCTCAAAACAAAGGGGTTTGTCATCTCAGGAGAGGCTCAGTCTCGTAGGAATTCACTGCATAGGGAAATGATGGCCTAAGTCAGGGATGGAGACCCTGCCGCCCTCCAGATTTTCTAAGGTGCCATTTCCAGTCGCTCTGAGCCAGCACGGCCAGTAGTGAGAGATGTCTAGAGTTGTAGCCCAGCAACAATCACAGGGAAGGGCAGCACACAGGCTCCACATTCAAGGTTGAAATGATGAACATCACCCTCATCTTCCTCCCACCCGAGCCCAGCTCTGCCCTTCTCCCTCAAAAGCAAACCCAGGGGCCAAAGCCTTTGGGTGCCATAGAAGAATTTCCATTTATTTCATTTCATTAATAGCATTTTTCTGATGCATACCAGGGTAGGCTTGGGGGTCGGGGTGGGGAAGATAACGGAAGGGATGGGGTAGAGCCAAGAGGGGGAGGGTCACATACAGCCACTCTTCCCCACCCCAACCCCTTGACCAATGACACAATGATTCTGCAAATATACTGACTGGTGTCAGGAGAAAATTATCCCCTGGCATGATTGTGGGGGTTTTGGGGGGGCGGGGTGGGGGTGGGGGTGGCGGCAGCAGCAGCAGGGAGATGTAGGATGTCCCACCCACTTTAGAAACACAATTGCAAGAGATTAGGGGTGGCAGAGGGTGGGGGAAGAATGAGGGATTTAGCAGATTGTCCTGGGTGCTAATGAGTAAGCGCCCCCACCCCCTGTAGAATAAAATAATAATCGACAATCACTTACAGCAGCAACACATATACACATACACGCACGCACGCACACAAACACGCACACGCAGCCTCGGACCCTCCCTTTCCCCACAAGCTGTTGGCTCTCAAAGGACCAGAATCAGCCCACCTACCCATCTCCCCCCTCCCTCCCTCCTTCAACGAGTCTTGAAGAACGGTGGGGGCTTCTTCGCTGCGCTGTGCTGTCGGAACGGACGGAGGACTCCGCTGTTTTACAAGTCAAAGATGGCATGTCCTCTCTGGGGTCTCAAGTGGGTCAGCAGTGGGAGCAACACCCCCACCCCCCAAAAAAACCCCACACATGCACACAAAAGAGGAGGTTGCAGCAGGAGGGGGAGAAAAGTAGGTCACGTGTGGAGAGTGGACGGCTCAGACTGCATTTGATCACCCCCTGTGCGAAGAGTGCTGCAAAGTGGGGTCCACGGGTTGTGGGTGTGGCTGCGTGTCCTCTCCTCTCCCCCCCCCGGCTCCCTTTTCAAGCAATGCACACTGTTGGCATAAGAGAAAGAGAGGGAGAGGGAGAATTTCCTCCTCCGCAGGGACGTTGTTGCTTTGTCCACACTCATCATCCAAGTCCTCACCCTGGCCTGCTGCAGTCCAGAAACGGAGAAGGGCGGCTGGGCTTTACAGATCCCCTGCCGTTCCACATCTGGCAGGGGGCCTTTGGCTGTTTCTGGGCTTCCACAAAGCAGGCCAAGAGAGAGAGAGAGACTCAAATTCTGCAATAGTCGTCCCCCCCCTCCCCAGACATGTTGCTGTTGGAAAACGTTTTCTTTTTTTAAGTTTCTCAAGAGTATCGATCCTCCAATGGCTTCCAGGTTCCTTCTTCACAGCAGGCTGTGTTGGCTGTTCCAAGTCCCCGCCCCCGAGGTGTGATGCGCCGATAGGGCTCCACGATCCTTGCAAAACGAAACAAAAATGGTGGCTCCCTTTGGCCCGGGAGTCTGCAGAGGGCAGGCGGCAAAGTGTAGCGGTGGCCTCGTCGCCCTGTGAGGAATGATGGTCCAGCCCCCCTTTCCAGATCCAGCTTTTGGTCTCTGACCGCAGATTAGTGGTATCCCGCCTGGCCCCGGAGACGGAAGAGACAAGTATTCCCAGTGTCTCAACCATTCCCAGGTGTAGTGAAGGGGATTCACTGACGTCACCCCCCTTAGTGGAAAAAAAATAAAGAAGAGGCAGAGAAGGGCTGGTCCCAGCACAGGGCTGGGGCAGGAGGGGATGGAGATGTAACCAAACATCTGGAAGGGAAGTGGGGGAGTGCCTACCAAAATAAAATCATAATTTAAAAGGACAGTGTCCATCTGTCTCTCCCCCCCCCCACTACCCACAAGGAAACTTTGTTTGGAAGGGCCTGGGAGGCAGGTAGAGGCACATGGCCACTTCTCTTCCTCCATCCCTTCTGCAAAAGGGAAGAGAGAGAGAAAGAGAGAGAGAGAGACTTATGAAGGAAGGTGTGGGAGGGGTTGACCAAAATATGATAATCCCCCCTCGCCTTTCAACATGGGAAGGGTTTCTGTGGCCAATACGGGAGAGGGCACAAAGAACAGCAACAACAACCACCTGCCTTTGGAGAAGACCCACGCACACCCCCCTCAACACCCCCCACAACTCTAGATCTGTTGTTGGTTCGTAGTTCCCTCCCCTCAAATGTGACGCTGAAACCTCAACTTGAGATAGAGAAGGGAGCTACCCCTGCAGCCGACAGAGGACAGCAGAAATGGGGTCTCCCAGCTGCCCTGAAGAGCAGCGGGGGGGGGGGGGAGCTCTTCAATTAAGCCCCCAAACCAAAACCAAAAAGAGAAAAAATTAAGTCCACCCTACCCCCAACATGGGGGTGGAGGAGCTCGCAATAAGGACTTAAAGTCTCTTCCCTTCTTTCTCTCTCCCCCCGCCTTCCTGGCTGCTCCGTTTTGTGGGTGGAAACTAAGGCCCCCCCCCTTTGCAAACTGGGAATGTGGGGGGTGACAAGGGGGTGTCATCCCCACAGGGCTAAAAGATCCCCCTGATTATAGCAAGAAGGGGTTGGTGCTGCCCATGGAGGCGGCTGAGGTGCTGCTGGGGACGATGCCAGTGGGCGGCAGGCTCTGAGGGGGTAGGCCCATGGCAGGGAGCCCCATAGTCGGGACAGCGCCCAAAGGCTGCACCCCCACCATGGGGGAAACGGAGGCCAGGGGCATCCCGGGGGCCATGGGGGAGACAGAGACCATAGGAGCTGCGGCAGGGAAGGCAGGGGGTGCCGGCTGAGACAAAGGGAGGACCGGACTGACGCGGAGCTGGTTGAGCGAAAGCGGGGCAGCGGCCGTTGCCTGGAAGGGGTTTGTAGTTGAGGCAGACGCGGCTGGGGCTGGGGCTGAACCTGCAGCAGATGACAGAGGAGAGAGAGAGAAAGGAGGAGGAAGAAAAACAAGTTAAAACTCAACTCTCTGTAGCCCCATAAAACATTATCAAGCTCTGCAGAATCAGGCCCGTAGCCCATCTAGTCCAGCATCCTGTTCTCACAGTGGCCTGAGATTCCCAGAAGCCATTGTGGCTAGCAGCCATTGATAGCCTTGTCTTCCATGAATATCTCTAATCCTCTTTTAAAACCATCCCAGTTGGCGGCCATCACTGCCTTCTGTGGGAGCAAGTGACAGTGTTTAACTACGCACTGAAGCACAGAGAAGTATGTCCTTTTATCTGTCCTGAATCTTCCTGCTCAAGCCCATCCCAGAGGTTACTGCGTATCAACCCTGCTCTGCTTTCACCCACCAGACTCAAGCTCAAGGATGGCCTGGCTTAAAGCAAAGAGGACTCATCTCATTTGCACCTTATAAACAAGGCCGGTAATACTGAACTGACCTGTGGCTCCTACATCCAAATCTACTGCATGAGCCTCCAAGGAGCCAGAAGTTGTGTTTCCCAACCTCCCTGCCCCAAGCTCAAACATCAGGCTGGGAGCAGGACAGGGCAGTACGGAGTAGTAGAGGAGCTTTGCGCATGTTTGTGAAGCAAGTTTCTAGGCCTCATGGCTGTGATGTTATGCATGAAGGTGCTGGGCAGAAGATTTCTGGTGGGTAAGGTGGGGTCTCTGCCTTGCATAACCCCTCATCGCAACAATGAGACTCAATGTGGCGACATTACACAAAATAAGCCGCACAAACCAACTTCATCTGCATATTTCTCCCTGGTTTACCCTGGAAGAGATTTTTAAGCCCATCAAGAGGTCTGCTTTTAATCCTGCTTCAAAACAGCAAGCCCCATAAATAGGGGGCCGGACAAGAGAGTCCTGGCAAGAGCTTCCTGCCCAATGAGATTCATGCAGTTATAAGAAGACATGGTTCTTTTCCTCCCTGTTCTGACTTGCATAACTCAACCAAACAGGAGATATCCTTCTCTCTGCCCTGCTTGAACCCACTGAGTGCCCTGGCCCCAGAGCACTTACCAGGGGCTAAGAAGGGGTTGGAGGCCTTTGCAATGCTAGAGGCAGTAGAAGGCTTGCTGACCAGGGAGTCCAGGTCGACGAGGGCAGCGTTGGGGCCCAGAAATGACTCTGGGGTCTTCCGCGTTGGCTTGGAGATCTCGGGCAGCGACCCGCCCATGGAGGCCATGTCAAAAGTGTTGGGGCTGTCAGTGCCACTGCCGGGTCGGCAAATGGGCACCTCCCCGGCTAAGAGGGACAGCTCACCTGAAGAGAGAGGGAGAGAGAGGTTGGTGGGGCCAGACAGGAAAGAGTGGTGAGAGAAGGGAATGGAAGATGCAGAAGAGCACAGATCAAACATGGAGGGGAAAAACAAAGGCCAGCAGAGATACACCCTTCTGTTTTTGCAACAGTCATAGGCACATGCTCCCAATTCGAATCATGCAAGGTCCGAGAGAAGCCCCGGGATAAAGAAGCCGGAAGAGGGTGGGTGGGGGTGAGAAGGGGAGAAAGAAAGAAAGAGACCCCTCTTCAAAGAACATGCAGGAACAAAACTGGTCCGTGGGATGTCACTTCTGAGCTGAGTTTGGCTGACCCAAGTGAGGGCAGAGGGCAATGCTGGAACCGCTGCCACCCAGTCCCGGGGGTCGAGAGTAAGGAAAGTGGCAGGCAAGAGACAGGGACATGCAGGGCGAAGTGGAGGTGCAGAGGTGAGAAGGCGGAGCCATGCAGGGAGCAGGGCTCACCTGTGCTGCTCCCGGATTTGGGCAGTGCCGGGCGCAGGCTGTCGAAATCAGAGAACTCGTCCCCATCCCCGGGGCTGCCAAACTGCTCAAAGCCTCCGCCAGCTGGAGGGGAGGGACAAGGCAGAAGGGGGGAAGGGGGTGGGCCAGCAGGGTTAACAGGAGAGCAAGGGCGGAAGGGACCTGTTCCCCGCAGACTCACACAATCCTGCGCTGGGGCTCCGTTCCCTGCATCTCGTTCGTGGGGATAAGGCACCCAGGAGCCCCAGTTCCCAGCCGGCCTGACCCAAGCCTCCCTCCGCCAGGCCGAGGGGCTCAGGAGCCCTCGCTGTCCCTCACCTGCTGTGCCGTTCGTGCTGGGCTTGGAAGGGGAGCCACCCCAGGGATCAGAAAACGTGGATGCCGGAGCCCAAGGATCGGGCACTGGTTTCCCTTGGGACGTGGGAGCTGGTCCAGATGACCATGGATCTGTGGGTGGCGCTGCCGTGGTCCCAGAGGAACCTCCACCTGGGGGAAACATCAAGACTTTATCAACGTCTGGGGAAACATCCTGTCGGCTGTGCATCAGGATGGACGTGGATGCGTTTGTGTTACGCCTAGTAATCCCAGGTTGACCCAGACAGAATGGTAATTTAGTTCTCTGTGGCCAGTGGGCAGCCTGCCTGAGATGGTAAGAAAGCTCTGCAACAAGAGATCACTGCATCTTTGCAAAGTTTGAACACACACAGGGAGCTGCTGCCTTATACCGAATCGGACCGCTGGTCTTTCTAGGCCAATGATTGCCTGGCAGTAGGACTCAGGCGGGAGTTGTGTTCCCATCGACTGATAGCTTTAGCTGGGGTGGGGGGTGGCCCAAGGAGGAACCCGGGACCTTCTACGCGCAAAGCAAATGTTCTTACCAGGGAGCCACGGCTCCTCTCTGGCAAATAAAATAACACCACCCATCAAACAGGGTCAAATGATGAATTGCCTACTAGTAAAAAGAAGGAAGAGTCTTGAAAGGAAAATTGCTGCAGAGCCGAAGCACAAGAGTTATTATTTAAATGTATATCCTGCCTGTCTTCCACCACACAGCGGAAGGGGGTAGACAGAGAGCTAGTTGAAGTGGTGTCTCCCACCTTGGAAGGCAGAGAAACCCATAAATGCCCCATAAAATGTATCTTTTTTCCTGGTAGGGGGCAGGAGAGAAATGAGCAAGTGAGGAAGGTCACCTAAGCCCTTTCAGTTAACCTGATTTTAAGCAAAAGGCTTAAAAGCTGCGTCATGTTTATCATATCCTGATCTGTTCCGTCACTTCTTGCTCTTACCTTCAGGTTTCCATGGGTCACTGCTTGCAGCCGGGGCACCTCCCCATGGGTCTGGGGGGGCTGCAGGAGGTGCCGCAGAGGCCCCCCACGGGTCTCCTGTAGGGGCTGCTCCGGTAGCAGATGGTCCCCATGGGTCAGTGGGAGCTGCGGATACAACTGGGGCAGAGCCACCCCAGGGGTCAGCGGGAGCAGGAGGGCCGCCCCAGGGATCTGCAGTGGGAGGGGCGGTGAAGACCTCCGCAAGATCCATGAGGGATGACTGCATGTGGGGCAGGTGGGGAAGGAATGTGGGAGACAGGCAGAGAAACGGGTCAGGGAATTAATCACGTCTCTATTGTCCCATTTGGAAAACAGTGACAACCCCCCCAATACCGCCACGCCCTCCGCTTTATAATACCCCAAGAGCAAGAATGGCATCGTGGTTAGAGTATCAGCCTCGTCTACCTCATAGATTACTATGGGTGAGTAAACACTGTACCCCCATTTTGAGCTCATTGAAAGGAAAGGTGGGGTATATCTCCATCTCAAAGGAATAAATAGTGCAGGTCAGTGGTTAGAGTGCCAGATTAGGCCCAGGGAGGTCAAGGTTCAAATCTCCACTCAGTCCCTGGGTGGTCCTGGACTAGTCTCTCTCTCTCTCTCTCTCTCAGCCTAGCAAAAAGGGAAATCTACATACATGGGAGGAGAAAATGGACAACTGTCACATGGTTACTACCCAGAGCACCTCCTTGGCAGGAAAAAATAAAAATAGAAGTTTCAGATGGACATTAAAGTGCTGCCTTGCAGGATCGAACCAAGGCCTGTGTACCTGGCAATCCTGCCTCCAACAATGGCCCCCCTTACTATTCTCCTCTCCCCTCCCTGCCCCAGGTACCCATCCAGAGCCACCTGCCCGGACCCTGCCTGCTCCACCCTCACCTCCTCCTTGGCAGGCACCGTCTCCTTTTTGCTCTCCTCAATGGCCATCTGGAGTCGTAGGTCATCCCCACGCCGGATCCGCTCTTCCTGCAAGGGGATTGTGGGAGGGACAAGAGGGCATCAACAGCGGTCGTGGGCCAGGGGCAAAGCAGATCACTCACCTTCAGGAGAGGCAGGCAGCGCGGAGGTTTCATGGCCCAGCCTTTGCCCAGCCTGGTGCCCGCCTGGCACTTAGGGCCAAAGCCGCCCTCCCTAGCTAGGAAGGGTTATGCTGGCTGGGGCTGATGGTTTTGGTGCAGGGCAACAGGATGGGCGAGGGCCTGCTGCAGGCCGTGTGCCAGATGATGCTTCAAGCAGCCGCCACTATGATTCTGTCCAACTCAAGAGGGCAATCCGGAGAGCCGAGGAAGGAGCCAAGGGCTGCCCAGCTCCTCCCACCCCCACCCCTTCATGGGAGCCCTGATTCGTTCCCCCCTGCAACCCCCCTTGAAAATGCAGGTGCCCAAGCGAACAGACCTCTTCTACATTTGCCTCCCTTCTAGGCATTCTGGCTCCAAGACCACCCGCCCCCCGCCCCCCCAATGCTGAAGTGCCTTGGCCTTTCTGTTCTGGCATTTCCCCTTAACTTCTCCCTTCCTTCGCTGGTTGAAGCTAGTAAGCTCCACTCGCAAAGGGAGAAAGCGGAAGTCTTCCTCTCTCCTTACCCTCAAGCTCTAACCAGGCCTTTGCCAACCTGGTGTTTTGGACTACAACTCCCATCTGCCCTGGCCGGCCCGGTTGGGGCTGATGGGAGTTGTAGTCTGAAACATCTCAGGGCTCCAGCTTGGCAAAGCTGCTCCAATCTGTTAACTACCACCTTCCTCATCCTCCGCTAAATATCCACCCACCCCAAAACTCCCTTACTCCAAGGGATGGCCTCCCCTTTCCAGCCAGCACTCCTGGCCCCCAATTCCTCATGGCTCAGGAAGCTCCTCCTCCTGCCCATTGCCTCCGTTCTGCAGAAGACGCACGCAAGACCCGCCTCAGCAGGCGCCAGCGACCCATCGCCTCTCGAAGCAGCAGGACACGCGGACTGACCTGTCCTACCTTCCGGGCCTCCCTGGGAAGGGGAAAGGCACCTCGGGAAATCTTGACTCTACACAGCGGGACAATTAAAGAGGTCTAAAAGTGAAAAATGGAGACACGGCACCCCTGTTGCCATCGCTCTGCTTCGGGACGTGGAGAGAGAGAGAGAACGCTGAGTTAGTGGGGAAAGTGTGAGGCTGGGGCCTGCTCTGGGGCCGGGGGCGGAAAGTGGTTTAGTTGATTATTTCGAGAGGAGGAGCTGCTGCGGGTGGGGGGCAGGAGGTGTGCGTCTAACCTTGTCGTGTTCCTCTTTGCTCAAGCTAAGGGCTAGCTGGAGCTGTAGGTCCTCGTCGGCCACTGCAGGGGGCTGGGGGGGAAGAAACACAACGTAAGAGGCATGGAATGGAGCTCGACACAGCGGAGGGGCGGAGGGAGGGGCGGAAGGAAGGAAGGAAGGAGAAGGTGGGCGGACTGCAGGCACCTCCATTGCACACAACCCAATATCGCCACGTTCTGTGGCAAACGCCCATTCGATTAGCGGTCCCCTTACCACCCGGATTCTCAGCTCTCTCCATCCATTGTGCTTCCCCTCTGCTCGGCTAAAGTATCCTTCAGTGTGGATGGGGGAACTACCTTCCCTCCCAGGGACACTTGTGCTCTTTGGGGAAGCCCTTGAACCACAGCCCCTTAAACACTCCAATTCCCCCAAGTTGTCTACGCAAGCTGCGTTCACGTGAACAAAAGCAAGCTGCTTGAGGGGTGTGATCTAGGAGAGATTCAAGGAGGAGCAAGCTTCACGAGATTGTGAAGAGGCCAATCCCAGAATCTTTCTCCCCGATCGCACTTTAAGAAATCCCTGGCAAGACGTAGAAATCGCAGAAAGCTAATACGGTTTAGCAGCTACAGGGCAAAGCTTCAACGTGAGAATCTGGGTTCAAATCCCACAGAAGCCTTGGTGCCGTCTGTTTAGCCTTCCTTACAGGGGTGCTGTCAGGGTAAAGGTGGCACCGGGGATCCCTGGAAAAGCAGGATACAGAGGTGACGTTGATCCCCGCTCTTCCCACACGCTAGGAGAAACTGCCTTCTAGAGAAGCAGACATGCTCTATGGCAAGAAGAAAGGCACTTCCTTCTGGATTTACAAGTGGATAACCTGTGACTCCAGATGTTGGACTACAACTCCCATCAGCCCTGGCCAGCAGCCATGCTGCTTGGGGGCTGATGGGAACTGGAGTCCAGCAAGACATATAGAGGGTCGCAGGTTCAGTGCCCCGTCACATAGGAAGCTGCCTCCTATAGAGTCAGACCACTGGTCTACCTAGCTGTGCATTTTCTACACTGACTGGCAGCATCTCTCCGGGGCTTCAGGCAGGAGTTTTGCCTCATCCTACCTGGAGATGCCAGGGATTGAACCTGGAACCTTCTGCATGCAAAGCAGGTGCTCTGCCACTGAGCTTCAGCCCTTCATGCTGAAGGACATGCGACTCCCCAAACTATTTCAGACAGAAAGGGGGGGGGAGGAAAGGAAGAGTCGTTTGTGCCAAGGCTGGACATCTCTGGTGTAGAAACAGGCACCTCCCCCCACCCCTCAAAATAAATAAATATTTCTAGCTCAGTTCCCTGGATAGTAAAGTTAAATTGTTGTGGGTCTTTCTGTCTCTCCCCCCCCCCCCTTTCGGCCTTCTGTTTTGAAAACAACAAGGGTAAAGTGGAAGGAAATGCGGCATGAAGGAGGAGGAGGAAGAGGAGGGAAGTGGAAGTAAGGTGGCAAAAATAAGGAGCCAAAATTAAACGGACAAAGGTTGGGATGGGGGAAGCAAACACAATCACCCCCCACTTGGGAGGAGCCACAGAAAAGGAAAGGAGGCGACAAAAAAAAAGCAGGACTTAGGGTCTGATTGGCCGTGGCGTGTGTTGAGTGGCAGGTCTGGGCACAGCCAATGGGAGCTGCACGGCTTATGTCCAACCTAGTGCCCCCCTCCAGAGGCTCTGGACTACAGTTCCCATCAGCCCCTGGAGGGCAGTTGCCAAAAGCTTCTGGAGGGCGACAGGTTGGGACAAAAGGCTGCTAGAATCACAGAAGTTCTGTGGGCAGGGAACTGGTGGGTGTCTGGATGGGAGACAGCTTCCTCCTCCATCCTCTCACTCAAAGGAAGAGCAGGCCCAAGTAGCATTGATAATAATAATTATAATGGATAGAGTGTGGGGCTAAAGAAAGAACCTCAAGCGCCAAGACTGATGGCTCAAGAGCTATTTGTGTTGTTCCGCTGAGAAAGACCAGCAGGCAAACCTGAACAAGGCGGCAGCCCACACGATCCTGGGTGGCTGGAGGTGGGGTGGGGGGCAGCGCTGCTAAGGAGACTGGTGCTGCGGGAGAGGTTAACATACAACAGAAAAAAGGTAGGCAAAACCTGGTGTCTTTGAGGGGGCAGGATCAATTCGTGTGGACCCTGTGCGACAGAGAACGGAAGCATTCCCGATCTCCCCCAGCCAGGAGGGAGAGCTCGTCACCGCAGGGGGGGCTCTGTGCGAAAATCTGGATGAAAAATCTCAATCAAAAAGCCATTTCCTGCCGGGGAACGTCGGTTCAAACACATCTGTGCCTCGCTTTTGTCTCTTCCCCCCATTCCTCTCAAACCACAAGTAGTACTGAGGAAAACAAACAAATGAATAAACAGACCCACAGCTACCCTGAAACCTTTTAACATTTCTACCCAGGATGCACTGCGGCGCAAGATGGCAGCTAGCAGACCGGCCCGCTACCCATCAGCCTCTGCTCCCAACGTGGGCCAGTGGAGCGTGTGGCCAGCAACTCTAGTCTTCCGTTCCCCCAAGGGGGACTGACTTCATTACCAAAATGCTTACGGAAAAGCTCAGCCGCCCACAAGGCTCTGCTAGCAGCGTCTGCCCAGAGGGGGTCACACACTAGAAACAAAGCTGGACAAGTCAATCTGTTCATTGAGTCAGCATAAATCTCATGTCCTCCCTTCCCCCACCTTCCTGGTCAGCAGTTATTGTTTTTTTTTTAAAAAAAAAAACAACAACCAAATGAACAGGGGGCATTATTTTTTAAATAGAGCAAGAGCTGGAAGGTCCAGAAGGGCTGACATTGGCCAATAGCTGAATCAGCTCTGCCCACCAATTTACAACGCCACCAAAAAATATTCATTTACGGAGGAGGCATGAACTTCATGCCCTTCTGGGCCGAAATTTTAAGTATTTGATTGGGGGGGCGGGGGGATTGCACAGATTCAGCAGTCTGATTTGGTAAAACCAATTTATGCAACTACTACAAAAGTAACCATCTTTTAACTATCGGGGTGGCTGGTCAGGAGGGTCTGGGCCTGCTGGGCCGAAATGGATCTTTGCCCCAGGACTAATGGGATGTATTTCTATGAATTCTATACATTTTACATGGTGCTCCAAATCTCCCTGCCGCTTTCTAATTAGTGAACCTTTTTTGGTGCAGGGTGGTGAGCCATGGTGAATCTTGCAACGTGTGTGTTTTAAGTTATCAGGATCCTCCTTTTGGACTTTGTTCACTCTCTCATAAGCCAAGACACAGGCAAAAGCTTCTTTAGCCCTCTCACTGAGTGCATCATTTTATCTGAAGATTTTTTTTTAAGGCTGCTGCTCAATAAAAATATTTTCAGGCCAGTATACATAGAAAAGACAAACATTAATGCCAAGCAGAATAGATAACAAAACAATGAGGCTTCCTTTTTAATGGCCAATAAAAGCAGTACTATGAGGCACTTGGTAGGTAAGCAGCCCTGGGGACAACACTGTCTATAAATGAGGCCACCCCTGAAAAGGCCCCGTCACACTTTAAATCATGGCAGACCCCAGGGGAGGATCTCCAAAGGTGATCTTGGTAGATGGACTGGGGAACATTCAGGCTCCTAGGCCTCTGGCTTTCTGGACTGTCTTACAAGCTCCTCCCAGTAAGGTCAGTAATCAGGAACAATGGGAATATCTGAAGGGCCTCCAGTTGGCCTCAGTGGCCACTGAGGCTGAGAAAGAGGCGGCGAAAGAATCCTTTGCTTCTGTCTCAGCTTGGGAGAAAGCATACAAGGTGAAGAATAGTGTGGAGGAGAGCCTTTGGGATCATGCTATCTGGTGTGGAGGTCAAATCCACCTCCCGCCTCCTTATCATTATCCTGTGCAAATATAGTTGGTATCACCACTAAGTGTGTCAAAGGGGGGGGGGATAAAAACCTGAGATGATCCACTTCCTTTCCTCTCACGAGCACCACAGATTGGCTCTTCCCTCCCTTCAACATGATTACCATGTTTGTTCCCCAAATTGCAGGGCGGTGAGGGGGGCTGCAGAAATATCAATGGGTAAGTGTGAGAGAGGTCAACAGGCTTGCCCCTGTTATTCCCATTGGTAATCATGGTGGGAAGGGGGAGCTGAATAAGGCTCAATTTCTGAATACAAGGGACATGCTCAGGAAGCAGATTAGCAGGCCAGCACCTCCATGGACTGCCCGCTTCTGAGCCAGAACCAGCTGGATCTGAGGGAAAGGCTTTTCCTCTAGGAAAGTGCCAAATTAAAAGAGCTTGTAGCTCTGCTTTCCTAGTCAGCTTTTATTATTTGCCTGCAGGAGAAGCCTTGAGAACACAACAGTAGATCCCCTCATCTGGGGGAGCAGGGCGTACCCACATCTCTCTCCAAACGTCCACAACCCCCACCATCCCTTCCCTCCCCGCCCATCCAAAGAGTCGCCAGTGACAGATTTACCTTGGCGCTTACCTGCTCCGCTTCCTCTTTGCTCATGGCCAGCGCCAGCTGTAACTGCAGCTCCTCTTCCCCGCTGCTCTGGGGCCAAGCCTGCTCCGCTTCCACTGGGGCATTTGCCAAAGATGAGGAAGCTGAAGAAGCTGAGAAACAAGAAAGCGGGTGGGAAAGGAAAGGGTTAATACTACCAAGGTGGACAAGGTGTCCAAGGTGGACACAGCAGGCAGGAGAGTGCTATGGGGAGGTAGCATCACTGGAGAGAGCAAAAAGCAAACCATGGTGTAGTGGTTTTCAGAGGTTTTATTTACAATAAAGCAGTATATAATTTTTGTTAATACCTGTAAAAAAATAAAAACAGCAGAAGGGCAGGCAAACTGGAATCTACCTTATAGATCTCTGGGTTATTTGCAGTAGATCAGCATGGGTTCAGACTTTCAATAGTTAAACAATAGCAATGTTAAAAACACACACAACTGAATACCTTTTCCCATGACTGCCCTTGCGCAGCCTCAGTGTAAAACAGGACTATCAAGACTATGCTTTTCTGCAAATCAGTGTTAAACTTTTGTGTTCCTGCTCTATGGTAACTCAGGTGTAGATCTGTATTCGTAACACACACAGGTTACCCCAGTATGGGGTTTAGTGGGTAACTGACTCCATCCCCTCCCAACCCACCACTCTGAATTTGGCTCCAGCTGCAAAGCACACAATGAATGCCACAGGTTTGCCCTCCCCTACACAGCAGTGGACTAGGACTTGACTAGACCCAGCTGCCAATCTCTGCTCAGCCAGAGAATGTACAAATGGACAAGCCATAGCTTGGAGAAGGGCACGCAATTAAAACAGCGAGAAGGGTTTCCACACTGTTCAGCTCTAACACCAGGGAAGCCTTGAAGTCACGGCTGAAGCATTTCCAAATCCCAGGAAGCTGCCACATCATAGGACGGACTGAAATCCTATACGAAATCCTTAGCTGCTCAGGGGCCTGAAATTTTACTAATTCTCCACGGCAAAAAGTGACCCACTACAGAAAAAGTGGGTGTGCAGTTAACTGGCGGCTGGTTATGTTTCTCTGCCCCACAATCTCTCCAGGCCCCTTGTATTCTGGGCTCTGATGGTTCTGTGTGCTCAGTGGATTCCTGAGCAGCTAGCACTAACTTTGGCCTACTTAGAGTATGAACATATTTTATTTTTCCAGGCTGGGAGCTGTCCCTTGCAACTTTGTCAAACACCATGCAGAGTGTAATAATAAAAAAGCAATCCTTTTTAACTTTATCATCTGCTCTGAGCCAACGGGATAAACCGCGATCAGTTTTAGAAATTTGCAGAAATTGTGGGGAAGCAGGTGGACATTTCCCCTAACCACTAGTAGGAGGCACACCTGACTGCAGCATGAGGTTCACATTTGATACATGTCAGCAATTAGCATGGGCAGGAGAGGGGTGGGGAAATAAGGACCCTGGTTCAGCTAATAGCACATGGATGGAACAGCCGCCACACCGTGGAAGATCCAGCCCCAGTCTCTGGCCGAACCTTGGCAGAGATGGCTGGGGGTGGTGACAGAGCAGAGAGAGGAAAATGGCCCAGCCGCTGTGCCATGACCTGAATAGAAGTCTACCCCACCCCCTAGACAGCCTGGCACCAACTGCCATCCCTCATTAGCGCAGGGATGCAGGCGACCGCACAAAGCAGTGTCATGGAGGTGGGATTCCGGCCATGGCTGAGATGGAGGTGGCCGAGGGAGGAAAGGGAGAGCAGTGGCTTTCCCTGCTATAGTCAAGGTCATTACAGTTTTCCTCCATTATCGCCACCGCCACCACCACTTTCTCCTCAAGGGAACAAGTTCTGCCAGCCTGGTACATGGATCTACCCTCAAAAGAGGAACTTGCCTGCCAGATGATTCACTAATCTTTCTCTGTGGGCATGTTTTCCCTGTCAGAGGGAAACCCGGCAGGGAACTGTTGAGTGAGTCTCTCTCTCTCTCTCTCTCTCTCTCTCTCTCTCTCTCACACACACACACACACACACACACACAAGCCCAGCCGAAATACATACGACAGCACTAGACCAAATCCCTCTCGCAAACGGGAGGCTGCAAGCTTTTGAGCTCTGTGTCAGCTAATGGGAAAGTTATTTTGCCCACCGGGAAAAGGTTTTGTGTAACCGACGCTTGCGTGCTCTTCAGATAACACAAGTCTGTCAAAATGTAGAGGGCATATTTGGAGAGCTTGGTCTCTCCCAAATCTCATCCTTGACAAGAAAGAAAGAAAGAAAGAAAGAAAGAAAGAAAGAAAGAAAGAAAGAAAGAAAGAAAGAAAGAAAGAAAGAGGTGGATTGGAATGGAAAGGAGCAAAAATGTAATTATCTCCGATGAACTAAGGGGAGTCATTGGCACATTTTAGCCTTGCTCGGGAACAAGTCCCGTCTGTTCAGTGGAGAAATGAGATACTTATTCCCAAATTTGACTGAGCTGCCACTTACTGGCTTTCTGGAGCCACACTGAGGAGTTTTGTGGGCCTAGGGAAGGGCTTAGTAAACACCAAATATGTGGCTTCCTAGGCCTCTAAGCAGACTCATACAGGCCCTGCAGTTGCCTAGGAACCACATAATGTTCATCATCTATGTTGGGCCCATCAAAATGGCAGACTGTGGATGAGGGTGCAATTGAGGGGGGAAGAATAGTATATAAAGAGATGGGAAACAATGTGTTAATTTGGGAAACGGTAAAGGGTGATAAAAGAGCAGAAGTTGGGCTGTCAAGGTGTGGACTTTTAGGGATTTCCTCAACCTGGAACTATCCAGAGTGCTTATGTGCCCTTTTGGAACCTGTCTGGCTATTCCAATTAACAACTTAAGGGGGGGGATCACTGTGGCTTTATTATATGAGCCCAAAGAAAGAGATGGTAGGCTAAAGAGTCAGTTCTCCGCAAGACCAAAGGAGAACACTTCTTGTAGGGCTGGGCTTAAAGCTCCACTGATATGACACACCCAGCATGAAAGCAGGTTCTGAATCAAGAGTTAGGATAACTAAAAGGCAAAGAGCTCAATTAATTTGCAGTTGTTTCTTAATGTCTTCCAAGCCACGTGGAAGGCTCCAGCAACTACCCTTTTGAGAAACAGTTTTTGGCTCCATCCAAGCTTCAGTCCACACACTTTGTCCTCCAAAGAGAGGCCAGCTAATGAGGAAGCCTCAGGCCTAAACCGCCAATGCTGCCGGTACTAGGGACAGGCTGGGGTGGGAAGAAGAGGAAGAGAAAAATGGAACTTCTAATCTGCAACAGCAGCAGAATTCAGAACAAGCCAGATCAAGGAATCAAGAAGCAGCCTTAGAACAGATCAGGCTATTTGTCCATCTAGCCCACAGTATTGTGTTGGGAACCGATGGCCTTCCACCTGTGACTGAACGCTGACTCCCATCTGGCTTGGCCATTGGCCAGGCTTGCTGGGGCTGATGGGATTTATCATTTAGCCACAATTGGAGGGCCAAAAGTTCCCCCATACCTATTCTACTCTGACTGGCAATAGCTCCCGAGCATCTCAGGCAGAACGAGGTCCCTCTCAGCACCTGATATACAACTCGTTTAAGTAAGATACGCCAGGAGTTGAACCCAAGACTTTCTGTATACAAAGCACACGCTTGACCACTGAGATATGGCCTCTTCTCTTACTCCAAAATCAGAACTTGGGGTCACCCAATATACCTGACTGAAGTGGTGGTGGGAGCTATTTTTAAATAAAAAATGCTCTCTACTATCTCTTCTAGTTAGGCTCTGCCCACTCTCTGCTTTTCTCACCAGGATAACCTGCCTTGTTCCAGGTCCTCCTGTCCTATCCCAGCCCAAAATCACCGCAGGAATCCTGATACATCCAAGAGTGAGAGGCCCATGCTCAGGACTGCCGTAGGCTGAGTGGAACTGCTGCTGCTGCTTTTTATTTATCTGCAGTTGTGATTTTATAGTTTTAAAGTCTATAGTCCACTTTAGAAGCGACTGTATTCAGGAATTTATTGTATAGTATTTCAATCAATGGGCTTAGGAATGAGATCAGGTGGTCTGTGTGATTGAAGCATTGGATTTTGGGTGTTCACCAGAAGAATAAATAGCAGCAGACTGGCTCTCTGCACGTCGAGGGTGGGGGTGTTTTTAAGTGGGAATACGGATAAGGGGTAAATGATAAGCTCATTCAGTATGGGCTGTAGCCCTTTTAGCAGACTGGAAGACAGAAATTCCCCCTGCCTCTTGCTTATTACATGCCTCTAATGTTTAACCAATTCCTCATAATTCTGCTGAGCAGTTTAGAATAGGAAGCAAAAGCTACTCCCATTTCCTTATCTCATTCTGCCCTGCCAGGCACTTTGCAAACAACAGAGTTGGAATTTGATCTGGGGGTTATCAAAATGGAAAGGGGGCACTGACAGATCACAGAGGCCTGTAACTTAGCCTCTGAGCCTGGCGACCCGCCAAGTTCAAGAGGGAGGGGAATGTGGTTCTGTAGAGCCAGAGCCACATTTTATCAGGGATGAGCCGCTGTCTCTGACTTTTCAGCAGGTAACATTGCAGGAGAACCAACAGGGAACAACATAGGGATGGGCCCCAAAGACCTTCCCAGGACAACTTCAAGGAACAACCCAAGAGAGGAACATGTGGTTGTTCTTCTATCCAGTATCCTCACAGAAGGGTCTTTTGTACACCATCTTCTAATCTCTCCAGCCTCCTTCCCCAAGCTGCTGCTCTCCAGACAGTTTTGGACTGCAGCCGCTGTCAGTCCTAGCCAGCAAAGCTGTGAGCACAAGGTTGGAGAAGGCTACTCCATGGGAACAACCCACTATTTTGCTAAGGGAGGCTATATTTTCCACCATAAGTGGTCTGGTGGCCAGAAGAATCCAGCTTCCTGTTCCTGTCCAGACTGTCGAGCTCTGCAATAAAAATATTATATCCACATCACACTTTCCTCCCATGAGGAAAGTCCAGTGGCATGCCTAAAACTCCCAGACAATTACTGACCAGGCCTGAACCTGCTTAGCTTTACAGCTGCGTCATATGGCTCAGATGATGTCCTGGTCTGGTATGACCTAGCACTAAAGAGTTTTCCAGCTACAGAAAGCACCAACACCAGACATCCCCAAACTTGGCCCTCCAGATGTTTGGGGACTACAGTTCCCATCATCCCTGACCACTGGTCCTTTTAGCTAGGGATGATGGGAGTTGTAGTCCCAAAATATCTGGAGAGCCGAGTTTGGGGGTGCCTGACCTACACAGAAGGTGAGAACTTATTTCAGTACAGAGGAAGAAGGCCTGGGGAACTATCGTTCTTCATTAGAACATAAGAAATGCTCTGCTGGATCAGACCAATGGCCCATCTAGTCCAGCATCCTGTTCTCACAGTGGCCAATTCAGATGCCTGTGGGAAGCATGCAAGCAGGACCTGAGCATAACGGCAACTCTCCCTGCCTGCAGTTTCCTGCAACTGGTATTCAGAGGCATATCAGTACCTTCCTCAAGGACTCACCTCAAGGTGCTAACTAGCAGTGGACCTTTGGTCTTCCCAGCCTGAGCAGGTGGTGGCAAGAGAACAGCGCAAGCACAAACCCACACATTCCGTTGCTGCTTTTCCTTACAAACAGAATGATGCACACTTTTGCCTAACTGCACCTTGTTTAACACTCCTCACCTCAGTTTGTTTTGCAGGTGGATCTGGCCCATGGGCTGCCTATAGCCATTCCTGCTCTAGGAGACCACCTTGGAACAGGCCTTTCAAGCCTGAAGAATCTACTTTGAGTGCTTGGGGTTGTTTTTTACTAGAACCCCCAAGATCCACTAACTGGAGCCTAGTGCAAAAGGTGGATATTGGGCATTAAACCCATGCTGAACACTGGGATTAGTTCTGAAAAGCAGAAGAAAAGTGAGCTCCTTCTCCTTCCTAACAAACATTCACTCCTGGTTATAGCCACTGCCCGCCAAGCATTCTTCATGCCAGTGGTATAATTTGGAAGGGGATCGTTTTATTGTTGCCACTGTTAAACAATTGGGAATCAGAAATCTTTATCTACCTCAATTCAGTGATGATATATCAACAGGTTCCAATCCACCTTCTGCCTACCCCTGCTTTAGAACCCAAACAATCCACTCTTAACTTAGTTGGGAGGGGGTCAAGGGAGAGCTCACACCTGCCCTTCTAACTGCTTATCCTTCTCCTTCAGACCCCACCGTTACTGTGACGCATTCTGCCAGGGCACTCAGCCACTCAGAGTGCTCACTACAAATGACATGTGAAAAATTATTTCTATATAAAAATGTTTATCCCATCCCCCTTGAGTTGGGTTTTATATAGTGTGCCTTGCAGTTTGGTTGTGCATGGGGGTGTGGAGCGTATCCTAACCATATTATTCACACAACAACCCTGCACAATAACTTAGGCCGGGGTAGCAGATGTGTTGCCCTCCAGATGTTGTCTGACTCCAACTCCCATCAGCCCCAGCCAGCATGGCTTAGGGTTAGGAATGATGGGCGCTGGCGTCCATCAGCATCTGGAGGGCACCACACTGGCCATTCCTGAGTGTAGAGAAAACAGCAACTGTCCTGAAACTGCAGAGTGAATTTCACAGCTACGTAGTGATCTGAACCTGCTTATACTCCATCACAGCCAACGTGGTGCCCTCCAGATGTTTTGGACTAAAACTCCCATCAGTCCCCTGCGCTGGGGTCTGAAGTCTAAAACATCTGGAGGGCAGCAGGTTGGCAATGGCTGCTCTTAACAGCCACACCATACAGGCTCCACAACCCATCTAAACAGCTTGGGCAACACTTGCCAGCCAGCCTGAGGCCACCCGACTGGGAATGAGCACTCACCGGTCGCAGTCTGGGCCAGCTTCTCCTTGGTTTTGAGGGCATGGGCCCGCTCCTCCTTGAGACGCTCGTCGTCTTTGAGGAGGGCCACTAGCTGCTTGGCCTTCTCCCGCACGTTGACTCCCTGGTCCTTGCCATCGCGGTCAACGTACTGGAAGTCTTTTAGCGTCTGGATGGCGTAGATGTTCTCCTTGCATTGCTGCGCCACCCGCTCCGAGCCCGTCTTGATCAGGTATTCCATTAGCGTCATGGCCTGGAAGAAGAGGGAGAAAAAGCTTCCAGCTTCCAGCACACCTGATCCCTGGCACTGCTGGCTGAATGCCAAGAAACATACAGAAGGTGCCAGGATGAGGAAGGTCATTCAAGTATTACGAGAGAGGGAGAAAAGATTGTGCGTAATTCTTCACAGAAGTAGAGTGGTGGAAGAGGCCCAAAGCACTAGCCAGAGGGGCTTCTAAAACGAGATCTAACATTTGTCCGATACTAAATCAGAACAAATGTTCCGATAAGGCCAGCCAAGATCCTTCAGCACTTCTCTTCACAACTTTCACTTGTCACTCTGCAACCATGAGGCTTGAATTTGGAGAACCATTGGAAAGTAGCAACATCGTCAGTTTCACCAGATACAGTGGTGCCCCGCAAGACGAACGCCTCGCAAGACAGAAAACCCGCTAGACGAAAGAGTTTTCCGTTTTGGAGGTGCTTCGCAAGACGAAAAGTCTTGCGAGTTCCTGCGGGTTCCCCCCTTTTCCTAAGCCGCTAAGCCGCTTATCAGCTGATCCGCTAAAAGCCGCTAAACCGCTAATAGCGCTAATCCGCTAAGCTGTCAATGGGCTTGCTTCGCAAGACGAAAAAACCGCTATACGAAGAGCCTCACGGAATGGATTAATTTCGTCTTGCGAGGCACCACTGTATAAGAAAGCTCACACCAAGGAGAAGCAAGCACAGGCAAGGCGCTGGGTGAGCTCAAGGTTTTATATTTCCTTATGCAATGGGCAAAGCACTTGCAATGGCAAAGCACTTGCTTCCCTGCAGCTGAGAAAACATCTCTGTGCCTTTCTGATCTGGCCTTGCTGCCCCATCTGGCAGTAACCCCCCCCCAAACATGTGGTCCCCTACAGGTCACCCAAACCCAAACCCTGCCCTTGTCTGGGAAAAGGCTGCCTATCACTGCTTCACCCCAAGTTGCCTGGGCCTGAAATTGAGGCCTCAAACAGGCAAAGGGCACGTGCTACAACTGAGCTATGGCGCCTCCCTCGATCTGGCAGAGCCGCCTTTCACGACCAAGGGAAACCAAATCCACCACCGCCCGAGCTCGTTACCTTATAGACATGACGCCAGTTTTTGCCATGGTCGTTGAGACGCTTCCAGATCATGCTCATGATTTCGGAGAAGGCCACCACGTTGTAAGTGAGGTCTGCGATTTCAGACATGAGGGAGCTGGACGGGCCCCAAGGGTCGTTGGACGTGGCCTCCCGCACCTTGATCTCTGCCTCAGAGTAGTTGTGCACGATGTTCTTCATCTGGCGGCGCAGCGAGGAGGTCGACATGGCGGCGGCTGTCAGAGTGGGCAGCGGGGAGGGCGGCCTCCGCTTTCCCCAAGCTTCCCCTTGACGGCTTTGAGACGGGCCCGGCTCACACCAGGAGAGGTGGCCTCCCGGGTCCCGGCTGGCTTCCTGAGGGGCGAGGCCACCGCAGCCGCCCTGGCGCTGCTTGGCTGAGGGTCCCTAGTGTGCCGCGGGCACCCTCCGAAGCCATCCAGGCATGGCAGCCATTCCAAGACACGCCTGGCAAGAGAAGGAGAGCAACTTTTTAGTCTGTGGTAAGAGAAACGGTCCCCTTCTCCAAGGCTTTGCTGCTTCAATCTGTATCGCTCATTCTGATAACTCGGGGCAGGGTATAGGATTCAGAAGGAGCCACCCTCTCCCTCAGACCAAAGGAAGTCCTCTTCCGCCCCTTCCTCTTTTCTAAGAACTCTCCCTGTCTTCCCACATGCTATCAAGCTTCTCTGTCTTGAGGGCTAGACACTTTAGAAGCAAACAAAACCAGGAGAGGGGGGATTCAGAACTTCTGCTGTTCAATAGCCGGGTAAGAATTTCCTGTTCTGGATTGGAAGCAAAAAGTCTCCAGTCCAGCACTTCAAACAGAGGCAAACAACGCCCCCCACCCCGGGCAGCCTTCCCCAGTCTTGGCTCCCCAGAATTTGGAGGATTACAACCTCCACTGGTCCCAAGCAGAAATGTCAGGGATGATGGGAGTTGCAGTCTAACAATTTTTGGAGATCCAACCTGTTGGGATGTGGGAGGCAGCCCAAAGAGTGTCACACCCAACCCTGTTTAGGGACAGGGTGGGGAGAAGATGGGGAAAGAAGAATGATGCATGCCATACCCTCTTTCTGATCAAAGGAGCAATCAGGCTCCAGGATCAAGATCCACTGTTCAGAACATTTATTTTACATTTTTATTCCATGCTTCCTCCAAAAAGCTGAGGGTGAGTCTTCCTCCCCTCCCCAATTATTTCATAACGTAACAGGAAAAAACACCCAAATAACTAATAAACCACAACACCCATTGCCAGATGACGTTAGCAATAAGAATATTCCACCGGTCTCGATTTAAACATATAAATTAACATAGGCAGACCAAATGAATTTGGTGATTATAAGCCATGCTTTCAAACATAGAAAGGGCAGTGTGTGGTATTCAATCCACTGGGTGATAGATGGTAGATGTTTGTGTGACCGCCCTAGTCTTAAGTCTAGCACTCCAGCAACTACACATACATGCACACATACACAATATACACTTTCCTAAAGCTTCCTATCATCACATACTGGATTCAACAATCTCTCTCCGCACCTGTGGACTAGGCAAAGCTCTCGGGGTCTCTAGGAAGGGACAAGCCGCTGGGAGCCGAGAGGAGCAAAGGCTGGAAGATGTGCAACTCGCTGCATTTGTCCCAAACCCATCCGCTGCTTCCTGGAGCCCCTGGCCCTGCCTGACCCCCAAACATTCTTAAACGTCAAAAGGAAGGAAGTCCACATTGCTGAGGAATGAGTCACTGTGGCCAGATTCTGGAAACTTCCACCTTCCACCCCTTTCCGGTTTTTCTCTACGCTGCCTCCAAGTCGTAGAATTCCGAAACAGGCACAGTGGAGGCGGCTGAAGAAGATCCAGTGGGAGAGGGAGGGGTCTCACACCCTGACCCTAAGAGGACAGGCATCTGAGACCAACCCATCATGGCATGCATGCAACACTCAGCTGAATGGAGCTTAGCTTAGTGGTGCTCCTGGCTTAGGAACCAGTGGCTATAAATCATTGCACCAAAGTGGCTCCCCACCCACCACCTACTCGTGGTAGTTGGATCAGACTATATTCTCTAAGTTCTCAGTAAAAAGGGGCTTTTTCAAGGATTCCAAGGGGGGCTGTGTTAAAGACAGCTTACAATTTTGTAAAGAAAAGTTATTACAGTTGGAAAGAAAGGCCATCCTAACTATTTTATTCTTCAACCTGTACGGGGAGATGGAATAACCCCTGTTATATAATAAGCCACCAAAACGACAACATCCAGAGAGCCACATATTCCACATCCCCGATGTAGAAAGATTTATTCAACATCAACTTTAGCCAAGCGCTGATTTCTTAACTGTTAAAAGGAAAGCCAATGAGAAAGGACGGTGCAGTGGTTCAGACATTTATTATGCTTATCCTTTGCCCTTTTCTCCAAGGAGCCCAGGGCAGTGGGCTCTCTGCCCTCTCACAACAACCCTGTGAGGTAACTCAGGCTGACAGGTAGTGACTGGTCCCAGCTCACCTACTCAAGTCCACGGATGAATGGGGATTTGAACTCAAGACTCCCCCAACTCAAGGGTTCAACCCAGGCACAGCCTACATGATGCCCTCCAGATGTTTCTGGACTAGAATTTCCATTATCCCTGAAGCTGGGAGCCCAACAATGTCTGGTGGGTGCCTTGTTGGCAACCCCTGCTCTAACCACTACTCCACATTGTCTCCTCTTTTATTCAAGACTGAGTTCTGTTGCTTCAACTGTGTGGAAAGGTTGGTTAAAGCCTCCCTGAACAAACCCGAACCACTGCCTCCCCCTGCATTGTCCCAATGACTCTGAACTTGGCCAGAACCCCAACTCCAAATACCCTCTCAAAGAACACATCTTTGGCAAAGGCCCTCCCTCCTTCACAGTTTCCAAGGACAGCTACTTTTGCTAAGAGAAATGGACCGAAAGCCTCTGGTTACGGGCACTCGTTTCCCCGCCATCATTTTTTTAAATCTCCCTTCTGCCCTCCCTTCCTCCTCCTGCATCCCAGTCTGGCAAGAGGACGGAATGATTACTTGGACTACTAACAAAGCCTCTGGGATAAGAGATTCCACCCCTGCCAGTGTCTCGCATTTGATGAAAACTCTTAAACAATGAAAAACATGGTATTGCAAATCCAAGTGACGTTTGCAGATAACTGAAGAGAGATAAAATAGTTTTCCTTGACGAAACGAGGAAAATAACTGGTTGGATGTGTGGGTGTGGGTGGGGGGGTGGTACTCATGAATTCATTGTGGGAGTTTAGATGAAACAGTGCCACTAAATCACTGTATCCTTACTGTAGACAGCAGGGATTACAATCCAATTAGACTCCAGATTTTTCAAGTTAACTAGCAAACTGACTGCAATGATGCTTCCCGCTCTGACAAAGGCATCTGTCTGAGCCCTGCCTCCTGTCTGTTTTCACTCCATCCTGACACCATGGAAAACCGCTACTGCCATCTGGGTAAGATGGACCAGCGGTCTAACTTCATAGAAAAGCATGTGTAGAATCTTGTATCCAACACAGAATGCGGTGACCCACGGAGGTCCTAGAAAGAATGTCAGGGATTTTTTAATTAGCAAGTTGCAGCTAGACCTCATGAATTAAGAGAAAGGCTGCTTCTACGAGTTTATTATCAGTCAGCTTCTTAGTCCATCTGAAATTCTTTTTGCCTTCTTTCTCTCTGGAGCCGAACCCTGACAGTATTACCGACTGCCTCTGCCACACCTCAACATAACCCTTTTAATTGTGATCTGCCTTGCAAGCCAATCTAGACTTGAAAGGGGGGGGGAATACATGATGGTAAAATAATGGATGCGCCTATATATTTGAACGCATGCAATGTCTGCAAGAAGTTTCTGTGCCTTGCAATGGATTTTGGGTACAACATTGAGTATGACGCTTGGGTAAAACTGTGGAATGAGAGTATAAAATTTACAGCATGAACCACCTTAAGAGAGAATATAATGAAAATGATGTATCGTTGGTATTTGACACCTGTTAACTTGGTGAGAATGTATAGGATGAGTAGTAAGACATGTAGGAAATGTAAAGATAAAGAGGGAGATTTTTACCACATGTGGTGGACATGTGAGAAAACGAAACAGTTTTGGGAACTGATTTATAACGAATTGAAAAAGATATTCAAATACACTTTCCCAAAAAAAGCCGGAAGCATTTTTGCTAGGCTTGATGGGAGAGGAAATAGAAAAAGCAGATCAAAGGTTATTTATGCATGCTACGACTGCTGCCAGAACTTTGTTAACCCAAAAATGGAAAGTACCAGATTTACCAACAATAGAGTGGCAGACGAAGATGGTGGATTATGCGGAACTAGCAAAACTGACCTGCAAGATCCAAAATCAGGAGGAAACAAAATTCCAAAGAGATTGGAGTAAATTTATGGACTATATAAATAATAACTGTAGAAATTTGAAGGCTCTGGCAGGACTGAAATAAATCTTACGATGTGGACTGACTGGATATAATAAGAAACTGGGGTAAGGTGACTGAAGCAAGAAAACCTGTTGAAGGGAGGGAGGGAAGTCAATGCTCGGCAGAGTGTTGGGAAAGAATGTGGGTAAACGACTGTTGAATATTATTGTAATTTGTTTGTTGGTATTAAATGAAAAATCAATAAAAAGCTTTTTTTAAAAAAAAAAAGAAAAGAGACGTTTCTGTGCTTTGTACTGCTTTAGTCTCTGCTATTATTTGTCTCTCCAGGCTCTTCAGCTGCACATCACTGACCCACATAATTGCTCTTCCCCTAGTGTCGAGCCACTCATTCCAACAGCAAGAAGATAAAAGTCCACCCAGTTTTGTGAGAGCTGTGCTGTGAATGAAGTACCTTCTGAACAGCTTTACACAGAGCAAGGACTTTTCCACATGGAAGCTGGGGTGGTTTGTTCTACACACAGAATTTGGTTTTCTTTCTGGCAGAACTTATTTTCCTTGCGCTTTGAAGTGCACTAACCAGCCACAGATGTGTGCATTCTGTAACTGCGAGGGGAGAAATTTGTACTGGATGTAGAACTCCATGTCCTCATAATTTTCTAGTCCCTAAGGGAGAGACGAAGATATGTGGACAGTGCCTAATAAAAGAAGATGTGGATGGATTTTCTACCTTGTTCTCAATCTGGCCATTATCAGAAACAGAATGATACAAAACCAGCACAATCACTAAACTGTTGGGTTTATATGTGAGAAATGCAAGTTATGCCCTAGTTTGGCCATGAAGAAGCGTCAACCCTACCCCCCGTCTCTGTGCATCTCAGAGGAAGGGCAAGATACAAATAATGTCACAGAGAAGCATATGCAAGCAAAAAACCCACAATAATTCTCTTGAGACCTACCAAAATTTGCTCCTTAGTGAAGCTTACATCCTCTCTCTAGTTCTGGTGGCTGATATACCTGTGTTCTTCAGTAAGAAAGGAGGAGACAGATCAGAACAGGTCCAGGGGAGGGGAAGGAAGATGGGGAATGGGATGGTAAACTAACCCTGTGAGGAAAGGTGAAAGGAAGTGGGCATATTTCATCTTGATATCACTCTTCATGTATGGATGGAGGCAAAGACTTGTTTCTCTGCTGCTTTAGAGGTCCAGACTAGATCTGGTGGGTTTGAGTTACAGGAGGGCAATTTCACCCAAGCTTTAGCCGAAATGGTAAAAGCCACTTGACTAATAATAATAATACCTTTTACATACCGCTCAAAATATAAAAATATCTCTAAGTGGTGTACAGTGGAACCTCGGGTTACGTACCATTCTCCTTACAAATGCTTTGGGTAACAAGCTCTGTTAACCCGGAAGTAGATGATCCTGGTTGCGAACTTTGCCCCAGGATGTGAGCGGAAGTCACATGCCGGCGGCAGCGGGAGGCCCCATTAGCGAAGGTGCGCCTCATGTTAAGAACAGTTTCGGGTTAAGAACGGACCTCTGGAACGAATTAAGTTCATAACCGGAGGTACCACTGTACAAGAATCAGTGATCAAACTCTTGGATTATCCAGGGCAGACAAAGGAAATACCTCTCTCTGCCTACAATGCACACCTAAGTCACAGAGTTCAGTGCCACAACTTGCCTTTAAAAGGGTGTGAGGACAGGCAGAAGGAGGGGAGCTTCATCTAACTGAGCCGTCATTGGCATGACATGTGGGCGAACGCTGTTGCCTCCATGACCTGCCTGTGGGCTTCTTGGAAGCATCTTAGTCACTTGGGCCTGATCCCACAGGGCTCTTCTTAAGTTACCATAACCTAACCAGTAAAGCAACTAATTTACAACTAAAGAGTGCATTTACACTGTCTGGCAGGGTAGAATTCTTTCCGGAGTTGCTTTTTTCTGTTTCACTTCTCCTTTGCCTACATTGCTCAACTCGCCTGCCTGACCACACTGCTACCCCTGCCCTAGAAATGTAAATGTAGTTAACAATCCAGAAGTGGTCTGCAAGCTGCTTGCAGGCCATGCACCTCTGCCTGTTTAGAGATAACAAGGTGCCCAGAACCAAGTGCTGGTGCTAAATTACTAGGCAGAGCAATTTGTATTTGCTTCTTATTTGTTTAGAGTAAATATTCATAAAGTGGGTAAACAGCAGGTTTACAAAGTGTGAAAACAGTACACACAATCAACCAGGTGGGCACAAGTGGGTGGTCTATGGAGCCATCTCAGTGCCAGCAATAACTTACCGGCCTCTGACATCCAGTCATAGCAACATCATAATATATTGCTACTGGCCACTCCAATCTCTGCCAAGTGATGCATGAGATGCCAGGGGTCTTGGTGTTAACCAGGGTTTTTGTTCCTTTGGAGTGAGGCACGGCAGAGACTGTAGTGTCGTTCAGAAATATGGTTTATTTACACATATTTACACTTGGAGGAAGTGCAGAACATTACACCCCAAGAGTGTCTCTCGTTTATTGGGAACCAGGCAGAGGGCCTTCTTGGTAGTGGCGCCTGCCCTGTGGAATGCCCTCCTGTCAGATGTCAAAGAAATAATTATACAACCTTCCATAGACAGCCCTGTTTGGGGAAGATTTCAATGTCTGATGTGTCTTGTGTTCTTTTATATGCTGTTGGAAGTCACCCACAGTGGCTGGGGCAACCCAGTCAGGTGTGCAGGGTACAAGTAATAAATTGTTGTTGTAGATGCTCCCCCTCATAACTTCAGCAAGCTTGGGTCAAGAGCAAACAGCCTCTCCCGACCAGCCTCACATGGAGTACTCCTCCTGCCCTCTTGCCTTTTCAAACCTTGTTTTAAAAACGCCACATTTTTTTCCTCCAGCCTATGACACCACCCACTGCCCACTTGAAACTCCCCCCCCCCCCAGCTTACATCATCAAATACCGAAATTCTGAACCTGGCATTTGTTTCTGCTCACCACCCCCTCATGGGAGGAGGAGCTCACACTCCTCTGCTGCCTGGCACAGGGTAACTGTGCCAATTGTCCATTACCTTCCTTTGTGCTACATGATGGTTCTTCTCCCAGGTGGTTCCTGGCCAGGAAACGGAGTCAGCCTGCAGTATTACACTGTCTCGCACCCGGGTGAAGGCTTCAAGCATTTAGTGATCTACATTTACTAACTGCAGAAATTATTGGGGGGTAGGGGAGGAATCTGGTATCCAAGTCTTTTAGGGAAATCTGTCCCGTCACTCACAACCATAGGACCCATGATGTCACAAATTATAATGCTGGAAATCAGAAAATTATTTGTTCGTGGCTACTTATTTACACAGAAAAACGGTCCTCGGACTCAATAGCTGCATTCAGACAATCCTTCAAACTATTCTCCTGTCTGAAACCCTAGAAAGCTGCTGTCACTCTGCCAACAATGCTGAGCTAAATGAAACGATAGTCTGACTCAGTACCAGGCAACTTCCTCTGTTCCTATCCTGAATCTAGCCACTATCTGACAGTGGGTCACACTGATTTAGTTTCAAAAGATTATATATGTTGGCTTAACATGCCAAATTTAACCTCTGTGTGTGTGTGTTTGTTTCCTCCTTTTCTCTTTGACAAGACTCAAGGCAGCTTACAGATAAAAATAAGAACCACTAAAAGCATAGAAAAGACAACAATTTAAAAACCAGTAAAAATTTTTTTAAATAAACAATAATGTTATTTTAAAAATATGTTAGTTTTATTTTTTTAAAAAATGTGGATTGTTAATTCACCTTGTAAGATCACCTTCCCACTTTGTGTCTAATCAGCTAGTAAGAATACATAGCCAAAATCTCACAGGCCCCAATAAAAGCTGGCCAAAGAAGAACCAAGGCAGAACTGTGGGTCTACGAAAGCAAACAGGAGCAGCCAGATGGTGGAATGCACTCCCAAGAATTCACCTTGAGAAAGCAACACAAATTTCTAGTGCTCACAGCAGGAGCGAAACATTATTATTTATTAAATTTGTACATTGCCCTTCATCCAAAGATCACAGGGTTGTTCACAACATAAAAAAACAGAGAGAGAACACAAAATACATAAAAACAAAACAGCTAGGAGTGACCCTAAAATAGTTCAAAGTCAGACAGCTGGAAGATCAATTCTGGTCTTACAGTTCTGCACCTTTGCCTGCCCCAAGACATGCAACTTTCCCAATGACCATTAAATCTCTTCTGTCTCACCTGTCCAATCCCAAGGTGCCTGTCCTACTTTCATGCCTCCTCTAATTTTAAACAAGGCCTTACCACTGCAAGATAGGACACAATAATAAAAAGAGGAACTTGGCATATGCACAGAGTACCTTTGCTTTGCTATAAGTACCCACAACAAAACCGCAGGGGTGGTGTCTAGGCCCTAGGCCTGGAGGAGTGAGGCAGAAAGCAGGAACAAGCCACCTCCAATTTCTCTTCCTCCTACTCCTCACCTTGAAAACTCAAGCACCAGAACAACAAGCTCTGTGGCAAAGCCAGCACTGATAGGCAAAGGGTCCCACTCCTGCATCCAGGATGAGATCCAAGCTAGAAAGTAAAGAAGTAAAAAAAGAAAGGAAATCCAGATGTTTATACAGGCAGAGGAGCTGGTTTGGATGAAAGAGCAAGTGGCCAAAGTATAGCCTCCCCCGCCCCACCCAAAATTGCTTCAGAAGCAAAGATTTCACAAGGAACAAGCTTAAGCTTCTTGTAGCTCTGACAAGCTGAAAAATCACACAATATTCCCTTTGCTGGAGCCTACCATTCCATCTCCAACAATAGTCAGCCATGTGTCCCAGGACAAGTGTTCCCTGTTGCTCATCCACAGCATCTAGTTAACAAAAGGTATGTTATCTCTGCCAAGGGAGGTTCCATCATGATTACTGGCTAGCAATCGCTGACAGGTTTTTCAGTGAATGTAGGAAGAACTCTAAAGGATCAAACCATAGGCCTACCTAGCTCAGCACCCTCTCTCTCTCACCATGGCCACTCGCATGCTTATGGGAAGCCCAAAGAAGGACACAGGTATCTTTTCACCCTTCTGCTTGCGTTCCCCAGCACCTGGCATTCAGAAGCATACAAATTCTGATCCTGAAGCCAGTACAGCCACCCTCTGACAGCTTTATTCTTTCTTCAAGCTGCCTGGCTCACTGGCCACATCTTCTGGAAACAAATTCTGTCGCGTGCATTCTGCAGAAGAACTGTTAGAAACTCAAATATATAAGTTAGGTACCAAATGGCACCTTAAACCTCGCATACTCGGACTGTCTATTTGCCGGGGGTTGGACTAGATGACCCTCAGGCTCCCTTCCAATGCTACACTTCTATGACCTCAACTACACTGCTTGACTGTAGCTTGCTCTTACAACAATTCACTTGGCCCAGTATACAAGAATGAGAAACACACAAAGTGGAAATGGAAATGGTATTAACTATGGACCAATGCAGAGGTTTTAAACTGTGGTCGCCAACCTGGCCCCCAGAAATCTCCACACAGTCGCAACTGGATCCGTCCCAGTAGCAAAACGTGCCTGGGGAATTTTGAACACTGTGCTAAAGCCACCAAAAAGCAGACCGCCAGCACATTTTGTAATGAACATATAGCAGAAAACAGTATTTCTTTGCTGCTCTCAACCAACTCCCAATCAATTTATGTCAATTACTTTTCTAGTATTTCAGAGAAAAGAGTATAATATTTTGTATTCTTTTTAAAATGTGCTGGGGAGGTGTCATTGGGTTGTTGTTTTTAATTTTGATTATATATTTTGTGGTTTTATATTTTGATTTTGTTCTGTGAACTGCCCTGAGACCTCCAGGTATTGGGCAACATATAAATTCAATAAACAAAGATAAAAATAATAAAGCCCCACTATCAATTTGCTGTAAGTTGGCAGGTGCAAATCCTTCTATTTTAACCAAGAACCACTGAATCAATTCCTTCCCAACTACTTGGCAGTGACATAACTCATCTTGCATTCACGGGCCGGCCTCACTCCAGAGATGCCAGAGAGCGCTCCCTCTCCCACTCACTCTTTCAGGACACGCCTGTCCCCTGAGCTGATTTTGGGTGGTTTGAAATGAAAGGGCAGTAACAAAATCTAACAGCCCGGAAAGAGGAAAGGGCATATGGGTTGCTGCCACTTGGCCTCCTGGCTGGCCTCCACCACCTCCCAGCCATGTTCGCCTACAGACAAGCAGCCACTCACCTGGGCACAACGATCTCGGCGTCCCTTCTTCCGCAGCAGATCTTCCGGGCAACTTTCTCTTGGTCACACTTTTATGAGCCCCAGGTGAGTGGAGGCTCTAGGCGGGCGAAGGAGTCAGCAGCAATATCACCCCCAAGAGCCTCAGGGTCCAGAGAAGGTGCTTCCGCCTCCCCACTTCCCCCAGCCAGGGGGCATCGCCAGGGGTCTCTTTTGGAAAACGGGGGGATCTTGACAAGTTGGGGGGTTGCAAGGGCCGCCGGTGGAGGGAGCTTGCCAGACCACCGAGGGGGGAGGATTCAGGAGTGGGGCTTTCCCGGGGAACGAGGCCAAGAGGGGTTTCCAACAGCGAGCGTGAGGCGGGGGGCACTTGGATCGGGTAGGGGGCTGGGTTCAAAGGTCACGCAGGCAGGAAGGTCAGAGATCACTCCGGGGCCGGCGGGTCAGAGTTCAGAGCAGCTTCCTTGAGCAAAGGCTACCTGGGGTGAGGCGTCTCGCTGGATTCCGGGTCAGGCGGGCAGCGGGGACGGAGGGAGCGGGGAGAGGCGACGGCTCCGTCCCTTTGGAGAAACCTCGGCCTGGCCCAGCCTGAGGGAGGACTCCGCCCCGGACTCCCTCGTCTCCCTGGCAATGCCCAGAGATCAAGGGGGAGGGGACCGCTCTACCCCAGCCCCTCTCTATGGCCCTCGCGGGGGCTCCGGGCCTCTCCCGGCGGACAGGGTAGAAGCGGCAGCAGTGGCAGTGGCGGCGGCGGCGGCGCCGGGAGGACTCTCCGCAAAACGGAAGCGGAAGCTCACCTCCCGCAACTTCCGCCTCCAGCCCTCGCCCACTTCCGCCCGCACCCTTCTTCTGCTACCGCTTCTATGACCGCTACTTCCGGCATCATAGAGATAATTGAGATGGAACTGATGTGAGACCAAAGGTAGTTAGTATATGGGAGGGGTGTCGAGACGCACGGCGGCCGCCGAGATAGGGAAAGTGGGCGTTTCACGCAGCCTTGACTTCCGGTTTTTTCGCTGGCGGCTTGGCAGAAGCGGGGTGTATCATAGGAAAGTACGCGGGTCTCTTCGGCGCGCCTTCATCCTGGCATTGCTTTTCGTCTCGCACGTTCACTCGCTCCCCTGAAGTGATCTTTAAAATGGGATAGAGCTTGTGCCGCCATGTCAGTCATTTTGGGAATCGGGGATTGGAAATTGCAGAGTGCTGCCTATGCAGAACCAACACATAAGACCAGCCCAAAAGTTTAGACGTAAAAGTCCTGCAACACCCTATTTCTTTCCTTATGTTTATTGTCGCAGCAGGTTTTCATGAATTTATATAAATAATAAATACGCACAAACATTTAACACATGAAATAAGATCCCAGTTAGAACGAGCAAGAACTCCCGTCTTGACCGCTGCCTCACTTCTGCCCGGTATGAACTCCTCTAAAATCTAGAATATCTTCATTACTTTGTACGGGCAGCTCTGTTTCGTCCCATGAGTGAAAAACAGAAATTAAATCAATGAGCTGATGGCAGGGAACCAGTGTGGCGAAGCGGCGCCTCCCCCGAAGCAAGACTTGCTGAATTCGACAGACTTAACTCCCAGGGGTGTATAGGATCGGTCCCTATGCTTTGCATTGGAAAGCAAAGGGGAAAACTCTATTGTGTTAGGCTGCAGTCCTCTACACACTGACCTAAAAGCAAGCCCCGTTGGACTCAATAACATTGATTGCGCTCTTAGGGAATATCACGAACAGCGGCGGCGTTGGTGGCTCTTCACTTTGTCTAGTTCAATAACGCCGACATCCCTTTGCGGGCGCACCCTCGGGAGTCGACCAATCGGAGCTGGCATAGATCTGTACAGAAAACGGTGCCAACTGGGAGCGTTTCTTTTGCAGAGGTTTACGCTGCCACAGAGGCTGAGCAGCGGACCCCCTTAAGAGTTACACCCGTCGCTTGCATACCGCTAAGCGTACCGGTACACTGAAATAGCGGTAATTGGCGCTTTAAAGTTCTAGATGCTACCTTTAGCAATGTGTAAAATTATAATCAGAATGCTTCCTCTGGTCTGCAGATGCTTTTTGGGAGTATAGGCAGTCTTTACGGTTTGCTTTCTGCATAGGAGGCTGCCACCCCACCGCTCCAAACATGTCATAGAATCTTAACGAGAGTCATCTAGTCCAACTCCCTGCGATGCAGGAATCCTGCCCACGGCCATCCCTGGGTGGTCTTGAACCACCAACCTTTTGGTTAACAGCCAGACACACTTACATTTATTTAATAGCCCTCTCCTCCCAGAATTGTGGGAACTGGAGTTCAATGAGGTGCTGTTAGCTAAAGAAAGCAGGGACAATGGTCCTCGTTCTGTCTGAAATTCTCAACAGAAGTTCAGTTTCTGTGTTTCTCTAGAAAAATAGAATGAAGGCTACAGCATCTTAAATCTGCCCAACAAATCAACACAACAACATCCTCCATAGCAATAGGGCCAACCAAAATGTCACAAAAGTCAGAAGTGGATCATTGCAATTGGTTTGGTTTGGAAACTGCCGCAAAGCTGTTGAAGAGGGGCCCTGCCAACAGCAAGTAACACCTGTATTGAAAAAGCTGCACTGGGTGCCAATAAGCTGCCAGTCAAATTTAAGGTCTTGATGTTGACATACAAAGCTTACAGCCAATTTATACAAGCTATGAGCACCTTACCTTGTATACTCCCACCTGGTGACTTTGATCGCCAGAAGAAACAGTGCGGGATGCTCCTGAGATTGGTCTTATGTCTACTAAGACCAGAGGCTTTAACACAGCAGCACCTGTCCTTTGGAATGTGCTTCCAATTAACATCAGGCAGGCACAGATAATACTGGCATTTAGGAACCTGCCACTCACCTGTTTGCACAGGCCCTGCCTAAAGGTCGATTCAGCTGTGCTGATGCATCAGATCTACTGATTTGTGATAAATTTTACATTTGTTTATTGTTGATTTTCTGTTTTTAAATATTACATTTTCTCTTAATGTTGGTGTTGTAATTTGTCTTGCAAATAAATAAGAACCTGTCATTAATAACGTCTTTGAAATAAAGGAGTTATGTAGAAACAATGACATTAGTCTCACTACAGGCAAAACAGATTGCTTTTTTGATCTATAAAGCATGTGTGAATCCTGCAATCACCAGTTTATAGAATGAATAAATAAATAATTGAAAATGTAAACTCCAGTACAAGTAGTTACTATTCCCTAACCAGGACACCCAGGTCCTTCCAACAGAAGGCAAACATACAAAGAAATAATGTTGGGTGGTGCACTAGACAAGGCCCCACCTTCAAATGGCAGGCTCACAGCCCCTGCTTTTGCATAGAGAAGACCACAAACCATCCTGCCCATGCTTGGTTACTAATGTGATATGAGTTGCCTCAGTTTCATCCTAAAAGTTGTACACATTCTCCGACATTCTCAGAGCACTCTGAAACAAGAATCAGAGCAGCCCTGAAACACCTGAACTTAAAGCTTGCTTTTATTGGTACTAATATATACAGGCATCCTCCCACTAACGTGGCATCTGACTTGCGTGCAACTGTATATACTCTAGGTGCCAGGATATAAATCAATTCAGACCTAGAAATGAGAGAGCTGGAGAGTGCTTGTGACTCACAAGGAGCCTGAAGAGAACATCAGTGAGGATGGAGGAAGCCCCAGAGAGACTGGAGGTGCAGAGGAGCTGTTTATGCTGCTCAACCTTCCCGCCTAACAACTGATGTGCAGGGTAACACAGCCGCCACTTCAGCCTCCTGCTGGCTTTAGTTCTAGCTGTGGGTATTTTTGGATACAGTATTTTTTGTATGGATTGAAGTGAGTGTAGCAGAGGGTGTTTAAAGGGTTTTCCTCACTTTATAGGAGCCCAGAATATAACTCTTGTCTAAGTGGGGGGGGGGCACACACCTGTATTTCTCCAGACTGCTAGTGTTGAATTTTTTGGTTTGTTTTTTTTAATCTGTAAATGTTGAGAAAGTGTCCAACATCTCAGCATCTCTCAAAAGCATTTTTTTAAAATCAACAGGTTGCTAATATATTTTCCATTAACCACTTCCCCTTTGGATTTTCTTGTGACAGGATAGATAACAGCTACCAGGCTACTTCCTATTTGATTAACTTTCAAGACTTTAGCTGCAGTTCTGCACCCACCTGACACCAAGCCCCATTGATCAAAATACAATTTAATTCCAAGTGAGCATGTGCAGGATTAAGCTAGAAGTGAAATCTCTTTAAGCTCATTAGCTTTATTTTTATTTATATGAAGATGCACATCCCACCTTTCTAATACAATTTTTTAACAAGGTGGCTTACATCACTCGATGTTCTTTTAACCAAGGTGGTTGTGTAATCATAGCCTTCTTGATAATATATACGGGCAGGGCTGCAGGCGCTTTGCGAAAGGAATCAAAATTCAGCAGTGATTGGAACCCCAAATTCTGCAGCAAGAGAAGCTGTGCTCTGTAAGCAGTATAAATTATGTGTGATGAGAGATCATTGCAGTTTTCTGGCAAAAGGAAGCGGTGATCATAAGGACTAGAAAAAAAGTGTGTGTGTGTGTGTGTGTACATGAGAGAGAAAGAGAAGTTAAGTTTGGGGGGAATTATGTACTTCTGTGAAATTGAGTACATACCCAGCCCTGTATACTGGTATTCCAGCCAGTCAAGGACCACTAATGACTGACCACCTGCACTTTAAGCAGCAGAGCAGTGAAACAGTTAACATATGCTACTCCTTCCATTAATCAAAGGTGAGAATGTATAGGTTATTCATCAGTAGGTAGGCCTAAAGACAAAGATGCCATCTGAGACAGCCAATATTTTACTTTTAAGTAATGGTAGATTAAGCCAGTTTCTTAATTACAAAATGCTGCCTTTATTTTTCAGGTAGACACAGATACTAATCTAAAATACAGTTGGCTTCCTTAGAAGGAATTATCTGAAGTTTAGATTTATCATTTTGCTCTGTCTTTTGTTCCTGGGACTAAAAGGTAAAGGTAAAGGTACCCCTGCCCGTTCGGGCCAGTCTTGACAGACTCTAGGGTTGTGCGCTCATCTCACTCTATAGGCCGGGAGCCAGCGCTGTCCGCAGACACTTCCGGGTCACGTGGCCAGCTTGACAAGCTGCATCTGGCGAGCCAGCGCAGCACACGGAACGCCGTTTACCTTCCCGCTGGTAAGCGGTCCCTATTTATCTACTTGCACCCAGGGGTGCTTTCGAACTGCTAGGTTGGCAGGCACTGGGACTGAACGACGGGAGCGCACCCCGCCGCGGGGATTCGAACCGCCGACCATGCGATCGGCAAGTCCTAGGCGCTGAGGTTTTACCCACAGTGCCACCTGCGTCATTCCTGGGACTACCCAGCATTAAATCTATACATAAACCAGGGAATTTCCTATGGCCAAGGGCTGGGTATTCTCATACCCTTGTTAACTTGCAACTGTGGATTAGAAACATAAAGAACAGATGTCCAAATGACACCAGGGAATTGGAAAAAATGTTTAATTATGAGAGACAATGCTAGAGAAATAGTCGTCCATACACACAGCGCAGAGGAAAGGAAAATACAACAAAACGGGCCCATCTTGTTTTAGAGCAAAACTCCTCTTAGGAAAAAATCAGAAACATCACAGTGGGATGGGGATATGGGGGAAAATAGACAACGTTTCTACTACAGAGTAACCATCACTGGGAAACCGAGGGGGGTGGGGTGGGCCGAGGGAACTGGTGGCAGGGATAGAAATGGAAGGGATTGGGACAATTGGAAGAAAAAAAAATACAGGAGATTTTGGCCATAAAATATAAACAGGCTATGTTGCTAAAGGAGCCTCTCCGGCCAGCGAGCTGCCCCTGCCTCCTTAAAACACCCCACATCCCCATGCCTGGCTCAGGGCTGGGCTACCAGAAGTCTCGGCGATGATAGGAGTCGGGGTCGCAATACTTGGTCACCACGACCCGATTCGCAAACTTGCGCCCAGTCAGGCCTTGCATGGCCTTCTGACAGTCGAAGACAGATGTGAACTCCACGAAGATCTACAAGAAGAATTGAGGGGGAAGGGAGAAGAATTAATAGTATACCTACCCCACTTAAAACTGCATCCATAGGCAGCTGTGGGGATGGGCAACTGGAGGAGTAAGATCTGGATCCAGAGCCCTACGGCAAATCCAGCCAGATGGGCGGGTTATAAATAATAAATTTTATTTAATAAATAATAATAATAATAATAATAATAATAATAATAATAATAATAATAATATTGGGCATGCATGAAGAAGGTATCTGAGCCACCAGCTCTGCTGTCACAACACACCTAACCTTCAAGGAGTGCTTCTTGTCTGTGACCAGCCTATTTTCTTGACTAATTATGCTGAAACAACTCAACCCATTCTCTGAAAAACTGACCATAGCTTTATAGTTCTCAACGTAATAAGATATTCGCACTGATTGGTTTTAAACCCGTCTAGTACCATAGAACTCTGATGTGGAAATAAGATTTTAACAGGGACTTAAGGCATCAAACTAGATTTCAAGCTTTTCTACCTCTCCAAGAGCTCCTAAGTCCAACAGAAGTACTACTCAACCCACTGCCTCTTAAATCCTGCTTTGGAGAGGGAATACCAAAAGAATCAGCAGTGGCAGGAGTCAGGGTTGCAGTACTTGGTACCCACAACCCCTTTTCTGGGTTTTTTTTTGTTAACTGCCAAGTTGCATTGCTGTGATCCAATCTTGACATGCCTTTGTAAAAGTATGTCTTTCTGCTAGAGTTGGAGCTTTCTAGCAGCAAATCATGTTACTTCAGCAATCCATCCAGTACTTTGCCCTCCCCTTTCTACCTAGTGCTAAGTCAATGTTTAGCAACAGCAGCATTTTATATGACATGACTGCTGCTTCCTTTGTTCCTATCCACTTTGCTGTTCTAAACCCACCCACAGAGAGAGAGAGAGAGAGAGAGAGAGAGAGAGAGAGAGAGAGAGAGAGAGAATATGAATATGAGCAACTGCCAAGTACCTTGCCACAGCCAGGCACCTCAACGCCATCAACAGGCCGGGGAATCTCAATGGACTTGACGACACCATACTTGCTACACTCATCGCGCACATCCTCGACGATCTCCTCATACTCCTCGTCATCCAGCAGCTCCTCGGGCAGCACCATATTCATGAGGCACAGCACCTCCGTGGGGTGACCTCCCATCTGCACCTGTGAGCTCATCAGGCCCGGTACCTGCAGGGTCACTGGGGTCTGGTTTATTGTGCTCTGTGAGGAAGAGGAAAGAAACAGACATGAGTACCATGCCACTGCTGCCAAAACCCCATCCTCCCATGGAACAATTCTACATGAAGACCTAACCTCGGAGCCCTGGCATTGTTTCCCTTCCACTAAACCCAGAAATTCTGCCTCTTAGTGCACAGGGGACAGCTTAGTTTCTAAGGATTGGCATAAAAGGAAGGGGTGGCAGCTGAAGTCATCCTTTGTATTATCAGCTATATGAAGATTTTGGCATGTGGTTCTTGGGAACTTTCTCTCTGGTTCTAAAGCCCTGCCTCTCAGGGCAAACGAACTCTTCCTCCGATATATAACTCAAGTACATCAGTTGACAAGAGTGCCATCCAACATTCTCTTAATCAAACTAATGAAGTTGGTTGTTTATCATTATCAATGCAGAAAGTCACCAACCCTCTTTTTTTAATGACATTTTTACATTTTACTAGGGTTCCTTCACATGTACTGCGGCCACACACCACAGATCCAGATCTGCTGGATACCACAATGAGGACAGAACTGGGCCCTGACAGATTAAAAGAGTATTTTGCCCTGGTTACATACACAGAGGGAGATCTGAACAAACGTTTTAGTGACATAGGGAAGCTCCCTGCATTCCAAATTGAGAAATCATGTCTCTGTTCTAGAGAGAATGACTCTTACAAAAAAGACAGTGAAAGAAAGAAAGAATAGCCTTGATCATCTGACCAAAGGAGCATCCTGCTTCTCAGTAGCCAATCAGATGCTTCTGGGAAGCTCACAAGCAGAACAAAAAGGCAACAGTCTTCTCATACTCTAGCCACTGATAAAACCTACTCTTCTTGAACCACTTGGCACCTTCCTGAACCCCCTCCCCCCACAAATATATGCAAGAAACCTTACTCTTTCACAGCACCAGTCCTATCCTCCCCCTCTTCCCACCACCCAGCAGTTCTGTTCCTTCCTCACCAGAGTAGCATTCTTGGCTCCGACACTGGCTCTCTGCACCAACAGTTTCTTGTCGCCCAGCTGCATGCCATTCAAGCCCGCGATGGCCTGCGAGGGCAGAAAAAAGTGAATCCAGACACTTCAAATCTTGTGCCTCCAAGGCCACCAGCCACATACCCATCCACCCTCTGGCCCCACCTCTAAAACATCAACACAGTCACACACACAAAGGTGGCTTCTTCCTTGCCCCCCAACCAGACTCCTACCTGAACTGCACTGCCATGGCATTAATACCGTATTTATCTCAGTTACCTGCCGGGACCCAAAATGGGCATAGAACCAAGGTTAAAAAAAAGACCATAATGTTGGAAGGGGTTAAAGGACTGTCTGCATGAAGGAGAAAGTGCAGAGGTGAGGTTTCAGCTTCAGCTAAATGTCATTAGCATAGACAGACTGTTCTTTTTCCAGAATGTGAATTCATTGCTCTGTAGTTGCTGACATACTTCTAAATTGCACATCCCCTCACTAAGCCAGCTCCAACAGGGGCCTAACTACCAGGGTTCACACCAAGGAAATGTTTACTTTCCAGTCTAGTCCCATATGCGAATGTACAAGTTTGAGCAACCCCTTTTCCATTCATGGGGGGCCACAGAGAGCCATCTGCCTCAGACATACAGCAAAACATGGCAAGCTAACGGAGGAGTCCAGGCTTTAAGGCACACTCCCACCCGCTTCGGCTTGGTACAATCCAGTAGATGAAGCAGTGGTCTTGTCTTTGTAAATAGGATTCAAATCAAATCCCATCTTGGTTGTGACTCATGAGTTTGCCTGGCAAGTCATGATCAGAGACTTATTACTAAGCATTGTGCAACTTTCAAACATACGTACGGGTCAAATATCTGCAGAATCTCAAGTTTTGTTTTAAAGGGGCACAATTAATTCTCTCTCTCTTCAAGAGTTATCAGCAGCCGGAGCAGCAACTAGACACAGTATCCAGTACCAAAAATAGCAGGACACCAGTGTCCTGCACAGTAACTTACTGGCATCTACCCACCCCTGTTCTTCAACTTCTTCACTCAGATGGCCTAAACCTAAATTGCCCTCCCCCACAATGCAGTATGGCACCCAAGACCTTGACTTTCACAGCTGTCAACAAATACATTAAATTTCTGTGAAGTTGGAAACTTTGGACCTGCTAGGGCTCAGAACATCCAGTTTTGTCAGCATCCCATCTGTAAAAAGGGTCTAAATTACAAGCCAGAGCAAATGGCACCAGGAGACAAACTGACACAGCTGACATTCTTAGTTTGGATGCAGAACAGCAGAGTTCAAGTCCCATCCCAGGGGAGTGAGAGTAGGCCGCCACCTCTCAGAATAGTTGTGCAACTAAAGCAAGGTCATATTGAGTGCACTGTGAACTGAATCATTAAGCACTTTAAGAGAGCTGAGATCTTTTTGAATTCCGGAGATACTTAAGTGTAGCACTGGATTCGTGGGTTCTCTATCACACTCCAGATCCTGTTACTCTTAATATTTTGTTTGCCAGATTCTATGTAATGTTTCTTCTTGCACCCCAAAACACTGATTTTTAATAAATGAGGGGAGGGAACCTTTATGTGAACCAATTAAAAGTTAACTTCAGGATAGTCTTCAGTAATGCTATTTCTTGCCAAACCCTCACTTTTGTATACAACATTATGGACTGATAACATGTCACCTTGCTGCAGACTGCCATTCATCATGAATCACTTCTTCTTGCCAGGGGATGGGTGTACTTTTAACTCCCAAGAGCACTGGGTATTAACTTTCCCTTGCCTCAGAGAACGGTATGGTAGCAGTTACTCCTAGATCAGCAGTTTCAGGATGCAATCTTCAAGCACGATTGGGGAGTAAGAAATCTCACTCTCTTCAACAGAGCTACGTTAACAATGACTGGACTGTGCTGTCAGCATCACTTAAAGCTAATTCATACATCTCCTAGAAACCTTAGCAAAGTACAGAAACTTAGAAGTGTTTTTAAGCCACCTTGAAATCTCCATTCTTAACCACAGCAGGCTGTACTCAGCTACTCTCTCTCCTGCTAACCATTTCAAGCTTCTCTTCATAACTGCAGGAGAACTTGGGTTGTTGTTTTTAAAGCCAAGCTTATTTAGGATGCTTTGTTCTAGGCTAAAAACTGAATTTGGTAGTTGAGAGTCCAAGTACACAGAACACTGAAAACAGAATTGTACTTTGAGGAAGCCATTTAATCAAACACATTGTCCTGAGGCCAGGCTCTATAAACTGCCTGTGATGCTCAGATGTAGGGCAGTATAGAAATTTAATTAATTAATTGATGAGGCAATTGCCCTGGGCCTCACACATGGAGACCACACTCACAGACAGTACACAATGGGGAAGGGATAACACCGAGAGTACAGTAAGAGGAAAGGGGGATTAAATTAGTGTACCCAGACCCCGGACAACATCCCAAAGTCATAAAAAGGGCCTGAAAGCAATCACCCCAGATTCCTTGTTGAGTCTCATTCACAAGACATTTATCCCAATAGCATCTAACCAAGATCTACCTTCCTACAGTTTAAATAAGCTGCTAGTCACCCTACTCTCAGCGAACACTGCAAACTCTCCTCTGCTTCAGATGCCTTTCTAAGTATCTGAGAATTCTTTTTTTCAAAGGAGCACCATCTAATTCTGAATGTCTGAACCAAGATTTTAGCTCTTGCTAAAAACTCACAGCTTTCTCCTGAATGCAGAGAGACCAGAAGAGCATGGGGAAAACACACATTTCCCAAGTAACATATGGGAAGAAAGAATGCACGGGACGGGAAGCAGGCGTGGGAAGTATATATAGACACACATATCCATACACACTAACAGAGGCACTCAATTATGAAAGAAAGCCACATGCATAACCCTTATGAGATCAACCCAGAAATGAGAGCTTACGCTCAGCATGCAAAGTTACCACCGACACTCTCCGAACCCTATAGGGATTTGTGGGGTGTTTCCTCTCCACCACAGGTCCCCCCCTCTCCAACAGGGGCAAGGGGAAAACCGGGGTGCTTTTCCTTTGGTTTATAATTACACATGCCAAAACTTGCATTTAACAACTCCTGCTGGAGTTAGCAAGCAGAGCATGTCTGCAGGTTAAGGGCCTGTTCCACCCCCTCCCGCTGTAACACTAAGCACAGCGAGAGAAAGGAAACTAAAGTTATTCTTAAGAGTGCAGGATGGAGAATTCACTTGGGGTTGGGGTTGGGGGGTGGGACAGGTGAAATGTGCTACGGACCCGGCTCTTCCCTGGCTGGTGAGGGGAGGGCTTCTTACCGGCTCTCGGTCGGGCACGGCGGCCGGGGTCTTCGCAAAAAGGCCGAAGCCTTCTCCGACTAACATTCGGGGAGAGTTGTTGTTTTTTTGGGGGGAACAAAAAGCAGAAGTGATCAGAACACTAACTCGATGGTGTCTGCCGCTAAGTCAGCAGCTGTGCTGTAAGGAGAGAAAAGCTGGCACCCCCTAGAGGGGAGGAGAGAAAAAAACACCCCACCTGCTCAAAGGATAAAGAACCCCCCTTATCCCACGGGCAGGTCGGCGAGCTGCTGCGGAACAAAAATAAAAAGAGAGTACCACGAAGAGAGGCTGGCCCTACCTGGTCTGTGACGTTGATGTCCACATATTCACAGAAGGCATAGCCTTTCGACAGGCCAGTGGCACTGTCCTTCACCAAATTGAAAGCCTTCAGGGGTCCAAAAGAAGTGAGCAACTCCTTGACCTGAGAGGCAGAGGACAAGGGAAAAACAAAGGTGAACTAAGAGGGCTTCATTGGGTGCGTGCACACAATCATGCTTGCATGCCACCCACACAGGTGTTTTAAGCACTGTGCTGAGCTAAGGAGAGTGGCTCTCCAAAAATGAAGACACTTAAATGGAAAGGAGGAAGTGGGCAAGAAGGAAAGAAACAGCTTCTCACCTGATCATCGTTAAGATAGTTTGGCAGACCCCCAATGAACAGCTTATGAGCAGAGTCTGGAACCACTGTGGACACCACTCCTGTGGGGAAAGGGTTAACATGGTCTGTGTCAGTCACATTTTCAGATCAAATGCATATGGGAAGACTATGTGGGGTCTCATCCAGTAAATCACATAAAACTCTACCCATCCCCTTTGGTCTTCCTTAGTTAACAGGGTGAATCTAGTATACTCACCTGGCACATAGACTGAAGGGTTTTCAGACATGCCAGGGAGCGGTTGGTAATCATGTGGGCGTCTGATCTTCAGCGACTGTCCCTGGAAAATGATCCCATCAAAAGCCATAGCCTGGGTAGTTTCATCCACAGAGCGAAACTGCAGCAGCAAAAACAAACAAACAGAAACTGAGAAGGTGAAAGGTTAAGGATGTGTGGTATGGCCTATGGGGGGGGGGGTGATTAGACGCCTGCACTGAAGGGCCAGATAATGAAAAATGCTGGCTCGGGGGTTCTTAAGGGAAGAATTCCACCCTTGCGATGAAAGGGGTTAAACAGTCAGTAAACAAACTGTGGAAGTGATAGAATCAAGTTGTTATCTAAGTCATATACTCTGCATGTATACAATGAATGAAATTTCCACCAAGTGTGTTCCACATTCTAGAGCAAATTCCACAACAAAAATCATGTTATCTATATAAATAAGCAAGGCATTGCTCAGAATCTCCTGTATCCAGAAAAGCCTAGCCAAACTCTCTCCTGACCTCTCCCACCAACAGATTATGTGACATTCTAAACTTGTCATATTCTGCATGTTGGAATCACACCCATGTGAAGTGTCCTCTTACACTTGCCTCAATGCATGTACATGCCTCAACTCACCTCCAAAAATGCAAAGTTCTTGTCCTGGTTTATCTGCACTGCCAAGACAGGGTTCCCAGGAGCCTGGGTAAGGCCACCAAGGCGCATCTGAGCATTGAAGAAATCCATCATAGCCTCCTGTTGGGGGTCACGGAGAGAATGGAAAAGGGGAGGTTTTATGGCACATACTAGAAAGGCCTTCAGGATCACAAATGGATTACAAAGCAAAACTGCCTACTTGCCTGCTGCGATGGTAGCAAACTTTGGGGCTACGGGGGGATTGCAGTCCCACACATTATCCACTTTAAAAAGAAATGGAAACAACTCTTTGGTCTTTTTTTTCTTTTTCTTTTTTTGGTAGAGATATTCAAATAATGACCGCCCATATTTAATCCCCTGGTCATTTAGGCACTAACAGTGCACTTCTATTTTTAAAAAAATAATATTTATAAACAATTTAAACACTACAAAAAATAAAAACAATACAATACAACACAAAAACACCACACACCAACACATTTAAACTAACAAAACAAAATTTAACACACATCAAGTAGTTTCAGTATCTTATCTTTCATTCACTTATTTCCACGACCTCCTCACACCATCCTTTTTGTATTCCACTTCTGTTAACTGTTTCAGCAATTCCTTTCCATCTTTCTCTGTTTTCTATCCTATAATTATCTTAACACATTCTAACCTTATTTTTTCCTTTGATACCCTATTAATCTATTTATACTTAATTCCTTATAACATTTCTACTAAAGCCATATAACTTCATTCCAACATTTTTCTAACATTCATTAATTTTGCAGTATTTCTGTAAATAATCTTTAAACTTTTTCCAGTCTTCTTCCACCGACTCTTCTCCCTGGTCTCGGATTCTGCCAGTCATTTCCGCCAGTTCCATATAGTCCATCAACTTCATCTGCCATTCTTCCCGGGTGGGTAAATCTTGCGTCTTCCAATACTTCGCGATGAGTATTCTTGCTGCTGTTGTTGCATACATGAAAAATGTTCTATCCTTCTTTGGCACCAATTGGCCAACCATGCCCAGGAGAAAGGCCTCTGGTTTCTTCAGGTAGGTATATTTGAATACCTTTTTCATTTCGTTATAAATCATCTCCCAGAATGTCTTAATCCTTGGGCATGTCCACCAAAGGTGAAAGAATGTACCTTCAATCTCATTACATTTCCAACATTTATTATCGGGCAAATGGTAAATTTTTGCAAGCTTGACTGGTGTCATGTACCACCTATAAATCATGTACCACCTATAAGTTTTCTCTTAGGGCATTACATGCTGTAAATTTCATACCTGTGGTCCATAACTGTTCCCAGTCAGCCATCATTATGTTATGTCCAACATCTTGTGCCCATTTAATCATAACTGATTTCACCATTTCATCCTGAGTGTTCCATTTCAACAGCAAGTTATACATTCTTGACAAATTCTTGATATTTGAGTCTAACAATTCTGTTTCCAATTTTGATTTTTCCACCTGGAAGCCAACTTTTTTGTCCAAATTGTATGCCTCCATTATTTGATAATAATGGAGCCAGTCTCACACTTTGTTTTTCAATTTCTCAAAACTCTGCAATTTTATTCTGTCTCCGTCTTGTTCCAAAATTTCCCAATATTTCGGCCATTTGGCCTCCATAGAGTTTTTTCTGTGCCTTCGCTTCCATTGGTGACAACCATCTTGGGGTTTTTTTCCCTAACAAATCCTTATATTCCTTCCAGTAGCACCTTAAAGACCAACTGAGTTAGTTCTAGGTATGAGCTATCGTGTGCATGCACACTTCTTCAGATACACTGAAACAGAAGTCACCGGACCTTTCTATATAGTGAGAAGGTGGGGAGGGGTATTACTCAGAAGGGTGGTGGGAATGGGTGATTGGCAGATAGCTGCGATGAGCCTGTTGACGACTCTTAACGACTGCAATAGGTCTAACAGGAAAAAGCAAGGGGTGAGAAGGTGAAAAATGGCTTTGTCATGTATAATGAGATAAGAATCCAATGTCTTTGTTCAAACCAGGTCTCTCCATAGTTTTAAGTTTGGTGATAAGTTGCAATTCAGCAGCTTCTCTTTCCAGTCTATTTCTGAAATTCCTTTGTAATAGAACAGCTACTTTGAGATCTTGTATAGAATGTCCTGGGAGATTGAAGTGTTCTCCTACTGGTTTTTCTGTCTTGTGGTTCCTGATGTCGGATTTATGTCCGTTTATTCTTTGGCGTAAGGTCTGGCCTGTTTGTCCAATATAGAGAGCTGAAGGACACTGTTGGCATTGTATGCCATAAAATGCCAACAGTGTCCTTCAGCTCTCTATATTGGACAAACAGGCCAGACCTTACGCCAAAGAATAAACGGACATAAATCCGACATCAGGAACCACAAGACAGAAAAACCAGTAGGAGAACACTTCAATCTCCCAGGACATTCTATACAAGATCTCAAAGTAGCTGTTCTATTACAAAGGAATTTCAGAAATAGACTGGAAAGAGAAGCTGCTGAATTGCAACTTATCACCAAACTTAAAACTATGGAGAGACCTGGTTTGAACAAAGACATTGGATTCTTATCTCATTATACATGACAAAGCCATTTTTCACCTTCTCACCCCTTGCTTTTTCCTGTTAGACCTATTGCAGTCGTTAAGAGTCGTCAACAGGCTCATCGCAGCTATCTGCCAATCACCCATTCCCACCACCCTTCTGAGTAATACCCCTCCCCACCTTCTCACTATATAGAAAGGTCCGGTGACTTCTGTTTCAGTGTATCTGAAGAAGTGTGCATGCACACGATAGCTCATACCTAGAACTAACTCAGTTGGTCTTTAAGGTGCTACTGGAAGGAATTTTTTTATTTTGTTTTGACCATGGCAGACCAACACGGCTACCTATCTGTAACTAAATCCTTATATCTTATCCAAACATTAAACAATGCTTTCCTAACAATATGATTTTTAAAAGCTTTATGTGCTTTTACCTTATCATACCACAAATATGCATGCCAGCCGAATACATTATTGAAACCTTCTAAATCCAACACATCAGTGTTTTCAAGAAGCAGCCATTCTCTCAGCCAGCAAATAGCAGCTGATTCATAATAAAGTTTAAGGTCTGGCAGGGCAAATCCACCCCTTTCTTTAGTATCAGTTATTATCTTAAATTTTATTCGAGGCTTCTTACCCTGCCAAACAAATCTAGAAATATCTTTCTGCCACTTCTTGAAGCAATCCATCTTATCCAAAATTTGCAATGTTTGAAACAAAAACAACATCCTTGGCAACACATTCATTTTTATCACAGCAATTCGGCCTAAGAATGATAACTTCAAATTTGTCCATATTTCTAAATCCTTTTTCACTTCAGTCCAACATTTTTCATAATTATCCTTAAATAAATTCACATTTTTAGCAGTCATGTTAACCCCTAAATATTTCACTTTCTTAACCAATGTTAGTCCTGTCACCTCCTGAAACTTCTCTCTCTCATTCACAGTTAAGTTTTTCTCTAGAACCTTAGTTTTCATCTTGTTCAACTTAAAACCTGCTACCTGTCCGAATTCTTGAATCAGTTCCAATACCCTTTTAGTACTAGATTCTGGCTCCTGTAAAGTCAATACTAAGTCATCAGCAAATGCTTTCAGTTTGTACTGTTTAACTCCCACTTGTATACCTTTAACCAATTGGTCCTTTCTAATCATATTTAACAATACCTCAAGGACCGATATGAAGAGCAATGGAGAAATTGGGCAACCTTGTCATGTCCCTTTCTCAATCTTAAACTCTTCTGTCACTACATTGTTCACAATTAATTTTGCCTTTTGTTCTGAGTAAATTGCACCTATACCATTTTCAAAACCTTGACCTACCCCCATCCCCTGTAGATTCTTCTTCATAAAACTCCAAGAGATGTTGTCAAAGGCTTTCTCTGCGTCCACAAATATCAAAACTGCCTTGGTATTGATATTCACTTGTAATTTTTCTAGGATATTAATTATATTCCTCGTGTTGTCAGACAAGTGTCTGCCCGGGAGAAAGCCCGCTTGGTCTTTATGAATTTCTTTTACTAACACCTTTTTTAATCTTTTAGCCAAAATATCTGCAAAAATTTTGTAATCCACATTAAGCAGCGATATGGGGCGGTAATTCTTAAGCTGTGTCTTTTCAGTCTCTGTTTTCGGTATAAGTGTAATGTAAGCTTCCTTCCACAACTCTGGTGCCTTTCTCCCTTCCAATATTTCATTGCAGACTTCCTTCAATGGTTGTATTAACCATTCTTTCAGAGATCTGTAATATCTTGAAGTCAAACCATCTGGTCCTGGAGATTTACCTAATTGCATGTTCTGGATGGCCCCTTCCACCTCCTGATCCATTATTTTGTAATTCAACATTAGCTGTTTTTCCTGAGAGATTTTGTGTAGTCCATTTATTTTCAAAAATCGATCAATGTCCATTTCTTTCTGCTTCTCCTGTGTATAAAGTTGTTTAAAATACCTCTGGAACCACTTCCTGATCTCCACTGGGTTCTGTATATTCTTGCCTTCCACTTCCAAATTCATAATAGTATTAAGTTTTTCTTTTTTTTCATTTGCCAGGCCAACAATTTCCCACACTTATTTGCTGATTCAAATGTCTTTTGCCTCATCTGTTTAATCTTCTATTCTATTTCCTGATTCATCAACTTCATATATTGTACTTGGTATAACTATCTCTTTCAGGATCTCCTGTGACTTTAGTTTTGCTCTCAGTTTATTCTCTCCTTCCTTTATTTTTTCCAAAATTTTATCCTTTTTTTCATTCTGAGTTCTCTTCTTAATTGCATTCTGTTGTATTAGGAATCCTCTCATAACCGCTTTGCTTGCGTCCCAAATTATTCTTTTTTTCCACTGTAGTATTCATATTTATCTCGAAATAGTCTCTTAAGAGTTTTTTGGGCCTTCCTGGTCACCTCTTCATTCCTAAACGAAGTATTGTTCATCCTAACAGTGCACTTCTATACCAGTCTACCCAGACAGAGACAACACTAAATTCAGTGGGACTTATTCCAAGCATGTCTAGGATTACAGCCCAAATATTATTATTTCCCATTTCCACCCAAATAGCTGTTTTTCTTTACTCTGAATCCACCTCTGTTCCAGATATTTGGTCTTCTCTGCCAGAGGCATACCATGTGTGCAGAAGGGGGATATGAATTAAGAGCTCTGGAAATGGATTACAGTTGGTTCAGCTCAAAAGGTATGGCAGATTATGTATAGCCCTTTTGGAAATAAAATCCCTTCATCTGTGTCACACAGTAATGTCCCTTGACAGATTTGGACAGTGAAAAAGGAGGACTGGAAGCAATGCTGGAATACTGCATAGTTCTAACTCTTAAGTTCCAGCTTAGTAAAAACACTGCAAAGGCTCAAGCGAGTCACCTTGCTCGGTACTACAGAAAGCAAATATCCCAATCCACAGTAATTTGCCATTCTAATATTGGAACAATTCGTTCCCACCTGAACACTTGGTAAACCCTGAAAGAAACGTGAAAGAAGAAACTAATGTACTTGGGGGAAGAGAATGTGGCCATCAAAAATAGAACAGCAGTTATAAGCCTCTGCAGCCAGATTACCAACCTCAACTCCCTACCATTTTGAACATGAAAGAAAACATGAAACTTCTTTCCTACAGCACACCCCCCCCCCGCATTGTTAAGGACTGAAGAATTTGTAATTTACTCAATTCCAAAAGAGAATAGCATTGCAGTTAACTCTTGCATTTCAAAAGACCTGGTCTAAAACATGATCTCTCAGAAAGGAGTATTTAAGAACTAGGTGATTAAAGAAAGATGAAGCCAGGAGCACATGGCTGTCACAATCCAACATAATTCTGGCACCTGCTGCATTGTCCTGACACTATTTTGGAGTCCTGTTAGCAGGATGAAGAGATCTGAATGCTGAATTCAGCCTCACCTGGCTCGTGTTTTCACTATGAACTTATTCTCCCAAATTTCTCAGCAAAGCATCTTCCTTTCAACACCCCTAACCCAAGAAAGAAAATACACCAATGGCTTCAGAGAGCACATCTGAGGGAACAAGCAAGTACCTCAGTGATTCCAAAGGGGATATTTCCCACATAGAGACGCCGGGCTTGCCGTGTCATCTGGCTGCCTACTACTGGCACAGGAGTGGGAGTCACCGCCAGTCCATCAGGGGTCATCGTTGGCAGGAGGGCTGTAGCTGGAATTTGCCCAGCAGCTAGGTAAGGGGGAAAACAAGACTAGCTGTTACAAATTGAAGATTCTCATCTGGAAATATCACAAGGCATATCACTCCTCATTTGGAGAGACTGATAACAAAACTACACAGCATTCACTTTTTAAAGGAACTGACACAAGTAGAAGAAGAAGAGCTTGGATTTGATATCCCGCCTTTCACTCCCCTTCAGGAGTCTCAAAGCGGCTAACATTCTCCTTTCCCTTCCTCCCCCACAACAAACACTCTGTGAGGTGAGTGGGGCTGAGAGACTTCAGAGAAGTGTGACTGGCCCAAGGTCACCCAGCAGCTGCATGTGGAGGAGCGGGGAAGCGAACCCGGTTCACCAGATTACGAGACTACCGCTCTTGACCACTACACCACACTGGCTCTCAATAATTATGATTATTGCTTATATACCACATTTTATCCCAAGTGACTTCCAAGTGGTTTATATGATAATAAACAAATGACATGCCATTAAGTGGGGTGGGGAGAGGTGAAGGTAGAGATGGAGATTAAACCTAGCAGGTAAACAATTTTCTGAAATCACAAAAAGTTTAACAAGTTACTTCTCTATTTCTGGAAGGACAAAATGTCATTTTCCAAAAAAAACCCAGGTAAGACAATATTCAAACTTTAAGCAGCTTCCAAGCACAAAGGAATTTTTTCTTATAATTGGCCGATAATCCCAATTTAAGGTTTTTAGCACTCACAGTTGTAGGAATATGTCTGTGTAAGTGTAATAGCAGAACACCAACCTCAAGTACCAGAATCAAGGAGAGAAAAAGAGATCCAGATTCAGATAGTAGATAAATGAGCTGGCAGTTTTTAACATTCATATGGCAACGTTAAGAGACTTGTTCCCAGTTAAAGCAGACATATATTTTAAATGTAAAAATCAAAAAAAGAACCAAGTGAGGCCCACTTATTGGCCTAGCTGTGTAGTGAGAAAAATTGATCCAGAGTTCATCCTCCACCAAGGGAAAATATCCGACTTCAATTTGATTACTTCAGGAATGGAGATGCATGCTTGAAATCGGGAGAACATTTCAGAAGGAAACAAGAACCTCCAAAGGTCAACACAAGTTTGTATTTCCATTAATTTGCATGGTAGAGGAACATGCTCAAGTAGCTGCAACATATAACACTATTTTACAACACATTAAGGCAAGGTTGACTGAAGCGGAAGCAGACCCACCTTGCATGGCTTTATACTGCATGGGAGTGATGTGTTCAAAGCCTGGGGGCGGGACATCCCAGTACTTGCGAACCTTCTTCTTCTTCTCATGCCTGGGAGAACGGCTGTGGAAGGAAGACCAGGAGGAAAAGGTCAGCTGAAAATGGAAAAAGCACTTGGGCGTCTGTTGAATGTAATATGAAGATTAATGTACCAGTCATGTCAACTCTACACTTGTTTCAGTTTGGGACACCATCTACATCAGGCTTCCTCAACCTCGGCCCTCCAGACGTTTTTGACCTACAACTCCCATGATCCCTAGCTAGCAGGACCAGTGGTCAGGGATGATGGGAATTGTAGTCTCAAAACATCTGGAGGGACGAGGTTGAGGAAACCTGATCTACATAGACCAGGGTGGATAAAAATCAACGATTATTTTTTTTAAAAAAATAAGAAATGGATTTCTTTGAGGCTACTTAGCAGGAAATAAGGATTTGTTTTAAGTTTTTCATGTGTGCTAAAACTTAGTCTAAGTTTTTTATTTTTTAAAGTTTAACCACATCAGTTAACAAGCATGGATACATATGCTATAATGTTATTGCTTTAGTTAAATAAATTGTTTAAATTGTTATTAAGGAAATGATAATTTTTCTCCTTCCAATAAAGTACAGCAGAAAAGTTGTCCTAATATAAACAGTTAATTTATTAAACCTCACAATAATTTCATAATTATCTGCCCATGTATTTCTAATAGTATAACCAAATCAGTAATTTTTGATTTAACTGTAAAAACTACTCTGAAAATTTATTATCCCAAAAATGAAATGATCTGGTTGTAAATATTAAGATTATGCCAGCAAGAATAAGTCTTTCTGTTTAAAAAAAAAGATTTAAATCAAATCCACCTTCCAGAGCAGATCACTTTTAATAGTAACCCCCAGGATGAATCCCAGCACTGAATGTGATAATTGTATCTGCACCAAAGATCTGATTGCATGGCTGCCTTCGTTATCTGTGGAAGTGACAACCCTGTCAGCACAAGGAAGAAGTAGCAACACTCACCTCAGGGGACCCGCTAGGCTTAGGGGTGATCTGAAATTGAGAAACAAAATGGATTTGTAACCATTCCTGGTGGATACAACAGGCCCAGGTAGCCAACTCAGTAACAGCAGCAGGGCCCCATGTGCCCTGACAGAGACTGCAGTCCAAGAAACAATAGCGTATGACAATGGGGGCGGGGGGGTCAGAGGGATCTGCAGAGACCACCACTACTGATTTATTAACGCAGCCATAGATAATTTTGTAACTTCATTAAGAAAAAGGGAGAGAGAGAATAGTCAAACTTACACTAGACAGTGCATCTAGAGAGGATGTTAGACAGCAGAAATAAACCAGTGCTTTATCAGCATCCCTGAACAAGATGCTGAGCTTTTCAAAGACGTTAATCAAGCAGTTCTCTGACTTTCATAGTTGCATTACATGCACATAGAGCAAAGGCAGACAGTGGTGATAGGGCTGCAACACTCATCTGAGCCAAGAAAATGGAAGTGTGCTGACTAGCAGGAGATGAGAATATTATTTAATTTAAAGATTTCTATCCTGTCCATTTCTTCAAGGAGAATCAAAGCTACTGGCAAACAATAACAAAGAACCTAAAACAGATACAACCCCCCTTTTAAAAAATCAGAGTATATGTATTTAAATTGTATTCAACCTGATTAACAAATTTCAGCATCAAATAAGCAACAGAACCAAGACAGTAATTTTATCTGTAGAGCAGTTATGGTGCTTTCCAATCTCAGTCACTAAGAACTGTGTGTGCATGCGCATGCACACACAGAGACTGTTTCAGAAGCTGAAACCGTATGAATCTGCTTTTGTGCCCCGAAGTGCTTCACTACCTCTCTCATATGCAGTCAAGAGTGCAACCTTCCCTTCTTTCTTGCTCCCCAACAGTTTGCCAAATTCTGTAATCCTGCCCCAACCCCCAAAGCAGAACAGATGTGAAAACTACAACGCACACTAAGAATGATTAATTGGGTACATCGCCTCTGCTAGTCTTGTGTGCTCCTATGTAGCTATAGCACAGCTTCTTTTCATTTCAGTGGCACTTAAGCATAAGGCTTTCCTAGGAAATGGTACATACAATTCAACCAATTTACTTTGAGAAGAATTGCCTTTTCCCTTGAACTGAATTTCAATTTCACCCTTGCTGGACATACATTATAATCATCTAAGTTTCTGCCATTTGCTAATTCACACTGCCTTTGTTTCTAAAAATCAATCAATCCCAAGTGCTTCTATGCCAGAATGAGCCCTTAAGCTTTCTTTTCTATATGAATTCCCACCATCTTGTTCTTCTACTAACATGCTTCAAATTATGATTTTGAAGTACATACAACTGAAATTAAATTGTAGGTCTCCATGCAGAGGCAGTTTATTTTTATGTACAGATCCTAATCAGGCACTTTATAAATAATGAGCATCTCAAAAAAACAGAGATGGTACTTGGAAGCTTTGGATACAAGGGTTAAAAAGCTCCTTGATATTTGCAAAGAGCTTCTTTCAGCAAAAAGTCAGCATAAGGATGAGAGAGCCTCTTAAGACAGGTCTGCTCAGTTAAGAACAACTTCTTCATGGGTAACAGAAAATGAATGAGGCAGGACTAAGTTTGCCCCAATGAATCTTATGCATCTAAGGTTTTGTCCAGGGCTTGAGCATATTGCTGGACCCAAAAAAGTGGAAACCCAATGAAAACCCAAGCTCTTCATTCTGCAACCCATACCTGCGTCTCCTGCGATCCCTTGAAACACTGCGCTGATCCCTGTTGCGCCTGTCACGGCTGCGACTGCGGCGTTTCCTGTCACGACTCCGTGAGCGACTGTGGCTGCGTTTCCGGTGACGATTCTCTTTGTCGCGTTCTAAAGACGAGAGAAGAGCTTGATATGCCAATGGTTGCAACATAGGAATGGAGGTCACACTTCTGGTTATCACAAACTCTTACCACTCCCCCTAGGATAATCAACTCAAATATACTCATAAAATTGGAAAGGTGTGGTATGTAGAAACCAAGGCTGCATTTCCCCAGGTTACTCTCAACAGCCACTGCTTCAACTTGATAGACCCATTTCTTAGCCTGAGTCTTGTCTGGTTGCAAATTACCAAACTCACAAATGCTGTATGGCAATGGATCATCTCATGAACAGGTATTTATCCAGTATAATAGTGGCGGCTGCTAATGAGAAGAAGGGTCAGAAAGCCCTCATGTGCCAAGAATAAACTTGACAGGCTGGTTAGGCTGTGTGTTTTTGTACAGTGGTGCCTTGCAAGACAAAAAGAATCCGTTCCGCGAGTCTCTTCATCTAGCGGTTTTTTTTGTCTTGCGAAGCAAGCCCATTGACGGATTAGCGGATTAGCGGCTTTTAGGCTTAGCGGATAAGCGGCTTAGCAAAAGGGGGGAAAGGAAAAAAACCCCGCAGGAACTCGCAAGACATTTTCGTCTTGCGAAGCAAGCCCATAGGAAATTCGTTTTGCGAAGCGCCTCCAAAACGGAAAACCCTTTCGTCTAGTGAGTTTTCCGTCTTGCGGGGCACCACTGTAGATAGGTTGTGCCTATGCTTAACAAGGATTTGGGATATATTTTGTGCCTGTACATCTCCTCAATCAGGAGTTGATAAGCTGTGGTCCTTCAGATGCTGCCAGACTACAAGTCCATCATCTCTGGCCATTGCTCATGATGATTAGGGCAGATGTGAGTTGGAATTTAACATCTAGAGGGTCATGTCTGCCCTAAATCAAGTTCAGCACCTACCATTCTCTATAAAAGGCCACAATTAAATTGGCCACACTTGTAGATGAGAATGGTCAATGACTGCCCTTGGAAAAAGGGGTCAGCGAGAAGCTATAAAGAGGCAAGATAGGAGGTTCTTTCTAGTTTCTCATTGCTAACATTCATGACAAAAATTTTAGCAAGGTGTGATTATCTCAAGATCAGCTTTTACCAAATCTAGCAAGCTGGAGCTCTTTTTGAGGAAAGAAAAATCCTGATGCTCAAGGAATCAACACGGCTCAATCTTTGGGAAGTTAAAACTGTTATTGATGGGTCTCTTAAAGGAAATGCATGAAATCAGAGGCTGCAAACTCTTCTAAGGAAGAACTGGATGATTGAAAAGGATACACTAGGAAGAAAATGCTGTAAGGTGCTGTTTTTGCTGTTTATATTCAAAGTATCTCTGCTTTCCTTTTTTTAAAAAACAGCAGATAAAGAAGCTGCAGCCATCATCTATCATTTAGCTAAAAACTGAAAAACGAAAGATTTGAGCCAGATGCCTGTCTTGATTACTGCTCTCCACAGCACCTCCTCCTCTAGAATGCCTTCTGAATGTTCTAGTCATCGCCTTCAGTACTTGAAGCAGCTCATAATTTTACATATTTTATTACAAGTGAAATAAATCATGCCAACTGCAGAATCTGGGTTTCTTCTTATGCCCCATAAATTTATACCCCTGCCCTCTTTTAATGCTGCACAACAGGGAAAGGTGAGCAGCATTATGAAGTGCCACAAATAAAATGCCTGGCTACCTCAGCTTCTATTGTCTCCTAGAAATAAAAACATTTTCTTGGTTCTGCACAAGACTGACTCCTACAAATAGGATGCTTCTTTTCAGGAACCACTGCTTCTTTTTATTTGGAGTGAAGCAAGTCAGAATTAACACACCAACATCAAGCAGCAGAATTCAAATTGTGACATAAAGAAGAACTGTTTTGGACACTAGAGACAACTCATGCAGCTGTGCTGGAAAGGAACAATACAGAGCCATGTTGTACAATGACCAGCACAAAGCAGTATTTGTAATGGCACATCTGTTGCTGTATCATGCAAGGCATGGGGGTGTTAAGGCTCTCTGGTAACAGGAATGTTTGGGTTTCTGGCTTGGGAGAACCAATGCAAAGCAGAGGTCCATATAGGTGAAATCTGTTCCAAGGAGAAGACCCTGTTTTCTCCTATTACCACAGGCTTTCAATCCAAATCACTCACCTTTGTTTTACACAGGAATCCATTCCTGCCTGGGGCAGTTTTAGTGAAAAATGTAGCACTAAATGGCTTTCTTCAAAAGGCGTTTATGAGCCGAAAACATTCCTTTGAGGCCCTGTCACTCCTACATTCTGCCCCACAGTCTTTGCTAGGGATTCTAGATCCAAGGCAAAATACAAGTAAGACCATTTCATACTTTTTTTTAAACTTTTTGAATGCTTCCCCTAAATGAATGCAATCTTCTGGGGTCCAAGTCCAGCATCAAAAATATATTGTTAGATGAAACTGTGAAGATCCTTTCACATTGTCAAAGGCAAATAGCCTATTATTGTGTGTGTCTGCAGATTTGAATAGTAACCCTGCACTAGCCTTAGAAAAGGAATAGAACAGGATCTCTGATCACTTCCTGGAGTCGCACACGAGCAGCAATTTTGAATTCCTACTTCACAAATCCAACTGAGATAATTGAGTAGTAAGGACGCTGTCAGATGGCATTCAACCTACCCAGGTCTTGCCAGCTGGTGTAGACACTACCTACCTCAGGGGTCAATTCCCTTGATGGAAATTTATGCACCCAAGGGAGGTCCATCTCACCACTGGGAACCACTACCAGAGGCCCATATTGACTGACATTGATAGCCAACTAAAGTTTGTGGTTACTAGGAGCCTGTCCCTCCCTCAAGGGTCAAGATCTTGGTCTTTGACCTTGTGAAGTCAATGGCAACTGTCTGTTCCAAGGCTGAAGTTGGAAAAGATGACTGGGGCTTGTTATTTCGAAGTAGTAAAGAAGTGCAGCCCCACCTTGGGGCTGAGCAGGGATTGCCCCAGCAGAAGAACAACTGTCAGGAAAATCCCCACCCCCACTCTGCAGCTGCTTGGGGTATGTCAGAGGGCAGACGAAACACTTGCCACTACAAGGGAATTTGTGGACATAACTGGTATGCATAACTGCTATTTGTACATACAACAGTTGCTTATACAGTTTGCCACAGATAGCAGTGATCAGCTACTGCTTACATCCAAATGCCTATTATACTAGGCAGGGTGAGTTGGCGCTCGCATGCCCTTTTTCAGAATCAGAATGACATTATCACATACAGCCCATTAGAAGAGTCTGGACAAATCAGGTCCTAGGAAATTTCCAGAGTGCACATGTCTCTACTAAAGATTCCGTGATTAGTATGATAGTAAGGCATGCCCTATTAAAAAGGTCCACCTTATGCCACGCCTGCAAATAGCAACTAGTCTGATCACCTGGGGCAAACAAAACAGCCCTCAATTAATTAGGCAGAGATGCCTTATAAATGTGGGTAGCTTGCATTTTCTTTTTCCATGCAGACAGGCAATTTTTGCAGTTGCATTTCAAGGTTGCAGTCTGTTTGTATTCATGTGAACCCTTGGCTATGAAATAAATACTGTGGGATTGCTGCATAAAGCAAGGAGCAGCCTGTGGTCCTTCAGATGTTGCTGGACTGCCACTCCCATCTTCCCTGAACCCTGGGCTAAGCAGTCTGGGACCACTGGGAGTGCCTTGCCCTATGGCAGGCATGGCCAAACTCGGCCCTCCAGATGTTTTGGGACTACAATTCCCATCATCCCTGACCAGGGATGTTGTAGTTGACCAAGGAGGAGGAAGTTGACCAGGGACAAGGGAGTTGTAGTCCCAAAACTTCTGGAGGGCCAAGTTTGGCCATGCCTGCCCTAAGGGAATCATTTTGTGTTGTATTTGTCCCAGTGCATCACAGGAAGCACCACCAAAAATATGCAAGAGTAAAGTAATGCTACCGAGAAAGGAGCCAACATGTATTTCTATTGGGGATCCAATATGGAGTACGGTCATACCTTGGATTGAAGTCGCTTCAGGTTGAGCCTTTTTGGGTTGCGCTCTGCGGCAACCTGGAAGTAACAGAGCACGTTACTTCTGGGTTTCGCCGCTCGCGCATGCACAGACGCTCAAAATGATGTCACGTGCATGTATGGAAGCAGCGAATTGCAACCCGCACCCACACGGGTTGCGTTCGCTTCAGAGGTACCACTGTAGTGGACTTGTGCCTAAGATACTGATTCATAGGTGCTCATAACCTCAGGTAAGTGAGAGTGGTGTGGCCTTTCTAATTAGCTAAGATTTGTAAAAAGGTGGAGAAAAGAGCCGAATGAAGAGAAATGGGGTAATGTATTTTGCAGGTGGTTGAAAAATTAGCCCAAGAAGGAGAGACAATACTTTACTCAGTGTCCATGCTAAGCAGCTTGTTTTAAAAGAGATCCATTCCAAGGAGAATGCCAGCAAGCTCCTCTATGACACAGTAGTTTTCCATTATGCTGGCAAGCACTTGAGTGTGTGTGTGTGTAAAGTGGTGCTCCTCAGGCCAAGTGAATTTAGCATAAGTACTGATGGGGAAAAATCTAATTAATGGGTGTTGGTTGAACTGTATGTAAATCTGGACTTTCCCCACAAAACTTAGTGGACTGAGGAAAGGCTGGATAGCCCAGCTGGCTTAGAGTGTGGTGCTGATAACATCGTGGTTGCAGGTTTAATCCCAGTGAGGGACAGCTGCATATTCCCCATAAGGGACAGCTTCATATCCAGGCGGTTGGACTAAATGATCCTCAGGGTCCCTTCCAACTATGATTCTATGATGTAGGGAAAAGAAGAAATGTGGTTCAGCCACTGTAGTGTAGTGGGCAGCTCTGGGTGAGGACTACTGGAGACTGGATCCTTGGGCAAGACATTCACTCTAAGCACAGACTACCTCATGGTTGTGAGGAAAGTTCATGAGATTTATGGAAGGCCAGGATAAATAAGTGAGAAGAGGTGGGAAGAGAAACAAGAGATGTGAGAGCCAAAGTTGCATAGTTGCTAACATCAGAATGGTGAGATCCGGCTTCAAATCCCCACTCAGTGAAGCTCACAGCATAATCTTGGGCCAGTCACCATCTCAGCCTCATCTACCCATCCCTGGATTGTTGTGAGGGCAAAAGGGGTGTGTGGGTATCGCCATATGTTACTTTCAGCTCCCTAAAGGATGAGATAAAAATAGTAAGAAAACCCACAAACGTGAGAGTTTTGAGAGGAAGGGAAGAAGGGTGTTGCTCAGTGGTACACAGCACGCTATACATGCAAATGGGTCCCAAGTAGGGTTGGAAAAGCCTCCTTGCCGAAATCCTGCGCAACCTCTGCCTCTCAGCACGGAGGAATACTTACCGAGATGAACAAACATTCCCCTCCCATTTCTCAAGTTTACAACCCACCTTCCCTAACGCCAATCCTGCACTGGGAGTGGGCGGGAGAACCAGTTACTTATTTACTTGGCCCTCCTTTCTTCCATCATCCTGCAAGTCGGGGACTCATGCAAGCACCGGTATGCTTTGCTCCACGCGGCGTAAAGGCTGCATCGTGCGCTTCCTTTGCAGGAGGCAACTAAGCGAGGAAAGTTGTTGTTTTGGGGGGGGGGCGGGGCGGGGTAATAATAACTAGGCAGCCTCTTCTTTCCCCAAGAGAGTGAACAAAACGGACTCCGGGTCCCTTCCCTCTCAGAGTCCGCCTCATGGGGCAGAAAGGGGCCCGAGAGGGAAGAGCCCTCCCCGCATTCCAGAGCCCCGCCACGCGCCACTCCGCTAAGGGCGCGCGCGCAGGGCCACCAACGGTTCTCCTCGCCTCTCTTCCCTCCCCCGCTTCCCCAGCGACCGTTCCCCCCACGAGCAAACTCCCGCCAAATAAAGCGAGAGGAGGAAGGAAGTGGCCGGACACGCGAGAGCCGGCCGGCCGCCCCTCCCCCCGTCGCCGCGCACAAACACACGCGCTCTTCGGCCTAACTCGGGTCTCCGCCGCTGATGGGAGGCCCATTTAGCCGCCCCCCACCCCGTCGTGAAGAGCGTGTGGCGGGCGCAAGAGAGCCATCACTGTCGAAGAGGGCCGCCTCCCTCGCTCGCTTTCTCTCTCTCCCCCACCCCCTCTCGGCCCACCCGCCCCTTTGTCCGCTCACCTTGTTTGTTTTCGTTGAGCTGCCGCTCGAACTCGTCGAAGTCGGACATGGTTAACGGAGACGGGACGGAGGAGGGCGGCCTGAACGCGGCCTCGCAGCTGCTCTAGTAGCTCTCGCTCTCCAGCTCCTCCTCACGCACTAGGCCGCAGGAGCGCCTTCCCTTGAGTTCGGCAACTTCCGGCGGCAGCTTCGGGTGTTAACGGAAACGCTCGGCTATCTCCGGAAGACGCTTTCGAAATACGCTCGGCGACCTCCTTAACCTCTCTAGGACAAAGCCTCGCTCGCTTTTCTTTTATTCGGAGAGCCTTCCTAGGAACGCTCGGGAGAGGCCACCCCCCCCTCCCTTGCCTTCGGGTTTTTCCGGAAAGCCTCGGGGAAGGCCGAACCCTGCGCCTTCGGAATTTTCCGGAGAGCCTCGGGTACTTCCGCTAGCGTCTGTTTCTCAGCGCCGCATGAGTTTTGCTCTTCCGTTCGTGCTCCCGCTTAAAAAGGAGGGAGGGGAGAATAAAGAGAGCGCGGCTTCTCCCGAGTCTTCCACAACTGTTTCCGGGGCTGGCAAGTATTTCCGTCGGACGTTAGGCAGTCGCTTCCGGCACAGCTCTTGCACTTTGACCACGTGGTGACCGCTCTTTGTAAGAAATAAAATCTTTGATGAGGGTCAGCTTTAGAAGGGTCCTGCTGGGATCGGAACAAAAGCCCAACTATAGATCAGCATCCTCTCCGATCAGGGGCCAACAAAATGCTGTTATAAGAAAAAACTGCTCCCTTTCCCTTATGGGGTATTTCGGAGCCCGTATAGAGTCCTTAAGTGGGTTCCCTATCGGTAGGAGAAAATAACAGAGGCCAACGAGAGTATATTGAGAAGCAAAGAGGCTAGTAAGCCTGATCTGTCTATTAAACTGTTGCAACAGGGTCCCCCACTTACCACATGCAGGTGGGAGGAGAACCCTGAACAATGGTGTGCAAGCCTTTATTATATAGACTTTTGAAATTGCCCACCTTGTAGCCCAAGACCACCCCCAAAAAAACACCTTACATACATTACAGAAGGAGGCGGTCTGCAGCAGAAATCCTATCCGCCAGGATACCTAATACAGTAATGGTCCCTGATTGCATTACCTGGGCAGTCTGGCCATTCTTTTGTGATGGTTAATACTTTAGTTCTTGAATCCATCTCACAGATTCGCCCTATTCATACACAAATATGACCTTAAGACAGGATTTGCAAGCAAAAAGACAATGGGAAGTCTTTTCCCATTTGCCTCCCTTCCTGCAGAGGAATATTTGAGGTCATTGGGAGAGTCAAAATGGCTTCAGGATTGCTCTCCCATACTATTTCCGACACTTGGTTCATATATTTAGATATGTGTGCATTTATGAATATTCTATATATGAGACCTTAAAATTCTTCTAATAATGCCTACGGGGAACTCTTAAAAACAAGACACGAGCACAGCAACAGCAGCAACATTCTCCCACCTAAATGTGGACTCCCAAAGGGAGTAGCCATCAGCTGCATAGTAGATGCACTGTAAAAGGGGGCAGGACATTGTTTTCAAATTCTATGCCATGAGTCATAATTCACCCACAAGGCAGAGGTTAATATTCGCTTCCATTCATACTGCTTTCTTATTCCTATAGGAGAGATAGGCTCTCAGGTTTTTTTGTTTTACTTTATGCGTTTCACAATTTCAATGACTGCAACACTCATGGCTTGAGATATGACTGGTTTCCCCCTACAATGGCTGGAATACAACCACTTTTTTTTTTTTTAAAGTTGGCTGCAACATTTGCCAAAGTATAGGTACACCCATGCCTTTCATGATCTAGATCAGTGGTTACCAGAACCAGGATGTGCATATTCTGGGCTGCGCTCCTCCGTGAGTCAAAGCACCCCAAAACACGTGGCTTTGGGCGCTGCATACTCATGCATTTTCAGACAGTTGATGGGTATATGCCATGGACCCCAGAGTGGGTTAGATGGACCCCCTGAGGGGTCTGCGTACCACCATTTGGGAACCGCTGTGAAGCTCTCCACACACCCCACTGAGGTTCTTTAACAGCACATTTTCCCTCCTGTTCCTCCAGTGGGGCTTTCATAGGAGAACTCCACACTAGCAAAAAGCTAAGTTCACCAAATATGAAGGAAATCCCTTTTCTGAATCGGGCACCTGTGTTTCTCTCCCACTTCCTTTGCTTTCTATTGCACATTTTTTCCCACTTTCCAGAGAGTAGCACCACAGCTTCAAGATAACTTTATCCAATGCTGTGGCAAGGGTATTTCATCAGACAACTTCTCCACGTCACTGACATACATTTATTCCATCATGGAGCCCAAGGCAAAGTATATGTGGTTCTCAGGCAGTCAGCCATCCAGACACAGCCCAGACCCAGACCTGCCTAGCTTTAGCTGGGACTGGTGTTTCTATACAAAATTCTACTGTGCCATTTAGTGTACATTTCACAATAATTCTCTCATCCTCACAACAAAACTGAGGGCATGCCATTAATTTTACAAATTAGTAACAAACTGAGTAACACCCAACTTAACTCTGACTCCCAGATAATATACAGCTGAGGATTTGAATTGGTTGCCAACATCCAACTCTTCCTCTCCTAGTTCCAAGCCAGGAATATCCTTAACTAGCCACAAATTTGCACATTTTTGCAGCAATTATACAAACATGAAAAATTAAAACCACACATTGCTGAGTTTTATTCAAAATGCTTTAATTTAAATCCTCTTAGTAAATTGTTGTTTTTTTACATTTTCCTTTTAAATTATTATTTTTTTAACACAGAGGAAAAAACTGGGTGATAAATTACAGGCACAGTGGAAACAGTCCATTAATTACACTGAATAAAGAGGAGACATCCCAAAGGAGCAGAGAACAAACAAAACCCTTGCTCACACATAAGGTGGCAGCTTGAAGCCACAGAGGTGTTGGAGGGCACACACAGTCTCTGTCTCAGGAAGCGAAAAAGGAAGTGCAAGTGGCTTGCCACCAAACACAGCCCAGCTTCAGAACCTGTAACAGGAAAACATGAGAGAGGGCAGGTGGTGCCCATGGTGGTAAAGAGATGCAAGGAAACCTTGGGATGTGGGAATTTCTTTGGGAGACTATAGGGAATTATTTAGAGGCAGCCAAATGCTGCAGTTCATTCCTCCAGGCTAAGGACTGTTATAGCAAAAAGGCAACAGGAAGAGAAAAGCTTAAGAAGGTGCCAGTAGCATCGGATGTAAAATAAAAAAGAAAGGAAGTGGCCAAGAGGCAAGACCACTGCAGCCTGTTCAGCAATCGCCCTCCAGTTCTAGTCTTGCTTCACAGCAGGCTGGAAAGGGGAGGGGAGCAGTGAGATGGCACGTGAGGCAGGTAAATCCATTGCCTACACTAACTTCTTAAGGAGACCGGCATTGCCTTCAGGGGAAGGCCGAGCCACCTTGAGCATCCCTGCCCCAAGTTCTGGAGCTGTTAAAACAAGCTCACAAACACACACACTTACCTACGGCAAACACAACTGGCCTCCGAGCAACAAGGCAGGGAAATTTCTGCCAATGTTTATTCAGCCCTTTGGGGCTGCTGACGTGCCACAAATAAGCAGTATGCAGGGGAGTGTTGTGTAAGAAAAATGTGTCACCCAGTTGCTTATTTGCAAGGCAGCAGACACCGTCTCTGATGAATGCCTTGGCGGTCCTATAGGTGTTACTGTACCTGCACAGCCAGTCTGAAGCAACCTCTCCACCACAGCACCTTACCTACGCGTGGGATGTACTCTGTCCCACTAACCTGCTCCCCTGCTACTCCCACTGGGCAGTCATTTTGCCAGTTCTTAAGATGGAAGCAAATGGAGTGAATTTAATCCAGTTCATCTCTCCATAGCCTTTAACCAGCTGACATATAAACAGGAGCGCCTGGTCAGATGATGCTTCCCAGAAAGATGATTGTGCCAGGATAAAAGCATCCCACTTGCCTTACAAAGGCAGAGCTTGCCTTTAGCACTAGAAACTGCGGGAAAGGGTGAAGGGGGCTGACAAGGAAGAGCCCCAGGGGAGCACAGCAGGAGCTTCCTCAATAACTAGACGGAAATAAGAGACTGGAGGGCTGTCAAAGTGGGTTCAGGCAAAGCCAGGAGGGGGAATCATCGCTTAAAGCAGTCAGCAATGGGCGGAGGGGGTTTGGGTGGGGTAGTGGGTGAGGGTAAGGAATTGCTGGCTGCCGGGCCGGGGGTGTCCGTTTTCCGCTTGAAGCGGTAGGTGATGGGCAGGAGGAGTTTGCTTTTCTTGAGCGCCTGGACCTTCTTGAGAGTCTCATCGTCCAGAGCCATGAAGCACCGGCGGGAATACTCCAGCAGGCGCTCCTTGGATGAGTCAAATTCGCCCACCTCCGCCACCTTTTCAGGGGCCACGATGAGGAGCTCAGCGATGGGCGTGGTCAAGGCCACAGTGTTACGGTCCACACGGTGGTGCTCAAAGGCCCGGCTCATGCTTTGCAGCTTCTGGAAAGTGTACAGGATCTTCTTGTAGCGGCACAGCACCCCATCCACATCTTTGACTGCACAGGAAGGGGTTGGGTTCAGAGGAGAGGGCCCCAGCAGCGACCCATAGAAAGGAGCGTGGGGGGGAAGAACAAGAGAAAGGGTTGAGGAGGAGAAATGGGGAAGGCATGGCCACTCGTGAAAACACCCGAGAGTTGCGAGAGGCAGAAATCACAGGAAATGGGAAGGACCGACAGAAGGAGGCAGTGACCCAATGGAAGCCGAAATTTGGGGAGCAGAAATTAAAGGCAGGATAAATTAGAGTCAAATATACCAGCACCAGGGAAGGGGGAAGGAAAGGGAACAGCCCAGGGACCAGGCAAAAAACAGTAAGTAAAACAAGCAGGTAATGCAGGTGTTGAACATTCAGGAGCAGCATCCATAGATAAGAAAAGGAGGATATGCAGAGAGAAAGGATGGAAGGTGAGAGAAAGAAGAGGTGGAGGAGAAAAATGGAAGCAAGTGATTGTGTGTGGCAGGCCAGCCGGTTGGTTTGCAACAGCAAGGGGGGGAAAGAATGGTGGAGGATTAGGACAACGGGAGAGGAGGGTGGAGAAATGTGAGAATTGAACAAGAAATGAAGAAAAAGAAGGAGAGAACATATTATTGCAGCAATTTATCAAGACTTGATGCTTTTGTGAGGGAAAACCTAGAGGGGTGGGTGAGTCACAGGCCAGCATTTCAAGAGGCATTCCTGTTTCTCCAAGGGTCAGGATTCCTCTCCTCACCTCCTTTGGGCTGCCAGAGGGAAAGGATGGGTCAGAAGGCATGGCAGGCCCAGCCAGGCGACTAGTCCATGCAGAACTGCTCCCAGGAGGATCAGCTGGGCCTGGGAGTGGGAACCTAACGCACACTGCCGTTTCCTCAATTTGAAACACAGAACCCCCATCTCAAGGGATGCTGCCTGATACCTGGCCAGGGCTCCTCCTGCAGCCCTGGTGTCTATGACGAGATTTGTGAGCTGAGGAAACAAAATTCCCCATAACTTGTCTTGCTGCTATGACTCAGTGGGCTGGAGTCCCAGAAGCTCCCTTTCTCTTGTTCCTTATATAATTCCTTTGCAGGGAGGGAGGTATCCCAGGGGCATTTCCCTCCCCTATTTCCCTCTGGTGATGCTTCCACCTCCATCATCTTCTTCCCAACTCTGTCACTATGGAGTGAACCACTGGAGGTTACGGCCGCCGCCAATATATGGCTATGGCTACCACCGTTTATGTCCTGGCCCCTTTCCTCAGCAAAAGTGTCTTCCACACCTCAGGTGGGTCTCGAACCTTTGTCCCAGATGGGCTGTGCACTTTGTGAGCTTTCCTTCCTCCCCTTTTGAGCACTGCATTCTGAGCTGGTTGGTGAGCATGGGGGCGGGGCTGAATCCATGCCTACAGGGGATGCCTAGGGTCATCGCTGGTCAATAGCCTGGTCATTGCTGTCTCTGAGCCAGTGGAACTGCTAAATGGGGGCACAATAGTGGCATAATTTTGTTTGTTGGTGGAGGAAATTGTAATGAATTCTTATAGAGAAGGGCATTGGTGATTATATGCTGGAATGAGCTCTGTTCATATCTGTCACTTGGAAGAGCATCTCTTTTCTGTATGGTGATCTATTATTTTAATGTATAATAGGTTGTGTGTGTGTTTTTAAAGAAAGACATTCAAGTCTTAAGATCACCAGTCTCTGCTTACAAAAGGGAGTAAGATCCTCCCCATTTCTGCCATGGAAGGGGGGTGGGGACCCTCTGCCTTCAGCTCTGTAGGCTGAAACAGTGGTTCCTTACTTTGACCCCCCCCCCCTTACCACTCACCTCTCTGCCTCTCACGGACTTTGGGCTTGGCAAAGCGCCGTCTGTTGACCCCTCCTTTTTGCTTCTTGTGCTCTGCGGAGCCTCCTTCCTCGGGGCCGGCACTCATCCAGGAGCCCATACTGTCATCGTCTGTCACATCCCCGTTCCGGCTGTCAGACACCTCGGACCGCCGTGGGAGCTGCTTGCTGCGGCAGTGCTCATCTAGGGCGGAGGGGAAAGGGCAGGCAGCATCAGACCAGGGCCTTGCAGAGCCAGGCAGAGGCCCAGACCAGGTAGATAATGCGGGGGCCCCTCTGTCTGGGCCTGGACGCCTTTGCGCCTCCACGTTCGCCCCAGTGCATCCCCTGCGATTGTGAATATGCTGACCGAGGGGGCCAAGTGGCCCATATGCCCCACCCCACTCTGTCTGGGCCTGCATCAGACAGAGAGGGAGACAGAAGCCCGTCATAGCACAGCTAGATTCAAACTCCTCAAATCAGAGAACCCTCAAAAAAACACAGCCCTTGACTCTCTAACACAGGGACCTCCAACTGGAACTCAGTTCAGGCGCCTCTCAGGTGGATGCCATTGCCATTCTAAGAGAGCCAGGGAGGGGTTCGTGGTGAGTTCTTTTTCTAGAAAAATAGCACTGCGTCCTACCAAGGTGCCTTGGCTGACATTCCCCTGGCCCTTCCTCCCAAGAGACTCCGAAAGGCGCCCCCTCCCAGCAAAGCACCACCCACCCACCCACCCACTCAGCCTCCGGAGAACACGAGAGTTCTCGAGTTACCAGTATCCAGACGGGCGCAGGAGATGAACTTGTCTAGCTGGCAGCGCAGGAAGTCCCGTTCTTCCTCCAGGTCCTCGATTCGCTTCTGCAGCCAGGAGTTCCTCTCCAGGGCCATGTGCAGCTGAGTCCTCATGCTGGTCACCAGGGTCAACGAGGGAGCTGGCATCTCTGGCGTCTCTGAGGGCAGCACAGTCATGTCACGGCGGAAGTTCAACTTGCTCACAATTACTTGCTTCCCCACTTCTCTTCAAACACCCAAAGGTCTCGCACCCAACTCTGCCCAAAAACCTTTTCTAACCCTTCTCACCCTTCCTGTGAGAAGCAAACGGGGCAAGGGAGATTTGCACCTGCCTTATTAAAGCCATAGCCTTCTTTGCATCTAATACAGTGGTACCTCGGGTTACAGACGCTTCAGGTTACAGACTCCGCTAACCCAGAAATAGTACCTCAGGTTAAGAACTTTGCTTCAGGATGAGAACAGAAATCACGCGGCGGTGGCATGGCAGCAGCAGGAAGCCCCATTAGCTAAAGTGGTGCTTCAGGTTAAGAACAGTTTCAGGCTAAGAATGGATCTCCAGAACGAATTAAGTTCTTAACCTGAGGTACCACTATACTCTGATTTTCATCAGGAGCAAATTAACACATACAGTAACTGATTTCTCTCCTCACCCCCACTTTCTAGAAGTGCCATGATTGTGGAAGTGACAGCAGGTGCATATTTACCTGAGGAATGGCAAAAAAAAGGGTTATTTGGGTGCCGAGTCGCCCAACGAGATCTAGCACATAGTTAAAGAGTATTCGTTCATATATTACTGACAGGAAGCGGGGGTATTTTTTCTTACCATCAAAATTCTGAGGAGGGCTCAGACCATAATACAACTGTTGCTGAGTTTGAGTCTGCGATTCCATTTGGTGCGGCTCATCCAAAGGTATGGCTGTTTTATAAGCTTCATTGTCTTCCTTCACTGTAAATATCAACAGTAGGGGAATTGCAGGGGGAGGCAGGGAAACAAATGTAAGAGCCGAAGAATACTCATCCCCCCTTTTGTAAGATCAACAGTTTCAAGGCAGACAAAAATATTACCGGACGTGACTTTGAGCTAAGTTCCCACTGAAATCAATGGCACACATGTTCCCATCAACTGAGCTATCCAGGATGGAACCTAAATCCAGTCAATTTGGCCCACTACTAGGAGGGGAGCAGTTTCACCCGTCTCCCACCCTCAGGGCCTTTGAAACCCACCCCTCTCCCATCAGACATACACTGACCTGGCTTTGCTCCCGATCCACGACGTCCCCTAGTTGCCCGTTGGTGATGGTGGTTACTTTCAGTCATTGTCCTCCCTCCCCAGGTGGGACGGATGCTGCTAACCTAGAGAGCAGGAGAGGTGATCTAACTGGGCAGATCTGCCTGATATTCTGTCTCCCCTAGATTTTCCTAATGAGTAAACTCCAAAGCAGCCTCCCCTTGTACCCTGACAAGAATCCCCAGCCAAGGAGCCCCCTTTTTTGAAAATTTTTGCTCTTTTCAGAGAACACTGAATTACAGTCTTTCAGGTATGTCCTCCCATTCTATAAATGTATAATTCCAATAATGCACATTGACAGCAGGATGGGGGGGGCGGGGATAAGGTGTAGCTCTTCCTAAAACATATTTGAATACCCAGTGCTCTTTTTCTAAAAAAATGTTTAGGGGTACTCTCATTTTGACTCAAGAAAATCACCATTTTATAGTTCAAATTGGGGGAAATAAATACAGTGAATGGACAAAAGTACAAAGATTCACAAAATGTTTAGGGGTATGTGTACCCCTGCATTCCCCCAGAAAAAAGCACTGAGAATACCTGACAACAAACTAGGGTCTACGTCATGATGGGGAGGAAGAGGTTCCCATCCTGCTGGGTGCTGCCTTACCAAATCCCCCCAGAAGCCATCCCACCCCACCCCAACAATCCATTTTGATAGGTTACTTGGCACTGTAATGACATCAGTTGACTGACAGATGGGTGGCCCTGCCCACCTGTCAAAGTTGACCTATAGGCTGCAGGGATATAAAGATCTGACTCACCAGGTCAAAAAAGTTCCCAGGTACCCCCTATCTCGCACTGTTTCCAAGAGGATCTCTACCTGAGCCAGGGTGACACTTGGGGATCCAAGATCTTCCACACAGCTACCTGTCCACTTAGGAAATAGCTCCAAACACCTGGACAGAGGCAAGACAGGGAAATTAATAGGTTAGGCCAGGAGATCCCACAGCAACAAAAGCAGGCAGGGGCACTGCAGTGGAGCGATGCCCCCTATGAAAAAGGAGGTGATCCCCAAAGCAGCTGCTTCCAGCAGTCCTGTAAAGGCACAGGGGTTGTAAGGCCAGCTCTCTTGCTCAGATAAACTTTTTTTCTCTCTCAACCCAGGTGAAACTCATGGATTCGGCTTTCACATGCATGTACATCACATCCCTTGATTACTCAAGCATCCGTCACCCAGAGTTGCAGTGAAAATTCAGTCTCTGATGGTGCTATATCTGTGATGGCTCCATTCATTTATGCAAGTTACTCCTTGATGTTTCAATCGAGTCATGAGTGCACATGCTCACACTCATTCTCTGGTTCTCTAGAATTGGAACAGAGCAAACCACTGAAGGTCATTGCCTCCTCCCCCCCCCCCCGACTCCCTTTGAAGTATCTAAAAGTGTCAGAGGAGACCCTGCTCAAGCTCCCTGAAGTGTTGTTATGTGCAACAATCCTTAAGGGGTGGTGGGGATGTGTCTAAGAGGGACCCACACACAAACTAGACTTGGACACAAGTACAAAAATTGTTTAGGGCTGGAAACCACATTTTCTTGTAGCTTAGCTATGCCTGCAAAGTTAATGGATTGTATGTGGGTGGAAGTTTGGGGGATGGGGGAGAGATAGAACCCCACTTCCATTCAGTTCAGTTCCCATGCTGCCACTAACTTGCACAAATGCACATACACACCTCTCTTGTCCAGCCTCAGTCAACAATTCAATGCATATCTGTTAATAACAGACCATTATATAGGGATGGGATACAATCTCTTATCAGATCCAGCCCCCAATATTTCAGCAGCTAGACTCTTAACCGGCTCCCAACACTGCAGAATGCATTCTCTATGTATTGCACTGATGCAGCTTACTTTTTTTTTTTTTAATGCAGTTGAATAACCAATTACTAATAAAAAAACCCACTGGATGTTGCAATCCTTTCTGTATGTTGCATTTGCTACAGCATTTTCCCAAATGGATTAAAATGTGCAACTGGCAATACAACCAGTTATCAATAGATAGAAAGATGCATCTGTTGCAAGCTGCCTTGAGTTTCATATTTACATGGAAAGAAGTGGCATAAATATAGAAGAGAATCATAGAACTGTAGAGCTGGCAGGGACAGCAAGAGTCATCTGGTCCAACCCCCTGCAATGCAGGAATCTTTTTGCACAAAGTGGGGCTTGGACCCACAACCCTGAGATTTAAAGTCTCATGTTCTACCAACTGAGCTATATGTTTTAATAAATAAAATAAATGCATTCCTCAGATCCATAGCTATGGGGGCGGTGGGGGGCAGGGAGGTGGTTAACGGGGGTTTTTTTTGCACCAGGTGAAGCCTCCAGAGGAGCTCCATTGAGGCTCCCAGCCTCTGTGTGTGTGTGTAGGCAAATGCACATGGGGGTTTGCCAAAGTAGGTCATCAATCCAGGTGAATAAAGCCTAGTTGCTACTTGCAGGCTCCAGTTCTCTATTCCTTGGCTTGGCCCCTCCCTCCTTGTCACACAGACTCTAACATGCTTACCTAAAACCCAAAAAGCTCAGCTTCTGGAAACCAAAATCTGAAGCAAAAGCCAACTGACAAGTAACTCAACCAGTGGAGAGAAGGGAAGTCACAACATTCTTATGGGTGCCAGGGAAGCAACCAGGGTGTTGTGTCCCTCCTTGCACCCTCTGGGACATTGCAATGCATTTGGGGGCACACCTCTTGAGATCCTGAGGTGCAGCTGTCTCAGCCGCAAAAGATCTTGGTCTGAGCCACCTCTTGGAGTCCTACAGGTGACTATCACCACCTAGTCAGGCCCCACAGTTAACACCTGCATGGCATTTGCCTTTCTTCCCCGCCAGTCATTGACCTTTGCCCACCTACCCGTTTCCTCATTGCCATTACTTGGTCCTTCAATGATGCCCAGACTTGCTCGCCTTCTCTCCGACTCCAAACCAACTGGCCACAGCAAGGCCTCTCTCTCTCTCTCTCTCTCTCTCTCTCTCTCTCCTCCCATTTCCCTGCATCCTACTAGAATCTCGCTAGTAACCAGATACAAGCTTCTCCCACGCAAACTCCCTACAGCAGGCCGGCTCGAGACGACGTCAAGGAATTGCCTGGGATGGAGGGGGGTCTGTAACCCTCCCTCTCCGCCCCACCCGCTATCCCCCATCAAATCGGGCCTTTGGCAAAGAAAACCAGAGCCCACCACCACTCCAAAATGGCCCCGGCTGCTGCCCTGTAATGAAGGATTCCTCCCTCCCCGTCCCCCAATGTCGGTGGTGGCGACGCCCGCGCCAAGACTTTGGAGACGCCAAAGGACCCCCGTGCGCCCTCGGCGCTGCGCCCCGAGACTTGGAGAGCATTACGCACGGGATGCTTGGGGGGGGGTCAGATCTCCAGAGAACCAGCAGCGGGGTTAGCGATGGGAAAGGATCAAGTCAAGGTGTGTGCAGGGGACCGAGACTATCTCTCACAACCCCCCGCTCCTGCCAGGACATGCAGTTCTTACCTTACTCTTGCACAACCGCATCCACGCCGGAGCGTCCCAAACAACAGCTCCGGGCTGCAGCTGAGCAGGGGAGCGTCTGTAAAGTGCAGCGAGAGGAGGTGGCGAGGAAAAGGGAGTAGGAGGAGCGAGACAGCTTTGAAGTGGGGGGGGGGGCACGTCGCCGATTAGAGGCAAAAAAATAATCTAATAATTCACAGCAATCCCTTCGTTCCCGGAGGGCAGGTTTGAACGTCTAAACGAGCCACCACGGATCTAGCAGCACAGATGCACGCCGCGGATGTCTCCTAACAAGCGCAATACTTTGCGCAGGAATCTGCTCGAGCTGCCTAGCTTGCCAGAAATCAAGTGAAGCACGTGCACCTGTGAAACAGCCTCCGGGAGAAAATGTTGAGGCTAAGTAGAGGGAATTATCTCCACAAGGCTCTCCCAACTCTTCTGGCCCTCTAACCAGCAATCAAACACGTAAATCACAATTGGCCTTGCTTACAAATCCAGTATTTTTTTTCTACCATGTGTAGTACTTTCTGTAAGCCTCAGAGGTTGCTCAGTCTACCATGCTGCCTTGGTCCAGCCTTGGAAAACGTTAAGTATCAAGGATGACAGGACCTCTAAGCATGTGCCAAGAGCCTTCCCCACACCACAGTCACTGTTACACATGGGTGTAGCCAAGATTTATGTTAGTGGGGACAGGTTTTATGTGTGTGTGTGGGGGGGAGAACCTCAGTTACTTAAGGATTTTTATTTATTTATTTGCTTGATTTAGGGGGGCTGTTGCGCCCTTGCTGTTACCCTGTTTTATCTCACATTAATAACCCAAAAATTTGAGCCAGATTTTCAGGAAAGAAAGATGTGACTTGTGGGTAGTGCAGCTTGGTCTAAAATTCAGGTCCTGTGACAGCAAGAGGAGCCTGGGAACTAAGGAGTGATGCCTGGCAAATCAGGGGCCTGGTGGGAAAGTACCTAATGGTACTTGGAAGGGGCATAAGGTGGCATCTAAGGCTGCCAGGGGAGAGCCAGCTGATGGACATGGTGAGGCATGAAATTGCTAGAGAGATGTAACATTACATTGTATGGACTACATTTTTACAACTAGAAATATCCCCTCTTTTATGAATGGAATTATGGGCCCATGTTTTACTATACACTCAGTTAAAAGTTTTTAGGCAAGTTCTGGGTCATGAGATCACCATCTCTGCTGTAGGTGATACCCATTCAAATTTCCTGGATCATTCCCTCCTTCCCTGTCCTTCTATACTGACGTGTTTGCCACCTGTCTCTTCCTGAATTGAAGGAGGTCTGAGGCCACCTTGAGGTCCACTATAGAAGAAACGTCTGCTGTCAGGGGCACTAATGCCTCTGAATACCAGCTGCTGGAGGAAAGAAAGCACAGGCGGAAAGAGTTGCTCTTGTGCTCAGGTCCTGCTCGTGAGCTTTCCCCAGGCATCTGGTTGGCCGCTGTGAGAACAGGATGCTAGACTAGATGGATCATTGGCATGATCCCTTAGTGCCCTTCTTATGTTCTTTCAAGATATTTTTGTTGTTGTTGTTTAGTCGTTTAGTCGTGTCCGACTCTTCATGACCGCATGGACCAGAGCACGCCAGGCACTTCTGTCTTCCACTGCCTCCCGCAGTTTGGTCAAACCCATGCTTGTAGCTTCGAGAACACTAACCAACCATCTCATCCTCTGTCGTCCCCTTCTCCTTGTGCCCTCCATCTTTCCCAACATCAGGGTCTTTTCCAGGAAGTCTTCTCTTCCCATGAGGTGGCCAAAGTATTGGAGCCCCAGCTTCAGGATCTGTCCTTCCAGTGAGCACTCAGGGCTGATTTCCTTAAGAATGGAGAGGTTTGATCTTCTTGCAGTCCATGGGACTCTCAAGAGACTCCTCCAGCACCATAATTCAAAAGCATCAATTCTTCGGCGATCAACCTTCTTTATGGTCCAGCTCTCACTTCCATACATCACTACTTTCAAGTATTATATATTTCAAGATATAAAAGGACAGAATAATATCCATAACCTGTGTCTAGCACCTCCTTCCCTCTGATCCATTGATAAAATACAGATCCAGTACTTGCTAGTACCACAAAAACATTCGTCAAGGTACAATTCCTCATGATTTTTCCACATGACTATAAATAACAGAACACATATGTGGATACAGAGGTGACCTGTGATTTGATTGTGCTTTTGAGGGGGATGCCTTGTAAAAAAAATAAAGATGAAGGTCCGTAGCAGTCCTGGAAGGCAGTGAATCTCTAGTGGTTATGGTTCAGTCACCGAGGAGAGATATGAACTTTGATTTGATGGTGAGTTGTGGGAGGGAGGCAGGGATCTGTGAGGGAAGAAATGCAATTTCAGTAGGAATTGTTTTGCTGGATCCATCTTCTCTCTCTCTCTCTCTCTCCAGGAAAATGAAGTGACTAAGTTTCCATTCACATTTTCTATCCTTCCGCTGTCACCCCCTCTCTTCTCCCGCCTTCTGTGATGCTCCATTTTCCTCCCCCCCCTTCCCGTTTTCTGCTCAGTTGCCAAGATGAGTCCTTGAAAAACACAAGGAGGTGGAACAAGGAAACAGCATCCCTCTTCCAATTTCCTCCTTTACCTCTATGTGCTTTTAAAATGGGGGGGGGGGGGGAGCAGGGAAGGAAACCACCCCAGTACAAAAGGGGCTGGTGAGAAGGAGGCACAAAGGCTTTGTGGGCTTCATGTTGCCAACCCTAGGTGGAACTATCACTTATTTATTAAATTTGAATGCGCAATAAAAACAAGAACAAAAATAAATTATATTTTTTTTAAAATGACACACACCCCACACAAACACAGTTAAAAGGATTTGGATATAAGAACATATTTCTTAACTGAACATGAAATGTGAGCCAGTGTCTCCACTGTCACAAGCTAATTGTCACGAAAATCAAGACCAGCAGTTAGACTTTGAGCATAACTATAATTCATCCACTCTCCCCCACAAAATAAACCATTCAAGCCACAATTGTACCTCTCAACATCTAGGTAGTTGGGTGGGCTGAGTACTTTACCCCATAAAGTACCAGCCCGATAAAGAGAAATTTCTGAGAGGGAGGATGAAGAGGTTGGATGGTTGGCATCTGTCTCAAGAGACAATGGAGTGCACATCAAGGGGCGAAGTCAAAAGTGACCTCCCTGGGGAACAAGCTGGGCAGCGTGTATGGAGGTCCTGGGCTACCCAGATGACAAGACCCTCATCTCAGCCTCACTGATGTGGTCCAAAGGAAAGCGGAGCAAGTCATTTGGCATCAGCTTGGCTGCAGGAGTTGCTGGAAGGAGCTATACAAGGTGCCATCTAATTGTCTTAGGGTCTCCACTCTGGATTTGTGTAAGGTTTACTCCTTCGGCTTTTCTTCTCCCAAAGATATCCCGCAAGGCAGCGGGGGAAGAGGAGACATGTCATAAAGATGGCTGTGGAAGGATGTTGGGGAGTCTGGAGTGGGGGAGAATGCCGCAACATGCCAGAACAGAGCCTAGAATGTGCAGGAACAGGCATGATTTTAACACCAAAACCCATAATTAAGATTAAAAATAGGATCCCAATGCCTGGTCATTATCCTAGTGGGTGGGAGAAGTCATGTGGCAGAGAAAAGCCTCACCCTAAACATACCACTTTATCATCCACCTACTGTCTTGTCTTTGTGTGGAAGTGTGTTGGGGGAGAGTAGCTGTGTATTTGTTTTACACCATTGTGTTTCCCTCTGCATCTGTGCATTTTTGTCAGGGTAATCAGAATGGATGTTTGTGTGTAGAATTCACATGAAATTTCTGCTGTGGAACAGTTAGTACAAGCCAACTTTCCCCTGAGTGGTGATCCAGATCTGTTGATGTCCTAACCTGATCTACCAATTTGTGATGCACTTATTTTATGAATATAAATTTCTTGTTGATTCTATGCTGTTTGCTGCCATATTTTTTCTTAATGTTGGTCATCTAATAAGAAGGATGGAATCAGCCAACATGTCACAAAGTGTGGCAAGATTTTGAGTTCTCTAGAACTCTTCAACAGGGAAGATGTTATACAAAGCAGGGGGTGAGTAAGATGAGAAAAACCCCCAAAAATACAAAAGTTAAGCAGATGATGGAGCCATGAGGTCAGCAGAATTTTTTTTGTACTTTGGGTGTTTTGTTTTGTTTTAAATTTTCTTATTGCATCTATATCCCACTTTTATTTGCTCAAGGAGCTCAGGGTGGCATATATGTTACTCCCCCCCTCCCCAGTTAATCCCTACAACAGCCCTGTGACGTAGGCTGGGTTGAGAGGTAGGGATTGGCCTAAAGTCACCCAATGAGCTTCATGGCAGAGTGGAGATTTGAAGTGATCTCCGAGTCCAACACTCTATGTAGCTGATGAAGAGATCTGGAGAACTCTGTGACAAGTTAGTCTCAATCTTTATTGACCAAAACATCACAAAATGCAGCAAGCTTTCAAGTATCGCTAACTGTGGATTTTGGAGTTTGGTGTGCAATCTCCACCTTGGAATTTAGTCTACAAACTAATCTGATTTCTACAACATCCAACTTAATTTCTGTACTTTTACTTTTCCTAGACCACCCCAATCTCACTTCTGCTTTATGCAATAGTTTGCCTAGTGAAGAACTCAAGAAGAGTGCTAGCTAGTATTTCATGATATTTTGGTCAGCTTTAATAAACTTACTGCCCAGCTGTGGATCTCACAGTTTCATCACAATTGTGATGTGCTGCTTGTCCCTGAAGGGGATGAGATTGGCAGTGCCGTGTTCCTTTCTCAGTGGGCACTCCAAAACACTGGAATGATCTACCAACTGAGCTACATCTTGCCTTAATGTTACACTCTTTTAGGAGAACAGTGAAGATGTACCTCTTAAGAACACATGAAGCATAGCTGTCAACGTTTCCCTTTTTTAAAGGGAAATTCCCTTATTCCGAATAGGATTCCTTGCAAGAAAAGCGAAAAGTTGACAGCTATGACATGAAGAGGCCTTCTTCATGTGCACCATGAATAAAGAGGCAGTGATGGGAATGGCTTTCCTTGAGGAATTTCATCATTCCCCATCACACCTTCTCCATTCTGGGAGAAGCTTCATCTGTTGCATCTATGTAAAATCACTCTTCCTCAGCCGCTGGGTTTGACACTTCACCAGGGCAGAAAACATCAAAGGAGAAAGTGGAGGGGGGGTGTGTGTGTGTAGAGAGGACCTAGATAACCCGAAGCAAGTGTACAGGTAGCAGAAGCTGAACCCATCACTCCTGGGTTCACTGTGTGGTGGGAGAAGGCAGAGCTGGGGCTAAGCCCGGGTGGTGAAGGACCTGGAGGAGAGCAGGAAAAAAACCGGGGTTCCTGGTCCTGGGTTCGCTGGACAGGACTGGCTTAACTTCGTGCAGCTCTTTACTCGCGTCTGTTTTCATGAAAGCTGAGCCCCGCTGAAGTCCGTGGGCTTAACTTCGTCCAGCAAAAGCACGCGAAGGGTTTCAGTCTAAGCAGGGCGTCCTCGGGGAGGAGAGAGGGGCCACAATCTTCTCCCTTCGCGCCCCGAAGAGCTCAGGGATGATGGGAGTTGTAGTCCAACAACATCTGGGGACCCACAGATTGAGAAAGGCTCCACTAAAGGCTCGTATGTAGTCGGCGGGGTCCTGCATACAAGATACATAAATCATACGTATATTTACACATGCATGCATTAATTGCATCGCTTCCTGCAATGCTTCCCAAATGCTGAGCGCAGATTCAGGGGCTGCGCCAAGTTCTGGAGAGAAGGCGGTGGAGGGAAGGGAGGCGAGGCAGGGTCTCCGTGGGTCGCGGAGGCGAGCGCCCTCGCCCGAGGGGGTGAGCCAGGATCCCCCTCGGCTCTCCAGAAGGTGCGCGAGAAGCCACCTCCGCGACCCGCTCCCCCTGGGCGCGAGAGGACGAACGTTGATCTGGGAACCTCTTCGGCGTGAGCCGGTGGGAGAAGCCGCCGCGTTTCCGTCAGGACACTTTTCGCTGCGACACCCACCTCCTCCTCCTCCTCCTCCTCCTCCCCCACCACCTCCAACCTCCCCCCAGGAAGAGCGAGGTAGAAGCCCCCCTCGTTCAGCCCCACCCTGACAGAGACCCTCCCCCCCTCCTCAGGGCACCCCGGGGTCTCCCCCCCCCGTCCTCAGTTTCCCCTTCTCTCCCCTGAGGAGCCTGGGCTGCTGGTGGGCAGCTGCAGGGGGAGGCAGCGGGGCAAGAGGGCACCTGGCTCTGGATGCCCACGGCTTTGCTTTCTGGGGGGAGCGGAGGGGCACCTGGGGAGGCTTACCTCCCTCTTAGCCTAATATCCCTCTTTGCTACCAAGCGGGGCGGCGGGTTGGTGGGTGGAGGCTGCTGTTGCTGCTGTTGCTAAACTGACGTTTGGAGCCGGATGCCAACTCCCCGAAACCTGAAGGCTTGGATCCTTTTACCTTTGCCAGAACGTGCGTGCCTGCTGGATAGGTGCCACCGATCCCATATATCGCTTCCTCTGGATCATTGCTGCCGGGCAACTTTGCTGCTTCTTGGGTTGCTACTTCTAGGTCCGCCTGCCGTGCCTCGGGTGCCAAGGTGGCATTGCTCAATCCCTTCCTCTTCATGGTAACTTTGGACCTGGGCCACGTTCTGTTGCCGGCTGCGATCCAACATGCGCCCCGGATTGGTGTCGCTAACTGTTTCGTTCGGATCCGTACCATCCACTGCCAGCTAATACTGCCGTCTTGGATCATAGACTGGAAGACCCCTCTGTTCTCCACCTGGACATTACATTAACTCCAGGATGGAAGCAAAGGGCATGTTCTGGTGCCTGCCTCACCTTGGCATGAGGTTTTGGTGCAGAAATGAGAGTTGAGGTTGAGACTTTGGAACGCCACCCAAGCAGGGTAAGTTTGGATCCAGTTCTGCATATGGAGGAAGGGGGCTAACTGAGAGAGAAAGTAACCTGGGTGTCTGCCAAGAAAGATCTTTTGGAATTTTGATGCCAGTCCTTAGGCTGTGTGTAAGTCTGCAAGACTAGGAGTTTGGGAAAGCTGTTGCATAACCTAATGACAGGTGGCCTATATTAGCATGTTGATGGAAGAGCCCCAGAGTTGGGGATGGAGGCAGCTGATGCCTACAGAAAGTGGAAGTGCTCCAAGTCCCACCCACCCCACCAAAGCTCTCCCACCATATCTTCCCTCAGCTCCACCCACCAGAGCCATTCCCATTTATTCCACCCCAGCTTTGACCATATGAATGACCATGATAGCTAATTTGATCTTCAGTATCAGTATGCCTCTAAACACCCTGCTTTGTAAGCTTCCCAGAAGCATTTAGCAGAATGTTGGACAAAACCAGAAATGGAGGACAGGCAGAGGAGACGTGTGAACCCCAACCCCACCTTTGACCACACATTCCCACTGCAACACAAACTGCTTGCAATACTTTGGTATAGCTGAGGTGTAGTAATAAAATGACTTTCCCCCCAACAGCCTCAGGTCAGGGATTCTCACAAATTTCTAGGTGTTAGTGAAGAGGTGTATGGATACTATAGACCTAGATTCTGGCACTACATTTCCATGTTTTCTAAGTTCTTTCCATTTTTAGTGGTTCCTTCTCCATGTTGTAACCTCTCCTCCCTCCTTGCCTGAGTAGAGGATGAAATCTTATCACATTTTCCTACTGTGGCCTTTTAGACAGCATTTATTTAGAAAGATCCCCTGCCATCTAGCTCTGCTGTAATGGTTGATGGTATTATATATACCTGCTATAGATGGGGTAGGCAGGGTTTTTTTCTGTTGCGGGCCACATTCCTTCAGGGGTCATCTTTCAGGGTGGCCAAATGCTAGCAGTAGATGGAGCCAGAATTGATGGGAAGAGCCACAGACATATTTGTTCTGGCTTAACTAATCTGGAATAAACATCACTCTGCTTTTCACCACTTTTACTTCAAATTAAACTACCACCTTTACACAGGTCTACTCAGAAAAAAGCATTACTGGGTTTGATAGGGTTATTCTCAAATAAGTATACAAATACTTTTTTTAAAGTACTGTACAGTACAACAAACCAATACAGTTAATGTTCTGGAATGCATTTCCTCAAACTGTACACTGAATACTGGCATACTAGAACATTGGATAGAAGTATGCTTTTAATTGCAATTATTTTTAGAATGTTTTAATCTGTTTCTACTTTGTTTTTAGTTTTGAATTGTATATCTGTTTGCCGTCCTGGGCTCATTCGGGAGGAAGGGGGGGATATAAATTCAGGAAGTGATCATGATGATAATGATGATGATACAGCCAGAAAAAAAAATTAAAACCAGTTTATATGTATCATTCAAAATCTTTGACCTTCTGTTGTTGTTGTTTAGTCGTTTAGTTGTGTCTGACTCTTTGTGACCCCATGCACCAGAGCATGCCAGGCACTCCTGTAAGGGGAGGAGGAAGAGAGAGAGGGAGAGACAAAAGATGGAAAAAAATAAGGAAGAAGCCAGCAGGAAGGAGGAACCTGGGGGGGGGGGAATGGAAGTATGAGAGTTCAGAGGAAGCTGGAAGCCCCATAAAACAATGTGGGGGGCTTTAAATCACCCACCTGTAGCCTACAGCTCAATAAGATCTGGTTCTTTCCACAGATGGTAAAAAACAAAGGTTGCGTTCACATGCTACTTTGTACAGTATGTGTCTTTAGGGGTTTTGCTAGGAAGCTTCCTTGGAACTCAACATGTGTGAAATCTCCAAATCTAGGGAAGGAGCAGCCCAGGCAAGTGTGAAGTCAGTCCCGCAATGTCCAATAGGAACAATACTTAATTAAATGTGTATAGGATTGCAGGGTTAGTAGCTTTATTTGCTGGGGCTGTAAGCTTCATAAACGAACCAGCTAAAATTTTGCAGTCCAGTCCTGTGCTTGTTTGCCAAATTCAAGTAGATTTACTGCCAAGTAAGTGTGCTTAGGATTGCAGCCTTAGACCTGCCCGGGAGTAAGTCCCATCAAACAAAGTCTTGTTTCCATGTACGCAAGTGTGGCACTGGGCTGTCGACACCAAAGTTCTTGGTATGAGCTTTCGTGTGCATGCACACTTCTTCAGATAACGCATGCACACGAAAGCTCATACCAAGAACTGACTTAGTTGGTCTTTAAGGTGCTACTGGAAGGAATTTGTTTTGTTTTGACTATGGCAGACCAACACGGCTACCTATCTGTAACTGACACCAAAGTTGTTGAATAGTGTTGTACAGTAAGGACACAGTGATTTATTATGTGCAGGTATTGTGGTTCTGATATTGGTGTAACATGCATGAATAAGAAAACATTCAAAATGCCTCTAATTCTAAACAATGAGTGGTAGCTGTTCTTTATTATGCTGCTAGCTATATTTGGCTTCTCTAAAGAGCTATATTAGTCTCTCTAAAAAGCATCTATATTGAGGGTTGGTTATATGCTATTTATTAATGGAATTGTTTCGTTAAAAAGAAGACAAGTGGGTGACAAATCAGTTGCAGTACAGCTCTTTTAATTGGCTGGCAGCTAGGGCTGAAGTCCATATCATGATAACCGTTTCATAATTTTTGATCTGACAGTATATCACAAATCCTCTCTGTGTGTGCGTTATGCAAAAATCACGATGCGGGAAAAGCTGTGATGCCAGCTAATATAGCTCCATCGTTATTTCAGACATTGTGATATATCAGTATGTTTTGCAATGTTTAGCTGGTGATATATCACAGTGTTGAAAACCAGATATCGCCCAGCCCTACTGGCAGCCCTACATAATTGCAGCTCTAAAAGTTGTGTGACCCATATGATTCCCCCCTCACACTTTCCCCAGTTAATGTGCTTTCTTTCTTATTGCAGACTTGGCATTCCAACCCAAGGGAATACACATAAGGAGATACTTATGGAGCTGCAGAGACATTCCAAGTCTATAGGAGACCCCCAAAGACCACCAGAAACCTTGGAACCCCTCAATCCACAAGAGCCTGCAAGCCATGTGGGACAACCCATCAAGCTGGAGCTGGGGGGTGAGGGAGGAGGTGTCCAAACATCGCCTCCTAAACTCTCTCGCCCGCCATTGCCTTCTCCTGGTAGCGCCCTCCTTCAGGGATTGAATGGGCTGCCAGGAGCAGGGAGGCGGGCACTTGTTCCTGGAGGGACAGGAGGCACAGAACAAGGGGAACCCTCCCGATTGGGGCGCTACTTGCTGATTGACAGCCAGGGGCTGCCGTACACAGTGCTGGTGGAAGAGGGGGTGGGAGCGGCAGGGGACCCGGAAGGGGGTGGGAGCGGAGGGTCCTTGCGCAAGGTGTACAGCTGCCCCGTGTGCTCGCGGACATTTGAGTACCTGTCTTACCTGCAGCGCCACAGCATCACCCACTCGGAGAGCAAGCCCCACGTCTGCCGGGCGTGCGGCAAGGCCTTCAAGCGCACGTCCCACTTGGAGCGCCACAAGTACACCCACTCGGGCCGGAAGCCCCACCAGTGCCCCATTTGCCAGCGCAGCTTCCGTGACTCGGGGGAGCTCTCACACCACCAGCGGGTGCACACGGGCGAGCGGCCCTACCAGTGCGAGGCCTGCCACATGCGCTTTGGGGAGCGCAACACCCTCCAGAGGCACATCCGCCGGAAGCACCGCCTGCAGCTCCTCCCGACGCCGTAAAGGCCGGCCTTTTCGAGACTGAAGTTGTGCCACGAGAGGATCGCATGAGAACCTCGCTGCCCACCCAGGCCTTAGACATCTACCACCTGGGCGCAGCTAGCCCCCACCCATGCGACAGCAACCCTGGCCTGCAAATGCCTCCCTGTGTCTTTACGGACCTGATACTTCTCCATTTGCTGGCCCAAGGACTAGCTGTTGCGTGGGGAAAATGGGAATGGGGAACCTCGCCCACCTATGCCACAAACTATCCGGCATGCGATAGCCAGATTGCAAAATCCCAGCTTAGGTCCCTCCTGCCTTCTCAGGCCGCAAGGACTTGGTATGGACACACTGGCCTACCTTCCGCCTTTTGTAGAACCTTGTCTATCCTGTCTGTCTGTGCTCCTCGCAACCTGGCAGGGGGATTCTTTGCCTCCTGCTTTGTCCCCACCCGAGTTTCCACTACCCCTGTAGGTCACTCACATCCAGCATGGATTCATGGGCCAAGCTCTGCAACACAGAGCATTGCCTGCTAGCATCTGTTTCTGCCACAGTGTCGTAGGGAGAAGTTATTGTGGCATAGTGGGGATATGTGGAGGGAGGATTCCAGCAGACCCTGCCTAGAACCTGCATTATGGCACAGACACTGTCCCCTCTGCGTATGCCTGGAGGGTATGCTATCATGCAGAATGACAATGCATGCCTGTTAAAACCTCCTCATCTGCAGACTTGGCCTTCAAATCTACTAGGGGCTACCCCTCTCATGTATGCACTGTGACCCACAGACACAGTACGGAGACCTCAACCTGTCAGGAAAACTAGTGCATGCCTATTTTAGGAAGATCTGCTTTGCTTTCATGCAGAATTTGGTTCCAGATTAAGAGCAGCCATGAAGAGAACTTTCCTAGAGGTTCAAATCGAATCTGGCCAATTTTGGTTCTTTGAGTCCCCTGCAAGCGTCTCATACAGCTGCATGGCTACTTGGTGTACAAAGGAGGTTGTGGCCTTGAATCCTGACATTCCACCTCAAGAACGCCTGGGCCCAAATTTCTCCCCCTCCTTCACTTACAATAAAGAGCCTATTGAAGGAGCATAAGCAAGAGGCTAGAGAAGGCTGGGTGGAACATCAGCTGAATTCCATGTGCAGGAAGAAAGTCACTTTTCTTTAAGGCAGTGCCCAAATTACAGGAGAGCCAGAGAGGGCCTGGCACCCTTTACCTGTTGCAGCAGCCCCCTTGGCTACTGCTTTTTGAAGGCTACAGGGGACCACAATTTGGCTAAAATTAGGAGTCCGGGGTTGGGCTTTTTTTTTTGCATTTCCTTAAGGCTCCTCCTAACCTGCCCTTCCATCTATAAAGCACTGCTTTAATGAATTGTGGCTCTGCATTATTATTATTATTTTAAAAATCTAGATGGGGAGTATGGGTATTGAAGGATGGAATATGGGATATTCCCCAACTTGCCAGCCTTAACAGTCTCTTATTTCCAAACCCTCCAGATTTTTCCAGGGAAACAGAGTTGGTGATTCTACATTCCTTCCAGCGGCTGCTGCTGCTACTGGTAGTCCAGCCTCCAGATCAGATCCATGTGTGGACCCATCAACTCTGGTCAGGCCTTGTTTTCTTCTGCCCCCTAATTAGAACCATTTCAACCAGCTTCCCAAAAAGTTGCAGGCCACGGTCTATATACTTATGGGGTGGGTGGGTTTCAGCCCCAGATATGCAGCAACAGAAAATGTTGGTCTTCATCCCAGGCTTACTGCCTGTGGGATGTATGTGATAAGACTGCTGTGGTTTCCTACAATAATTAACAAACATAGAATCTCTGTTTCCTCGACAGGGAGAAACAATCAGGAGACATCGATATACAGGCATGTGTTCCAAGGTATCGGCTAGCCTGGTACCTCCAAAGCTTGCCAGGGAGATTCCTGGATCATGTTTCCTCTGCTTCATATTTAGTGTGGAATTTTCAAACTGTGTGTGTCTTCCTCTTTTTTTTTAATTAAAAACAATCCTCTGGGGTTTTGGTTCATCTTTGTGTGCTAAACGAATAAAGTTCTGCTGTGTTGCTTCCATTTCGTTGAGAGGATGTAGATCCGTTGGCAAGAATTTAGCCCTTTGCTGGGTTTGAGAAGAGTGCCTTTCAGCTGTGTAACCTCTAGACATTTGCAAAAGCTCTTTTCTCAAGATGTGGAGAATCAGTTGATTTCCTTGAACATAGAAGGGGTGTGGGTGCTATAGCTCAGGGGTAGAGCAGCTGCTCTCCATTGCAGATGGTCCTAGGTTCAATCCCTGATGTCTCCAGGTAGGGCTTAGAGAAAACTCCGCTCTGAAACCATGGATTGCTGCTGCCTGGCATTGTGGAGTGGACAAAACAGATGGCTCAGTGGTCTGTCTCGGCTTTCTCTAAAGAGTTTTTGTTGAAGGAGGAAGTGTGGGATGCACACTGAACATAGCATCCTTTTTATGATTATTTTTTTTTTTTACAAAAACCAAATATGCGTCAAGAATCTGCCAGCTGAGTACTCAAAATATGTAAATCAATCAAATGTAAGTATTTCACTTGTTTTGCATAAGCTTTCTCAGCTACATGCTTTATTATGAACCCAACATTTGCATTTCCAGAGAATTTGGAATGCTTATTATTTTAGTTTTAAAAGCTGGTATGTTAACCTACTAGGATAAAGCAGTAGAGGAACATGAGTGCAGAGGTCGAAGAAGGAATAGAGTAAATGCTCATTTTCCCAGCTTGACCCATACATTGGCCAAGCAGTCCAGAACCTTGCTTTGGGGGAAGGGAGGTGGAATGAAAGCAGGCGTGCTTGGAAATGCAAATTCTCCTTTGAAAAACTGCATACAGAATTGTTCAGAGCAAACTGACATCAGTGCAGAATATGTTTTAGGGTGTACATACTGGTTCGATGACATCCTGCTCCCCAGTCTAGAGAGAAAAGATAAAAGCTGTTACAGCTGAGATGCTGGTATAATAGTATATGTTAGAAATAGATTTTTAAACCTGCTTTTTCATGAGGAAGTTGTATGGAATTGTGTGTGATGTGGGGGAAGTGGACAGAGAGGAAAAACCTCTCTCTCAGGGCCATCCTGAGAAGGTTAGAAGATTCCAGAAAGGCCTGGTTGAACTGTGGAGTTTGCTCCTACAGTATGAAGTGCTAGCCACCAACCCAGACAGACAAATTCGTGGAGGATGAAACTACAGATAGCTACTAATCACAATGGCTGTGTTCTACTATCCAGTGTTGGAGGCAGTGAGTCTCTGAATACCAGTCACAAAAGGGGAGAGGGCTGTTTCATTCATGCCTTGCTTGTGGTCTTCCCATTGGCATCTAGTTCACCACTGAAAGAACAGGATATGGACGGGGGGGGGCGCGGTTATGCTCTCTTGAGAATAAAGATGCAAAGGCGATTTTTAACTGCAACTGGAGCATTTGGAATCGCAAAAAGTGCTTTGCAGCACAGACCCTTTTCTAATTCATCCTGGTTTATTACACCGCGAATAAAGCGTATTTGAACTAAGCTAAATTACAGAACCAGCTTCTGATTCTCCCTACTTTGCAAGCGGGGCGCCTGTGTCTTTAAACGAGGGGAAGGAGGTGGAGCGAGGGGGGGGGAGAGTGGTCATGTATTGCTTGTATTTCTGACTGCAGACAGAAAGCGAGGGCCATCTCCCAGCTCCCTTTAATTTCCTTTTTGGTTGCACTTAAAGGGAAGGTGCGCATTCGGGATGGGGAGGAGGGAAAAGGGGGAGGGGAGTTTTCCCAACTGTTTCTTCCCCCTGAAGGAGGCGGAAAGTTGCACAGGGACGGCGGCGGCGCTGCAGAATCTTCCCCGGTACCAGCCTGGATGGAGCAGGTACAGGTGAGGGATTCCTTTGTGGAGCAGGAGGAGGGGATGCCAGCGGCCAGGAGCGGCTGCCGGGTGCAATGCTCGAGGATGAGTAGGGGACTCGCGTGCCAATGGGGGGGGGGCAGACGGGGGTGGGGGGAGAGGGAGGGACAAAGGGACCTCGAAGTCAACCCAGAGGCGCCGCTGATGGCGCTCCCCGCGGCCCCCTGGCCATCGGCGGGTCCCCTGCCCTCCCCCTTTGGCCATGCTCGCCCAGCTCCGGGCTATTGTTCTCTTCGCCAAGAAGCCGGACTTGTTCAGGGAAGAGGACGAGCGGGATCTGTTCGGAGATCGCAGCGGGGGGGGGGGGGGGAGAGAGAGATCTAGATGGGGTTGGGACGCTTTTGGCTGGCAGCCAGGATGCCCGGGAGGGAGGGGGCCGGTGAAATTTGGAGGGCAGGCGGCTTGGGTGCCAGGCTTGGAAGGAGTGGGGCGGGTTAAGAGCCCAGGAGGGGGACTCGGGAGCCGGGACGCTGGGCTGGGCTCTTTGATTGGTTCAGAGGCTCCAGCGAAAGGGGCCTAGGAGGTAAGAAAGCAAGATTTGGGGCAGGTGTGGGGGGTGCTTGGGTCAAGAATGGCATTTTCTGGGCCAGGCCGAAAGCTCATCCATCCGGAGGGGCTGGATAAAGATGATGGTGGCCCTCCCGTTTCTTGTTTACCTCCCACCCGCCACCCGCACCTCTGATTCAGAGGTAAACAGCCTTTTCACATGGAGTTTCCCTGCAGTGATCCTGGGTTGTCTGGGAAGGGAGCAGCAGACTTGGAGTTGGGATGCTTCGGATGAGCATTGAAAACAGTGAAGTCCAGCCAGGAAGCCTGGGTTCCTTGGGCGAGGATTTAAACCAGGGAAAGATTTGGGATAGACCTAAGAGCTGAACAAGTTATCTGGGAAGTTCAGGACACACTGGCTGTGGGGGAGACTTCTGCATCCTTGGGTGTAGAGCAGGGGAAGGCAACCTAAGGCCCGTTAGGCCAGATGCGGCCCAATCACCTTCTCAATCCGGCCCACAGATGGTCTGGGAATCAGCGTGTTTTTACATGGGTAGAATGTGTCCTTTTATTAACAATGCATCTCTGGGTTATTTGTGGGGCATAGGAATTTGTTCATTCCCCCCCCCCCCAAATATAGTCCGGCCCACCACATGGTCTGTGGGACTGTGAACCAGCTCACAGCTGAAAAAGGTTGCTGAGTGAGGTCTGATTTAAGCTTGGGCTACCAGACATGCTTGTTTATTCATTTAAAGTATTTGTGCCCAACTCAGGCACATTAAAACACATTGTAAAGGCTTCGTAGTAAGTTCTGCTTCTAGCTGAAATTCAATGGGAACTATGCTAGAGAATTCTGGGAGATGATTAATACAGAATTAAAAAAAGATCCTTAAGATCACATTTCCCAAAAGACCTGAGGCCTTTCTATTAGGATATCCTGAAAAAGGCACTCAATCTCTTTTTTAATGCAACCAGCACAGCTAAAGTGGTATACGTGAAGAAATGGAAAGAAAAAAAGATTCCCACGAAAGAAATATGGCAGAATAAATTGATAGAATACACAAAATTAGTAACCATGACTGCGAAACTAAGAAATAAGGATGAGTCACGGATAAGAGATGAGTGGAAGTGTTTTGAAAAGTATCTCAGAGGGTATAATAGTCAGTTTAACCTACAAGTAGGAATGAACATAAGAGCAGCAGATAACATTAAATAAAGGAAGATTTGTGACAAAAATGGGTGGAATAATAGATTATGCAGCCGACAAAAGACTACCTAGAACGCCATGGAGAAGTCCAAGGATAATAAATAATGATGAATATTTTATGGTGTATATATAAGTTGTAAAAATGCATAAACAAAGAGAAAGAAAGAAAGATTCAATAGGATCACACAAGAGTGAACCTTTCTGTGGCCACATGGAGTCTGGGGAATTGTCTGCCCAAGGAGACCCTTCTGGTGTTTCCTCTGATAATTTTTTGCCATTGCTTTAAGACAGATCAATTCCAGCTGACATTTGTTTAATTGGAGGATTTTTATTTCCTTCAGTATTTTAACTGCTGCTGTCTTGTTTTCATATTGTTCTCAACTGGCCTGCTTAACTTGGTTACATTGATGTTGCTTTTATATTTTGCTTTTAGCCTCGTTGGGGATTCTTAGATAGAAAGATTGAGTACAAATTTACTTAAATGAAACCAGCATGTGTCTTGGGTTAGGGAAGAGAGGTGAATTACGGTACATTCACAGCGCCCCATTCCCTGATTCCTTCAGGATTTAGCCGAATCATCTATCTCTTCAGCTTTCTAAAAGCAATAGGTAAGGAAACCAGGCCTCTACTGCTCCCTGTGTAATTGAAGCTCTGGCTATTTGATCTGCCCACCCACCATACCCGCTCTGTTTACATCTCTGCCTTTCCTGCTATTTCCAGGGGAAGATGCTGTGAAGCAGGCATTCTGCTGGTGTGGACTCGCTGATGGAAATCCAGCTGGTTAGAGTGAAAGAAGAGGCAACTCCAGGATTGCTCCACGTCTGCCCACTGTGCCAGGAGGAGCTGCCGAGTCTTGCTGGGCCCAAAGGGCAGGCTCCACAATGCCAGGCCTGCAAAAGCCTCTTGGTCGAGCCCCGGGGATGGTTGCCTGGCAACCAAGAGGCCCTGTCCTTCCTTGCCGAGAGGCCTTACAGCTGCTCCTTCTGCCCCAAGCGCTTCAAGAGGGCCTCAGACCGACGCGACCATGAGCGGGTACATACAGGCGAAAGGCCATATGGCTGTGGCATCTGTGGCAAGCGTTTTACTCAGAGCTCAGTGCTCTCTGGCCACATGCGCATTCATACTGGCGAGCGGCCCTTCCGCTGTGGTGTCTGCTTTAAGTCCTTCAACAACGGCTCCAACTTCCGCAAGCACCAGCGCATCCACGGGCAACCGTTTGGCTACAGCGACAAGGCAGGCGACGGGAAGGACTGTGCCTTCCTACCTGAGAAGAAGTTGAGCCAGCTGGCAGAAAGACAAGGTGGCTACAGTATAAGCCCCGGCCTGCCGCCCAGACAAAATGGCTGCCAGGTCGTCAAAGAACTGAGAGAAGGCGAGAACAAGAGAGGCTATGACCCAAACAGCCCTTATGTGAACGGCTTTAGCCAGGATAGCAGCCTGAGGCAACCTGGTGATGATGTGGACCATTTCAAGCAAATTAGACTAAGGGGAGATAATGCTAGTTGTGGCCCTAACCGTGAACTGAGGCAAAGTAGCCATTCTAAGGGTCTAAGGCAGGCAAGTGATAGCAAAGGTGGACTGGGGGGAAATGGTGGCACCGGCCAGGGACAGATGCAAAATGGCCACAGTTTCAGACGCCAAAAATATGTTGGTGGTGAAAATCCCACGATAGGCCTGAGGCAAAATAGAGCAGAGGGAAGCCACACTCAGGGAGAACAGAAGCATCATGTCGGCAGCCACAATAGCAAGCTACTGTTAGACGACGGCAGTTGTAGGAAAGGCCTTTTGGAAGCTGGTAGCCACAAGCTGAGTCAAGAGCGTGGAGTTGTGGGCTGTTTAGTAAGGAGAACAAATGAAGACTACCTCAAGGGCCCAAAGCATAGTAGTGGGGAGACCATTGGTGCCCACATAAAGCAGAATGTCAGAGGGGAATGCCCGGTCAGCGCACTGAATCCAAGCAGGCGCCTCAGCACCTCAGCACCAAGACAAAATGGCCACCATGGAATCGCTGCCCATGACCTCAGACAAAATGGTGCTGGCCACTTCAGATTGCTGAGGCAAGATGGCAGCAGCAACAAGCAGAAAGAGGTGGCATTTCAAGCGTGTGCCCCGGGGAAGATTAATGCTTTCACAGCAAAAGTATCTGTCTGGTCCTGTCCTGATTGGGAAGAGACCGATCTGGAGACAAGAAGCGAAAGGGGGGAATTTGAAGGATGCTCTCCCTTAGACATGCCTGCTGGTGTATCTCCCTGGGAACTGGAGAGCCCTGAGCCATGTTCTCTGCCTTACGATATTTCCACATCTCCTGGTCATGGCTCCTTACAAGAGGAGTTTAGAAGCACCACTCAGCACTGGGAAGAGGGCGGCTCCGCACCTTGCTTTCCTTTCCAAGATCCTGAGCCTTATGATCAGCCCTCTCAGTCAGCATTCGATTCCAAGCCTTTCCTCTGCTTTGCATGCCCCAAGCAGTTCCGTCGTGCCACAGATCTGAAGGAGCACCTGCGGGTGCACACGGGCGAACGGCCCTTTGGGTGTTCTGTCTGTGGCAAGAGGTTCACGCAGAGCTCAGCCCTGGCCACTCACCGGAGACTGCACACTGGGGAGAAGCCCTTTGAATGTGCCGTGTGCTGCCGGCGCTTCAATAACTCTTCCAATTTTGCCAAGCATCGCCGGCTTCATGGGCAGGAGGGTGCTGGGCCTGGTGGTAAAGGGGTGGCGAAAGACCAATGGAGTGCCAAGTCACAGTGACTCTTGAGGAGGAAGTACTCCATGGGGAGATGGCATACTGTAGCTGTTGGCAGAGCTGCATCTACTTCTGCACCGTTGCAACAGTAGATGCTGATTTCAGCGTCTTTGAGAATCTCATTTTTAACTTTGTAGAAAACAGCAAGCTTCTAGCCCAGGCTTCCTCAGCCTCGGCCATCCAGATGTTTTTTTGGCCTACAACTCCCATGATCCTTAGCTAGAAGACCCAGTGGTCAGGGATGATGGGAATTGTAGTCTCAAAGCATCTGGAGGACTGAGGTTGAGGAAGCCTGTTCTAGAGCCACAGGTGTGTTTCAGAGAGAATGCCAAACGATGGTTATATGTTTCATGATCAAGCCTTGGGTGTGGGTTACTTACCCCCTCTTCTTGTTCTTTCTGGTTCTTTGCAAATAAGAGATTTTCTGCAAACTAGACCTAGAGATTATAATCAAACCATGGTTTCTAATTCTGGCTTGCAAGTAAAATAGGGTTGATTTAATCAAAGTTAACAAAGTACAGGAGGAAATTGGAGCAAGGGGGCGGGGAGGGAGCAGTCGGTAGTGCAGTTACTCAGGAAAGGGTATTTTATGCAGCAACACTCTATGTGGAACTCTCCCCCATCGGATATTTGTTTGGTCCCTACAGGAGAAATCTTTTAACATAAATTGAAAACACTTTTACTTATCCAGGCTTTGGGGTCAAACTTGAGTTTTGCAATTCTCAAGGTAGTATGCTGCTGTTGCTGCTGCCACCGCCAGCAACATTTGTTTTATTTGTAGCTTTAGGCCACCCTGTGCTCCTATTGGAAGGGTGAGGTATAACAATGATGTATTAGTACACGGGTGTCAAACACAAGGTCCGCGGGCCGAATCCGGCACGCCAGACCTCGTCATGTGGCCGTGGCATCAAGGGCGAGGAAGCGAGCTTCTCGTCCTTTTTACTGGTCCCGACCCAGATTTTAGGGTCCGTACTCCGGCGGAGGTTCTCTGCCTTTCTAAAAAGTGACCCATGTGAACAGCCTTCCCTGCCTGTTTGCAGACAAGGCTCCAACCGACGCACCCCGTCGGCGCTGCCTACCGGCCGGTCCCACAACTTTCGCCTGCCTCGCGGGCCGGGCAAAGAAGCTTTCTGCTCGCTTGGTCCAGTCCGGGGCTCGCTGCAGAGGAGGCGGTCCCGTGAAGCCGAGCTCGGAGCCGGCTGCCCCCGCCCTTCAGAGGCTCCCAGGCGCGGCTGCTCGAGGGGGCAGGTCGCACGCGGGGCAACTTTTGGAGCCCGAAGGAGCCGCGGAGGCTGGCAGGGAGGGCAGGGAGCGAGAGCCATGCTTGGGACGCCGCTCGCTCACTCGCTCGGGCTGCAAGAAGAGGCCACTGCGGCGCTGCAGCTAGCGAGGAGATGGCCGGGGGCGCGGGCGGCGGGGCCAGGGGCTGGCTGGGGGTCGCCCTGGTGGGTAAGTAGCGGGGCCGGCAGGCGGGGAAGGGAACAGCGGAGGCGAGTGGAGAGCGGGGACCCGACGCAGGTCCTGCCGCAGGCGGCGCGCCCCGGCTGGGCTGGGAGAGGCGAAGCTGCTGCCGGTTCAGCTGCACAGAGTGGGGTGGAGGGAGCCTGGCGGGCGGGCGGTGTGCCACACTGCAAAGCAGGGGCGCCTCCCACCCCGAAGAGGACCGCGCCGGCATCTGGGCGGCTGGAGCAAAGTGGGAGCCTGCCAGCAACTTGGCTGCGGCAGCCTGGCTACGAAACACCGCCCCCCTCCTCACGCCAACACATCGGCTTTCTCCGGGCCGGAGGACTTGGCGCATAGCCCCCTCCCCGGGAGCAACTGCAGCAGCTCGGGACCCCAGCAGGACATCGTGGCCACCCGCGCCCGCAGTGCCGCTGGGGCTCCCTTGCAAGGAAGAAACTGCTGCTGTCCAAACTGCAGCTCCGTATCCTCCGACTTCTGAGTGCGGCGGGAGGCAACATTTGCTTCTGCTCTGCTCTGTTGGGACAGGCTCCTGTCTCCTCCCCGTTGGAGCTCCAGTCTGCCTGGAAGCCCATCTCGTCATCTTTTAAAAAAATCATTATTATTTCTTCTATTCTTATTTAAAATCGTACTGGAATAGGTATATTAAATAGTGTATAGGTTCAAGACAACACACACCAGTGCCTAAGGAAAAATAACTTTGATAAAGTCCTACAGATACAACCGGCCCTTTGAGGGTGACCAAACTGCTGATGCGGCCCCCGATGAATTTGAGTTTGACACCCCTGTATTAGTAAGTCTAAAGGCTTGATTATGTAAAGTGTGGTTTGGCATTCCATCTAAATGTAGCCATAGGCTTGAGGGCTAGGATCTTGCAGCTCTTTTTGTTTGTTTGTTTGTTTGCAATTACCTGTGAACCAAATCTTACTACTTTTCTTGGTTTGGGCATTACATCTGAACCAAACTAATGAAGAGAGAGGCCTAAAGTGCATGGCTAACGGTCGGTAACATTTCTGAAATTGGGGCAAGGAGTAGCTGAGCACTTCTAGAAACCAGTGCCTTGTACAGGTGTCTGCCCCTTCCCACTGCTAGCAGAAGAAAAATGGTATTATATGAAATAAGCAAGTTATCATTTACTTCATTTGTGTAATTACACAATTGCTAGAGTGCAGATGGTTTGGGCTGTAATCCTATATCCGTTTTCTTGGAAGAAAGCCCAATGAACTCATTAGACTTACTTCTGAGTAGACATAGGATTGTACTAATAGATACCAACACTAGGTATACTGATGCAGTATTGGGTTGTTGTTGCTTTTTTAAAAAAGCAGATGCATGGTCCTGTTCATAGCGATCATAACCCACAATTTATAATGTGTGTTTTTACCCTCAGGAGGGCAAATCTGAAATGATTTTTTAAAATGCATTTGAAAAAAGCTATAAGTAAATAAAGAAGATGAAAAACAAGATTTGTTCATGTTACAAGAAGTTGGGGAAAAGGTCTTTAGAAGAAAGGTCCCCCGGTCTTGTAAAAGTTGTAAGCAGAAATCCAAAGGTAGAAATAAAATCTTCTGAAAAGTTGTTGTAGCCACGTTTTAAACCAAATTATTCTTGACATTTTGCTTTGCAAGCACTAGCCAGTTAAAAAATATTTTGTTAAACATAGTTGAATTTGCATATAACCCCAATGGAAAAATTTAGGTAGAAAAAATTGTTGAACCAACCTCTCAGGCTACTTGCTGTTACCAAAGATAGTTCCACTAAACAGCTACCTTAAATATCCATTCCAAATATTATCATCAGTTTAGACCTCTATTGCACATCAAACACTTTATGAATTCTTTTGTTTTCTAGCTTTTCCCTGAGACTAGGCATTCTCAGTTCTGCATTTCTCATGGCAGATCTTGCAGTATAAACATTTGAAGTTTACGTGGTCTCCTCCCAGGGGTGAGTTTTAACAGCCATTTCCTGTATGCAGCACTTTTGCTTCATTGTCTGAGCTGGGTGCATTGTACCAATTTCACAAGAGAAAAAAATTCCATGTTGGAAGTATTACTTGCCTCCACTTTAAATTGTCAATGTTCTTCATAGTGTTTAGGCTCCATTTGTGATAGCAGATATATTTTAAGTATCTCCTTCAAAATGGAGCATCACAGAAATGTCTGTCACACAAGATCATGTAGATTTACCTGGTGTTAATCCAGGACCCTTCCACATACATAATAGGAAAAGAAAAAAGGAAGCAAGAGCCAAACGCAGTCTTCTGGGCCAGATGCTCTCCAGCTTCTCCAACTTGCCCATCCTCGTAGGGATGAGCCAAAATTGAACCTAGCTCAAGTGGTAGAGCAGAGACTTTGCACAGAGGTCCCAGGTTCAGTTACTGACATCTTAGTGTGAAAGGATTGGATAGCAAGTGAGGAAAGTCTTTTCGCCTGAGGGTTCTGGAAAACTGCTGCTAGTAGTCAAAGGAGACAACACAGGCTACACCAGGGTGGTCCAATGCACAACCCTCAATACCGTTTTTGATGGCCCTCAGCAACATATGCCCCTCCCCACTGGGTCTTGCGCTGCCTTCTCAAAGTTTGTGGTCCATGGGTTCCTTGTCCAAGTACTCCTGCGGCCTACTTGGTTTGAAAAGTTGGGCCGCCCTGGGCTACATGAACAAACACCTTGATCTGGCATTAAGCAGTTCCCCTGTAAAGTTAAGAAGGAAGGAGGAAAGGTTTCTCAAAACCAATTCTTCCTCGCTTTATTTGCTTGCAAAGTTTAACATTCTGATTTAAATTCACCCAGCTTCTAGATACCATTGGAATGCTCTGTTCCTGAAATGCAAAAAGGGAGAGAAAAGCATCCTACTTGGTATGCCGATACTTGTCTTGTTAATGCCTTAGGACTTAACAAAAAAAATCAATTTCAACAGCAACACTTGAATGTGTGTAAAACTGCAATGTTGAAATTGCCAGCAAGTTTGCTTCCAAGGATCATCCGAGCCTTCTCCATCTCCAGTAGCCTATACGAAACTGGCAGAGAAGAGTTGGAAATGCTGGTACTCAACAGTTTGCTTCCGAATGTTTGATTTCTAGGGATGACCTCAACATTCTTTTTAAATCTCAGTGAGATTCCACCAAGCCTTGCGTACTTCTTCATACCAACTTGTTGGAGAGCTGTGGCTCATGTAGCCGAGGCACCTCACTTAAGAGTAAGAAAGCCCTACCCACTGCCCTGATTGGCTAAAGGAGGAAGGTGGGACCCCAGGACGGCAGAAAACCTCTTCTAATAGAAGACTGTGCAAGATTTCTGGCAAACCCACCTTGATCTTTCTCCTGCGGCTGGGTATAGGATTCTGCTCTTCCCACAGCCCAGCTCATATCAAAGTTTCAAGCTCTGATAACCTGATACTAGCCACTGTGGGTATCCATCTCCTTTTTTTGCTGCAGTTGTTTGGGATCTACAAGCCCTCATGTTCTTCTGCCCTTTACATAGTCCCAACACTTCAGTGGTCTAGCTACTTGGGATTCTTAAAGTGAAGCTCCCTCCACACCAACAGTTAGCAAAACAAGCAAATCTGGAGCCCCCTCAATGCATGGGACATACGCTTTCCAATTCTTATTTTTTTAATGTTTGTTTAGTCTGTACATCGTAAATCAGACACCTTTAAAACAATAGCTTGGTTTAAAACACAAACACACGCTCCCATTCCCCTAACCCCGACTGAGAAAAACACACGCTGTACAGTTCCCAAAGGGGCACCACCAAGGAGGACGGGACAGGTTATAGCGGTCCAGGCCCATCAGCTGCATGGACAATGAGGGGGTCCTATACATATTATATTTTAGTACACGTTATCATAAGGGACTTGAATCTTGGCACCAAAAGTACTGCACTTCCTATGGCCAATGGGAGAAAGGGGTAGTTAGAAAAAGAAGTATTTATATATAAACGTATGTATTTATAGATCTGTATTAATATAAAAAGTCATCTTGCTAACATGATTGCAATGGGTTGGATCCTATCTGCGGCAGGACTCTTTTCAGAGATCGCAACAGTCACTGGTCTGGGAATGTTTGAGTCCTGTCTCAAAAATGTCCATCTCCCAGTTTGGGATGAGTGGGGAGCATGGGAAAACATCGCCCGCTGTCAGAACCAGAGAATCCATGTTCCCCAATGAACTGGAGGGCTGATGGAAGTTCAGATGATTGTGTGTCTTGCGGCATCTTAAAACATCAGGTCTGATGCTTGGAAAAGACAGGAGGATCTTCACAATTCCCGTTCACAGCAGGCAAGGCATCAGGGGTGATGAGAATCTGTAGGACAGCCAGCATCCTAGTGATGCACACACTTCAGAGCTAAGAATCCATCCAGGTATATTTATATAAAAGGCAGAGCAGTGAAGTGGGAAGGTTAGTTGGCAAGTCTTGATCGCACACTCCAACTGCGTCTTCAAAAGGATCCCATTGCCCAACCAGAATTAAAACCTGGAACAGCTGTGTTTGACCTTAGTCCCTACAGAACTTTCCCACAGAATTCAAGCCATAGAATGCCACCTCTTACTCTCTAATCCCATGACCTCTTAATAGAGGAAAATTAGAAGTGCTGTTCAGCTCTTTTTTAAATAGCATCTTTCACACGAGAGTGAGGCATGACAATTTCACATCGCACCAACTATCCAAACCAAACTACAACGGAGAACAGGGAAACATACTTGGAAAAATCAAACCACTCCTAGAATGAAGAGTGGGCACAAGCTTCATTTCTTAAGCAAACCTGATCTTACAAGTGACAGCAGGCAGATGAGCAGAGTTCTCTGCTCTCTGGCATTAGAATTTTGGCTGGAAGCAAAGAGAGCCATTTTGCCCTCAGCTCCCTCTCTTCACCTGTAAATAAAAAAATTAAAAGTGTGAGTGGGGAGGCGAACTCTCTCTTGCTACTTTCTAATCATTGTGAATACAGGAGGTGATTAAGGGGTGTTAAGATGGAGTAGCTGCTCTTCTAAGGTCAGAAAACGTTAAAACCTTTTTTTCTTTTCTTTTTAAAGAACTTTTAAAAATTTAGGATGAAAGTCGAGACTACATTTTGTCAACTGTAGGAAACAGAACACCATTCTCATAGGAAAGGCCTGGCTGAATATATTAGCATAAATTCTGTGACTGAAACAGGAATTCCATAGCTGTATGGAAATTTGTCTTCTATATTTTAGGCCTGTAAATTATTCTGGAGGGAAAAAAATCCATTGGAAATCCTGTTATGTGTGAAACAATGTTATGTTGTGGTTTCGATACATAGTATTTTTGTCTTAGGTCACCTGGGAATGCATAAGACTTGTTTCACCCTGTCATGCTCCATCGTCCATTTGGGAACCTACACTTAAAACAATTGGACAGACAAATCATCTACTAGATTAGTTGTTGTGAACTCGCTTGTTATTCCTGGGTAATAAAAGTAGATGGTATAAACAACAGCCTTTAGTGTGAGAACAGGTCATCAGTTTTGGGGTTACCACATCTTTCCGTGGGGTTTCCGTGGAAACCATGCTCAACTCAACGCAGAAGCAGCTCTTCCTACGAAGCAGGTATGGTATAAACAAGATACACTTGTATTCATAAGGAGGGAGGAGAATCTAATATTAAACTCAGCTCTATTGGCAAATTACAAAGTCAGGGAGGGAAAATTCTATATGGAAAGTTTCCATGTAAGGCAGGGAGAGTTATATCCACCACCATGGGGAGAATCCACTGAATTTCAGCTACACGTTCAGGCCTTAAAACTTTAGTATAAAGATAAAACAAGAAAGAGAACATCCAGTATCAGCCACTTATGGAGGCAGGACATTAGTCAGTAGTATTTCAGTCTGTCAGAGACATTAAGATAACTGGGCCTGACTCAACATGGACAAAGAGTTTCCCCCTGGAGTTGACCCAACATAGGAAATGTGGAACCGAGGCTGGAAAATAACAGGCTGAACCCTCTTCCCATCTCCTTTCTGTTCTTCACACTCTTCGTCAAATAGGACACTGGGTCACCAAATTCCGCGAGGTTTCCTTTAAAGGAACGCCCCACCCCACAGCCGAGTCCATTTCTATCACGATTCTCTATCCCCAGGCATCTCTGCAACTTTGGCAACATCCCCCTTTCCCTCTTCTTCCAGGCACTGGGCAACCACACTGGAATAATAAAAGCATCTTTGGGTCCTCCTATCCTTGGACTGTCCATCTCACCAAAGTAGGAACTATGGATGCAGATGCAGGGATGTAGACCAGAAATGGCAAGGAGGCACCTTTGGTATTGCCACCTGAAAGAAAGTCTTCACGCTCCAACATGGAAAAGCAATAACGTTTCCCGTCACAACTGTCTTATTAGATGTAGAAGGTCAACTTGGATCACGAGGGAGAGGGAGAGGCGAACCACCTGGTGTCCACCGTCCACAAGGGGGCGTGCTCTTAGAACTCTTTGGTTGCATGTAGTAACTCAGCTTCCTCTTCTGCCTGTTCAGAACCAGAGGGTGATGAGCGGCGCCCAGAGAGGGTGCTGGGGAGCCACGCCAGGGAGCTAGAGAGTTTGGAAGAATCTTTTTGACCATACCTGACCAATATTCCTGTTTGGGTGGGGGGAAAGAAGGTCCATGATTTAAGACTGAGGATGAAAAAGTCCCCGTGGGGTACTCCAGCCACAGACTAGTTAAGTCTGCCATTTATCTGATGTGAGGGCGCCAAAAGTGTTGCCAAGAACAGCGTGGGCTTGTGGGAGCGGAAGAACTGGGGGTGAAGCACTGGATGTGCTGTGCAACCCAAAGCAACTTATCTCACTGTGGGATGCAGAGCCACCAGGTACGTTTGCTTTCCTCTCTCTCAGCTTCATACGCAACCACAACCATGAGAGGTTCTGGCAGGAGGAAGAAGGCAACACACACTAGCTAACTGGTGTGTCAATTTGAAAATTCGGAAAAAGACCACATGGTACAGTCTTTCTGGGCCTACACCACTTCAAGATACACAAGGGGGGAAATGACCTATCTGAATGCTCTTTCATATTCAATACTGTATTCCCTGCATGTGGAAGGTATCGGGGAGAAGGCTAGGCTAGAACCCTTCCTCCAGACTCGCTTGTTTCCTATGAGTGTTTTGTTTTTAAAGTGAGGGAGCATTCGGGTTTATGATCCTCCAGCTGCATCATGAAGTGGTAACTGTCCTGGAGGTGGGAAGACAGGTAGATATTTTATGGTGTGGCAGCATCTAGATCATATTGTACGATATGCAAAGTTCAAGCAAGCTCCTCTAATTTCCTACACAGGTAAATGGTGGTGGGGGACGGGACACTATCTTCTGTCAGCAACCAGGTCCCATGGGCAACTAAGGTATTTGAAAGAGGAAAAGCAGCCCATTGTCAGAGGTAAAGGAAGCACCCAAATCAATGTCTTTCCTCCAGAAAGGAAGCAAGACCTACATGGCATAGATCAGGTGGCTGGGTTCACAGTAAAATTTGGCAAGCGCTCCTGAAGGACTGTACCATGTCCTGCCCTCTACTGAAATTTATGAATTGGCTCTAACACTTAAATGGAGGAAAGGAAGAGCCATCTCTTCCTGTAAATGGGAACCTAGATGGCGTCTTCTCTCTTTCAGTATCTAGGCTTATTATTCCACAAGAACATCATTCCTCTGCTCCCACTTCCTGGAAAAGGTAATAAATGTCCATCCGTTCTTGGTAAGAAAGGTAATTTCTATGACAGCCATCCTCTCCTATCAGTTTAGACTAGGGAATCCAGGATGGACAGGGCAACAGCTATTTGTTTGGGGAAAACCAAGGTCCAGGAAGGATACCTACGTAAACCAATCCTGTGCTGCATCCCTGGTTCTCCGTGGATTGCCCCATGCAATTGTGACTTGAGGACTCTCCCATATCCTTCCCCAAACATAGGATCTTACTGCCATTTTACTACAGGGAAACGCCTGCCCTTGTGGCTTGCAACAGACAGGAACTAGCCTCCTCTTCCCACCCTCAAGTACCAAGATAAAGGACCGCCCAGATTTTCTTCCCCTGCCCCCAGCGCTAGGCTTGCTCCTTGTGGCCTCCCATGGCGGCAAAGCGCTCCATCTTGTGGATGTGGCGGTGTTTCTTGAGGCCATAGGTGTTGGAGAAGGCTTCTCCACAGGTGCTGCACTTAAACGGCCGCCCTCCCTGGTGGGCCTGGACGTGTTTGCTGAAGTACTTGGGGTCTTTGAAGAGCTTGAGGCAGGCCCCGCATCGCAGCTCGCGCTTGGCATCGTGGGAGCGCTGGTGGCGCAGGATGGAGGACAGGTAGAAGAAGCTCTTGGAGCAGCGGTCGCAGCGGTAGACCTTCTCGCCCAGGTGCACCCGCTGGTGCTCCAGAAGGTTGCTGCGGTAGCGGAAGGTCTTGCCGCAGGTGGGGCAGCGCTGGGGCCGAGCCACCACATGGAGGCGCTGGTGCTCGGCCAGGCTGGACGACTGGGCAAAGCGCTTGTTGCAGAGAGCGCACTTGTAGGCCCGCTCGCCGGTGTGCACCACTTTGTGCTGGCGCAGGTACCAGGAGCGCAGGAAGCCGCGCCCGCAGACCGTGCAGCGGTAAGGGCGCTCCTCGGTGTGGCAGCGCTGGTGGCGCATCAGGAGGGCGGCCTCCCAGAACCGCTTGCCGCACACCGGGCAGGAGAAGTGCCGCTTCTGCAGGTGGGTGCGGCGGTGCAGCAGCAGGTCATAGGCCCCCGCGAAGCTCTGCCCGCAGACTGAACAGGCCAGCGTGCGCCGCACCAGGTGAACGTACTTGTGGGTCACAAGGCCCAGGAAATGCTTGAAGGTCTGGCCGCAGATGGAGCAGGAAAAGCGCTCCCCGCTGGGCAAGGTGGGGTGGTGGTCTTCGAAAGACGTCATGTTGTCGCCACTGGCCAGTCCGTTCTCCAGAGGCGCCACCGCTGCGGCCGTCTCGTCCGGTGGCAGGAGCCGCTCGGGGGCAGCCTGGTGAACCAGCTTGTGCCACATGAGATTCTCAATGAAGCCAAAGCACTTGCCGCAGACGTCACACGGGTATGGCTTCTCGGCCACGTGAACTTCCTTGTGGCTCATGACGTGGAAGAGATCGGGGAAGCGCTCTCCACAGTCAGAGCAGCCGTAGGTCAGCCCTTCGGGAGGCGGCGGCAGCGAAGGACCCATGGGTGCCAGCGAGGGCCCCATGGGTGGCAAAGAGCAAGGCAGCTGCAGCCGGTGGATCTGCTTGTGGCGGGTCAAGCTCTGCGGGTAGCCAAACACCTTCCCACAGATCTCGCACTTGTAGGGCCTCTCCCGCGTGTGCACCACGTGGTGTTTGCTGAGGTGGAATGACTCGCGGAAGCGTTTTCCACACACGGCGCACTGGTGAGGCTTCTCCCCGGTGTGGATCCTCTCGTGGCGCTTCAGCGTCTCCCGGCGCCCAAAGCCGCGGCCGCAGATCCCGCAGCAAAAGTTCTTGCCCGCTGCCGTCCCCACCAGCAGCGGGTGACCCAAGAGCCCGTAGGATGTGGGCTTGGTGTCGCCGTCAGAACCGGTCGCCTGCGGGTCTTGTGGGAGGAGATAAGCTCCCGGCGGCAGGTAGGACAGGGCGTTGGTGCCATCCTTGGGCAGCTGGGCTCCCTCGTGCTGCAGCTGCCGATGGCGCAGGAGGTTCTGGGGAGCCACATAGCCCTTGCCACAGATGTCGCACTTGTACTCGGGGCGTGGCGGCAAGGTTCCGGGTGGCGCGTGGGTAGCCTGGTGCTTCAGAAGGTAGGAAGCGTCCCGGAACTCCTTGCCGCAAACCCCGCACTGCACTCGCAGGAGATCCGAGTGGGTCCGCACGTGCCGCTTTAGGCTCTCGCGTCGGTTGAAGCTCTTCTGGCAGACGGAGCATGAGAACGGCTTCTCGCCCGTGTGGATGATCTGGTGCTGGTGCAGGTGGCTTGGTTTCTTGAACACCTTCCAGCAGAGAGAGCAGGTGAACGGGCCTTCAGCCTGAGCGATGGCAGCACTGAGGGCGGAGGCGGCTGCCGTCCCAGCGGATGCGGGAACCACCTGAGGGTTGCCGCTCTGAGTAGGAGGCTGAGCTGCTCCCTCGGCACCAGAAGCAGCAGTTGCGTTGGTGGCAACAGCTGCGGCAGCGGCTGCAGCAGCGGCTGCTGCCGCGGCTGCGTTAGCAGCAGCCGCGTTGGCAGCCGCCGTGGCATCCTCGGTGTCCTTGTGGCAGCGGCGGTGCCGGATGAGGCTGGAAATGTGGTTGTAGGTGCGGCCGCAGGTGGTGCACTCGTAGGGCCGCTCGCCGGTATGTACCAACATGTGTTGCACAAGGTGGGACGACTGCTTGAAGGATTTCTGGCACACGCCGCACGGGAAACGGCGGTCGATGAAATATTTCAAGCGCCGGAAGTAGTTCTTGTCGTCTTTGCCCGCCTGGCTGTCAGTAGCAACAGTGGCTGTAGCTGGGGGCGGGGCCTGCCCACGTTTCAGGCTGCTGAAGAGGTGCTGGTGGCCAGAAAGGTCCACAATGCCCCACTGAGGAGTGTTGTAGGCAGCGGCAGCGGCTGCAGCCGCTGCTGTACTATCGAAGAGAGGCTGGCCTGTTGCTGGCACCACTGCTGGACCAGTATAGGGTGGTTGCTGTTGCTGTTGTTGTTGCTGCTGCTGTTGTTGCTGCTGTGGTGGTGCAGGAGCCCCCGGTTCGGCTTTCTTGACTTGAACGTTGGCAGAAGAGGCAGCCGAGGAAGAGGAGGAGGATGGGCCTTCAGCTTTGGGCTTGGAGGTGCCAACGGCGGTGGGGACACGGTCAAAGTGGGCAGGTGGGGCGGCAGCGGGCGGCTGGGTGTAGTCGTACTGTGGCTGTGGGCAGGGGAGGGCGGCGACTGCTTTGGCGTGCTCGTGGTTGTAGGCCTCCATAGGTTCAAAGCGTTGGTGGTTCAGGAACTCCAAGAAGTCGAAGGGGTAGCTCTGGAAATGCACACCCTCGTCGCTTGCTGCATTGGCTTCCATCTCCACCCGGGAGGGGGCACTGCCTAGACAAAGGAGAGAAACGGGATACCAATGTAGACACATGCCAGACATATCCAGGACACCAGCACTCTTTGTTGTGGTGGCTCCATTAAAAAAAATAAATCTGATATGTTCCATTTACACAATGGGATGGGTCAAGAATTTTCTGATTTAAAAAAAGAAAAAGTTGCCAGTTGTTAAAATGAATTGCAAAGAACCATGGTGCTGCCTTATATTCAGTCAGACTTGTCCACCAAACCTAATATTGTCTACTTCTGACTGGCTGTGTCTCTCCAGGGTCTCAGGTATAAGAACAAGAACCTCGCTGCATCAGATTAAAGGCCAAATAGTCCAGCATAGAGTCTCTGTAGTGGCTGTTCAGAAACATATGCGGAGCTCATAAGCAGAACCTGAAGGCAAGACCTATTTCCTCTGCTGTTGTCCATCAGAGACTGGCATACAGAGGCATGTCTCTGATCCCAGAAGTGGTAAAATACTATATAGTCATCATGACAGCTACCCACGGAGAACTTTATTCTCTGTGATCATCACCAAGGAAATCCCAAGAGAACATGTGGGGTAAAGGAGTACTTCCTTTTGTCTGTCCTAAATCTCCTACCCTTCTGTTTCATTGGAAGACCCTGGGTTATAGTATTATGCTGGCATCATTTTACACACCTCAATTGTGTCCTTAATTGCTTTTAAAAAGGCCCCAATATTGTAACTTTTCTTCATGGGGTGTTTCTCTAGCCCCACAAACCTTTTATGGATGGCATTTACCTGTTCTAACATTCTTAAAATAAACCAGGATATGTCTCAAACCACCTGTGCTGCCTCTCAGCTTTAGTTCCTCCTCTCAATGAGAGCACAGGTGACTCAATCTCCTAAGCTTGACAATCCTCCAGGTTTTGAGTGGCAAGCAGGGTTTATACCCATTCAGTGCTAGTTGGCTCCAATGCAGCTAAAGCATTAGTTCTTTGAATATTTATGGAGTCCTGGTATTAAACAGAGGTTAAAAAACGGGACTCACAGGTACAAAGCATTCCAAGGCAAGGCTCGCTTTGGGGAGTTCAGAAGCCCGTGCTTGTCCCTGAAGTTTGGGGTTTGCGTATTTAAAACAAACTCCTCTGCAAAGTGGCTTTCCTTGCTCGAACATGCTGGGCTCTGCCAATGTAGGTTACCAGGGCTGAAAGCCAGTGTAGAAAGTTTGAAGATGGAAAACTCCATCTTCCCACTCAGCTAAAAAGGTTTCTCATGCCGCCTAAAACCAGCCACTCTTATTCTGCCTAATCTACCTCACAGGATTGTTATAGAATGGCATAGTCCCATACATGCCCCTCTAGGCATGCATACATACATGGGGCTGTCACATTTTATAACAGGCATGGGGGGAACTCAGGCTCAGAGACCAAGCACTGCCCTCTCCACCCAGCCCTTGGAATTCTACCCAAGCCACACCCCTTTCCCTGGGGCCACGCCCCTTTCCCCAGTCCTTATTTGTATCCTCCTCAAGGGTTTTTGCTTGGCTGAAAGGTGTTCTGCCACTGTGGTAATGTCTCAATTGCCTAGATGCAGAGATGGGTGGATGTGCTTTTGCAGGGCTGGTACCTAAAAATCCAACTGTTTGAAGATGAGGCACACCTATGGCACTTTTACCTGCCCCACCCCTTGAGGGAACATAACTGTTGAGCTGAAGAGCGTTCCCCCACCTGTTTTATGGCAACCCAGTAAGATAAGGTAGGCTTGAGGGGTCATGAAGGGATACAAACTAAAATGTGTATAGGGTTGATGCGTCAAAGATTGTACCTCAAGGAAGTGGGCTTCTCATCCCTTCTGGCTGAATGCTTTCCTACTTGCCCATCTTATCTAGAACAGTGTGTGCCTTAATAATAAAATACAAACTATTCTGCATTCAAGATCCTCCCGTATTCTGCACCCTTAAATGCAGAATTCTGCAACCTGTATGACTTATGGAAATTCATCCAGTTGTGAATATTTTATATTTCATAACGGCAATCTGTTTCTGATAAGACAAGGGGAAGGTAAGTAAATGTAAGTACAGTGGTACCTCAGTTTTCGCAGCTTCCGTATTGAGTTTTCCGTATTGGGTTTTCAGTTTTTGAACGTTTTGGAACTCAAACAATCTTCCGGAATGGATTACGTTCGAAAACCGAGTTACTACTGTAAAAGGTCCATTTGAACATCCATATGTAACATCTTATTTGTCTATCTCTGGCTATCATGTGTCTCTCCAAACAGAAAAGCCTTGCACTGTTGTCAATATTTGCTCCAGTTAGGTCTCTGGTAACTTTACAAAGGGAGTTCCATAAAGGTGCATTTGATGACCATCAATAGAGGGCACTGATGGGGAGCATGGGCCACCATTTTACCCAGCAGAAACTTACCACAGTGAGGGGGAACACATGGTCTTCTGCAGCATCTAGCCATGAACAGAAGAGCTTTTCACCACTTCCCTTCGATTTCAAATGTGTCCTAAGAGTCTCACGACCACGTAGGTGGACACTACACATGTACCCAGGCCCACTGCAGTAAGTTACCATTTGGTTACCATTTGGTAAATCATTGTCACCATTGGTCACATCCACACCATACATTTAAAGCACATAGCTTCCTCCAAAGAATCCTGGTAACTGTAGTTCAACACCATAGAGCTACAATTATCAAACTACAGTTCCCAGGATTCTTTGGGGGAAGCCATATGCTTTAAATGTCTGGCATGGATGTTACCATCCTCTTCCAATGTTGGGGAGCACAATGGGATACAGAAAAGCAGGTAGCCTCCGGAGGATGTAGGGGCCAAGCCATGTAGGCCTTTTAGAGCGGTCCCACTGCACTGGCTGACTTACCCTTGGGGGGAGGGCGTCTCAAGGACTGCCTTGCACATTAGGCTGGAAGGCACTTCTGTTTAGGAAGCAGGAAACCCGATGTAAATCATCACATATGATGATCACATACGGATGTGTTTTGTTTCGTACAGACACAGCAGGAAACCATAGCCTCCAGTATAATGATCACACATATATGCACACCCTGGAATGCTATGGCCTTCGAGTGTATGTACAACCAACAATTAAAGTGATATGCAAGATCACCACATCTGATTATATGGACACAAGCTTCACAGTTTCTCTTCCAAATATGCACTTTCCACAAAGGAATAGTCAAACGTGAGACCCCTGCAAGAAAAAGGGGGAGGGGTGGGGAGTCAGCCACTTCAGAAAGTAAAAAAATAAAAACCTTCTTGTGGGTTCTTCAATTTGCCTCATTTTTGTAGTTACTTACAATGCCTCTTGCGTTTACCAACTTTCTGCATATATACTTAAACACAGAGAGAAAACTTTCAGAGTTTTAAAGTATCAGGAAATACTTAGATAAGAATCCCAAATACCCACCCTTTCTCCACCTCCCTTCTTTCCATGCAAGACAAAGATAAGAAGTTGTGTAGGACACAGCACTGCTATCACCACCCATTTCCAGCCCAACCCCCTCCATTAACAAACTGCCCTAGATTTAAAAGAAAACTGGTCTAATTCGGCAAATGGCAATGTGGTGGGTTATAATGCAGCAGATGTAAGATTTAGAAGCCAGGGGTTGGAGGCAGACTATGTTAGCTGAACCTACTTAGGTCTCACTGAAATCAATGGGAGAAGATAGTCAGACATGCTTAATTCCCTCTGAAAACAATGGAACTTAAGTTCAACTAACTTTGTCTGGATCCAACCTCAGGTCTCCATGTTTCTCATACATGAGGAGTGGAATGCACTGCAACAGGAAACAATAGAAGCCAAGTTCTCTGAAAGGAGGCAGAGTATTCTACTACAGCCACTTACATATCCCAATGCCTATCGCTGGAGTTATATTAAAAAATACGGATTTTGGTAACAGTGCAGTGTCTGCCTTAAATGGGGCAATGAAGCAGAGGTCTGGGAACAATGGAATACAGTGGTACCTCTGGTTACGTACTTAATTCATTCCAGAGGTCTGTTCTTAACCTGAAACTGTTCTTAACCTGAAGCACCACTTTAGCTAATAGGGCCTCATGCTGCTGCCGCGCCGCCACAGTGCGATTTCTGGAGCAAAGTTCTTAACCTGAGGTACTATTTCTGGGCTAGTGGAGTCTGTAACCTGAAGCGTATTTCACCTGAGGTACCACTGTACCAAGGATGAGGTAAAGAAAAGGAGGTAACAATGGAGGCATGGATAAAGTGAGACCAGGATCATCTAGGAGAGGGCTGCGAGGGCCTTAGTGGATTTCAGGGGTGTGGACTGGACTCAAAGAATGACAACAATGGAGGAATATAGCAGCAGGACAGGAAACCAAGGAGATTGAGGGTGGAGGGCTGTGAACTAGGGTTCCTCTGTAAGGAACTTATCACCAAACTTAAAACCATGGAGAAACCTGGTCTGAACAAAGACGTTGGATTCTTATCTCATTATACATGACAAAGCCATTTTTCACCTTTTCACCCCTTGCTTTTTCCTGTAAGACCTATTGCAGTCGTTAAGAGTCGTCAACAGGCTCATCACAGCTATCTGCCAATCACCCATTCCCACCACCCTTCTGAGTAATACCCCTCCCCACCTTCTCACTATATAGAAGGGTCTGGAAACTTCTGTTTCAGTGTATCTGAAGAAGTGTGCATGCACACGAAAGCTCATACCAAGAACTGACTTAGTTGGTCTTTAAGGTGCTACTGGAAGGAATTTGTTTTGTTTTGACTATGGCAGACCAACACGGCTACCTATCTGTAACTAGGGTTCCTCTGTCCTTGAGAGAGGAAATGGGAGTCTGGTGCATCAATTTAAACCCATAGCATTAGGAGGCAGAACTTCTGGGTTATGTAACTAAGCTTGCTAAGATACTTGGCAGCCAAGTTCCATTGTTGGTTTAACCCTATACATCTGGAAATGTCATGAATCTACCTCTCTCTTTTGAGGGGGGATTCCCATTAAACCCCACATGTAGAAGGCATCTTTAAGAAACACCCTAACTCCAAGAAAGCCCCCCCCATTTTTATCCCCCTCCCCTGAACACTTTCCAAGTCAGGAATTGCCTGTTAATTCTCCACAAAGGGTCAATTCAAACACACAATAACTGAGGCAAAGCAGTTGTGCTGCAGGGACAGAGACACCTGAAAGTTTTTCAAGTGGTGGCACAGGGGAAAGAATGAATGAAGAATATTTCAATTGGCTACATTCCCAGATGATAATTGCATCCTGTACGAAAAACATACAAATCAGGGAGGAGGCAGATGTAGTTAAGATGTTTGGGCTACACCCAGTGACATAGCCAGAGAGAGAGAAATAGAGGGCCAAGCAAAAATTTCAATATCAAGCCTACAATGTTTTCTATAGATCCTTATCCCTCCTCATCACTAGCGGAACAGAGTTAGTCATAAAAAGATGCACAGATAAGGAATTTTGCTTAATCCCTATGGGGCACAAGATAAAACTCTTTGTGCAGCAATTTGGGGTGTGTGTGTGTGTGTGTGTGTGTGTGTGTGCAAAATTACATCATCTCCCATTACAGAAGGATCTGGTTAAGCAGACCTGAGAATGACCTTTTCTTCATAACCTGAAGAGCTTCTGCCAGTTTACAGTTCAGGGCAGCAAAGTACTGCATAACCCCGGGCAAGAAATGGGTGGGAGGCAGCAGAGAGGGCTCTAACAGAAACTGTGGAAGTCCAGTCATTCCTCACACTGATGAGGAAGGGTACAAGATGCACCTGGGGCCTGCAGAGGGGCAGGAGAAATATAACACATTTACCAGTCAGTGGTGGGTAAAAATAGTGTGTTGAGGTTCAAGAGTCACGCTGTGAGGGTTATACCTCTGCAATCTGTGGATGGAGCCAGAAATAAATCTGTTTGGGAAGGTGGTTATCACTCAGGTTTGAGTAACACTTTCTTCATCCATATTTTTTTTTAAAGCATCCGAAGAGAAGGGTCATGGCTCAGACACAGAAAACATACTTTGCATTGCAAGGGTTGGACAAGATGATCCTTGAGGTCCCTTCCAACTCTACAATTCTATGAAAAAGTCCCAGGATCAACCTATTCCATATTCAGGGAAGTCTGGGAAAGACCCATCCGAATCTCTGGGCAGTTGCTGCAAACCACTACTGTGACCTAAGTAGACTAATAGTCTGAAATGGTGTCAGGCAGTTTCCTAGACATTAATAAAATAGCATGGGGGGAGAACCAGGACGAGAAAACAGTGTGAGGGAAGGTGCTTGCAAAAGGCAGCAGGGTTGCAAGCCTGCAGTAAGTAGAAGAGCCCCCATTTATATTGGGGTCGATCTAGATTAGTAATGTGGAGTTGACCACCAAGGTAAAATGCAGGATGGGGTGGGAATCTGACTACATCTACGGGGAAAGCAGCGGATACACGAGAGGTTTGAAGGCAACAGTAATCCGTACTAGGTTATAAGGTTAAAGATAAAAGTCAATGGATGGGATGACAATTCCAGCTTGAGGTTGGATGTGGATATGAGTTGGCGGGGGGGAGGGGAGCGAAGGGAGAAAAGTGACATAACGCAGGTTTCTGGTTGGGGGCCAGCTGTGAGGCTACTGGATGCAGGAGGAGAAGAGGGAGGGGCCGGAGGGAGCGGGTCGCGCAGGCGAACCGGGCGGGAGGGGGGCGAACCCAGTTCGCAGTGGCCGGCTGGCCGGCCGGGCGGGGCGGGGGGGCGGCGAATCATGGGGCGGAAGTTAACCCAAGCGAGGGAGCGGGGCCGGGCTGGCGGGGAGGCCCCGGGGCCCAACCTATGCGGCCGAGCGGGGGGGGGCGAGGGGGCCTGGCTCCAGGACGGCGCACTCACCGGTGTGTGGCGCTGCCCCAGCCTCCTCCGCGCCCCCGGCAGGGGCTGCTCCTTGTGCGGCAGGATTGGTGCTGGGGGGAAGCCCCCTGGCCCTCGCCTTGCCCCCTGCGGACGCGGGGGGCGTTTCTGGTCCCACTGGGGTGGGGGGTGGAGGGGGCACTGCCAGGCTGCAACTCACACAGGCCCGGCCGGAACCGGAAACCTCCCTCCCCAAGGAAGAAGGCCGTTTCCTGCCCTCCCCTCTTACCCACAATCCTCTCCGCATTCTGACCTCTCCTCCCTCCGTTCCGTGGCCCAGAGGCCTTTGCGCGCGAGTGAGCGCGAGCGCGTGCTGGCTTCGGCTTCCTCCTCCGCTGCTGCTGCTGCTGCTGCTGCTGGGGTAGCGTCGTATCCTGCCGCCTCCCCGCTCCCCGTGTCTCTTTGCTGCTGCAATTCAATGCCATGCAGAAATAGTGCCTCGTCAGGCGCTCCTCAGCGCGTGGCCCGACCCCGCAGCGGCTGTTTGCCTATAGCAGGTTGCTTGACAGGCAGAAAACATCAGCAGGAAAAAGCTTTTCCTGACATGGAGGCGAAGCGCTGAGAAGCCGCGTATTTGCCATATATCTGCCTGCCAGGCAACCGGCACAGGAATTGGGGTGAGCGATAGGAAGGATGGGGTTGCAGTTTTAATGTTTATTTCTTTGAGTTTTTTAATTGTATGTTGCCTGTGAATTGGTTTTATTCACAGTTCTGGACACAATCCTGGAATTTTTTGATTTAGCTACAAATATTTTAAGTAAATGAATATTGTGGGGCATGACTGGCTCTAAAGTAAATGTCTGCATACTTTCTAAATAGAAACTTGTCAGGCGGTAAGCCCCATTGGATTCAATATGACTGACTTCTGAGAACACGTGGTTAGGATGGTGTTGCAAATTACTAAGAGCACTTCATGGAAAACAACAGCAAAAGGACCTGTGGCACCTTAAGAGCTTTTGCCACAACAGCTGACGCAAAATAACATTTCAACAGGCACACAATGAACCAGTGTGATACATCCTGCTTAATACAGGTATATAAAAAATGTAATCTTCAGTTACCGGTACTTCTTTAAAAAAAATAAAATCTAATGCCCTCAATGACCAACCAGCATTCAAGCAAGTGAATTGGAGAGTCAAATTCTTCACCCAACAGATTTTTCATTCTGCAACATCAACTCCACTTCAGTTTGATGAGTACTGCCAAGTGTGGGCTGCTAATGTGCACAGAGGAGAACCAAGGAGGAGCAGACTATTTCCCCATCCTCAGAAAAGCAGACTTAATCACACAGAACAGTAAATTTCAGTCTACTTTACTCTCCTCACCTTAAGAGGTGCCACTGTGTGCTAGAATGGAAGAAGGGCTCACAATGCTAAACGTTTTGAAGTTTTGGCCCATAAAGTTGCTAAATAGATTTCCATTGGAGACTCCACAAAGGTTTGGTAAATTCCAGAAACTTACAATTCACATTTATGTATGATACAGATATAGCCCACCTTCAACCTCGGTAATCACTGTCACTATATCCTCAGAACTGGTCCCTGAATTGTGACCATTATCTCAGGTTAGGAGAGATGCCCAATTTTCTGCTCTGAAATACTGGCACTACTGATAGCACTTTGAGCATGTGGAAACTGTAAGGAGGTACTTTTTAAAAAATGCATTGATGCTTGTGAGGGGAAGCGTCCCTTCTCTGAAAGATAACTATCTAAAAAGTAGCAGGGAGATAAAACACGGAAGAAAAATTCTAGTTATATAGCCTACTCTTATGTAATTTTGGCCCAGTGAAATTCCAACTGCTTGTAAAGCATCTGCAGGCATGGCATCTAGCAAGGAGCCCTGACCCCGCTATTTTTATATTAAATATGTGTATTACCAACACTCAGTCTTCCATATCCAGAAACTCAGGAAACCTGAGGGGAATTTTATTTAGTCTGTTTATTTAAGGGTTGTTTTTTTATCCCACCGTTCAGTCCCCAAACTGGGCCCTCAAGGCAGATTACATAATTTATTAAATAAAAATACAGTTATAAATACAATAAATGTATAATAAAGGGACAGACCAGAACCTTTAGGTTTTAAATAGCTCTAATTTGAATGGTTCTCTTTGGATTTTGTTGTGCGTGTGGTTGGAGGAGGGGGGGGGGAAGAGAGTACTAAAGGTACAGATAACCTCACCTCCAGCTCTTAAGACTCTTGTCTCTCTCTTTAAGGCGTGGTTGACACACATGCCTATTTATCATCTGAGGACTGGAGCATCAACTCTGCATGTGTGAATCAGTGAGCCAAACAACCACAGGCAGAACTTCCATATCACTTCACACAGTGCCATTAAATAACAGATAATGGGCTGGGGTGTTTGTGAGCAAACCTCCTCCCAAGCAGCCTGCCATTTTGAGTGACAATGTTGTGTGGATAAAGGTCCTCGTGGTGTCAGTTCCATCCTCACAGGGAACACCACAGGGCCATTTGTCTATCTTTAAATGTGGCATTAGCGTCCCAAAACAAAAACCCCCAAATAATCCAAACCAGCAGCCACCATGTGGTGTGGACTGGACCAGTGGTTTAACAGATGTCTCTGGCTATCTCCCATAGGGGAGGGAAAACCCAGCTAGCATAAATAATACTGGCATGGAGTATTACACTGAGAGAATCCCAAATCCTAGCTTCCATAATTTTGTTTCTCTTTTTTAAGAGCTTCATATCCCCGTGGCTAAAAAGGAAAACAGTGATGCGACAGTGTGTTTCCATTTAATCCTTCTGCAGCCTTCACGACAGCCAAGGCCTTGAGGCCCTTCTTAACAAAGATTCTGCTTGTAACAACCCAACTGTGTGCTCAAGGTGGTCTCCATGGCAACAAAGATAACTTGGAGGCCTGGGCATACAAGACAGCCCTGGAGGTAGTTCAAGGCAAAAGCTTGGCTCCATTCCTCCAGCTCACATGCCGTTTGCGGAGAGAGAGAGGGAGAGCCTTTGATGGGAAGAGGGGCAATCTTGTTGGATGGGCTGCAAGGCCTCCACGAGACAGGGCGCCATATTTTACAATGCTAGTCAGGTTTCAGACCTGGAACACACTGTCTTCATCTCTGGTGGCACTAGGGGGAGGAAATTAGCTGGGGGAAAGGGCTTTAAGTGGGTAAGCTCTCTCATATGTTCCAGGGGGCAAAATGGAAAACAAAGTTTGCTTGCTTATCCACCAGCTGCAATTTTGAGTGGCTTGCCAGGGCCAGCAACATCAGTGGAAGGGAGGACGAGATGATTATTATTTTCAGAGCGGGTGTTTACACATTCTTCCCCTGCCTCTTGCAGTGTTGTCTATAGAGAATAGAAATGACCTTGATAACAGTACAGCTAGCATGAGCAAGATTTTAGATATTGGCTTCCCTTTTTAAAGCTTAAAAAGGCGTGACTAATAGAGTAGGGATGGGAGACTGTGTGTGTGTGTGCGCGTGTGCCACATTGCTAGTTTTAATTTGCCATTCTGCTGAAAATAGGCACTCTCACACATACATGCACCCTCTTGTCCACTCATTTCATAGAATTATAGAATTGTAGAGTTGGAAGGGACCACAAGGACCATCTAGTCCAACCCCCTGCAATGCGAGAATATTTTGCCCAACATGTAGCTCAAACCCATGACCCTGAGATTATTTACTGACTGAGTTATCCCAGCTTCTGTCCTCCCTCTCTCTCTCTCTCTCTCTCTCTCTCTCTCTCTCTCTCACACACACACACACACACACACACAGACACAACACACTTGTAATGAAGCCTTCTCTGCTCCCTGTTAGGCTTTTGATACAGGAAATTAGGCTTCAAGAGAAATTCTGGAGATGCAAGCAGTGGTATCTACAAAAATGAATTTTTGAGTGCTCTCATAGCTCCTTATCTCATGCAGACTGTTCAACCCATGTCACCTCTTATCATCTGCAATTTAGAAAGGTGGGGGTCCATATCATTTTCAGTAGCATGGAGTGATACAACCAACCCTGCTTTCTCCAACTGCCACAAGGATGTTCATAAAGTTCTCATTTAGCATCAGCTTGCACAGGCACCTTGTCAGACACACCACTTGAAACTGAATCAGTAAGGGAATTATGTCATTAACAGTGAGCAGTGGCTCACCTTGCAGACTGGACCTCCACTCGTTTTCTCTCTGAGCTGCTGTAAACCACTGGTAGGAGTGTTTTGCAGTGCCATGAAGAAAACCACTTGATAGTGGCAGATCCATATGGGGAGCCACTGTGCATTCATAAGTTGTGACTGAGCAGCCAACAATTTCTCAAGCTGCTTCTACACTGCTTGTTACTTGTGTATAAAGAACTTGGTTTAGGAAAGGAATTGCAAGGAAGCAGCCATAAATGAAATGGGAGACTCAATCTGCAGTTATGATTGTGAGGAAGGAAGAAAGGGAATGTTAGCTATTTTCATATTGACGTAACACAGAGTACAAGGATGTGACCTTGTAAGCAGGTCATTGAATGCTTGTGCAATCACGCACCTGGGCAAATCTCAGTTCAGATCAAGTGCAACAGCATAAAGACAGGAGAAAACATCCAACCCTCATGTACATCACATGCCAAATATATGTAAAATAATTATAAAACTCCGGGTCACGGTAATATTACAGCGTGGTCTCAGTTTTGCAGACATTGCCCCTTTTTGGATTCTAACCATTACTTGTATCAAAAGCCTACACTTTTTAAACAGAAATCATGGAGAATCACCATGCTGATTTCTCTCCCATCTGCAGCATGCTCTCTCATACTCTTCCTCCCATGTGTTCTGCCCTGTAAGAGATGCCTTGTGTTTGATTAGGGAAGTCGCCTTCAAAATGTAAGACAGACATTGCCAAAGCTCAAATTCCCCTTTTGCTTCCCTCCAAATATATCCTGATTGGGACACTGTCCAACCCAAGGCAATTTGCTGCCAGAGGTGAAGGACAAGATGGCGCCTCCTCTCATTCCACTAAGTGGACTGGCAACTAACGGGGCGGCAGCCTCTACCATGCTTGAGGTCAGTAGGCTAGTTTAGAAGGTGCAGAGCAGGTTGTATGCCACACAGAGATGTGACCTCCAACACTTCGATGCCACTCTATCTCCCCATAATCTGCTGCTCCACTCTGCCTAATGGTAGGGCTAGCTCTGTTTGGAACCATTTAAAACAGCCAGTGGTGACTGCCGCACACTGGAACTGGTACAGCAGAAAGCAGAGAGCCCAAAAGTAGATGGAGCCAGAGCCAATGAGAGACAGAGCCAAACAATTCTAGTTTAGTCCCTATTCCTTTCCTCTGGTGAGTTCTACAAGGGCGAACACAGAGACTAAGGAGGAGGAAGCTGCTACAGCCACCCCAGGCTGCTTGTATGTAAGAAGGCAGGCGGCTGGCAGCTGGCAGGAAGCAGACTAAGGTTGGTGGGGCGTTGCCCTATTTGCCCTAATGGGGGCCTCCACTGAAAGCAGCCATGTTCTTTCCCAAAGAGAACATTGTGAGTTTATGTAAACTTGCTGCCTCCGACTTCTTTTAATTTGCTAGGGGGGAAATTTTAGATGAGAAGCCCAAAAGTATATGGGTTGAACAGTCTACAAGTACAGTAGTGGGAAATGTAAGTTCTGTGAGGGGGCTTGAGATTCCTCACAGAATTTTCAACACTTTTCACAAAACATTGATGTCTCAAGACTTTATGTAGAGAAAGCACGAGTTAACCTTTGTGGTGCAGTGGTAGCACCGGCACATCTGCCCTGCTCATTCTTTGTCAAGATCTTGCTTCATGTGGCACTCTGGACCAGATGATGGCCTAACATCTCAGCCCTAAACACATTTATTTAAAAGTAATTCTGGCTGATTTGAATGCAATTTACTTGTAAGTGTATGTGCTTAGGACTGAGGTATTAAGCGCACATCATCTCTGGATGTTGAGAGGGAAACGGGAGAAAGCTGCAGTGTGTAGAAGGGAGGGATTGGGGCCTGTTGTCCTTCCCTTTGTCCTTCCTTTCAGTCCTTCACTTCCAGACATGTATTCAAATTGGATCTCTGCCTACACATTAGGATTTTGCCTCACACCTATTGAGAAGTGCACACACATATACACAAAGACATAGAACTCCACATGTACCCAGATTTTTCAATTCCCTCAAACTCTAGACTCAAGCACGCACATTATGGGCTGAGGGAGAGATCTCCAAACCTTAGATCACACTTTTTGGAAAGATGGGGGCGGGGGAAGAACGGGGAAGGAGGAAAAAGGAGACAACTGCTCTTTTGCATATGTTAATTCATTGAAAAGTTTGCAAACTTGAAAATGCCCCACCGCATGGAGGAGCCAAGAAAGCAACTCAGAATGGGGCAAATAATCTTACAGAGGACCAACGTGTATCGGCATTTTGTTTGGTACAACCGGGAGAGGAGCACACATCACCCAGTGCCCATTCCTCTGGGAAACCACAAGAAACAGCAAATTCCCCAGTTTCATTTGCTATACTCTGCTACAGAGTTTAACACATAACACTGTTTCTCCAATCCCTCAACAGCTCCGGATGTCATGATATAATTGTTGGAAGGAGGGGACAGTCATGTTTCCCTGTCCACCAGTAGCATTCTCCAGTCTTTGGTGATGCCCACCCATTGATACTTCAAAGGCCATAATATTCTAGAGCAGCTCTAGGAAACGGTCCTATCCTCAGTCTCATGCCCTCACTTGAGGGGGCGGGAAAAGTCTCAATGCAGTTACAGAGGTTTAAGTCCTTTTAGACAGTTGCAGGGCAGAGTACATGTCCCAGTCCCTGGTGCCCCCCGCCCTCCCCTAGTTTTTGCATATTTATGAGGGCTGGATCCCAGGCTTGTCTTTGTCCTTGCTGTGTTCTGTCTCTGGTATCTGTGACATAGCTACCGGAGTGCTTCCTGCCCCGCCTTCTGCAGCTTCTCCCCAGTGGCTCCCATCCCCGACCCAGTCCTCCACTGATTCGTTGGTCCAGCCACTCCCAAGTTCCTCTGGCCCCCAGTCACCGCTTCCCGCCACCACTTCCGATTCCCAGTCTCCTGCCGTTGTCCAGCTGCCGCCTCCCTCCTCGACGGAGCGCTGGTAGTAGGTCTCACGGGCATGCTTGCGCTTGGCGTGTCGGCGGAGGGTGTTGCGCTCCGTGAAGCGCAACCGGCAGATCTGGCACTGGTACGGCTTCTCCCCGGTATGGACTCGCTGGTGGCGCAGGAGCTCCCCGGATTCCCGGAAGCCCTTGCGGCAGACCGGGCAACTGAAGGGCCGTTCGCCGGTGTGGATGTGCTTGTGCCTCTGAAGGTGCGAGGAGCGCTTGAAAGCCTTGCCGCACTCGCGGCACACGTACGGCTTGCTCTCCGAATGGGTGATGCTGTGGCGCTCCAGGTCCGACTGGTACAGGAACGTCCGTAGGCAAATGGGGCAGAAGTACAGCTGCCGGGGCGGCGGGGCTGATGCCAATAGCTCGGGCTCAGAGGATTGCATCTGCCCAGCCTGCTCGACCTCTTGGCGGGACACAGTGTGGGGCACCCCTTCAGCATCAATCAACACCATGGACCCTTCGTCTGCAGCGTCTCCCTCTCCTGGCGGATCAAGATGCTTGGAGGCCGGAGGGGAGGCCTGTGCATTGGACCGCCCCCCTCTGTGCCTGGTCAGCGCCGAATGCAGTTTGGGCCCCCACAGGGCAATGCTGTAGATCTCGGGATGAGAAGGCCTGTCCTCTAGGGCCGTGTGGTTCTGGGGGCTGTCATTGCTGAGTGGGGTCTGCATATAGTGAGCCCAAGGAACTGGGGGGCAGGTTTCTATCACCTGGTTTTCAAGCCCGACGCTGCCATGGTTTTCCGCTCGTGGCCAACTACTCCCGCCTGGCACCAGCACCCGAGCCTTTGCCTGCAGCTCCGCTGGATGCCCATCACCCCTGTCGACATGCCACCTGTGAGATGGCTCCATTGGGCACCAGGAACAAGAGCGCGTTCAGCTACAGGGACATCGCTGCGGAGACGGGAGAACAGTGAGAACCACAGAGAAGCCCACCAGGAAGACCCCGCCACCCCAGCAATGCATTTGGTCTTCTGCAAAAGTATAAGCGCCACTACCATCTTTGCATTTCAGACCCCGAGAATACATCCAAGTACTCATTCCAAAAGACATGGAGTGATAGCCAACTGAGCCACACTCAGCGTAGGCCCACTGATTTCTGTGGGTCTACTCGGAGTGTGACTTATTTGGCTAGTACCCTAGGCGCCTTAAATTACAGTGGCAAAAAGCACTGGGGCACCTTAGAGATCAAGAGTGCAACATTTACGGAAGTGATTCCTTTTGAACTCAGCAGGGTTAACCCTCAAGTTACATAAACTATGAATGAGA